>NC_077239.1:53113133-53812633 GCF_947179165.1 Solanum dulcamara
ATATCAATATATCATCGATGAATACAATCACGAAGGAGTCAATATAAGGTCTGAATACTCGAGTCATAAGGTCCATAAAAGCTGCGGGGGCATTAGTAAGCCCAAACGATATCACAAGAAACTCATAGTGGCCATAGCGAGTCCGAAAAGCAGTCTTAGGAATGTTAGCTGCTCTAATCTGCAACTGATGGTAGCCAGACCTCAAGTCAATCTTAGAAAACATGATCGCACCCTGAAGCTGATCAAATAGATCATCGATACGGGGCATGGGGTAATGGTTTTTCAACGTCACCTTGTTCAGCTGCCTGTAATCAACACACATCTGCATAGTCCCATCCTTCTTCTTAACAAATAGGATGGGTGCACCCTACGGCGACACACTCGGGTGAATAAATCTCTTACCTAAAAGATCCTCAAGCTGCACACTGAGCTTCTTGAGCTCTGCGGGGACCATACGGTAAGGTGGTATAGAAATAGGCTTAGTGCCCGGCTTCCAAATCTATGGAAAAGTCAATATCTCTCTCTGGGGGTAGACCAGGTAGGTTAGTAGGGAAGACATCAGTATACTCTCTAACCACAGGAACTGAATCAATAGTAAGGGCCTTGCTGGACACATCACGGACATAAGCTAAGTATGCTAAGCACCTGGATGCAACTAGCCGTTGGGCCCACATAAAGGATATGATCCCAGTCGGTGAGCGACTATAAACACCCTGCCACAAGACCGGGGGAATACCAGGCATGGCTAATGTAACGGTCTTGGCATAACAGTCCAAAACCACATGATAAGGGGATAGCCAATCCATGCCCAGAATAACATCGAAGTCCAGCATATCAAGTAAAATAAGATCTGCCCGAGTCTCATGCCCCTGAATAGTCACCACACAGGATCTACAAACCTGATCCACTACTAAAGAATCCCCTACCGGGGTCGAAACATACAACGAGACCTCAAGTGACTTATAAGCAATACCCAGACGTAGAACAAAATATATAGACACATAGGAATACATGGAAATTGGATCAAATAACGCAGAAGCAGTCTGCTGACTAATAAGGATAGTACCTGTGATAACATCATCTGATGCCTCAGTCTCTGCCCTCACCGGAGCATCATAGAAGTGGCCCTGTCGGCCTCCCCCACGAACATTCACCCTACCACCTGACCTGCCTCCCCGGGAACCTCCTCGAATACCCTGCTGACCATTGCCGCGTCCGTGGCCTTGATCTATACCTCCTGGTAGAGGTGGTGCTACTACCAACGGTCTAGCCCGGCCGGTACATTCCCTAGCCTAGTACTCCAGTGAGCCACAATCGAAGCATCTTAAAGCTGAGCGACCTTTGATAACTCATCCGCGGTAGGAAAAAAGCAGACCTGATTCCCTCGAGCTCTACCCTGCAGTGGAACCCCCCCGAACGGGGCTGACTACCCTCAACTGCTGGTAGGGCGGCTTGAATCGGCCGGCTAGACTGACCCTACTGGTACCTATCCTGTTAGAATCGCTGGCGGGGCCTGTCATAATTATCATGGCCCCTAGAATGGGACCCATTGTAGCTACCTTGATGCCTGGGTCTCTTATCGCTTCCCCCTTGGGCCTGACGATAAATAATATCGATCTTGCGGGCATGATCCACCACATCCAGAAAACAGCAGCCCACAGAAACCAAATGCTCAGTCCCCACCCTCAGGTAAGGTCTCAATCCGTGCAGAAAAACATTATACCTACTCCTCTTCAGTGGGTAGAATCATAGTGGCATGTTGGGAAAGCTGATGAAATCTGGCCTCGTACTTCATAATTATCATGTGACCCTTCTCCAACTGAGTAAACTGATTCGGGAGTCGGTCTCTAACACTCTTAGGGATGTATAGAGCCAGGAAAGCCTCTGAGAACTGGGCCCATGTCAATAGTGGTGACCCAGCTAGCCTGGACTGCAAATAAGAGTGCCACCACTGTCTAGCTGCCCCTCTGAACTGGTGAGCAGTGAAGTCGACGCCTCTGGACTCCATAAGACCTAAGGAATGGAGCTGCTCCTGACAGGTAGTCAAGAACGCTCCAGAAAATGTTGGGCGGGGGTGACAGCCTTCTAAATACCCCTAACATCTTCTGATCCTGTAATGACATCACACCCTCCAAAACTGTTGGCGGGGGTGCAACAACTGGTGGAGGTGGTTGAACCTCAGGTGCTGGCTAGGTGGACGGATCCCACGATGCTGGTATGTATGTTACTGGGGTCGGAGCCTGTGGTACAACCCCTATAGCTGTGAGGAGCTTCACAATCGCTGCCTACAGTGCTGGGGTCATAAATGGTGCAGCTGGGGGCTGTGCTGGTGGTGGTGGTCCCTCTGGCTGAGTAGGAATAGGAGCATCCTGATGCTCATCTACTAGCTTCGGCTCTATCTCTGGGTCGGAAGCTAGTGTTGCTCCCCTACCTA
The DNA here is from genome assembly GCF_947179165.1 of Solanum dulcamara. Classification (NCBI taxonomy): domain Eukaryota; kingdom Viridiplantae; phylum Streptophyta; class Magnoliopsida; order Solanales; family Solanaceae; genus Solanum; species Solanum dulcamara. Next base: position 53,115,568 of record NC_077239.1, read on the forward strand.
CTCTACGGGGTTGGCCTCAAGGCCTACCCGGAACTGGTGGGTCATCATCTCCAATAGTATCGCACGTATGAACCATTCCGATGAAAGAGCGAAACAAATGAGAATTCAGGAAACCAATAAGACACAAGAATGCACGAAATGAAGCAACATAGAGATCGTTCCTAATGACATCCTGTAGCCTCTCGAAGATAAGTTACGGACGTCTTCGCACCCATCCGCGAGACTCTACTAGACGTTAGCTCTGTATAAATGAGACCAACGAACCTGGGGCTCTGATACCAACTTGTCACGACCCAATTTCGTAAGTCATGATGGCACCTACTATAACCCTCTAGTAGGTAAGCCAACCCGTTAACCCAGAACTTCAAGTAATGTGTTTGAAGGCAAAAACTATATAAGAGCATTGAATTATAAAAGTAAATAGAATGAATAAGCGGAAGTAAACCAAAACATGTTTTAAACAACTAAAGATCCCTCCCAGAACCTGGAAGTCACAAGTACAGAGCTGCTACAAAATAAAATATGAGTACAAGTCCCGAAAGTGGACCAAAAAGATATAAAACAACTGGCTAGTCTCAGAAGGCAAAAGACGGGCCATCCATTCTGAAGGAGACAGAAGTGATCCAAAAACGCCAAGTTATCACCCTAGTCTCCGAATCTGACTACAACAAGATCGATCTATTCGTGACAGTAGCTGGTGCTCGGTCCTGCATCACGAAAGTAGATGCAGAGTGTAGTATGAGTACCAAGACAACAGGTACCCAGTAGGCATCATAGGCCGACTGAGCAGAAAATGTGAAAATAATATGAAAAAGAGGAATAAGCCTAAATAGGAATCAACATAAGCATCTAAAGTGAAAAGAGTACTATCTACGAGAGCTACAACTAACTATACCCAACTGGGCCCCCATAAGCCCAGCCGGGACACTTGTACGCAAGTTAAATAAAAACCCGAACGAACCCCCATAAGTTCGCTGAGTACACAGAATAGCTACAACTACCAAGGCTAGGAACCAAGAATATGCGATGTTAGGAACCGAAGTACTGTATCATTTCCAAAACCCAGAATCTCCAAGAGTCAATCGATCTAGGGGTGACTTAGGGGTCGAGGCCGGGACTGGGACCCAGATGCTCGCCCGAATGTTCAAAGTGGCCAAGGCCGGGACTGGGTACCCGGATGCTTGCCATAATACATAAGTGCGGTCGAGGCCGGGACTGTGTACCCAGATGCTCGCCGTAATACATCGGTATGATCGAGGCCAGGACTGGATACCCGGATGTTCATCATACTAGCAAGTCGGCGGAGGCCGGGACTGAGTACCCGGATGCTCCCCGATAATTCAGAACGGAGGCCGGGACTGGGTACCCGAATGCTCATAGATAATTTATCCCATGGTTTCGAATATATCCTTTGCAACTAATCAACAATAGTACCGAGAATTTCCTCCCCAATGTGTCAACTGATATGCCGCCAAAACTTGAACCGGAGCCGAAGCCAAATGATCACGAATTCTAGTATTGCCAACACATCTCAAAAGTTATGACTATACCGAGTTATGGGTGGGAGTGTTATTAAGAGCAAGGGTATCGCCTAGCTAAGGCCAACTACTAGGCACTAGCCCGCTACACCATTCTACAGGGATCTAAGTCCACCGGAGCGACGTAGGGCATATAAAGTAAGTTTACATCCTATACTAAGGCCAACATACTCCACAGTATCAACAACATGCTCATTCAACTCTCCTTATAATACTAACAAATAACGATAAGATACACATGCTTCTAAATACCTGAAAAACCTGATAGCAAGCCTAAAGCATGATTTCTAACACCTATACTAAGGCCAACATACTCCACAGTATCAACAACATGCTCATTCAACTCTCCTTATAATACTAACAAATAACGACAAGATACATCTGCTTCTAAATACCCGAAAAACCCGATAACAAGCCTAAAACATGATTTCTAACACCTGAGATATACAATTAAACTACCCAACCAAAATCCCAACTATTTCAACATGCTTTCACACATTCCAACTCAATCTAAAGAAAGGAAAATCGTAGCCTACCTGTAGGCCAAACACGCGGGCTCCAAATCACTGTGCTGGAGCTTTTCCCTTTCGAACAGCCTCGGAATGCTGCCAAGCTGTCAAAAATAGAACCACAACATCGATACGATCGTTTCGACACTAATTTCATAATATTTGGAAATGGACCAATTTTTGGGTCGAAAACGGGAATTATGGGGCCCACATACGAAATTCCAGATTTGACCCCCAAAACAGGTTCTAAACGTCACCCCAAGCTCACAAATCAGATTTATAATACAATTCGGGGTGGGAAATTACGCAAGACGATCAAACAACCAAAACTCATAAATTCGGACTAAAGGACTAAAAATGGCAGCATCAAAATCAGTAAATTCTGGAAGTACGAGACTCTTTCAACCCAAACAAATTGCACTATGACGATCCTTGCGAAAAACCCCACAATCTAGCCTCAAGAATCACTCAAAACGGAGTTATATTGACTAAGATACACTCTTTCAAAATTCAATAAAATTTCATTCCGAAAATCACTAAATCTGCAGCTAAAAATCAATTTATTACCTCGAACGACGTGCCAAAAGCAGATTCTGAAACTTCCACGATGTTCTCCTTAAATTTCCACGCAAGATAGCCTCTGGAATCGCCCAAATCAGATTTATATTGGTCAAGAAATAACTTGTCAAAGTTCTTCAAAAATCCATTCCGGAAATGGACACTGCTGCAAATAATATCACGATTTTTACCTGAATCGAATACTCCAAATCAGTTTTCAATCTCTCCAATGCATTCTCCACGAAAAACCTCACAATTTTGCCTTTTGAATCACCCAATTTGGAGCTATATAACTCAAGATAAAGGATTTTAAAGTTGGAGAAAAACCCAAAAACGTTTTTTGCTTCTGCATCAGCTTTTTGCTGCAATAAGTGATTTTGGATAATTCCAAAATCTCCGACGGGGTGCTCGGGATTCGTTCAGAATCCGATAAAAATAAACCAAATATGCTACCCCACTAAATTCGACATTCCGGACTCAATGACGCATTCAGAATTTCCATACGAGATCATTTTAATAAAAAGTGGGCCCCACACCCAAAAGTCATTTTCCACAACGGGTCTCGATATTAGCTCGGAAGCCTCGGGAAGCAAACGAAAGGTCGTTCCTGACCAAAATTGACATTCCGGAACTAACCGCGCTGTCAGAATTTTTATTCGAGCGTGTTTTCCAAGAATGTTGACCAAAGTCAACTATAGGCTAAGTTTCAAAGTCAAAAGCGTCAAATGGCCCCAAACTCGTATCGATTGCCTCGATAGTCATTCCAACAGTGCTACTAGCCTAATTTGGTCATTCCGGAGGTGATGGAACCATCAGAATTTGAATCCGAGATCTCGTTGACCTAAAACTCGAAAAGTCGCAACTAAACCAACTTAGGCCTTCAAAATACCAAAATAGACTCGGGACCTCCAAAAATTCAACCAACACTTCTTCTAGACCAAAAATCATCTCCCGAATCCAACGGAGTCATTAGAATTCCATTCCGAGCATCGAAACTCCAAAAGTTGACCAAAGTCAAACCTTGGCTTAAAGTTCCTCAAATTCTCAACTCAAGGCCTCAAATCTTTGTTACAACTCCAAAACTGATTCCGTAAAGTCTCCTAACCCAATTTCGACATTTCGGAGCTGCTGGAATTGACGGAATTCCGTTCCGAGATCTGTAGCTCCGATTGACTCCAAATACCACTTTTTAATACTTAAAGCTTATGAAAACTCAAAATTTCCAAAGACTTAACTTTTCATAGGATTTTCTAAGAATCAACACCCGGTAACAATCATAAACGACTCGGGGCATCTAAAGGGAGGGGTAAAATGGTCATTTTACAAAAATTACAAAAATGACCTTGAGGGTCATTACACCAAAGATGAAACCTCAAAAAGTTGTAGAAAATAGGTACGAGAAGCTGAGCACGGAAGCCTTCACGGATTGTGGTAAGCATCACGAGCCATGAAGACCTCCATGATGAGCCCCACATTACCCGAAAGCCCTTAAGAATTTTCTTAAGGCAGGGTCCACGGATGACCACCATGGGCCGTGGAGACTTTTACTAACCGTGGAGTGGTCCGTAGTGACCACTTCTGCAGGACCTACAACATGGCCACCCTTCATGGGCCGTGATGTGTTTCACATACCATCAAGGTGTCCATGAAGAAACTTCATAGAATACCCTATAAGTCTCTCTTCTGAATTTCTCTAAGTCATTTATCATAGGACCCCACCACGGACCGTGGTGAGCACCACGGACCTTGGTGAGCACCACGAACCTTGGTGAGCACCACGGACCGTGAAGGGTCCCCGTGAAGTCTCTTCCAACAAGATTTTTAAAGGGGCCTTCTATTATTTTCCTATGTTTTAAATCAAAATGGTGTCGTTTTGAGGACTGAATTCTATTATCTAAAGACCCTAAACGCTTCCAAAACCTCATTCTTCACACTTAGATTTAAGACTCTAAAATTCTCTCTTCCCAAACATTTTCAAGAACCTCACGGCAAGGCTAGGGTTTCCAAATTCAAGGCTTTCAAGTCTCCTTTCTTCCTCAAGTATTCTTAGGGATTTTGTTTCCCTCAAGGTATGTGGGTTTTCATCCATGGGTCCTTCCACCCGTGGAGCCCAAATATTTTCTAAAGCTAGCATTTCAATTCAAAATGATAAAATCTTACGGGCTTTTACCTGTTGACTTTAAATGCATAAATTATGATATATTTGAAGTTTCTTTGCATATATTGATGGATATTGACTCTTGATTTTATGAAGTTATGATGTTATTAAAGTGCTTATATGAAGTCTTGGAAAAAGTTTTAAGACATATATGGTGGGTTGCTTTAAGAATGTGTATTCTATGCTTTTCCATTACTCTCATGCATGCAAGAATTCGTTAAAGGCATTGAAAGGTTTTTACAAAATGAACCCACCTAGTTTGTTATGATAAAGAAAAGTTGAAATGAAGTTTGACTCCAAATGAATATTATGAAGTAAATGCTTATGAAGGGGAGTCTTTATGAAATGATTGATTGATGAAAGGACTTCTTAGCCAAAGTAAGGTTTCAATGTTAAAAGACAATCCTCACATTGAATCAAATAAAATGTTTAAGATTATGATATAACATATATGACATCCCTATATGCCGTCAATGCTTTTGAACATTTTTCCAAAAGGTAGGTCCGATTAGCATGGAACCCGAAATACCATCACTGATTGTAGACCTAATTTTCTTATAAATCAAGGTTTATTAGTAGGAAGGTAGATGGGGTATGGAAGCCATGATGATATTATAAACCAAAGGTTTTAATGAGCTATTCCACCGATTCATGTTTTAATGTTAAAGTTATATAATGCTTATGCTATATTGATGTTTAAATGCTATTCCGTGGGATTTTACCTAGCACCGAATGTAGCATGTTGGTAGGCACTCGACCGAAGGGGTTCTTAAGTAAATTCTCATATTGTATAAACTATGTGCCACCATTGGAGCCCTTGTCGGTTAGGCCCTTGTAGCCATCAAATGTTAAAGTTAAAGTTAAAGAATGTTTAAAGTTGATCGGAGTTGTACTTGGCAAGTAGTCTCCCCTTGCCAACGTTGGGGGATATGTTGGATTCTATATAATAGCTCGCATGGTCTTAAATGTCAGTTATGGTCACTTTCCCATAAAATGAATATTTGAAGGTTTCATATTATGATGTCGCATGCATGCATTTACTTATGCATATTGCTTATTCATTTCTCTCTCTTATGTTCTTCATTTCATAGCATACTCACATACTTAGTACATTCAAAGTACTAACGCATACTTTTTCCTATATGATATAACCATGTAGGGATTGGTGTTGCTCTCATCCTCCTCCTCATGGATAAGTTGATCGTTGAAGGCTACCACTTTGGTGAGTTCCCATGTTCCGGGAATGGCACTAGTATCTTATCTAGCTTATGTTATGCTTAGAGTCTTACCTTGAGTTTTGGTATTTTGACTAAATTTTGAGGGTGATCTAAGGACATGTCTTAGCCCCCGCCAAGTCTTTAATGTAGATGGAATGCTTGGAAATAGAAAAAGATATTATATTGTCTTTGACTCTTATTAAATGTGAAGCCCCTTAGCCCCTATATCTCTTATGTTTCTGCTTGATTTTTTATCATTACTAATAAAATGCTTAATAAAAGATAAGAGGCTTGGGTGAGGTACCTCCGGGTGTCTCATTTGCCGTGTCAAGTCTAGTCCCTAGGCTTGGGTCGTGATATCTAGCCATATTTTAAATTCCTACCTCAATTCCCAGAGTAAAAACCCAATTCCCTTTTTTATCTCCTACAACAATACATACATAGCTACAACAAGCCAATTTCCCCATTCCAACCATTCCAATTACAAACCCAAAACCCATTTCATTTTGATTACAACCCAACACACCCAGCCTATCCCTTTTCCAATTCTATACCACACTGACCAACTTCAACATATACATACAAAAATCCCGTATCCAATATACAATAACCTACCCATCAAACTTAATTTCTAGAACCCCTTTCCACTTTCCCTCACATCAAAGACCCACCAGATTCAGCTTCAGGATGGCGGGTGAGCAGTGATACCAAACCCATTACCCTCACGTCCCATTCCCTCTTTTTATAGCTTCCCATAAACTTTATTGCTATGATCTGATTTCCCAGGTCATGATGGCACATGCTAACACCTACCAAAATGTAAGTTTAACCTTAACCCTTAGCCCAAAACTAGTGTCAACAGTCTATCAAGTGGAATAAGAACAAATAAGGTAGAAAATAAATAGTATTGAGAAAAACATAAATAATACCCAAGGAAAAACCCCAAGACCTGACATCAGTCAGTAATCGAGCATCTAAATCAAAATAGGAATACAAGACTTTCAAAATTACAGAATAGATATAGGCAGTCTTTGAAAATAAGTAAAGACTAGTCCTAGCCTTTAAAAGATGGAAATTAGCAAATCCAGACAATAGGAACTCACCAAATCTCTGAATGCAACCTACTCTGCACCAAGTTAAATCACCAATGATAGCCCGTATTATGACCTACAGGGTACAAAAATGTAGTATGAGTACCAAATGAATGGTACTCAGTAGGAATAGGCAGACTGAGCTCCATAGATAAAGCAAGTATAGATAACATATAACAAGGTAATTATAACATAAGTAACTTATTAGAATAAAAAACAAGGTGAGGCAGAAAATAAGAGTAAAGAGACAAAATAAAATAGGAACAAACTAGAATCAAGGAACGCATCTGAAAGCGCAAGACAACAACCTATCTTCAATAAGAAAGCACTATAGAAGTCGACAAATCAAGAATAGAAAGCTGACTAACACTACTAACCATATAACCATCTAGACACTAATCCAACTCAAACAAGCAATGAGTACCAACAACAAATCCATCCTAAGAATCCCCTGCAAACAACTATAGATATAACAATAGAAAAGTACAAGTATACATAATAACCTATCGGATGCCCACACTCTCAAAAGGTATAAATAATGGAAAACATACCCTCGTCCCCCATAAAATAGGGGACCAAATAACAAACAAGTATACTGGTGATAGGTGTTGAATGTGAATGCCAGTTTGTAGTAAAATTCATAGTACCGTCTGTAACCATCAATAACCTCTATCTATAAGCATCCTAAAAAGGGCTGCCCAACCAGCCAATAGGCTCCTAGGGGCATCAGTCTAGGTAGAAAAAGTAAAATCAGGGGCCGCCTATGTAACTCGAGGGCATTCACAAGAGTAACCCGAGGGCATTCGCAAGACCATCCACTTGCAAGAAAGGGTGTGATGCGCTGGCTAGTCAAGTAAAAATTGAGTATATCCCGGATGCCTCAAATGTATCAAGTATAAAAAGCAGTATGTACCTGATGCCTCATAATCTCAAAAATAAGTAAGTCAAGTGATCCAGGTGGTACGGTTCCCATTAAAATTTAAAAATAATAAAACTGTGAGAAAGCCTTCTAAAATTTAGTTGTGAAAAATCCAAAGGAGGAATTGAGATCGTACCATAAAATACATGAAAATGCTCAATCAATGCAAGCATGCCATCACTAGCATCCAAACAAGGTACATACAATCCAAAAAGTAACATCAAGTCATACCATACTATCGAGGAAAGAGAACTCTAGGATCTAATCGCTCCTCAAATATGGCCTCAGGCCCAACAATAGCTAATAGACATAAATGTGTTACAAGCTTATCGCTAAACATAAAGAGAAGCAATCGAGAAGTAGCTCAAAACTTGATAGAGGGAGAAAATATCTCTAAGATTGACATTTTACCCCAAAATATGCCATCTCAGCTCCCAACGAGCATAGCGAAGCAAAACCTATGAATACAATGAGCCACAGAGGTCTCAGACACTAGCATAAAGGTACATCATCCAAAACCACCCCTACTAGAAGCTATGCCTAGCTATAAGGACAGTACATCACAAGATAAAGCATCTAAGGATCTAAACAAGCCTAATATCATCAATATAAACTCTAACAAGGATAATAAGCCTAAGGCAATACCACAAATGAGGACCGTGACCTAAGCTAAGGATTTAACGAAATTATTCTAGTTTGAGTCTCAATCGGGAATCAAGAAAATTGAGTAGGAGGAGGAGAACTCTAATCTCGAAAAATACCAACCTAAGTCACATACAATATATACTAAACAATATCTAATAAGTCTCAGTCAAAGTGGAAGACTGTAGCCTACATTGAAGTTGATCACACACACTCTAAACCTACCAAATTAAAGCTTCCCACCTCTAAATCACCTCTAATTACTGCCACACTAACAAAATATTGATCACCTCGTCAATACGAATGTTTTGACACCAAAATAGCATTTTTTTGGGACGGATCAAAAATTAGGTCTAAAATGAAATTGTGGGGCCTACGTTGGAAATCCAAAAATAGAGTCCGTGAAAAGATTCATTTGAGCTTAATGAACTTGTGTTCCAAAAGACAACACAAATCGAAGCTTGAAACTAAGGAAAATAGTCATGCAATAATTCACCATTAAATCTCTAAAGAAAGAGAGAAGCCAATCCCTTCAGACATGAAATTACCTTAATATAATGACTTATGAAGTCCTCCGAACATTCCACAGTGTAGCCACGATCCATACAAACAAAAAGCACTTGGAATCGCTCAATTTGGAACTTCCTAGCTCCAAAAATCGCAAAAATACTTAATGGACTCGAACTGATGCATCACTGTCTTATTTAAAAGACCAGCCAAAATGCTCTTTGCGATCATGGGAGTTGGGGTCACAATTATGACACCCTGGATAAATGACCATCGCGATCGCAGTGGTCAAACCTCATGATCACGATGACCAACTTGGTCAACCCCACTTGAAGCCCTTCGCAATCAAGGCCAGGGGCCTCACGATCAAGATGGCTAAGTTGAATGCTCTTACGCGGTCATGGAGGTTTCATCGCGATCGCGATGAAAAAAAGCATTGGTACCAACAGTTGCTGCAATAGTAAGTTTTGACCAATTCATAATCTTCGATGGGGTGCTCGAGATTTATTCATGACTCTATACGCGCAAATGATATATGCTACCCCACCAAATTTAATATTTTAGACTCAATGACCCACTAAGAATTTCAATCTGAGGTCTTCTAGAAAAAAGTGAGTCCTACACCCAAGCATTATTTTAAGTCAAAATTCAAAAGAAGACTTGAAAATGAGATTAGAAGCCTCAAGAACTGTACGAAAGGTCATTCTATACCAAACTTGACATTCCAATGCTAACAACACTGAAGAAATTTTAATCTGATCATGCTAACCAAGAATTTGGTCAAAGTTAAACTTAGGCTAAAGCTTAAAAGCTAAAACGTCTAATGTATCAAACTCGCACCGAAAGACTCAAGACTCAAGGCAAACATGCTACTAGCCTAAAATGACAATTCCTAAGCTAATAGAACAATCAAAATTTCATTTTGAGGTCATTTTTATAGAGTTTTGGCAATGCCAACCGTTCAAGGTCCTTAAGCTCTAAAACAGGGAAATGGGTATAAAAACCAAATGAACAACCAAGCGACCGAACTATCAGTCCTATTAAGTCATGAATAACTTGGGATGCTATAGAGAAGCTTTAAATGCCGAAGAGATTGGAAAATAGAGAAATGAGATAAAGGGTCATTATAATATCTACTATTAAAAAAACTTTCATCCGCAAAAGTAGAAGGATAGCCACAACCTGAAGGCATGGAAAGACAAGGGTACCAATCCCGCATGCTCCACCAGACCCTCGAACACCCTTTCGGGTCAAACAATGCCTTCACAGAATGCAGGCTGAGAGGAAAATCCTCAAATTCACTTTAAACACCAAAACTCTTCCAATTCTCTTTTGGGTTCCATCTCTTGCTTAATTAGTCCAAAATTGACCGAAAACACCATATTCATCTGAAGAAGAGTAACTACACCATAACCGGTGATATAAGAAACATAAGACCATGGGAGATGCAACTCAACTTATAATTCAGAATACTTACCTTGTGCTTCCAAATCCATCTTCTTCTATCCACTAGGGGCATTCTACCGGTCCTTAGCTATCTTGAATACCTCCAATACCATCTGAAACTTGCTTATAGAACCATACTGCACAAACTTCACACGAGTCGCATACTTCAACTGAACCTCAAATGATAACAACAGCTAGAACAAGGAAACCAACCTGGAGCAAAGCCCAATATTCCAATCTTAGTTTCAAAAACTAACAATCTATGTTAAAAACTCATCTTCTAAAATTGAACACTACTCAAAGGATGATTATCCTGCAAATGGCAAGGTTGCACTGAGGCCATCTCCAATGACTTACTTTTACCATAGGAACTTCAAAATAGCTGGCACTATGTGCCCATAAACCACTCTGCCACATCAAATCTAAGCCAACCCTCCTAGTCCAAGGGAAACCAAGCCATTAGGCGGCGTACAAACATGGAAACTGATTGCTAATAGTCCAAGGGAACCAAATCCCATCAACAAACACACAAGCTACTAAAAAGGACAAAAGTGAACCTTGCATCCTAAAAAAATTCAAAATCACAAATTCCACGAATAACTTTGACCCAATCCTATAGATGAACCCTCTCAAACAACTTCCCATCCTCCAGTTTAGGCTACCCCTAAAGCTAACAATAAGTACCACTGCTCCAACACCAAATGAAAATCAAAACCTAGAGAGCTACCAACACAACCATAGTAAACTAATAATAAAAGTACCATGGAACAATGGGAGATCACACTTCCAAAATTCTCAGCTTGCCATAGTCGGCAACCAAACCCTCAAAAGAGACAGCTTCCAAAGGATTGAATGAATAGATCACAACTCTGCAACTGAGAATAAGACTAAAGAAAATGGGAAGAGATAGCCAAGTAGGATTACCACAACACCATAGAAGGCTATACTATCTTACTCAAAACTTCAACAACCTTAAATATCCAACTACTAATAAACCCAAATACTAAGAAATCCATAATGAAACTAACCAGGTAGGTAAAAAGGGAAGCAAACCTCAACTTCACAGCCTTTGGGCTGAAAATACTGATAAAGATAGGGAATGGTCAACAAGCGGGATCTACCATAACTCCAAAGATGAAACATTTCCACTCACCCATTACCTCAATAATCAACCTCCTAACAACAAGTCAAACCCTGCGAAGCAAAAAATATAGCTGCCTAAGTTAAGAAAACTAGAATGGCAGGGGAGAAATACTAATCAAGGCAACACTATCTATGCACAAGGGTAAGAAAATCTACATAACCACTAATCCAGTGGGACAACATACAACTAAGGTGACCTTCTAAGCCAACTAGATCTCACCAGAAAAACAACTCCCATAACTAACAAGCTATCTAATAAGGATCGGCACCATAACATAATAATTAGTAAAGGAAACAGAGAGTAATATCTAACTAGCCTAGCCGCAAACTCATAACACAGCCACTAAGGAAAAGCAATGAGGAGTTGCTCAACAACCACTCTAAATAAGGGAACTCGACCTAGTCGATCCACTACTGAAAGAAATCAACTACAACACTGAAATATATACTCATAAGTCCAAGTAAGGCTACTACTATAGTCATGAGACAAATAACAAGTCAAATAGACACATATGGGTATGAAAACCCCAAGACCACATAATATAAATAGTAAGTGATAACATAATGATTTTGCATAAATATAATTTGTACCTAGGTCCTCAGCCTCTGGCTGACCTATAGAAGCATGAAATGGATCATGACCGACCTCAACTTGAACACATGAAGTACCACCAGTAACATTCTGAGTAATACCTCTGACTAGACGTGTTGTAAATTTATGAAACTAACCTGGCTGAAAAAATTACACCATGGTCCCACATCGGGAACACACTCTTGAATGATGGACAAACTTTCATATTTATGACAAGCTCTGATCACTCTAGATAAGGGAGTAATAGATGTTGGCTATATTTGAATGGTTAACTCCCGCTTGGGGTAATCCCTGGACTAGTAATCAAACTCCCCACAATCATAGCAACCTCTATAGTTTGAAGCCTAGTGTGAAAATGCGATGTACTCCTCTGGTTGCCTTAGGAAACTGTAAACCATCTCTAACACCCATAGAACCATCCCTGGCTGACTTTATCGGGGTCCTACAACACTCTCTAATAAAGTGACCTACTTCTCTATTCTCATAAAAACCATCACACATACTAACCTGCTGAAAGGACCTAATTAGAACAGGATGAGCTCCAACACCTGAAGGCCCAATGTGCTCATATCGAGAAGTATGACCTGAACTCTGTCCATTGAAAGCTCCATGACCTGCCTCAGAACCTTCTAAACCCTAAAGTGCTACCGCCATATGCTTGATGGGTCTAAAAGGAAGATGATCCTCGCTGAATTGATACTCATCCTAAAGTGGGACGCTGTCACCACTGAGATCAAAGAGAGACCTCTTACCTTTATCCCTATAAGACTTAAGGCATGCCTTCTCTACAGCTCTATCATGGGTTACCATCCAGAGAAAGGTAGGCCCATCCTATATCAAGTGCTCTGACACCAAACAAAGTGGCAAAGACATTTCCTTGATGAACTCCCAACTCAAATCCCGATCTATAGAGGGTGATGTGGAATTATGCCTAACCCACTCAAGAAATCCCATGACATACTCCGATACTAATTACCAACCCTTCTAGGGAACCATCAATGCATGTTTGGCCTGAGAACCATCCACCAAAACTCTGGTAGAACCTGTTGATGTCCCGAACATGTCCATCGAGAACCTCATTCTATCCATCTAAAAGAGAGTAGATTCCAAAGGATCAGTTTTTAGAAGTTATTCAGATTAAGGACACATAAGTAGTAAAGAACATAATTTTCTAAGAATTCCCTATAGCTTATCAAAGATAGGATACATATATCTCTGCATCGATCCATAGTACTCTACTAGGCATTTCCCTCACACCAATGACGTTGGTCAACCTAGATCTATGATACCAACTTGTCATGACCTAATTTTCTAGGTCATGATGGCACCTACTAACACTCACTAGTGGGTAAGCCTAACCCTTATCTCTTAGCCTAAAATCAGAGGCAACGACTTATCAAGCGGAAGATGAACAAATAAGGTAGAAAATAAATTATACTGAGAATAATAAAAATAATACACAAGACCTGACATCAGTCAATAATTGAGAATCTAATTCAAAATAGGAATACAAGGCTTTCACAATTACAAAATAGATATAGGTAGTCTTTGAAAGCAAGTAAAGACTAGTCCTAGCCCTAAATAAATGGAATATGGTAACTTCAGAATCTAGGAGCTCACCAAATCTCTGAATGCAAGCTGCTCCACACCAATTCCAATAACCAATCTAAAAGCACAATACAACAACCTATCTTCAACGAGAAAGTATTATAGAAGTTGACAAATCAAGAATAGAAAGTCGACCAAAATTGCTAACTACATAACCATCTAAAGACTAATCCAACTCAACCTAGCAAGGAGTACCAACAACAAATCCAGCCTAAGACCCCTGCAAACAACTATACATACAATAATACATAAGTACAAGTATAACCATACAATAACCGATCGGATGCCTATATCCTTGGAAGGTACAAACAGTGGCAAACATACCCCCGATCCCCATAAAATTGGAGGACCAAACAACAAACAAGTATACTTATGATAGGTTATGTGTGCAATTGCAAGTTTGTAGTAAAATCCATATTATTATCTGTAATAATCAGAAACCTCTATTTATAAGTACCCTAAAATGGCTGGCCCATCCAGCCAGTAGACTCCCAAGGGCACCAATCCACCTAGCTAGAGAAAACTCGAGGGCCGACTAGCCAGCCAGTAAACTCCAGGGCACCCACCCAGCTAGCAAGAGTAACCCAGAGTTATCAGCAAGACCATTCATATGTAATAAAGGGGTGTCGACGTGCTAGCTAGTCAAGTAAAAATTGAGTATATCCCGGATGCCTCTAATGTCTCAAGTAGAAAAAGAAGTACGTCCCTGATGCTTTATAATCTCAAAAATCAGTAAGTCTAGCAATCTAGGTGATACGAATCCTATTAAAATGAGTTTAAAAATAAGAAAAGTGTGAGAAAGTCTTCTAAAAATAGTAGTGAAAAATTAAAAGGAGGAATCGAGATCGTACTATAAAACACATGAAAATTCTCAATCAATACAATCATTTTATCACCAACATCCAAACAAGAAACACATAATTTGAAAAGTAACATTGAGTCATGCTATACTATCGAGGCGAAAGAATTAATGTGGGATCCAATCGATCCTCGAATACGGCCTCGGGCACAATAATAACTAATAAACATAAAGGCATTATAAGCCTACTGCTAAACTTAAAGCTCAACAATCAAAAAGTATCTCAAAACCAGATAGAGGGAGAAAATATCTCTAGGATCATTGCCTTACCCCAAAATACGTTATCTCCGCTCCCAACAAGCACAACCAAGCCAACCCTATAGCTACAATAAGCCACAGAGGTCTCATGCACTAGCATAAAGGTACATTATCCAAAACTATCCCTACCAGAAATTATGCCTAGCTATAAGGGAAGAACATCACAAGATAAATAATCTAAGGTTCAAACCTAGCCTAAGTCCATCAATATAAACTTTAACAAGGATAATAAGGCTAAGGCAATACCACAAATGATGTCCATTACCAAAGCTAAGGATTTCACGGAATTATTCTAGTCTAAGTCTCAATCAAGAATCAAGAAAATGGAGAAGGAGGAAGAAAACTCTAATCTCGAAAATTTTAGCCTAAATCACATATAGTACATACTAAAAATAATCTAATAAATCTCAGTCAAAGTGGAAGACTATAGCCTATACCAAAGCCGATCACGCATGCTCTAAATCTACCAAATTGAAGATTCCCACCTCTGAATCACCTCTAATTTCTGCCACGCTAACAAAATATTGATCAACTCGTCAATATAGATGTTTTGACAGTAAAATTATATTTTTTTTAGAGACAGATCCAAAATTGGGTCTAAAATATAATTTAGAACCCATATCAAAAATCCCAAAATTGACTTCATGAAAAGGTTCATTTGATCTTAATGAACTTGTGTATCAAAATACAAATCAATTTGTTGGCCAAAACCAAGAAAATCAAACCATGCAATAATTCACCATTAAAGCTCTAAAAAATAGAGAAGGCAGTATCTTTGGGCATAAAATTACCTTAATAAAATGACCTCAAAAGTCCCTCAAATACTCCACATCGTAGCCACAATCCAAACAAACAAAAAGCTCTTGGAATTGCTCAATTTGGAGCTTCCTAGCTCCCAAAATTGCAAAAACTCTTAATGGAGCTAGGGTCGCGATCATGACACCTGGATTTAATGACCCTACAAGTCATTTCTTTCATCTTCCAACCTTATTAGCATTTAAATCTTTTATTTATTGACTCCAAGTCATTTATAACTTGTACGCACGGACAGTTCTCTCACTTGGTCATTTATTTGGGTTTTATGCCTCTTAGAGTTTGACCGGTTGACTTGGTAAAAACTCTAGGAAAATATAATCTTAGAATGGAATTCTAATGGTTCCATCTACTCTAAAATGGAAAAATTATGATAGAAGCATATTCGGAATGAGTATCGAGGCAATCAATATGAGTTTGAGGCTATTTGGCACTTTTTCCTTTGATACTTGGCCTATGGTTGACTTTGGTCAATATTTTTAGGAAATATGCTTGGATAAAATTTCTGACATGGTGGTTATTTTTGGAATTTTGAGTTTTATTTAGATTGACCTTTTGTTTGCTTCTCGAGGTTTCTGGTCTAATCCCAAGGTCCATTGTAGAATAAGGCTCAAAATAACACTACGGGTGTGGGACCCACTTTTCATTAAAATAACCTCGTATGGGAATTTCAAATATGCCATTAATTTCAGAATATTGAATTTGGTGGGCTAACATAGTTCTTTTGCACGCACGGGGTTTTGAACAAATTCTGAACACCCCATTGGAGGTTTGAACTTTGCCAAAATAGTTGTGTTGCAGTAGTACTGGTGCAGGCCGTGTTTGGCAATCACGTCCGCGGGGAGCCCCCCACGATCGTACGATTCTAGCTAACTGATTCTCCATGATCATAAAGGGAAAAATTCTTGTGGCTCACAATTATGAGCATAGTGCTCTACGATCGCGATAAACAATTTTGGTTTGTCTTTATTTAAAAGACAAGACGCGTATCAGCCTCGTCGCACAACTTCAAAGTTGTATACCTCTCTCAATCCTTGTCCAAATTGAGTGATTTAAAGGTTAGTTTATGGGGATTGTCTAGGAGAACGCATGAGAGTATTTGGAGATCTTTGGAAAGCATTGTATTAAGCTAATTTTGCACCCAAAGGGCTGCCCTCTTCCTTGATTTCCTCTATTAATGGTGAAAAATATCATTGTCAAATTTTGGTGTTTCTAAGCGTCGAATTATGCTATGATTTTGACCACAAATTCATTTAGCTCAACTGAATCTTTTCATGAAGTTAATTTTAGGATTCTCAAAGCAGATCCCATAATCCCATTTTAGACCTGATTTTGGGTATGCCTCTAAAACAATTGAATTTAGTGTCAAAACATCCATATTTATGTCCTAGTCGTTACTTCGTTAGCATAGAGGCGATTGGAGGTGATTCAGAGGTTGAGAGCTTTATTTTAATGGATTTAGAGCATGCTTGTTCGGCTTTGAGGTAGGCTACAGTCTTTCTCTTTGACTGAGTTCTATTAGATATTGTTTAGTATATATTGCATATGATTTAGGTTGGTCTTGGTTGGTTTTAGGGCCTTTCCCTTTTTTTCTCATTTCTTTGGCTCCAGTTATACCTTAGACTAGCATAGTCTCTTAAGATCCTTGTTTTAGGCTTGTGGTTTTGGTAGCATTATGGTTGTGTGAGAATATCCTTCTTAGGATCAAAACTGATGGACTTAGGCTAGTTTGAGACTTAGATGCTTTAGTTTGTGTTCCAGTGCCATTGTAGATAGGTGTAGCTTTCGGTAGGGCTTGTGATGGTTGGTATGACCTAGTGTTAGTGACAAAGACCTTTAAGGCTCGTCGTAGCTGTAGGCTGAGCTTAGTTATGCTCGTTGGGAGCTAAGATGGCATATTTTGGGGTAAGGCATCATTTCTAGATATATTTCTCCCCCTACTAGATTTTGAGCCCTGTCTTGATTATTTCAATTTTATTTAGTGGTAGGCTTATGATACCATCTTATCTGTTATCTATTATTGGTCCCACAATCGTCTTCTAGGAGCAATTGGAGCCTAGGTTAGTTCTTTTTCCTTGATAGTGTGGTTTAGCTTGATATTAATATTTTAGTTGTATGTGTCTTATTTGGATGCTGGTGATGGCATGATGGCATTTGTTGAGCATATTCACTCATTTGTGGTACGATCCTAGTTATTTCAATGGATTTTAACTAATATTTTTTAGAAGGCTTTATCACACTTTTGCTATTTCTTTAAACTGGTTTTAGTGAGAGTTGTACAACCTAGATTACTTGGTCACTGGTTTTGAAACTTATGAGGCATCGGGGATGTACTCCTTTTTCTACTTCAGGTAATATAGGCATTAGGTATGTACTTAGTTTTACTTAGCTATTCGGTGTGTCGATGCTATTTTTGGACTTACTGGTGCCCCCATGTTTACTCTTGCTAGCTAGGACAATGCCCCTAGGAGTTTACTGGTTGGCTGGGCACCCCATTTTCAAGATGCTCATGGTTTGAGGTTACTGGTTTACTAATATCTGGATGGCATCTCTCTTTCTACCTCGGCTTGGCGACTCACTCTCCGGCACTAATATGGGGATACTATATACATATGTAAGACCTGGTTTGGGCCCAGGTAATGTATATAAACTTCCTGCATCCCTTATCATCTTATATAGCTAGTGCACCACTATACTAGTTGAGGGAGTCATATAGGTCCCACCTAGCAGGCCAAGGGCTAGGGTCAGTCTATATACTTATTGTTGTTGATCTCTGAGAGCCACCGATGATGTTACTGGTTTTTACTATAAATATGCATTTATTAGCATCACCTATTACCAGTATAATTATATGGTCCCCAGTTTTATGAGGGTCAGGGGTATATTTTTCATTGTTTGTACCTTTTGGGGGTATGGGCGTCCGATCGGTTTTTATTTGATCTTACTTGTACTTACCTTTGGTTGTATTTGTTGTTGGTCTATGTGGCATTTGAGTTGGATTCTGGTTGGTACTTCTTGCTAGGTTCAATCAGATTAGTTTCTAGGTGATTACGTGGTTAGTGTTGCCTATGAGCACCATATTCCGGTTTAGTAGACTCCTATGATGCCTTCTTCCTATTAATAGGTTGTTGGATTGCATTTTAGGTGCGCTTTTTGACTCTGCTCCTTTATCTATTTCTCCAGTCTCTTTGTCTTATTTTCTAACATTATTATGATAATTCCTGATTAGTTACTTATGCAGTATTTACCTGATTATATTTTATTTTTACTTGCATTTTCTTTGGAGGTCAGTCGTCCTATGCCTTTTGAGTACCATTCTTTTGTTACTCATACTACACTTCTCTTCCTGTAGATCATAGTAT
Source organism: Solanum dulcamara (assembly GCF_947179165.1). Taxonomy (NCBI): domain Eukaryota; kingdom Viridiplantae; phylum Streptophyta; class Magnoliopsida; order Solanales; family Solanaceae; genus Solanum; species Solanum dulcamara. Next base: position 53,134,788 of record NC_077239.1, read on the forward strand.
GGGTTTTTCTTCATTGATTTGGACTGGTGCGGAGCAGCTCTTGGTTTGGAGATTTGGTGAGCTTCTGGCGTTTGAAATTGCCGATTTCCATCTATGATAGACTAGGACTAGTCTTTACTTGCTTTTGAAGATTGTCTGTACTTATTTTGTTTTTTACAAGCCTTGTAATCTCATTGTATTTATATGCTCGAGTACCTACTGATGCCACTTCTTGGGGTGGTTCCTTTTGATTTATTTCAGTTGTTCAACCCTTCTTCTTCTTCTTCTTCTTCTTCTTTTTTTTATTTTATTTTATTATTATTATTATTATTATTATTATTTATTTATTTTATAGTTTATTTGTTCATTTTCCGCTTGGTTGCTTATTGCCTCTAGTTCTGTGCTAATGGTTAAGGGTTAGGCTTACCTGCTGGTAGGTGTTAGCAGTTTCCATCGGGGCCTAAAAAATTGGATCGTGACAAGATGGTATTAGAGTCCTGCAAATCGGTGCAGAGACATCTATAACCTATCTTACGGAGTCTATAGGGCATTTTTAGGGAATTTTGTTCTTAACTCATTATTATGTGTCCTTGATTTGAATAATCTCTAAATTGATCATTTGGAATCCATTCTTTCTTTAATGGATATCATGAGTTTTTCGGTGGACTCACTCGGAGCATCAATAAGTTCTACCAGAGTTTTGAAATATGGTTTTCAGGCTATAGATGGGTTAGTAGTTCCCCAGCAGGGTTCATCCACAATATTAGAGTATGTCATGGATTTTCTTGAGTGGGTTGGGCACAACCCTATATCATCCCCTACAGATAGAGATATGAGTTGGGAATTCATCAATAGATTGTCTTTGCCACTATGTTAGGCATTAGAGTCCTTGATAGAGGTTGGGTCTACCTTTTCTCAGGTGGTTGGTCATGCGAGAGCCATAGAGCAGAAATGTATTAAGAATTATAGATATAGTAGAAATAGGACTCTCCATCAATACATTGGTGATAGCATCCCTCTTCAGAATGAGTATCACTTTGGCGAGGGTCACCTTTTTTCTTGACCCATCAGGCCAACTGTAGTAGTACCTCAGGTCCTAGGAGGTTTTGAGGCAGAATATAGGGATTACAAAAATGATTCAGGTTAGACTTCTCAGGGTGAGTCTATTGGGGCCTTCCATTGTTGGAGATCATCCTATTCCAGTTTGTTCCTTTCAGAGGGTTGGCGACGGTTCACAATTTATTAAGGGCCGCCAGAGAAGTTCTCCACGTTCTTTACGATGAGCTTCGGTCTATAGAGGTTCCTATAACTGTGGAGGTTTTGATCACTAGTACAGGGATTTCCTAAGCGAGGGTTGATCCTCCGAATGCTTATGACTTCTTCTACTCCCCAGACCAGAATTTTTGGACTTTGTTACATCTGTGGAGAGTTTGACCATCGATCTAGAGATTTTTCTCAATGTGGGACCCATGTGCAGTTTGCTTAGCCAGGTCAGTATCAAAGATTTATGCCTCCTCCAGTTAGAGGTAAAGCTCAGAGGGTTGTTGGTGATGCTTCAGGTGCTCAGGACGAGGTCGGTCATAATCCATTCCATGCTTTTATAAGTCATCCTATGGCGGAGGATCCAGGTATTGGTGGTATTTTCTTGCTTTCTTATTCTTCCCTGTATTTCTCATTCTATGTGGTTTTGGAGTTTTCATACCCATATGTGTCTATTTGGCTTGTGACTTACCTTCTAACTATTATGGCTACCTTAGTTGGGCTTGTGTTTATGTTTCGGCTTTGTGGTTGATTTCTTTTAGTAGTGGATTGACTAGCTCGAGTTTTTGTTTGAGTAGTGGTGGTTGAGAAACTTTCCGTGCTTTTACCCTAGTATTTTGATGTAAGATTGTGGTCGGTCTAGTTAGCTCTCTCTTGTCTCCCTTACCATTGATTTCGTTGTGATACCAACCCTTGTTAGATTGGTAGCTAGACCGTTGTGGTAGTTCTAGGAGTTATGATACTAGAGGATCTAGTTATCTTTGAGGGTCTCCTTAGTTGTGTGTTGTCCCATTTGGTTAATAGTTGAATGGTTCCTCGTATCTTTGTGCATAGCTAGAATTGCCTTGACTAGTATTTCTCTTCGGCCATTCTAGTTTCTTGGCTTAGATGGCTATCTTCTTTGTAGGGTATTGTTTGGTTCGGTTCTAGGTTGTGGATTGAGGTTTGATCTAATAGCCTATATGGATGGATTCCTTGCACTAATCCTGGATTCCTTACACTAATACTAGTTAGCCGTCTCTTCCCGTTTGACTTAGCCTTGTTACCAGTTGTAAAGTTGTGGTCCATTCATTCAATAATTTGGGAGCGGTCTCTTTTGAAGGTTTTAGTGCTTGGTTGCGGTAAGTTGAAAATGTGGGATGTGTGATCTCCCATTGTGCCTTGCTACTGCTATTATTAGTTCCCTCTGGTTGTGTTGGTAGCTTTCAAGGCTTGAGTATCAGATAGAGTTGGACCAGTGGCGTTCGTGATTGTCTCTAGATATAGCCTAAGATAAGAGATGGGAAGTTGGTTAGGAAGTTTATCTACAGGATAGGGTCAAACTAACTCGTAGAGTCTGTAATTTTGAATTTGTTAGTGATGGAACATTGTCTTTTTATGTATTTGGTAGATTGTGGTACTTGTGAATCGGGGCTAGTGCTATTAGACCATTACTAATCAGTTGTCTATGTTTATACGTCATCAACCAGCATGGTTTTTCTTAGGCTAGGATGGTTGTTTCATATTTGAGGTGGCAGAGTAGTTTGTGGGCACATGGTCTTGATGTTTCAAGAGTTGTTATGGTAGAAGTGAGTCAATAGAGTTGGACTCTGTGCGGCCTTGTCATCCATAGGGTAAATTGGTCTTTTGGAGTGGAGTATTCAGTTTTAGAAGGTGAGTTTCAGTTTGGTTTCTTGGGTTTGAAGGTGAGATCGGAATTTTAGGCTTTACCCGTGTTGGTTTCCTAGTTTTGGGATGTTGTCATCCCTTGAGCTTCAGTTGAGATATGTGACTTCCTTGAGGTTGTTTGATGTAGTTTGTCTTCCTTAGGTGAATTTGGTGATTTTGGTCAAGGTCAGGCTAAGCGAGTGAGAGTTGGATCCCAAACAGGGATTTGGAGGATTTCTTAGAGTTGGAAGTGAATTTGAGAATTTTCCTTCCAACCTGAGTTCTGTGATGGCGTCGTTCAACCTAAGAGGGTGTCCGAGGGTCTGGCAGAACATACGGGGCCAGTACCCTTCTTTTTTTGTGCCTCCATATTTTGAGTAGACTTTTACTTTTGTGGACAAAATTAGTAGTGGATATTAGAATGACCCTCCAGCTCATTGCTTTCATCTTTCGACCTTTCTAACATTTAAATCTTTCTTGTAGCCACCCCAAGTCATTTATGACATACTGGCACCAACAATTTAGTCGCTTGGTCATTCATTTGGATTTTATACCCATTTCCCTATTTTGGAGCTCTTGGAGTTTGAAAGGTTGGCTTCAGTCAAAACTCTAGTAAAATGATCTAAGAATAGAATTTTGACGGTTCCAGCAACTCTAGATTGGCCAAATTAAACTAGTAGCATGGTTGGCATGAGTATCGAAGCAATAGATACGAGTTTGGTGCCATTTAGCGCTTTTTCCTTTAAAATTTGGCCTATGGTTAAGTTTGGTCAATATTCTTGGGAAACATACTCGGATGAAAATTCTGACAGTGCAGTTACTTTTGAAATGTCGAGTTTGGTCTAGAATGACCCTTCATTCATTTTTTGGGGCTTCTGGTCTAATCCCGACGCCAGATATGGAATTAGGCTCAAAATAACACTTAGGTATGGGCCCCATTTTTCATTAAAATGACCTCGTTTGGGAATTTTGAATACGTCATTGATTCTGGAACATCGAATTTGGTGGGGAAGCATAGTTCATTTGTTCGTGGGTTCTGAATTTATTTTAGGCACCCCATTGGAGGTTTGAACTTTGCCAAAATAGTTGTGTTGCAGTAGTGTTGGTGAAGGCCATGCTTGGCCATCGCATTCGCGATGAGCCCTATACAATTGTGAGGGTCTGGCTAACTAACTCTCTATGATCACGAGGAACCCTCCATGATTGCAAAGGGAAATTCTTGTAGCTCACAATCATGATGAACAATAGCATCGTATTGAGGTAATTTTATGTCCAAAGGGCTGCCCTCTTCCTTGATTTCCTCCATTAATGGTGAAAAATTACATGGTCTAATTTTGGTGCTTCTAAGCGTCGAATTGTGCGATGATTTTGACCACAAGTTTGTTAAGCTCAAATGAACCTTTTCATGGAGTTGATTTCGAGATTACCAGTGTGGGTCCCATAATTCCATTTTAGACTCTATTTTGGATCCGTCTCCGAAAAATATGAATTTAGTATCAAAACGTCTGTATTGACGTCGTGGTCATTATTTTGTTAGTGTGGTGGAAATTAGAGATGATTAGATAGTCTAGATCTTTATTTTGGTGGATTTAGAGCACGAGTGTTTGGCTTTGAGGTAGGCTACGATCTCTCCCTTTGACTAAGTTCTATTAGATATCATTTAGTATATATTGCATATGATTTAGGTTGGTATTGGCTGGGTTTAGGGGCTTCCCCTTTTTTCTCATTTCCTTATCTCCGGTTAGACCTTAGACTATCATAGTCTTTTGAGATCTGTTTTTTAGGCTTGTGGTTTCAGTTGCATTATGGTTGGGTGAGATTATCCTTTTTAGGATCGAAACTGATGTCCTTAGTCTAGGTTTGAGCTTAGATGCTTTAGTTTGTGTTCCGGTGACCTGTAGCTACGCGTAGCTTCCGGTATGGCTTGTGATGGTTGATGTGACTTAGTGCTAGTGCTGGAGACCTTTGAGGCTCTTCGTAGCCATAGGTTGCAATTAGATTTTCTCGTTGGGAGTTGAGATGCATATTTTGGGGTAAGGCATCATTCCTAGAGATATTTCTCCCCCTACTTCATTCTGAGCCATGTCTCAATTGTTTTATTTTATTTAGCAAGTAGGCTTACGATTCCATCTTGATAATTATCTATTGTTGGGCCCGAGGCCATGTTCGAGGAGCGATTAGAACCCAGGTTAGTTCCTTTACCTTGATAGTGTGGTTTAGCTTGACATTACTATTTGGGTTGTATGTTTCTTGTTTGGATGCTGGTAATGACATGCTTGTATTGATTGAGCATATTAACTCATTTTGTGGTACGATCCTAGTAGTTTCATTGGATTTTAACTACTATTTTTTAGAAGGCTTTCTCACACTTTTACTACTTTTATAAACTAGTTTTAATGAGAGTCATACCTCTTGGATTACTTGGTCACTGGTTTTGAAACTTATGAGGCATCAGGGATGTACGCTTTTTTCTACTTGAGGTATTAGAGGCATCCGGGATGTACTCAGTTTTACTTGGCTATTCGGTGCGTTGACGCCCTATATTGACTTACCAATGCCCACAGGTTTACTCTCGCTAGCTAGGCCGATGCCTCTAGGAGTTTACTAGCGGGTTGGGCAGCCCCTTTTCAGGGTGCTCACGGGTTGAGATTACTAGTTTACTGATATGAGGTGCGGCGTCATCCTTTCTATATCATCTTAGCTGCTCACTCTTCGATACCACTATGCGGCCCATGAAATGTATACGGACTTCCCTCATCCCCTAAGGGCCCCTTTAGCCAGTGCACTACTGAATTGGATGAGGGAGTTGCATGGGTCCTACCCTGCAGGCAAGGGTCGGGTGGGTCTATACACTTGTTGTTGATCTCTAAGAGCCACAGATGATGTTACTAGGTTTTACGATAAACTTGCATTCATTAGCATTGCCTATTACCAATATACTTGTATGGTGTGGTCCCCTAAATTTATAGGGGCAGGGGTATGTTTATCATTATTTGTACCTTCTGAGGTTTTGGCGACGGGTCGGTTATTATTTGATCTTACTTGTACTTACCTTTGGTTGTATTTGTATTTGTATTTGGTCTATGTGGTATTTGAGTTGGATTATGGTTGGTACTTCTTGCTAGGTTCAGTCAGATTAGTTCGTAGGTGATTACGTGGTTAGAGTTACCTGCTAGAACCATATTCCCATTTAATAGACTCCTATGATACCTTCTTAATAGGCTGTTGGATTGCATTTAAGGTGTAATTTTTGACTCTGCTCCTTTATCTATGTCTCTAGTCTCTTTATCTTATTTCCTGACATTATTATTATAATTCCTTATTAGTTACTTGTGAAATATTTACCTGATTATATGTTATTTATACTTGCTTTTTCTGTGGAGCTTAGTCGGCCTATGCATACTAAGTACCATTCATTTGGTACTCAGACTACACATCTGCCCCCTACAGATCATAGTTCGGGTTTTTGCCACTGATTTGGACTGGTCTAGAGCATCTCTTGGTTCGGATATTTGGTGAGCTCTTGACGTTTGGAGTTGCCGATTTTCATCTATGACAGACTAAGACTAATCTATACTTTCTTTCGAAGACTATCTATAGTTATTTTGGTTGTTTACAAGCATTGTAATCGCATTGGATTTAGATGCTTGATTACCAATTGATGCCAGATCTTGCGGTGGTTCCTTCTGATTTATTTCAGTTGTTCCCCCTTTCTTATTATTATTATTTATTTTCTGCTTGGTAGCCCGTTGCCTCTGGTTCTGGGCTAATGGTTAAGAGTTAGGCTTACTTGCAAGTGGGTGTTAGCAGGTGTCCTCTTGGCTTGACAAATTGGGTCGTGACACTTGATAAATGACCATTTCTATCGTGGTGGTCAAACCTCGCGATTGCAATGAACAATTTGGTCAACCCTATTAGATTCCCTTCATGATCGCAGCTAGTGGTCTCGCGATCACAATGGCTAAGTTAAGTGCTCCTCCACGATTGCGAAGGCTTCATCATGATTGCCATGAAGAAAAGCACTGGCACTAGCAGTTGCTGTACTAGCAGGTTTTGGCCAACTCAAAAATCTCCAATGCGATTTTGGAAATTTGTTTGAAACCACCATCCGCGCAAACTAAATACGCTACCCCATAAAATTTGACATTCTAGACTCAAAAGAGCACTCATAATTTCTACTTGACGTTATCTATAAAAGGTGGGCCCACACCTAAGTACCATTTGAACCCAAAATTTACAAAAAGGCTTGGAATGAGATCGGAAGCCTCAGGAACCATATGAAATATTATTCTAGACCAAACTTAACAATCTAGATCTAACCACACTAATGGAATTTCAATATGAGAAAGTATATAAATAATATTGACCAAAGTCACTTAGGCTACAACTTAAAGGCTAAAATGCCTAATGGCTCAAACTTGCGCCAAAATACTAGGGATTTGAGCCGAACATGCTACTAGCCTAAAATGACCATTCTAAAGCCGATCCCATCAGAATTGCATTCTGAGGTCGTTTTCCAAGAGTTTTGGCCGAAGCCAATCATTTTGTCACGACTCAATTTCTTAGGTCATGATGACACCTACAATATCCCACTAATAGGTAAGCCAACCCGTAAACCTGGAATGATAAGTAATGGGTTTGAGGGTAGAAACTAATCATGAATGAAAAATTCTAACATAGACAGAACAGTTAAGCGGAAAAAAAATCAAAACCTAATATATATACAACTAAAGATCCTTCCCAGAACATGGAGGTCACAAATACAGAGCTACTATAAAACAAAATAAGAGAACAAGTCCCAAAGTGGACCGAAAATAAATATACAACAACTGGCTAGTCTCAAAAATGCAAAAAATGGGTCATCCATACTGAAGGAGATAGAAATGATCCCAAAATGCCAAGTGCTCACCCTGGTCTCCACAACAAGCTTGATCTATCAACGACGGTAGATGGTGCTCAATCCTGCATCATGAAAGTAGATGCAGAATATAGTATGAATACCAAAACAACAAGTACCCTGTGGGCATCATAGGTCGATTGAGCAAGAAAGGTAAAAATAATATGAAAAGAGGAACAAGCCTAAATAAGAGTCATAATAAAAATCTAAAGTGAAAAGGATACTCTTTGAGAGAACTACATCTAACTATACCCAACTGGGCCCTCATAAGCCCAGCTAGGACACTCATGTGCAAGTTAAATAAAAATTTGAACGGACCCCCATAAGCCCATCGAGTACACATAATAGCTACAACTGCCAAAGCTAAGAACCAAGAATATGCGATGGCAAGAACCGAAGAACCACGTCATTTAAGATCTAGGAATCTCTAAGAAATGATGAACTAGGACTGCTATAGGGGTCGAGGTCGGGACTGGGACCCAGATGTTCGCTCGATTATTCAATATGGCCAAAGCCAGGACTGGGTATCCGGATGCTCGCCATAATATATCGCTACAGTCGAGGCTAGGGCTGGGTACTCGGATGCTCTCCATAATACATCGGTGCGGTCAAGGCCGAAGCTGGGTACCCAGATGCACATAATACTATAAGCTAGCAGAGGCTGGGGTTGGGTACCGGAATGCTCCCTGGTGGGGTTTCCAAATAGAGGTCGGGATTGGGTACCCGGCTTCTCACATATATTATAGCTGACAATGCCATTCATTCTCCTTTCCAACTGGATGCCAATACCTACTGAAAATCTCCTCCCAATAATTAATAGATATACCGTCAAAGCCTGAACCAGAGCCGAAATAGAACTATCACAAGGTCGGGTATCGCCAATGCATCTCAAAAGTCATAATTATGCCGAGTTATAGTTAAGGTTATTCATGAGAGCAAGGTTACCGCTTAGCTAAGGACAAACTATCAGGCACCAGCCTGCTACACCTTTCTACATAGATCTAAGCTTACTGGAATGACATCGGGGCATCTAAAGAAATTTTACAACCTATACTAAGGCCAACATGCTCCACAATATCAACAACATATTCATCCAACTCCTCTTACAATTCTAATAAATAAAAGTAGGGATCAAATGCTTCCAATTACTCAAAAAACCAATAAAAGCCTGGAACATGGTTTCTAACACCTAAGATATAAAAACAAGCTACCCAACCCAAATTCCAACTATCTCAACATGCCTTCACATATTCCAACTCAATCTAAAGAAAGGAAAGTTGTACCCTACCTGTAGACTAAACACGAGCACTCTAAGTCATTGTCCTGGAGCTTTTCCCTTATGAACGTCCTCAAAACACTACCACTCTATTGAAAAACAACATCACAACAACGTTACAGTCATTTAGACATTAGTTTTATAATTTTTGGAAATAGATCAATTTCGGGGTCTAAAATGAAAAAAGTGGGACCCATATCCAAAATTCTAGAATTGTCTCCAAAAACTAGTCCAAAACAGCATTCCAAGCTCAACAATCAAATTGGAACAAAGTTCGGGGTTGGAAAACTACACAAATCGATCATGCAATAAATTCCCACATTTTCAAGCTAAGAGAACTAGTAAGGCAACATCTTTATGTAGTAATTTCTCCCAAATGAAAGCCCCACATGAACCAAACCAAACACGCTATGATGTTCCTTGACAAAAAACTCACAAGTCAGTATCAAGAATTACTAAAATTGGAGCTAAGATGATCTTATTACAAACCTTAGAAAAATAAAGAAAAATCCAACCTGAAAATAGCAATGACAGCAGCTAAAATAGAAATTTACCTCACACGAAGCTCCTAAATAGGTTTTTGAGCTCACTAATGGATTCCCCATGAAATTCCCTTAAGTTTAAACCTTTGGATTATAAAATTTGGTTGCAAAATGAAGGAGATATCAAGGCTTGAATAAGGAAGTTATGGCTGAGTTCGTCCTTGGTCTTTTATTAAAAGACCAAGGTTTTGGCATTTGCGAACGCAGCCTAAGTGGCCCACACATGCAGAGGCCAGGGAGTTTGACCTTTATGAACTTGGCCATAGGCCCGCGAACAAGGAGGAAAAAGCCTCACATATCTGCGAACATGACACAGGTCCCACAATTGCGAAGGTAAAACACACACACCTCAGCGAATACAGCCCAGGCACCGTGAACACGGAGGTCAATTTCCTGGACCTTGGAAAATGGGGCCAAGGGCTCGCAATCACGGAAAACAAACTTGGCTGCACCAGATATTAGCTGAAAATCTAATTTTTACCAAGTTCAAATACTCTGATGGGGTGCTCAAGATTCATCCAGAATACCTGTGTGCAAATGAGATATTCTACCCTACCAAATTTGATGTCTTAGACTCAATAGAGCAGTCAAAATGTCATGACCCAACCCCGTGGGCTGCAACTGGGGTTCGACCTGGACCCTCATTTACGTAACTGTCGACTACAGTCAAATTGGACTATGTATAACGTGATACTGCTCACAAAAACCTCAATGGGTTAAAACTTTTTCATGTTCATATAGCCTCCTAGTAGGAACCAAACACATGAAGCCAATGAGTGATAAAATAGTCATACACGTGTGGCCTCTTTCATTTGCATCATGTCATGAAAGGGAAAGCCAATTGATAAGGCTGCTACAACATAATAGCTTTTACAACATATCGCATAGGCATAACCAAAATAAACTCCTAAACAACCCACACACATATGTCTACATACCTCTCAGAATAGGAACGACAACATATGGCGGGACAGGGCCCCCGTTGTACCCCTGAATAAATGAAAACATATAGCAAAGGTTTAGTACCCAAAATCTAGGCTCCGACATAATGGAGCTTTTCCCGAACTTGCTAGGTGGAACCCTAGGTTGGCGGATCCTCAAAGCGCGCATCAGTACCTACGGGCATGAATGCATCCCCCCCAAGAAGAGGGGGTCAGTATGATATATGTACTGAGTATATAAGCACAACATAACTGAGATAACAACTGAACAGGGATGCAGGAAACCAAGTATAACATTTAATAGGGTACTGTGCCTGCACCTCACAAAATAAAGTCATGTATACCACTATCACATACCGTATCTGGCCCGCTCGAGGACTTGGTGTTACAAACACATCATCTATCATGCTAGGTATATATATGCCATTAATGCTGTGGGACGTATAACCCGATCCCTGTATATAGAAAGTACATGCCGAGGAACGATGGCCCGATCCATGTTTCATATAATAATGCCGAGGAACGACGGCCCAATCCGTATATCGTATAACAATGCCGAGGTACGATGGCTCAATCCATATAATGCATAATAATGCCGAGGTACGATAGCCCAATCCATATAATACATAATAATGCCAAGGTACGATGGCCCGATCCGTATAATGCATAATCTGTCATGGAACGTACGACCCGATCCTTATATAGAAAAATGTGTTGAGGTACATTTGGCCCGATCCATATATATATATATATATATATATATATATATATTATAATGCATATAAGTGCCCATAAAACTCTGTGACATATCAAATATCCCTTAGATATCACCATTATTACAAATATGCCTAAGAGACCCCAGATTTAGGAACTTACACACCCAATCACTATTCAGCCTGTAGAAAGCTCGAGGGTCATAGTTTAACTACTTCAAGACCCTTAGCATTTAGGAGTAAACTCGAGTCACAAGTTATACTCGGGACTTACAACTGGAACTGCCTTTAAACTCATATCATACCTCAATTCACTTATATTTTAAGACATTCCAAAGGGAAGAAGAGACAGGCTTTACACATACCACCTTTCGTCATATAGAATCCCTAAAAGGCAACAACTCAATTACTACAGGAGTTCTAATATCACGAAGTCAATGAAACTCATGGCTCATGCTTGGAATTTATGAATGGAATTACCCCAAGCTCAAATACATATCATTCATTACTAATGTCTAATACATGCCAAAAAAAGAGAAGAATAGCTTTACATACTTATGCCAAAAACATGCCAAAAGAAAGCTTCACATACCTCTGGACTTTCCTTCAGGTGATCTTCATATACATATTTCGTACCCGACCCTTCATGGGGCTCGGTGAACCACTATGGAATCGTAATCTCATTTTTATATCAAATACATCTCACTAGGAATGAGAGATAGCTTCCCACACATTATATTTTGACACATAGAAGCCCTACTAGGCAATACTTAATCTTCACAGGAACTCCAATACTGAACAGTGGATAGGGGTTATGAGGCATACTCGGAATTCTGGGAATGGAATTATCCCCGCACTTCATATAAAATCCACTTAAGGCTAAACATTGCCAAAAGGAAAGAAAGATAGATGTACGAACTTATACCAAAACATGCCAAGAGAAAGCTTTACATACTTTGTCTGAATTATTCCTTATCCTGTTTCTCTCGCCGTCCTTTGAACCTATTCAACATGAAAGTAGTATGAATATAAACCCCTTTTACTTTCCAGCACCCTAGGTTACATCTTAGTATTAATGGAATCTATTTCCTTAGTCGTTTCCTCGACAAGTTCTGTTATTCGCTAAGGCGTCGACGAAAATTGGGCAGCACCTCTCCTATAATGTGCCCTATCCAAATTTCCAATTAGGTCCCTAAGACCTACATCCAACCAATAACAACCTGCAGTAATTCACACCAACAATATACAACATAAACTCCAAGCGACTTATTCAAAAATACGGTAGCACAATAGGGCATCTAGCCTTTATTTTGTAGCGCCTTTCATTATACGCAACGAGGGGTCATGTGGATTCAACTAGCATCACCCTAACCCACATTAGAACATATTTAGTCCCTGAAACAACACATCACACCCCTGCAGCAGCACCTCACATGAACAACGCCTCATTTCGACTATAATTTAACTATAGCAATTCCAATTTAGTTTATTTCGGACGTCAAGCATATTTATCATATTTTCACGTTTCCAGCTACTTACACAATGTATAATACCCTATATAATAACACCATAATCTCCAATGTAAAAGGAAAGGACTTACCTTACGTTAAACTTGTCAAACTCGCCAAAACTATCCAAAACGTGAAATCTGGATAGACCATTGTCTTATATTGTCACTTAGTTTCGAAGGGGTAATTGAGGGAAACAGGATTTGTGGCCTTAATGAAAGTTATATACATGTGTATCAAGGTCGCAAAAAATTTTGAATTACCCCTACAGCAATTTTTTACAAAAATATATGACCAAAATACTCATAGCTGTCCGTGTAGGATTTCCAAAACACAATCTGGGTAGCAGCTCCCCCATGCTTCACCACCATTTTTCGAGTAGATAAAAGCAAAAAGGGTTGTAGAGTCTAAATGAAAGTTGTATCCCTATGAAATATCTTTCCAAAACATCTTGAATCACTCAAAAATAAGCCTTACACAAGGAGTTATACTCGTATTACCAACTTGGTGTTTCTCCAAACCATGGCTGCCTTTGCTTTCTTCTCCACGTTTTTCTCTCTATTTTTGTTCAAGTTTTTGGCTAAAAATGACTTAATAGTCATCCATACATAGATATATATCTTTTTGGAGAGTGAAACATGTCATCCCCTAAGGGTGACACGTGTCATACCCTTAGGCAGCCACCTCAATTATGCAACCAATCCATGGTTGCCATGTGGCAGGTGGGGTCCACCCCATGGTGTGTCACCTGCTGCCACGTGTCACTTTCATGAGCTTCTATGTGTACCTATCACGTGATGCCATGTATCAAGTAGGTGAGTCACCTACTTGCTTCAAGTAGGTGCGTCGTTTCCTTATTTCTCTTCTGTGGGTTCGTAATTTCGTCGCACTTTAAGAGCCTATGTATTCGTTACTACTTAGTCTCAACACGCACTCGAGTAGCTTAAGTACGTAAGACCTCCAAGTTGGTAGCTTACGCGAGTCAATCGAGTCCTACGACTCATTTCTCAGCCTCCAACTCCTTTCGAATTTTTATAACCCTATTTCCAATCTTTCTTATTATGAAGCATTTCGTTCTCCTTTCCTTGGAGTTATTTGGTAGCATTATTAACTATCTAACTCACATAACAACTTTTAAGAAACTTAAGAGCCTTCCCAGAAATTTGAAAAGCTTAAGAAGCATTCTAAGGTACCAAAGTACGGGGTGTAACACAAAATTTCCATATGAGGTCTTTACGATTGAAAGTGGGTCCCATATTTAAGGGTCATTTTGAGCCAAATTCCACAATGGGCCTCAAGATCAGGCCTAAATCCTTGAGAAGCGAACGAAGGTTTGTTCTATATCAAAATAAATATTTCAGAGCTAACCATACTATTAGAATTTTCATCCAAGTGTGTTTTCTAAGAATCTTGACTAAAGTCAACCATGATCCAAATTTCCAAAGCAAAGCGCCAAATGGCCTAAAACTTGTACAGTTGCCTTGATACTCATACCGACCATGCTACTAGCCTAATTTGGTCATTTTTGAGCTAATGAAACCATCAAAATTCTATTCTGAGGTCATTTTCCTGAAGTTATGACCGAAGTCAACATTTCAAGTTATAAAAGCTTAAAAGCAGGGAAACGAGTCTAAAACAGCACTCCAAGCTCAACAATCAAATTGGAACAAAGTCCGGGGTTGGAAAACTACATGAATCGATCATGCAATAAATTCCCACATTTTCAAGCTAAGAGAACTAGTAAGGCAACATCTTTATGTAGTAATTTCTCCTAAATGAAACCCCCCATGAACCAAACCAAACACGCTACGATGTTCCTTGTGGAAAAACTCAAAACTTAGTATCAAGAATTACTAAATTTGGAGCTAAGATGATCTTGTTACAAACCTCCAAAAATTTAAGAAAAATCGAACCTGAAAATAGCAATGACAGCAGCTAAAATAGAAATTTACCTCACACGAATCTCCTAAATAGGTTTCTGAGCTCACTAATGGATTCCCCATGAAATTCCCTTAAGTTTAAACCTTTGGATTACAAAATTTGGTTGCAAAATGAAGGAGATATCAAGGCTTGAAGAAAGGAGTTATGGCTTAGTTCGTCCTTGGTCTTTTATTAAAAGACCAAGGTTTTGGCATTCGCGAACGCAACCTAAGTGGCCCATGAACGGGGAGGTCAGGGAGTTTGACCTTCGTGAACGTGGCTAGAGGCCCACGAACAAGGAGGACAATGCCTCACACCTCTGCGAACGGGACCCAGGCCCCGCGATTGCAAAGGCAAAACACACACACCTCAGCGAATGCAGCCCAGGCCCTGCGAATGCGGAGGTCAATTTTCTGGACTTTGGAAAATGGGGCCAAGGGATCACAATCACGGAGAACAAACTTGGATGCACTAGATATTAGCTGAAAATATGATTTTTACCAAGTTTAAATACTCCGACGGGGTGCTCAAGATTCGTCCAGAATACCTGTGTGCAAATTAGATATTTTACCCCACCAAATTTGATGTCTAGAAGTCAATGGAGCAGTCAAAATTTCCATATGAGGTCTTTACGATTGAAAGTGGGTCCCATATTCAAGGGTCATTTTGAGCCAAATTCCACAATGGGCCTCAAGATCAGGCCTAAATCCTTGAGAAGCGAACGAAGGTTTGTTCTATATCAAAATAAATATTTCAGAGCTAACCATACTATTAGAATTTTCATCCAAGTGTGTTTTCTAAGAATCTTGACTAAAGTCAACCATGAGCCAAATTTCCAAAGCAAAGCGCCAAATGGCCTCAAACTTGTACCGTTGCCTTGATACTCATACCGACCATGCTACTAGCCTAATTTGGTCATTTCTGAGCTAATGAAACCATCAAAATTCTATTCTGAGGTCGTTTTCCTGAAGTTATGACCTAAGTCAACTTTTCAAGTTATAAAAGCTTAAAAGCAGGGAAACGAGTCTAAAACTCAAACGAACAACCAGGTGACCAAGCTACCAGCGTCAGCAAGTCATAAATAACCTAGGGTCACTATATAAATTCTCTAAATGACAAAATGGAAGCAGTATTAGGAAAATAACCTGGAGGGTCATTACACGTTCAAACTCCAAGACCTCCAAAATAGGAAAATAGGCATAAAACCCAAACAAATGACCAGGCAACCGAAATGTCAGTCCCGGTAAGTCATGAATAACTTGGGGTTGCTATAGGAAAGATCTAAAAACTGAAAAGATCATAAATTAGAGAAAATGACTTGAAGGGTCATTATATGTATATATTATAGTCTCAGAAATGAGAAGTTTCGAAGATTGCAAGATTCGGGTTTTGCCCGTTGGATGTTCGCCCCCTAATCCCCTATATCTCAAAGGGTTCTTAAAATAAGTTCCCCCCAAAAAGCTCAAATATTTCCCTATAAATAGCTTAGTCCATTTAGTGATTATAGAGGCAGGGGATGAACATTGAGAGATTGATTTTTGGTAATGAGAAAAGTGTTTTCACGAAATCAAATCGACGAAGGTTTGAGCCTGAGATCTTGAGATTTCTTTGAGTTCTTTTCTTTCTTGTATTCTAGTGATGAGGAGTTTGTCAACTTCAAGATCGTTATCTTGGTTCGCTGCTCAAAAGGAGGTAATGCTTCATTTCTTGTCTTAATTTTTATCCTCTGTTTTAACTTTAGCAAATATTTTAATATGTGTAAATCATTTCCCCGGAGCTTTTCCCTTACGAACGTCGTGAGAACACTGCCACGCTATCGAAAAACAAAATCACAACATCGTTACAATCATTTAGACACTAGTTTTATAATTTTTGGACACGGACCAATTTCGGGGTCTAAAATGAGAAATGTGAGACCCATATCCAAAATTCCAGAATTGTCCCCAAAAACTAGTCCAAAATAACACTCCAAGCTCAACAATCAAATTGGAACAAATTCCGGGGTTGGAAAACTACATGAATCTATCATGCAACAAATTCCCATATTTTGAAGCTAAGAGAACTAGTAAGGCAACATCTTTATGTAGTAATTTCTCCTAAATGAAACCCCCCATGAACCAAACCAAACACGCTACGATGTTCCTTGCAGAAAAACTCACAACTTAGTATCAAGAATTACTAAATTTGGAGCTAAGATGATCTTGTTACAAACCTCCAAAAATTTAAGAAAAATCCAACCTGAAAATAGAAATGACAGCAGCTAAAATAGAAATTTACCTCACACAAAGCTCCTAAATAGGTTTCTAAGCTCACTAATGGATTCCCCATGAAATTCCATTAAGTTTAAACCTTTGGATTACAAAATTTGGTTGCAAAATGAAGGAGATATCAAGGCTTGAAGAAAGGAGTTATGGCTGAGTTCGTCCTTGGTCTTTTATTAAAAGACCAAGGTTTTGGAATTCGCGAACGTAGCCTAAGTGGACCATGAAAGGGGAGGTCAGGGAGTTTGACCTTCGTGAACGTGGCTAGAGGCCCGCGAACAAGGAGGAAAAAGCCTCACACCTCTGCGAACGGGACCCAGGCCCCGCGATTGCAAAGGCAAAGCACACACACCTCAGCGAACACAGCCCAGGCCCCGCGAACGCGGAGGTTAATTTCCTGGACCTTGGAAAATGGGGCCAAGGTATCACAATCACGAAGAACAAACTTGGCTGCACCAGATATTAGCTGAAAATCTGATTTCTACCAAGTTTAAATACTCCGATAGGGTGCTCATGATTCGTCCAGAATACCTGTGTGCAAATGAGATATTCTACCCCACCAAATTCGATATCTTGAACTCAATGGAGCATCAAAATTTCCATACGAGGTCTTTACGATTGAAAGTGGGTCCCATAATCAAAGCAAGGCCATTTATCTTATCGTTCGATGCGCAAATCAGGGTCATTTCGAGCCAAATTCCACAATGGACCTCAAGATTAGGCCTGAAGCCTTGAGAAGCGAACAAAGGTTTGTTCTATATCAAAATCAACATTTCAGAGCTAACCATACTATTAGAATTTTCATCCAAGTGTGTTTTCTAAGAATCTGGACTAAAGTCAACCATGAGCCAAATTTCCAAAGCAAAGCGCCAAATGGCATCAAACTTGTACTGTTGCCTTGATACTCATACCGACCATGCTACTAGCCTAATTTGGTCATTTTTGAGCTAATAAAACCATCAAAATTCTATTCTAAGGTCGTTTTCCTGAAGTTATGACCGAAGTCAACTTTTCAAGTTATAAAAGCTTAAAAGCAGGGAAACAAGTCTAAAACTCAAACGAAAAACCAGGTGACCAAGCTACCGGCGTCAGCAAGTCATAAATAACCTAGGGTCATTATAGAAATTCTCTAAATGACAAAATGGAAGCAGTATTAGGAAAATGACCTGGAGGGTCATTACATGTTTAAACTCTGAGACCTCCAAAATAGGAAAATAGGCATAAAACCCAAACAAATAACCACCCGACCGAAATGTCAGTCCCAGCAAGTCATTAATAACTTGGGGTTGCTACACGAAAGATCTAAAAACTGAAGAGATCATAAAGTAGAGAAAATGACTTGAAGGGTCATTACATGTATATATTATAGTCTCGGAAAGGAGAAGTTTCGAAGATTGCAAGATTCGAGTTTTGCCCATTGGATGTTCACCTCCTAATCCCCTATCTCTCAAAGGGTTCTTAAATGAATTTCCCCCAAAAACGCTCGAATCTTTCCCTACAAATAGCTTAGTCCATTTAGTGATTATAGAGGCAGGGGATGAACATTGAGAGAGTGATTTTTGGTAATGAGGAAAGTGTTTTCACGAAATCAAACCGATGAAGGTTTGAGCCTGAGATCTTGAGATTTCTTTGAGTTCTTTGCTTTCTTGTATTTTGGTGGTGAGGAGTTTGTCAACTTCATGCTCGTCATCTTGGTTTGCTACTCAAAAGGAGGTAATGCTTCATTTCTTGTCTTATTTTTTATCCTCTGTTTTTAACTTTAGCAAATATTTTAATATGTGTAAATCATATCTTAGTTTCTGTCTAAACACAAGAATTTGTGATTTGGAATTGTCTTGGCCTGTTAGTGTGATTGTTTTCTAGGTATCTATTTTGAATGGTTTCATTTTGTCATTATAGTGAGTTTACTGTTCTTATTAGCTAATTAGCCTATCTCCTTACCTTAAGTACTTTGATCTATACATTGTGAGTATATTTCTCTAAAGTGTAGATCTCCGTTTTGATTAATTTTGTCCCTATTTCGACATTTAAATAGGTGATTTTGGTATGATGTTATCATTTACTCGTATCGGGTTGATATGGGTTAAGTTTGGTTGTTGTGTTCATCGATGTGTTGATTTAAGTAATTATTTGATTGAGTCATAATAAATTTTCCTAGAATACTTGCAAATCTGTGATCAACTACCCATTTTATCAAGTTGAAATGCTTAGTTATAGCTTGGAATATGTTCCTTATT
Source organism: Solanum dulcamara (assembly GCF_947179165.1). Taxonomy (NCBI): domain Eukaryota; kingdom Viridiplantae; phylum Streptophyta; class Magnoliopsida; order Solanales; family Solanaceae; genus Solanum; species Solanum dulcamara. The sequence continues at coordinate 53,153,969 of NC_077239.1, forward strand.
ATTAATAGATTTGTAGTGATGTTTGAACTCTAGATTTAATAATGGTTCTAATGGGTATTCATGTTGAGAAAGGAAGTAACTTTCATGTTCTTTTTAGTTCAGTTTATATTTAATCTCTTTCACTTTGAGATTTCACTTTAGTATTAATTGTTTTTGTGCACATTCTAATACGAATAGCCTATGCAAAGCTATTTTTCGTTTTCTCCCTAAAAGCCATGATTTTTTTATTTTTTTATTTTTTCTTAACATGAGTAGGCTTTTTTCCTTGCTTGCTTATTATAGAATATTGGTAGGAATCTATGTTTTTTTTACACCATTCCTATGTGCATGAATAATATAGCAGATGCTTTAGTTTAGCAGTTAATGTTTATCAGAACTTATATCAATTTGATTTTTCTCATATGTCTTGCTTCTGTTAATGCATAATTTATGATTATTTAGTTTAATTCCCTACTGCTCCTTCAATCTTATGTTTGAATTGATGAAATTTTAGAATGTTATTAATTTCCCCTTTTTATTTGCTTATATGTGAATGCGATGTGGAGGAGTCCAATTTGAACTCCCATCTCCTCATTGCATTTCTGATGGGTTGGCGAACTTAACGTCCCTTTATCGAGCCTGTCCCGCAATTCAAATGAAGGAAAAAGGCTGATACATATCAAAAGGAAGTTGAATTATAGAAATCGAAAGCAAAAGAATAGTATGTATACATCAGGATATGCTTAAGTACAAAATATACAGTGATATACATCGACTGTATATGACAGTGATACAGTGAAATTGGGCCAAAGCCCAAAAAGATTCAACAGTAGCAACCTAGAAATGCAAGTTTGGGCCAAAATCCAAGTTCTTCTTTAGGGTACTTTGTCTAAATATTATTGTGCTATTCTATTTGATTTGTTTAATTCTAACTCTAATTTTAGTTTAACTTAATTAAATTCCCCAAAAGAAGAACTAATTTCTTTGTGTTGATTTATATGTTTAAATGATTTTATCAACTTTTGCCTTTATTTATTTGATTAAATCTTTAGTCCAATCGTTGCTTATCTTTCATTGATTAAATTATTTCAAGATAGTTTTCTTTCCAAATGAACCAAAGAACCTTTCTTTACTTGAGTTATTTTGGACTAATTTTTTTATTTATTTTCAAATTACCTTAAATGTTTTAATTAAGTTCCTTTTTTTTAATAAAAAAGACTCAAATTATCTTTCTTACTAAGTAATTTTCTCAAAGTTGGTCAATTTTTTTAGTCAAATCATCGGATAAACGCATGTTAGAAGATATTTCAAGTGTGTAAAACCTTCTTGAAATGGAAAGAAGAACCTCGTACCCATTTTTTTGGTATTTCTAAAGCTTTTTTTCCTTTTAAGTCATTTTGAAATTAAATTAAAAAGGTTTCTTGATTTTTCTTTAAAAATTAAGTGGCGACTCTTTCAAAAAAATTGTTTTTTTTCAAAAGAGTTAAAATCAATTTTAAACCGTCTTTTTCTGATATAACAGTGTTGTTGTTGCAAAAATTTCAAGTGTAATTAATAATTAATTTTCTTTCAAAATTTAATTGGCTGAAACATGGGACAATTTAATTTTTGTTTTAATCATAGCATGAAATTTTTTATAAAGATAATTTTAAATAGGTGAAAATGATATTATCTCTTTTTTTTCCTATGCAAATGTATATAATTTTTTGATTTGACCTATATGTGCATATGTTATAATACTCCCTATGTTTTAATTTATTTGATTTATATTTTTACTTGTCATTTTTGACAAATCAAGAAATGACAATTATTTTTCTATTAAAAAAAAAGGGCAGCCCGGTGCACTTAAGCTCCCGCTATGCGCAGGGTCCGGGGAAGGGCCCGACCACAAGGGTCTGTTGTACGCAGCCTTACCTTGCATTTCTGCCAGAGGCTGTTTCCAAGGCTTGAACCCGTGACCTCCTGGTCACATGGCAGTAACTTTACCAGTTACTCCAAGGCTCCCCTATCCTCAATTTATTCACATTGTGTTATTAATGTCTTTGAGAACTATAGAGAGTAAATATGTTTGGGACCCTATTAATTAATAGGGCCAAAATGATAAACTCACTATACTAATCATTATTTTCTTAATAGGTGTGTCAAGTTAAAATTTGACAAGTAAATTGAAACATAGGTTATGTTTATTTGTGCGGATGAGAAGTGTAGAGACCCAAAAAAAAGTAATTAAGGGTGACAAAAGAGTTTTTAAATTATGAAAAAGTGATACAAGTCTTAATCATTTAGTAGAGGTGACAACTTTAAGACTAGTGCTAATGACACTAATTTTAAAACCCTTAAATTTTATTATTTACACAAAGACCCTATCTTCCCCCTCCCACCCCTACTGCCTCCCGCTCCCCATGATTTTACCGTTGTCCTCTCCTACGTTGTTGTTGCAGCTGCAGTCACCACCACCTCTTTCTCTTCCTCCTCCTTCACCACCACTACCACTTCTTCTTCCTCCACCACCATCCACTTCCTCCTTCTCCACCACCACCATTACCATTCTTCCTTCTCTTCCATCGTCACCGCTACAACAAAAACACCTCGTCTTTCGTTGTCACCACTAACACCAACTCTTACGCTGCCTCCACAATCACTCTTTCCTTCACTTGTTCCTTCTTCACCTCACATTTTATCAGAAAATCAAATAATTTTGGAAGCAGTCGCAATAACTATGCTGAAATTTCTACATCAATTTCACAAATTACTGCAACCATTCAAATAATTGTTGAAGTTGCTGCAACAATTCAAACAACTACTGAACTTGTTTCAATAATTATGATACATGTTGCAGCAACTACGATACTAATAATTATTGCAGCAACTACTATACTTGTTGCAGCAACTACGATAGTTGTTGCAAAAATTATTTTGGTCGCTTCAACAATATCGTATTTGCTATAAAAACTTTAGCAGTTGCTGCAACAACTATCATAGTTGCTTAATTTTCTATAGACTTTCATAAATAACTTTTAAAAAATAAAATAAAAATTCTTCAATTTTTTCAAAATCAAAGAAAACCAGTTCATAAAAATAAGGATAAAAAAGAATGTGAATGAACGATGACGACAATGATGGAACAACAAAGATGACAAAGAAGAAGATGATGAAGGAAGAGAGAAAGAAAGTGAGAGAAAGGAATATTGAAAAAATAATGAAAGAGGAGAAATTTAAATGAGGAGGGAATACTTTTTAAAATCGGAAAAAGAAAAGATATACCCCCGAATTATAATAAATGGTATTTCAATGCCCCCGTTATACTTTACGGATGTATATAATATTACTGTTATATTTTTGGGTTGTATATACCCTTATGACAGACGGAAGGCCACATGGCATCATCTAAATGGTCTACCTGAAATTAATATAATTGTTTACCCACAATTAAAAATTCCATCCATCTTCTACCATTTAACACATCCATAACTAGTTTCCTATGCGTAACCCTATTTTCAGGTTTCGTTGGTCTCCCTGTGAAAATTCTCTTCGATGCATGATTCCGTTGTGGAGATTCATCGGTCTCTTTTGGGTGATAATGTTGCGGCATCTTGTCGGTCTTTAATATATGATTTCATTGCATCATCTGGAAGGTCTCCAATGCCTGAATACATTGTGGTAGCTCGCCATTCTCTGATGTGTGAATCTGTTATAACCTTTTGTCAGTCTTTCATATGTGACCTTGTGCCTTCACATCAGTCTCCAATGAGAGTAAGTGCTACCGCATTAGTCTCCAATGCAATGCAAATATGTTCCTTAATCAAACAAGGACATAAATGTTATCTAATATTCTAGACATTCACCAATTTCAATACCAGAGATTATAAAGAAAAGGATCTGTGAGAAATCAGATAAAATATAATTACTAGAGGTTGATACAATTGGCAATAAAGAAGGTAGATGAAAATCTTCCTCAATCTAAACTAAAAAACAAAATAAGAGAACTCACAGAATTCACTTTTTGTGTGATTTGTCAGGGTAGAAGAAGAAGTGTTTTAATCAAGGTCTTGGGTGTTTTTTTAATTATGTGTAAACATTAAATTAATTTTGGATAAAACTTTTTTAGGATGTCATGTGTCCCTCCGTTTGTCAGAAGGGTATACACAACCCAAAAGTGTGAAGGTAAGATTATATACAAACTTAAAGTATAACGGAGTGTATTGACCTACCATTTATCATAGTTTGGGGGAGTATTTGTCTTTTTTCTGTTATAAATATTTTAAAATATTAATATGCACTTCAAATTTTTAATTAATTTAATCAATTCCACTTTTTATTTAATCTCAATTGACCTAGTCAATGTCACCAATTTTAATTTGAATGACACCTTCTACTCATTTTCTCTCTTTAGACCTCGTTGGGTGGGGGTCGAGGGAGGTTGGAAACATGAATGAAAAGTGAAAATGTGAGAGGGGGAGTGGATTTTAGATGGTTTGCAAATTTGTAATGACTCTGAAGGCCATTTTTGGCATTTTTGATAAAATTACCATTTTATCTCTCACGTTAGTTTTCTCATGTCACTTTTGTTTGGGTTTTAAAGTTAGTTTTTAAAAATCTTGTGAAAAGTTGAGATTTTGCTTGAGAAATGGGTTCTAAAGGCTTAAATGTTGAAATTCGAGTTTTAGAGTCATTCGGAGTTTTGAGTCTCGTAATGGAATTCCATTGATTCCATCAGCTCCAAAATGCGTAAATTAGTCTAGAAGAGTTGTCGGAATCAGATTTAGAGTTAAAATGGGGATTTTAGGTCCGAAGTTGGAAATTGAGTTAAAGTTTGATCTAAGTTTGACTTTGGTCAACATTTGAGGTTTGGGTGCTCGAAATGGATTTCTGATGGTTTCAATGGTTTTAGGAGGTGATTCTAACGCTAGAAATTGCTTTGTTATAATTTTTAGAGGTCCCGAGGGTATTTTGGGTGTTTCAAGTTCCAAAGCTAGTTTAGTTGTGACTTATCGGATTCCAGGTTAAGGAGGCCTCGAATTCAAATTTTGATGACTCCATTAAGTCTGGAACATCAAATTTAGTAGGTTGCATATATGATTTGTGTGCATGGAATTTTGAATGAATTTTGAGGGTCTATTCTGTGACTTTGAGACTGCCAAAGATTTGTTATCTAGTGCCTGATATTTCCTTCTCCGCATTCGTGAAGGAGATGCCGCATTCGCAGAGATTACTGAGTTCCTTCTCCACGTTCGCGGAGGACAGGCAGCATTCGCGGAGTGTATTGAATCCCTTCTCCACGTTCACAGAGAGATATCTCTGCTGTCTCCACATTTGCAGAGTAAGTTGTCCATGTTCGTGGAGAACAAATGTGGTCTAAACAGTGTTTAGTCGGGGTTTAAGCCATTTTCTACCATTTTTGAGTTTCCAAGCTTTGGAGAGGTGATTTGGAAGGGGTTTCTTGCGGAGAAAACATTGAGTAAGCTATTCTAACCTAATTTTTTGATTACCTATTACTTATTTGGATTTTTAAATATGAAATTAATGATTTTGAGTTTGAGGAATTGGGGTTTTTCAAGATCAATGTAAATTTGGTTTTCTAAGGATTTTCAATCTATTTTAACCCCATTTTAAAATGGATTTCACCGATAGATTTTGATTACTTGATGAACATTTTCATCTAAAAATATTCAGATTCTGAGTTCAATTTTCGATATGAAATTTTTGACTTTTTTACCCTTTCTACCCGAATTTCTTAATTTTAATGTCAATATATTGGAAATGTGATTGTGAGTTTATATTTGATTAGATTATGGTGATTTGGAGTATCTTCGGAGAGGAAAAATGGTGTTTTCGGATAGTTCGTGACTTTTTAGCTTAGGCAAGTGGAATTCTAACCTTTGTTAAGTATGCTGAACCTTGTATTTTCCTATGTGAGGAACTTAGGGTGTGTTGGGTCATTAGATTGGATTGAATTATATGAGTTAAAGGGTGATAGTGGAAATGCGGATAGGTTAATTGTCTAAGTGTTGTGAACTACGGGACATTGGTCTATTATGTGATTGTGAATTGTATAGTATCTTATGTGAATATTTATCCTGTTTCACTCATTACTTGTGCATATATTATATTTGTGATGGCTGAGAAATGATATGAGTGAGGTACTGGATATTGGGACCAAGGTTTTTACTAGTCGAGGCAATTTGCCAAGGTTTTTTTCGGTGGTCGAGGTTTCTTCCGATGGATATTATGGCCGAGGTCTCTTTCGGAAAATATTAGCCGAGGTCATTTCCGGCAGATACATGGTATATGTGAGGCCCCCATGGATTCCAGGTTGAGGTGATCATGTAACACCGCTCAAAATGCCCACAAAATACCTTAAGAATGCCTTGGAAATGGACGTTCATGTAATGCATTATCCTTAATCGTTTTAGAAAATTCGAGTTCGAATTATCGATCAGGGGGTCAAAACCTGTGGGAAAATAGTATCGGTGGATTTTTAGGACCCGTAGATCGGAAGGAATTTTTTTGAAGAAAGACAGAACTGCGTCGCGGACCTGGGATAGTTAATCGACCAAGTTGGCCGCGACAGGTCCGTGTCACGGACCTGGGAAGGTTTCTTGGCCGAATTTAATTTCTTTTTTTAGGTACATTTTAGACTTTTTCCAAAGTATTAGTTAATGAACCTAGACGTTTTTAGGACTTAATTCAACTCTATAAATTAACCTAAGCCTCTAATTTTATTTATTTTTCTACAATTCATCTATCAAATATTTCTCTCTCTACAAAAAGGCTCTCAAGGGTTTATATTGAAGACTTCAAGCAAATTCACTTAATTTCTCCATCAAAACTCTTAAGTTCTTCCAAATTAATTGGTGTTCTCACTCAAGGTATGTGGGTATTGATTCATGGATCCTTCCATCCATGAAGCCCAATCAATTTCTCAATGTTTTCTATCAAATTAAAGTATGATATTTTATGGGTTTTGTGATCTCTATTCCAATTGCATGAATCTTGATTTAAAGCATGATCATAAGACTATTTTGATATAAATTGATGGTTATTGAATTAAATTGAAGAGTTTTTACATAAATTCTCCTATTTTGATTTTTAGGGTTCATGATGTAAATTATGAATATTTTAATTTATACTTCTAAGGGATATTATCTATATGAATTATGTATTTGTTGATATAAAGTTGATGATCATGCATATCTTCACGTTAATTTCATGATTTTCAAGTAAATTGATCAAGCATTGATGTCATACCCTAATTTCAAGTGCAAGCTATGGTTATGAATTTTCAAAGTATATGAATTATGACTATGTATTTCCATTATGATCTTTTTTTTTGTAAGTATGTCTCAAATTATGGTTTTTCATGCAAGTTATGAAGTAAGGCGACCTAAGGCCTAACATTATGAATTATGCAAATATGATTGTAATGATGAAAGGGAAAATTCTCACATTACAAGTATGTTATGAAAATGAGCTACTCTATGATTTTAAACCTATGATCATGACTATGATATATGAAATTATGATCATATGTTATGTATGTATTCCGTGGGATTTGACTTAACACCGAATGTGGACTTGAGGTGGGGGATCTAAGCAAGGGGTCCTTATATAAAGTCTCTTATCTCATAACTACGTGCCACTGTAGGATTGACTTTTGGCCTAGCTAGTTGATCCACAAATAGCACATGTTCATGATTAGGAGTCTACCTTGGCAAAGTAGCCTCCTCCTTCTCGATGTGGGGATCACCGGATTCCATGTTATAGCTCGCATGGTTTTATTGTCAGTTATGGTTCCTATCCCACATATGTACGTTTCTTTATATTTTAAATAACTAATCCTATCTTTTAATTTACATGATACTCTTATGGTTATTATGCATTGATCTTTCTTAAAGACTACTTATGATTTTCCATTACTTCTCCTAACATGCTAATTTAAATGGTCATTGTTACAAATATGGTTTCTCATGCATTGCACTGCCCCACATACTTAGTACATTCCAACGTACTAATGCATACTTTTTGCCTACATTATCTCATAATATAGGGGTTGAGGTTGAAGATCCTAATCGTCCACGTAACTAGTGGCCATCCTCTATTCGGTGGTGTTGTGGTGAGTCCTCATTGGCCGGGGACTAGTTTCAAGTTGGTTACTATTTTCTTTTCAAAAGACTTTGTCTTATGTTGTATATTGAGGGTGAGCTAGGGACATGTCTTATCCCCCCGCCCATACTCATGTTTAGAGGCATCTAGTTGGACATATGCTAGAGTTTATGTTGTCATAAGACATTTTCAGATTTCTATTCAAGGTTTTAGACTCTCTTATGATGTTTTCTCTTTTATATTTTACCTTATGTATTCTTATGATATGTACAAGAGTCTTAGTTGGAGCTCTTCGGGGTTTCGATCATCGTGTTATGACTAGGCCCTAGGACGGGTCGTGATAGATCAGCAGATGTATATCATAGGATAGACATGCATCACGATATTTGACATTGCATTTTTATCTATTTTATCCCGTGATTGATTATGATTTGAGATTTTCTGTATTTGCCTGAGAATAGTGGTCAGAACGTACTTGTACTTTCTATTTTTGGACTGTCTAGTATTCTAGTGCAATTGTGATATAATCTATATAGATTGGGCTATCTGAGTGTAGGTGTGTAGTTGTGGAGGATTGTGGTTGGGATGTCAGGAGTAACTATGTTCTGCATTGCTTACTTAGGATTTAGTTTTCATTTTGCTAAGTACAGTGTTATTGGTGCTCACCCCTTGCTTCTACATTTATATAGGATTTGAGCCCGGCACCTCTTGCTCTTACTACCCTTTGATCAGACCGAGCTTCTGGACTCTTGAGAGGTAGAAGCTTGTAATCTTCGGTAGACTCTTGTCGTTCATTTACTTTATGTTTTATTCTACTTGGGAACTGAGACATATATACTTGTATATTTTCCATTTCTATTAAAATAGTGGCTTGTACATGTGGCACCAAGTCTTGGATAGTTTAGAATCTATTTTCCGCTTATCCTTATCTGTATTATTTTAGACTTTATATTTTTGTTTTCATTTTCGCTTATTTTAAATTATTCAGACTTTTAGCTCATCTTGGTGGATTAGGCGAGTGTCATCACACTCGAATCTGGGTCATGAAAAATTTCATTTTAGATTGATTTTTCTCTTTTTATGTTTTTATTGTTTTGTCATTTTGGACCTTTTTTGTATTTTCTAAGGATAATAAAAAAATGAAGAAAATAATATTAGCTATCTATTATTAAATTAATTAAATAGCTAGATCAAATTAATATTTAAATTTAAAAATTTATAAATCACTTTCTTATTTATTAAAAATCTAAATTATATGAAAATATATTTTTCTTTCGAAAATTGTACAAAACTTACTTTTAAACATAGATATATTAGTTTGGATTTGGATTTTGTGCAATTATCTTTTTGGAGTAATTTTTGAAAATATGATTTCAGAAAAGTTAGCTCTAAAATTAATTTGTGTTCAAGCACACGTGTTTGAAATTTACATTGCTTTTTAATTCCTAATTTTAGCAGCATTATTTCTACATGCAACTACCTTCTAGGAGTATTTTGTGAAAATATAGTTTCAAAATCACTTTTTCAGAAAATATTTTAATTATACTAAATTTATCTTTCCTTTCTTTTTCTCCTAGACGTATTTTAGGTTTGATACGACTCCTTGATTTTTTTTTATAGCTTTTGTTAAATTTAACAGAAAGAATTCAATAAATAATTTATTAGAGACTATTTGATATAATTAAAGGATCAAAACTGTTATATATATATTTAAGAATCATTTTTGTTAACTTGTGATAAACTTAAAGGACCAAGCTTAAGGAACTAGTTTCATTTTACCCTCAAACGTAGAGTTGTTCAAAATCAAATCGAAATCAATAATTTGAACTGAAAAAATTATTAATTTATCGGTAATGGGTTATGTTATACCCCGTACTTTTGTATCTTGAAAGACTTTTGCACCTTGAGAGGTTTTTGAGTTTCTTGAAAGGTTCTTAAGCTTCTTAGGAGTTACCATGTGATACGGATAAGCTATAACACTATCAAATAACTCTAAGGAAAGGAGAATGTGATACCCCATAGTAGAGAAGATTGAAAATAGAATTATAAGAATCCGAAAGAAGTTGAAGATCGAATAATGAGTCGTAGGACTCGACTTATTTGTCTAAGTTATTTCTTTGGATGTGTTACATACTAAAGCTACTTGAGTACATACCAAACTTATGTGGAAAGGATTACATAGGTTCGTAAAGTAAGACGAGATTACAAACCCACGAGGAGAAGAAGAGAGTGACATGTGGCAGCAAGAGGGAGTGACACGTGGCAGCAGCTGGAGGTGCCATGTGGAAGCAGCTGCAACAAGGGGGTGGCCCCCACCTGCCACGTGGCAGCCCATGAGGGGTGGTGCAATGTGTTGTCCCAATAAGGGCTTGATAGGTATCACCACTTAGGGTTTGACACGTTTCACCCCCCTAAAGTAGCCTATATATGTATGTTTATGACGTTTTATTTCCATCCTTATCTCATAAGTCATCCTTATCAAAAGAAAGTTCTAGAAAGAAGAAGAGAAGAGAGAACTTAAGCTAGAGAGAAGAAAGAGCTACGGTTTTGGGAGAAGAAAAAAGTAAGTTCTCTGATTTCTCTCCGTCAATTAACTATATAGGGTATACCAAGAAGGTATGAAGGGGTTAGTAATATAAATTTATGATTTGGAGCAGCCCCAAATAGACAAAAAACAGCCACAAAGTTTCAGTCACGCTAGAAAAGCTTTCTAGGTGAGTTTTGGTGAGTTTCGGGCAAGGTAAGGCTCTCCCTTTCAAATTGAAGTTTATGATATTGTTATGGGGTATATTACATGTCTTAAGTGAGGCTGGAAGTGGAAAAAGTGTATAAGGATGCTTGACATTAGAAACAAACTAAATTAAAGTTGTAGTAGGTAAACCGAAGTCGAATAGTGTATTATTGTTGTGGTGATGTAGGTTGGGGGTGGTTTAATTGCGTGTTGCAGGGATGGAAAATATCAAAAAGGGGTGTTGGTTCTGATAGTTTCATCCATATGACCCTCCGTTTCGTATGGTAAAAGATTTTATAAAATAAAGGCTAAGAACTCCATTTTGGTATCGTAGTTCGGAGCTAGTTGTTTGGAGTTGTATTGGGTAATGTTGAAGTGATTTATTTATATATATGATGCTGGTTGTTGTTGTTGGTATGGTTGTTGATGTTTTGGCCAAGTTGAAATCTCGGGGATGTTGAAGTTATAGGGGAGATGCTGCCCAATTTTCGATAACTTCGGAGCTAGTAATAAGCTAGTTAAGGGAAATAGATAAGGAAATAATTCCTATGGATACGTGGATGTAGAGTTGGAAATTGGAAAATGAAAGGTTATTAATCTTAGTATTACTCTCATGTTAAATAGGTGCAAAATATGACCGGCAAACGTGGGTCAGAGTAATCCATAATAGGTATGTAAAGCTAACCGTTCCTTCTTTTGGTATGTCTTTGGCATAAGTATGTAAAGCTAACCATTCCTTCTTTTGGCATGTCTATGGCATAAGTATGTAAAGCTAACCGTTCTTTCTCTTGGCATGTTTTGACATAAGTATATAAAGCTAATCTTCCTTTTTGGCATGGTTTTTATAAAACAAGTATATGACTTTTATATGATTCCAAGGAAGTTCCTATTCGTAGAACCGCTAGGATGGACAACTTCTGGATTTTCCAAAGGATATTTTATCGTGCCTAGATACGTGTATATGATTCCAAAAGTTCTATTTGGATATAACTCATAGTGATATTCAAAAGGTACTTGATATGACTCTTGTCTTGATTTTTGAATAATAGCTCATTTTGTTAACTCCATCGAGTCTCAAAAATGATTTAAAGTGCATTTAGTTTCTCACTACTCCACTCGTGGATGCCTCAATGCTTTATTCACCGAGCCTGGGTCAGATTTTGTTATCATGCGTACTTCTATGCATCATTCATCGTGCCCCGATGTGAGGGGCAGGTACGCCCTGTATATGGTTTTGATTTGTAGAGTTATGATGTGTCATGTACACATATGATATGATATGATATGACCATCTGATATGATATGATTTGTTACGGAGATATTCCTTAGTCTGGAGTTATGATGTACTGTAGCGCCGATGACGGGGTGGAGACCACGATTTGTTCACCGAGTCCCATAATGGGGCCGGATATGGCATATGTTTTTTTGCATACATTATCTGTGGTTATGAAAAGCATTTTGATATTCTGAATATTTTGCTCATTTTTGCACCTTCTGTTCTGGTAACGACTTTACCTATTAAAGTCCATGCTTTACATACTAGGTACATTGTCTGTACTAACCCTCTTTTCTCGGGGGCTGCATTCCATGCCCGCAGGTACAAATGCTCATTTTGCTGATCCACTTGCTTAGGACATCCACTCTATTGTTTGACGGTGCTCCTTTATTTGGAGCTCTATTTTTGTACTAACTTTTCTATTGCATATTTGTACACGTTGGTCAAGGGTACAATGGGACCCTATCCCGTCATATGATCTGGCTATGCTCTGTAGAGGTCTGTAGACTTTTGTTGTGGGTTCTATATATGTAAGTGTGGGTTCTGTATATATTTTGGACTTTTATGTTCCGTGACGGCCTTAATGGCCTTCGTGTGCTACATCTGCTTCTGTATGCTCTCTTGCGTTCTCATTTGATTTCTATATTTGTTTATTCTACTAACACGCTAAACGGGGCTAAGGGTACGTATAGGTTCCCAATTCGGGCACTAGTCACGACCTACGGAGTGGGTCATGAAAAAAGTGGTATCAAAGCGGTCCTTCCTTGGAATATCTACATACCGTGTCTAGTAGAGTCTTATTTATCAGTGTGTTGCATGTCACATCTATAAACAGGAGGCTACAGGACATTTAGGATGTTACCTTTCTTTCATATCTAAGATCGTGCGATAGATCTGAGTCATAGGAAAACTCCTTATATTAACCTTGGATGTTAACAGAAGGATCACAGCAACGGAAGAAAGTGACTGACGATAATGGAAGTCACAAGGCAAGCAGGTAAGCAAAGGCACGAAAGATATATGTTGGGTAAGATTGAAGTAGAACTAAAATGTAAAGTTGTAAATTGAAAGAAAGAGTAGACAGAAAAGTGTAACCGGGGAAGTTCTAATGGACGTACGAGGTAAGTCTATTTTTATACTATTGATTGTAGGCGCCCTATGTGGCTGCGATATGATGTGATATGATACATATATATGTATCTTTATACATGTTGGCTCTGTGAGGCACTATTGGTATTTTTTGCATGTAGATTTGAGATAGTAAGAAATACAGAGGAAACTCTGCCCAAATTTTTCTAGAAATAAAAAGAGAATGAGATACAGGGTTGTAGTATGTCTTGAAAGGTCGTTCCCACAATAATGATGAGATGTGGCTAAACCACGAGTGTGGCTGATCTTGAAAAATAAGTTAATTACTGAATTGATGGCAATAAAAATTAGGAGGTCGATATTGATATGGTAAACCGAAGTTGGAAAAGACTTGTGACCCTAGGGAGATGATTTAGAGAAGACTGGTAGTTCTGGATAGAATGATATATTAAGGCACTGATGGAATTGATACACAGGGATAAACTGTGATGAGCTATAATTAAAAGGGAGTAACAGTATGATTAAGACAAGAGAGCAAGGGAATTAGAATTGTGATGGATATGAAGTATTGATAGGAAAGCTTAGGAGATATTAAGGATAAGACTAACTAAGAAGGGTAAGTAACCCATAGTAAGAATCTTGAAAAAGGTTAAGAAGTATTATACTATGGGGTGGAATACGAACAGGATATGATGTGAATATAACGAGGATCATTATAAAAATAAGTAAAGTCTAGTAAGAAAGTGGCTAGTGATAGGACGTGGTCTGTCTAATAAGAATATAAGGGTAAGTGTGAAATGGAAAAACGGGCTAGGGAACAAATAAAAAAGACTTATCAAGTTCCATAGGGAAAGTTGTGAATAAAGAGTATGTGATAATGGAAATGATAGAGACAACAAGGAAAGAAAGAGTAACTAAAAAGAGTAAGCAAGAAGAAAGTGAGATGACAATGTAACAATAGGTCATGACAGTGTAGCCGAAGATACGAATGTTAAAAGTGACGGAACTACAAAAGACCAAGCTGTAGAAGGATGAGCAACGGGATAGAATGGGTGTTAGGGAATGATTGGTACGATACGAATAAAGATGAATGGACACAATACGTTTGGGAAATGAGAAAAAGGATTATGTGGAAGTAATGCATTCCGAATAATACAGAGGTAGTATAAGATCTCTCTCGTGCAGAATAGAGGATAGACATAGACGAAATAAATGATAAGAGAAATCTACGAAAGCACCCAAGATAAATATGATTAAATGAATGCAGATACGGAACGAAAGGGGAATGTACAATATGAACTTAAAAGTACAATACGACTACATAGTTATAAGGTAAGGCCCTGATTGAGGTGAACTTGGTATGTTGTTGGAAAAATTAAAAGCCGGTGTTGGGTACACAGTAAGGTAAAGGGGTAAGAGGTATAAAGGGGTGGTGCGTGCACGCAACATCGCCCCGATAATAATGGAATTCTTAAGAGACAAAGATAGTAAACTTAAGGAATAAGTGGGGCAATATACATTCATCCCAAGAAACAAATGATATAGGTTAGGATAAAGCTACTCCTGCAAGAGAACCTTGGACAATTATCGTCAGAATACAAGTATTGCCTAATTGAAATTGAAACGACTAAAAGAGCTAATTAACTTTTGATAAAGATAAGTGGAGTGTGGCCTTGGATGAGTTGTTCCATGGGTCATATTACACAAGTACAGATTAATAGATGAGATGTCGCACTATGTATAGAAAGGTTATCATTGCTTCATGACTTAGTCAAGGTTTCATACGTACAAAATCAAGTTATAAAGGATGCAGAAAGGGATGGACATGATACGGTACTAAGCGGATTGGGAAAAGAGATTGGATGAGTTTTGAGATTGGACAAAGGTATAAGTACCCCCCTTAAGGGGGGAAGTGGGTGAGAAGAATGCAAGGGCAAGATGGAAATAATGGATACTATAATATAGCAGACATAGATGTTTAAACTTCAAGAAAATCCCGGGCTGAAGCAAGTTAGAAGGGCTGAAAGCCACTAATAATGGAATAGAAATTAGAATGGTATTTAAGGCAGTGTCAAGAAGTTTTTGGCAAAACCCTGCACGACATAATGTTAGAAGATGGGTGTGTATAAAAAAAGAAAGGGTACGACCAGGGAAGGGTATCGAATAACTCAAGAGATTGTGTGAAGGATAATGATATCATACGGGGTCAAAGGCTAAGATGTTGGCTACAGCATTGGTCGCAAATAATGTTGTGATAGATAAATAACCAAGAAAAAGGGACATCAAGCCTCTTATGATTGGAAGTAAGAAGAGCAAGGAGTGAATAAAAGAAAAGAAGGAAGTATGATAAGATGGGACAAGCGAGTTTCAATGTGAATGAGGTAGGTGAAGCAGAATGAACCCGGAGACAAAAAGACCACATCTACCTCATACAAGTTGTAATGGCAGGGTTATGCAACCTATGAATATGTATGTGCTACGTATAGGGCCAAGTGAGTAAGTACGTGGTAAAAGGAATAAGGGTTTAATAAGGACAATACAGTTATAATATTTTGGATATGTTACAGAGAGGTAGAGAAGAGATATCCGTACTTGTTCCCTATATCCAAAGGTAGTCTAAAATCCTAAAAGGATTGGAATACAACGGTTATAGAGAACTTCCAAAAATCCTCGTAAAACCCTATAAGACGAGTTAACATTCGAGGACGAATATTCTAAAGGGGGAAAGAATGTTATACCCCATACTTTTGTATCTTGAAAGACTTTTGTACCTAGATAAGTTTTTGAGTTTCTTGAAAGATTTTTAAGCTTCTTAAACTTCTTAAGTTTCTTTAAAGGTTCTTAAGCTTCTTAGGAGTTACCATGTCAGACGGATAAGCTATAACGCTATCAAATAACTCTAAGGAAAGGAGAATATAATACCCCATAGTAGAGAAGATTGGAAATAGAGTTATAAGAATCCGGAAGAAGTTGGAGACCGAATAATGAGTCATAGGACTCAAATTATTTGTGTAAGATATTACTTTGGATGTGTTACATACTTAAGCTACTTGAGTACATACCAAGCTTACGTGGTAAGGATTACATAGGTTCGTAATGCAAGAAGAGATTACGAACCCACGAGGAGAAGAAGAGAGAGACACGTGGAAGCAAGAGGGAGTGCCATGTGGAAGCAACTGGAGGTACCACATGGAAGCAGCTGCAGTAAGGGGGTGGGCCCCACCTTCCACGTGGCAGCTCATGAGGGGTGGTGCGATGTGTTGTCCCATCAAGGGCTTGACACATATCACCACTTTGGGGTTGATATGTTTCACCCTCCTAAAGTAGACTATATATGTATTTTTATGACTTTTTATTTCCATCCTTATCTCATAATTCATACTTATCAAAAGAAAGTTCTAGAAAGAAGAAGAGAAGAGAGAACTTAAGCTAGAGAGAAGAAAGAGCTACGGTTTTGGGAGGAGAAAAAGGTAAGTTCTCCGATTCCTCTCTATGAATTAATTATATAGGGTATACCACGAATGTATAAAGGGGTTAGTAATATAAATTTATGGTTTGTAGCAGCCCCAAATGGATAACAAACAGCCACGAAGTTTCAGTCGCGCTAGAAGAGCTTACAAGGTGAGGTTTGGTGAGTTTCGGGAAAGATAAGGCTCTCCCTTTCAAATTGAAGTTTATTATGTATTTATGGGGTATATTAAATGTATTAAGTGAGGATGGAAGTGGAAAAAGTGTATAAGTATGCTTGATGTTAGAAACAAACTAAATTGAAGTCATAGTAGGTAAACCGAAGTCGAGTAGTGTGTTGTTGTTGTGGTGCTGCAGGTTGGGGGATTGTTTGATTGCGTGTTGCAGGGATGTAAAGTACTCAAAAAGGGGTGTGGGTGCTTTTGGGTTTAGTCACATGACCCTCCATTTCGTATGGTAAAAGATTTTATGAAATAAAGGCTAAGAACTCCATTTTGTTATCGTAGTTCAGAGCTAGTTCTTTGGAGTTGTATTGGGTAATTTTGAAGTAATTTATTTATATATATGCTTCTGGTTTTTGTTGTTGATATGGTTATTGAATTTTTGGCCGAGTTAAAATCTTGGGGATGTTGAAATTATAGGGGAGATGCTGCCCAATTTTTGGTAACTTCGAAGCTAGTAATAAGCTAGTTAAGGGAAATGGATAAGGAAATAATTCCTATAGATACGTGGATGTAGAGTTGGAAATTGGAAAGTGAAAGGCTATTAATCTTAGTATTACTCTCATGTTAAATAGGTTCAAAATACGATGAGGTGAACGTGGGTGAGAGTAATCCATAAGAGGTATGTAAAGCTAACTGTTACTTCTTTTGGCATGTCTTTGGCATAAGTATGTAAAGCTAACCATTTTTTCTTTAGGCATGTCTTTGGAATAAGTATGTAAATTTAACCGTTCTTTTTCTTGGCATATTTTGATATAAGTATATAAAGCTAATCTTCCTTTTTTACATGATTTTTATGAAACAAGTATATGACTTTTATATGATTCCAAGGAAGTTTCTATTCGTAGAGCCGCTAGGATGGCCAACTTCTTGATTTTACAAAGGATATTTTATCGTTTCTAGATACGTGTATATAATTCCAAAAATTCTATTTGGATATAACTCATAGTGATATTCAAAAGGTACTTGATATGACTCTTGTCTTGATTTTTGAATAATAGCTTATTTTGTTAACTCCATCGAGTCTCAGAAATGATTTAAAGTGCATTTAGTTTCTCCTTACTCTGCTCGTGGATGCCTCAATGCTTCTTTCAGCGAGCCCGGGTCAGGTTTTGTTATCGTGCGTACTTATCTACATCATTCGTCGTACCCCGATGTGAGGGGGATGGTACGCCCTATACATGAGTTTGATTTGTGGAGTTATGATGTGTCATGTACACATATGATATGATATGATCTGATATGATTATCTGATATGATATGATTTTATATGGAGATGATATTCCTTACTCTGGAGTTATGATGTGTTGTGGCGCTGGTGATGGGGCAGCGACCACGATTTTTTCACCGAGTCCCATAATGGGGCCGGATATGGCATATGTTTTTCTGCATACATTATCTGTGGTTATGAAAAATATTTTCATATTCTGGATATTTTGCTCATTTTTGCACCTTCTGTTCTGGTAAAAAATTTATCAATTAAAGTCCATGCTTTACATACTCGGTACATTATCCGTACTGACCCTCTTTCCTCGGGAGCTGCGTTCCATGCCCGCAGGTACAAACACTCATTTTGCTGATCTACTTGCTTAGGACATCCACTCTACTATTTGATGGTGCTCCTTTATCCGTAGCCCTATTTTGGTACTAACCTTTCTATTGCATATTTGTACACATTGGTTAAGGGTACGACGGGGCCTTGTCCCATCATATGATTAGGCTATGCTCTGTAGAGGTCTTTAGACTTGTGTTGTGGGTTCTGTATATGTAATTATGGGTTCTGTATATGTTTTTGACTTTTATGTTTCGTGATGGCCTTAACGGCCTTCGTGTGCTACATCTGCTTCTGTATGCTCTGTAGCATCCTCATTTGATTTCTACATTTTTTTATTCTGCTAACACGCTTAGTGGGGCTAAGGGTCATATGGGTGCCCAAATTGGAAACTAGTCATGGCTTACGGAGTGGGTCATGACAGGTTATTGATTTAGCGGCTCCAATAATTTTTTGTAAGTTTTTTATATCGAGTCATCGGTGTTCACAATAAATTTTCAAAGTACATAAAATTAACTGCAATAAAAAATAAATAAAAGAAAATATAATTTTAATTGATGAATTTGCGAGTACAATTTTGTTACACTCTTGGTTCTTCTATCCTAAACTTTTTCAATATTCGATGACCTTCAGTAATGTACTTCTTGAATTATTGAATGATGTGGATCTTCTAGAGATGTATTCCCAATTACCGAAAATATTGGTTAATGCTTCGTTGCTTCGGAAAGATCTCCGGAAAAAACTCCGTTGATCACTCCTTGAAAGAACTATGTAGTATATGTTGTAGATTTCTATAACACTTTCTCTAATGTTTGTTTAAATCTTTGTAGAATGCCTTTGAATGTCATGTAAATCCCCAATTTATAGTTGTAAAGGGTAGACAAGGTTGCTTATGATTAGCCATAATATGTCATTTAGACACTTGATGGATTGTGACTGGTTCTTGAATTTGACTGGGACTATTACATTATTTGGACATGTGACATTATTTTGTTAGTCTTGAATGCCTAGTCATGGGGAAACATGGCATAGGTTTGGGCTTCAAGATATAATAAACCTTAATCTTGAATTTATTAAAATGGACTAATTAATTTTTCAAGTCCAAATTAATTAATTAACCCAAATGAACATGAATTAAATTCAAAATTATATATGAATTTAACCCAATAAACTTTATATGTCTACAAATACTCCCTACTTTGAAACTTGTTGATGTGTAGGACCTATGCCATGTTTCATGATGACTAAGCATTCAAGACTAATGTGATACTTTTGTGTGACTTCAAAGGTACTTGTTTATTGTCCTTGCATCTAGCTAGACCACTACAAATGATCTGTTTATAGTGACCCTAATTTTTTATGTTTTTTAAAAAATCATTCTTGATCGACAACAATGTGACCCCTCTATATTGATTTGAAATAGAAGAATCCTACTGAGTGATCACATTTTCTTAATGTGACTTTCTGTCTTAAGGAATCAGACAAAAAAATTATTAGAGATTTTGAACCTAAAAAAAGAATATTAACTTTCCTTTTGTATTAAAAAAGAATCCAAATTTTCTCCAAAGAGATATTTCTCAATATGTTAAATTTTTCATTGATGAGTCAGTTATGGATTTTTCTCTCCCAATTCCACCACAACTTTTCATGTACACAGATGAGAATTTTCACAAGAACTTCTACATAAACTTCTCCATGGTTCAAAAATTTCATCAAAGAATTCATAATCTATAAAGATTCATCAAAAAATTCTGCAAAAACTTCTCCATTTCACACGAATGTGGTCAACTACTAAGCTTGTAACATCATTTAACTTGATCAAATTCGAAAGACGTAGCCTCCATCGTATCTCAAAAATTTAGAGCAGAAGTACTCTTTGTACTTTCCCACATAACTTTAAAGTTTATTTAGTAGCTGGCTATTTCTTATGGTCCTGATTTATGCGCTTGTAGTAGAAAATTCATATCTCACTGTAGAAAAATCAAAATCGCAAGTTGCTTGATTTTTCCCAAACTAGAAACATGGAACTATAATGTAGAAAAGATTTGTAGCCAAAGTTCTCCTGTATTGCTATAGTTATTATTTTTCATATTGAACTCAACTTCAGATTATTATTTTTTGTCTTTTAATTTCTCCAATTGTGTTTTCACAAAAGTAACTTTTTTTCATTTTAGAAGAATGTTGTGCGATCTTGAATTCCAGCAGTGACAACGGATTTTAGTGACTGAGAGATTCCATACCCTTGACTTGAGATCATGGATAATAAGCAAAACTTGTGTGTCGAATTTCTGGCCTTGAAAGTTCATCTTCTGGTGATGGGCGCCTTTCCACTTGTTGAAACCTACTGGATACTTCTTTTCATCTTCCTGAAGGGTTGACAATAGAAATGAAGGATGTCATGGACAACTTCTCGAGAAAAGTCACAACCAAAAAAGTTCTCCTCTTGAGGGCTTCCATACATCAAAATGTTGTTGTTTCCGTCCCTCCTCATCGTGATGAGAATATTAGCAGTTGGTATATTCCTCCTTCCAGGTTTGGTGAGGTTTGCTACATCTCTGGCTATTAGGAGTGGGCAGAATTTGTGCATGCCTATTGTAAGGAGACTTTTGACTACTTAAGGCTTATGATGTTATCTTTAATTTGATGTTCACATATGACCATAACAAAAAATTTCTCTAGGTCTTTTGTGAGAATTGGCGTCCATCCACCAACATGGTCTCTACCGGTATTGGAGAGTTATCTATATCTTTATGGAATTTGAGAACCATTGGAGGTCTTCCTTTTCATGGATCCTTTTATGATGAAGTTATATCTTCGGCTAAAGAGTTGATGTATGTAGATGACCAAGGGAAGTCTTTTCTCCCTGGAAGCTTCTCATACTTGTTTTGGCGTTCTACCGAATTACCAAAGGTGTTATCGACAAAGTATTTTTGAGAATGGAAAAAGTTTTTGTTTCAAGGACCGAGAAAATATGTTGAGCCTTTACCAAAGGTGTCTAAGAATCATATGAAACCAAGGAAGAATAATGATCCTTTTGGGAACATTAACATGAGTTTTTTAACCATGAATCAAATTGGAGAATGCCTTTTTTGTAGAGCTAGGCGTGGAAGAATCACTCAGAGAAGTGATATATCTGGTGGCTTTTCATGCTTGTTGGCTTTGCAAATTTGTGCTTCCTAATAAGAAGGCAGATTGTGTTCATGCTAGTGTCTTCAAAGTTGCAGGCTTGATGTCCATAGAGAGAAATTTTCTTTGGCGGTTTTAGTCCTTGCAAGCATCTATCGCAACCTCAGGATATATCTACTTCTACAACTTGAGTTCTTGCAACATACTACTTCCCATTCATTATGTATATAGATGGACATGTGAGTATTTTGATATGTGCGAATGTAGCGAGAAAAGATGATATAAAATTTAGACCTTATTAACGCACGAAAGTTATTTCAATAAGTGAATATGCATAACCTCCATAATTTGACCCTACTACAAGTAAAGGAGCTACATATTGATGATAGTGGAAACCCATACAATTTCTGGAGTGATTTCTTTATAGGCCTTCATTCAAATTTTGTCACTTTAAGGCATGATGATGATCTGATTGTTGAGCCTTATAGCCCTCATCTATTTAGTCGATAATTTGGGTATTGCTAAGATGTTTCTAGTGTTCTCATAGAGCATCATTATGATGGTTCACTACTAGGTTTGGTGCAATTATGAGATTCATGTGTTCATCTTGGAAGATCTTTGAAGATCATCATACTAATGCATCCATCCAATAAGGGGATTAATAACTCATGATTATTTAGATTGGTGGCCATCCCACCATGGGAATTTGTTGAGATGAAGTACCCACAAATTTTAAGAGATCTGAGGAAGGATGATGCTCTTTTATTAACCAAAGGAGAACAAAGTCAGCTGAATGTTTGAGGAAAGCTTTCTCATTCTTCCAGGTCATAAGTGACATTGATCAACCCTTCAAAAACTGTCAAAGTTGCTTCGAAGTCTAAAACATTGTAAGAAAAAAATACATAAGTGTACATAGGAGTTGGTCATCCTTCATTGACCCCCAAGGAAGATACTACCATCGCTTCAGATGCGATTGATGTCACTCTCAAAAGAAAGAAACCTTATATTTCCCTGGACAAATATATTAAAAACTCACCAAATATTGTGCATTTTGTAGGGGAACCTCCAAACCTTCTGTTTTAGCCAAAGAAGATGAGATCACTAGTGCATCTTCTAGCTCAAATGAGAGCAATGTTAGTCAGGAACAACATTGGAATCATATGAAGAAAAAGCCTAAGGATTTAGGAAAATAACACTATGAGTTTGTTGATTTGAATTTTATTAGCATTAATACCATAATCACCGAATATGGGGCTACTAGTTCAACATGTCATTAACTGAATTGGCATACCAAGTAAAGTTTATTTCTTTAATCTTTCACCTTACTTTCTTCCTTACTCGGCTACTAACTTTATATTATTTTTTTTTTATTTTTTTCAGTTGGGTCTTGAAGACATTGGCAGTTATATATTTGGTGATGATATGTTTTTAGGATTGTATTACGAGCCCAAATCCCTCCCATATAATGAGGGATCCTCACCTCTCTCTTGATGACGCCAAGGATCAAGCTACAAATGATAATTCATCGAGAAAGTTAATCTCCATTCTTTCAGAAAATGTTGACTTTTTCCTATCTGCTTCAACTATTAATACGGCGACTAGAGCGAATCAAATTGAGTGTTCTAAAGTTTCTCAGAATGTGGTCCAACCTTTACAACATGTTGCTTCAAATTTTGAAATTCACAAAAGAAGGAAAAGAAACTGGCTATGATGAAGTAGTTGGAAAATGTTGTATATCATGAACCTTTACAAGTAGCAGATATTTGTTGGAGTTAGAGAACATTAAATCTACAACATTGGCATATGTGCCTGTTGGTAGGTCTACTCCACTAGTTAATCCACATGAACTGATCTCATACCAATGTCTGCATAAGGATCCTGAATCTCTTTTTTCATTGCAAAAAGGACTCCAAGAACTATAATATGTATAAAGATTATCATCAAAACCTTCATGGATTTGTATAGATATGCATTTGAAGTTAGACCAGATCAATTCCAAAATCTGATGGCATGTTTCACATCTTTGAGTGGTTGTGGTAAAAAAAGCATAACACAACATAGGAGACTTTGAATCATAGGCCATTTTTTCTTTGCAAAGAGCACTCCAAGAAATGAAATATGTGTAAAAATCATGATCAAGACCTTTATAAATTTGTACCAATTTTTCTTTGAATTCAAATCAAACTTTTCCTTGCTTGATTCTTCTCCTTTGCGCATTTGTGGCACAATCATCGAAAGAATATCTAATTCATGTGCTATCTATACCACTTCAAAGAGATATTGTAATGATCAGGAAATTCTACAAACCACTCCCTTTTTTTAACTCATGTGACTAAATTTAGAGTAGATACTCCAAACCACCTACATACCTCGATGAAGAGGATTAAGTCATAACATAGTTTAGGGAGATTATTATTTTTATTATTATTTTTATAAAAAAAATTGTGTCCTAACTTTTGTTTAGGCTTCCTCTTTCAAGGTTTTCAACTTAGCAAATCCTTTTTTTGTGTCCTAATTTTTACTTAGGGCATCTTTTTCGAGGTTTTCAACCTAACAAGCTAATTTTTTGTGGTCCGTACATAGTTTATACTCTTGTGTGCCAGAATTAACATGCAGTTTATGCTCGTGCCTTAAAGTATGTAGGAAAACTTCATTGGAAGTATTGCTTTAGAAACTTTTCATCGATTGGACCAACTCTTACACTGTCTTAGTCAACAATTTTATAGGCGCCACTTGAATATGCTTCTTTCCCAACATATGGCCTATTTTGTTTTGATGCAAACTTGTCACCAATGTGTCTATTAAAGATTATGGTTCTTCAAAATACGAAGACCAAGTCTCCCACTTGAAATAATAGCAGTCGCACCCTTTTGTTAAAGGCTTTCGCAAGAACACTCCAACCTTTGTTGTGCTTCCAATCTCTTCTCGTCTAATTCCACCAACTCTCTAGACAAAATTGAGCATTATTTTCGATTATAAGTCCCTCTTGGATGGTTATTCGCAATGATGGAATTTGCTTCTCTAATGGAAGGACTACTTCTATGTCATACATTAATGAATACGGAGTTGCTTGCGTAGCAGCTCTAAAGATTGTACAATATTCCCACAAAGCTTCAATAATACTCTTATGCTAGTCTATTTTATTCTTCACATTTACTTTGTTTCAACAGTTTACCAAGTGTCTTGTTAAAAGCATCAACAAGACCATTGGCCGGTGCATTGTACATTAAAGACTTATGTTACTTACAATTGAACTTCTCACACAAACTCCTTACGAGCTTATTATTAAAGGGTGTTCCATTATCAAAGTTATATGTCTTGGTATGTCATATCTAAAAATTATGTTTGACTTGATAAAATTAACAATATTTTCCTACTTCAACTCTTTTAATGGCATGACTTCAGTTCATCCTAAGAAATAGTCAATAGTAGCCAATATGTATATTTTCACTTTTGATGACATTAGACGAGGTACAACGACATCAAATCTCCATATGTCTAAAGACTATGAGGCTATAGTTTGATGATGAGCCTTTGGAGATTGGTTAATGTAATTAGCATGGAATTAACATGCTTGACACCTTTTTAATGCTCTAAGCAGTCTATCACCATTGTTGGCCAATAGTAGCACATCCTATTGATACGAAAATGAAGTTTAGGCTGTGATTTGTAGGATATGCATATGCCAGAATGCACTTCCTCCATCATTTGTTGAGCTTCTTCTTTGTCAAGACCCACAAGAATAGTCCCTCTTAAGAATGATGAAACAATATTCCCCCGTGAAAGATGAATCGTGGTGCTCTTCTCTTAATTTCTGCTCTTTTTCGTGGATCCTCAGGAAACTTTACATGTTCGATATACTTAATCAGTGGTTTCCTCCAATCTTCTTTTTCAACCACTCAAACAAATGTATGGTGGCTTTCATTTATTTGAAGAGAAAGACAACTAAAAATAATCCATTGATGACATACTCTCACCTTGATAGTATCATTCTCTCTGAGTGCCATTGTTGTGGACAAGTTATCCAAAGCATCTATCGTGCAATTTTCTTTGCTTGGGATGTGATTTAAGAACACTTGAACTTTCAAGCAAGAAAGTAGCATATTGGTAATATGGAAAAAGATCTTCCTTCTGTACCTGGTAACTCCCCAAGAGTAGATTAGTGATTAACTTAGAGTCACCATGGATATACAATTACAAAATCTTCATATTTAATGACATTTCAAGACCCACAATCAAAGCATGGTACTCTGCGGCGTTGTTGGAATATTGTTCACCTAGAACAAATAAAAATGGCAAGATTAGTCTTCTGGGGATATCAACATTACTATTGCTCCTAGACTATATCGATGGGCAAATCCATCAAATTCATCCTTGCTGAAATTTCTTCGATAAACAATGATTCTTCATTAGGAAACTCATCTAAAATTTTCCATTTTCCTGAAAGAGGGTGATCTTCAAGGAAAATTGCAATTCTTGCCCCTTAAGAGTCTTTAAAGGTGTGTATATGATCTCATATTGATTAAACAATATAAACCATCTTGGTAGACGCCCCGAGAGAACTGGTCGAGCCATGATAAACTTCACGAGATCAGCTCAAAATTTTAACTTGACGGTGTATGCTTTAAAGTAATGCCTTCATTTCTTTATCACATAAGGAAATGCTAAGCATGTGTTCTCAATGGGTGTCTATTTCAACTCAGATCCTATAAGACAATGTTTATTCCTTCTTAGCTTCATTCTCATGAGAAATAAGTGCCCCAAATGATCGCTCTTTTGATGCAATGTAGAGTATCAATAGCCTCCAAGGAATTGGTGCTGCTAATACAGGTGAATTAAACAGATATCTTCTGATGCTTTTTGGTATGCCCAAATTACACCTCCCTAAAGAAGTATAAAGTGATTGTTGACAAAATATAGAATCTAACGAAGGTTAGGATTAATTTCATGAGGAATATGGTTTAGACTAAGATTAATCATTTATTATTTGTGTTCGTAATTGGATTATTTCCTTCAAGGGGGGGTATCTGTATAAAAATAACTAATTGATTCGATCTCAAGTATCAAGTAACAAAGTAACAGTTTAATATGATTTAATTCAATGAGAGAAGAAACTAAGGTGTACGTGTTTCCCACAAATCCTTAACTATGTAGAACCTTTTATTAGTAATCCTTTTCTGTTGTTACATACAGAATTGGTAAGTTAATTTCACCTAGGTCCTTCATCTGACAAATAAGTGAATATCACCATGAAACTTGATCCGTCTATGGGTGTATGGCTTACTAACCCTTACCAATGATCCCAGATTACCTATCCCTTGATCTGTTCAAGCTATTAGATGAGGGTTGATAGCCTTAAATCTCATTGTAAATCCCTTTTCCCATCCGTTAGCTCCTTGATCTGGAAAGTAAGGATAAGGCAAGTTCTAACACAGGACCGCATTAAAAAGCAATCACAACGAAAGGAAAAAGAATATATGCATGCACACTATTCAAGAATTATGTTTTATTAGTTCTACATCGTTAATTATTCATGGTTCCCACAATCCTAGTTGTGAATTTATCTACTCATGATCGGGTTATCACAATTCATAATAATTTCATTCAAATAATTCATGTACTTATAATAATGAGTACGAAAATCCAAAATGTTCAATTGAATCAGAAAGAAAACAATGATGATTAAAATCCATGAATTCAAGAATTAAAGCCAAAAGTAGTTTATGACTTAATCTCAAACCCAAAAATGTGCATAATACAATAAAAACCCAAGAAATCTATTTATGGACAACTAATTCTAAATAGACCAAATCTAGTAAAAATAGGAAAACTAGGTCAATTAGCTTCTACGACCCATGACCTACATGTCGTAGGTACTTGAATGGCCCGTGCGATGCACTCATCAAAACCAGTGGCTAGACTGTCTTCAAAACTTTTTCTATGAATGGTACCTATGGATCATAGTTCCATCTATAGCTCATCCTGCCAACTAGTGGTCTGAGTTTTCAATTTTCACCTTTCTGATTCTTAATGCACGAACATAGTCTACTACTCATAGAAATACCTATGGCTCATAGGATCACTTTGTATATTCAAAATTATTCTTAGTTACTCAAATACTTACCTACGAGTTCTACCTACAGCTTGTGGAAAGGACCACGACTCATATGGTAGGCTCCTAGACTGCCAAAAATTGTGTCCACACCACCTTCATTCTATTTCTACTACTGAAACCTATTTTCCTTCAAATCAAGCACAAACAACATCAAATCTACTAAGATATGCTTAAAAGACCTGTAATTTAAGTTTAAAGCATTACAAGCACCGTAAATCCAAGGTACATCAACACCCTCAACTTAAACTGGTTGCTTGTCCTCAAGCGATGCTACTATCACACAATGATACTAAGAAAAATAAGATCAATAATTTATGGTAATCACATGGATTTTCAACTCAAAACTCCCTCCACTTTTCATTCAAACCACAATGCATTCATTATCTCAAATCAAGATAACAAACATGGATCAATTTATGACATTACGATACAAATGGACATATTCACATACATAGACAACAATCACCAAGTTTATGACTTTTAAACAATATTACTTGTGCCCTCACTGAAAACAAGTCCCATTTTCACTCAGATATCAAAATATATCTTAAAGAACATGGACTCAATCACTACTTACTTTCACAAATAAAATTCAAACATTCATGCATAATACCATAGGCTTGCCCTTATTTTAAATACTTAGACTCTTGAACAATTGAATTAGGATCACTATAGGACTTTCTTGGTTTGTAACATAGGCTCGTGGACAAGTGTGATACATTTTGATTCTAGTGAAATTTTGCCCTCATAGACACTATATTAACCTGATTCCACGGTTTACATCCCATAGCTTGTTTCACCCCTATTCTTTACTTTCATTTAGACTTGTGTGTGGCTTTCATTTGATATCTTCTATCTATTTTTTGGTTGATACTTCAATTTCTTTTGTTCATCAATACTAATATTTTATCATGGCCACACCCTATTTATTTTCTTTTTTTCCTTCATTACACATTTCTTTGTATACCCCTTCTTTTGTTGCTTTTCTCTATACTAGCCACCCTCAACTTAGGCTTTTAGCCTAAGTTGAGTTGCACATTGTCCTAGGAGGGACCAGTGCTAAAAAAAAGGTTCACAATCAATGATGGGGAATGTGAATTATGTTTATTCAAATCAAAAGGTCTTTTTATGTTCAAATGTTTGGTTCAAAAGGGTATAATATTATTCGGTTGGTTGTTTTAAGGCTAAGTTTACTATTTCAATAATGGCCTATGATCCTTTCTTAATCAACAGTTAAATTATCACAGTATGGCCAATGGGGCAAGTTCTAGATTGACAAAAATAGTAAGATATACAAATACCTCACACACACTTGGCATCAAGTTCCATTATCAATTATCAATGTCCGGTTCATGTTTCTTCTTAATTCATGCATATATTATTAGTTTATTTCATGTCATACAAAGATCCCACATAGTCAACATATAAAACAAACAAATACAACACAATCAAATTTTTGGAGGTTTCTATTTTACCGTTTCACACATTATAACCATCAATTCATATATTCCTATTCGTAATTCATATTTAAATCCTAAATATGCCGGTCCAACATAAATAAATGGTCCTTGGGGAAAGAACACAGACAAGAAAACCCCAAGGACTCAATTGAGCGTCTAGGCTACTCAAACTCCACTTAGCCACTCACATTTATAATAACCACCCTACCCCCTCTTGAAAAGTCATGCATTATCCCTAATTCACTATATAAAAAGTAAATATAAAGGATGAAGAGAATGAGAATCTGTGGGGCCTAAGCGTCGATGTTTATCTAGCAGTGTCACGACCCGAACTAGGGCAAAGCCTGCCATACGGCGATTGGGATTACAAGGAATCCCAACCAAGCCATCTTAGCATACATTGAATACATAAGTTAAAGAAACAAGCTAAATCAATTAGAAGAAAAAGCTTAAGGGGGATGGGTCTAAGGGATAGAAATATTAATAAAGGGTCCAATCGGACTACATCACATAGCGTCTAAACATGCCTCTAGTCTAGTCTTTGATAGGAGATTAGGAAAAGCTCCTATCTCACCCAAATCAATAGAATAAATTCAACAAAACAATGTGAAAAGGAAGTTATGTCCTTGATGATATGAGGACTCACCAACTTCTTGGAGAAAACTAAGCACTCTAGACATGAATTGGAGGATCGACGTCCGTCCCTACATTATGAAATAATGTAGGAAAAATATGTGTTAGTACATATAAGATACTAAGTATGTGAGATATTCATGAACAAGTAATAGGACATGATCAATATGACATAAGATGCATGACCAAAATAATGAACATGAGAAAAGCTTAAAAGCATTTGAAAATGTATGAAAACTCATGGTCATGCATATAATAAAAGTTCATCATAAAACTCATACCTTAACTTTAGAATTGTTTGGGATAAGACCTTTAACCAACATCTTAAGACCATCAAAGCTATAACCTGGAATTCGCTGCAACCCTCATCGAGAAGGAGGGCTTCCTTGCCAGGGTATACTCCGTCATAGTACTTAACTCACCTCAAATGTGCTATATGTGGATCCACTAGCTAGGCCATGAAGGCAATCCTACTCGGGTAACGTAGGTTGAGACCTACTAGGATTCCCTTGAGAAACTAATTGTGTTACCGTACCAAAATCCACCTAGAAGTCCTCTTGATGCATAGCCAATATCCCAACGGAATTCATTAAAACATGATCATAACATAATAGGGAGAGATAGTAACTACCTATCAATCCATCTTTACAAAACATATTAGGAGTAGCTCATTAACTTTTGTGATTCATAGGAATCCATAACTTCGCTGAGAATTGTCTTTATCATCATCTTAAACATGATTGTGTGAAAATTATACTTATCACACCATAATAATTTTCTTTGATCATAATTGATCATCATCATAACTTAATCATTAAATTATAGTCTCAACTTTAAATCATAAAACTTCTTTTTAAGTACCATTAAACTCATAATAGATTCATGAAAAGCATCTTTAAGCTTTATAATCGTACTTAAAATAGCTTTATGCATGCGCATTCATAATTCAACTTAAAATCATGCAATTTATATTAAAACATGCTGATAAAGATAATTGATAATCATCTAAAATGAAATTGAAACAACCCAATGAAATTCATCAAACTAGGCTTCATAAACCATTGAAAATTAAGGAAAACTTAGAGAAACTTTGGGACTCCATGAGTGAAAGGAACTCATGGATCAATCTGCACATACCTTCATTGAATTCACTTAGAATTGTAGAAGAAACATTGGTGAAATCTAAAACCCTAGGTTGAAACTTGGAGAAGAATCCTTGAGAGAGTTTAGTTCTTGCCTTAGGAGATTTTAGAAGAATCATTTTAGAATGAGGGAATTTCAAAGGATTAGGTAGTTATAGCTTGAACTTAGCTATAATTATGTCTAGGTTCATTGAACCGAACTTAGTAAATGACATAAATACCCTTTATTAAACATTTGGATTTGACCTACGAGTCGTATGAAGAATAAAAAGTCGTCAAGACGACTCATCCTATAGGTGTTTGGAAAACTCAGTAAACCCTGTCTCTGAAGATTGCCACTATGAGTCATTATTATGACTCAACAACTTGTCTACAAGTTGTAGACTCGATCCATCCTATAGGTTCTATTTTCTTGAGAATTGAGAGCCTCTAAAGTTTACATATGAGTCATTTCTATGACTCTTCTTCATGACTACGAGTCATGGTTTGGACTCATTTTGCAGGCCTAGAAAACCTGCAAGTTTTGGGCCTCTGAAGTTTTGGAACGACTCACTTAGACGAATCGTAGAAACTCCTATGACTCATCTTGTGAGTCGTAGGGTGTCATCTGAGGTCTTTTCTAGATAGACCCTTGGTACTCACTCTACTACTTACTCTTACGAGTCGTAGAAGGCTCTACAAGTTGTAAAGTGACTCATAAATGTGAGGTCAGTCCACATTTTGAGAAATTTCTTCTTTTTTCCAACTTTTTGACTTCTGGGGTCTTACAATATCTCCTCTTTAGGAACATTCATCCTCGAATGAGATTAAATTAACATTGGACATACACGGGAAAAGGACTAGAAAACCCAACATGAATATGATGACTTTTTGCAATGCATAGAACATGAAAATTTCAACTCTACATAAAACATGGCTTTAAAAATTCAACTTACATGAACATGTATGCATATGAATGACATAGTAGGAACTGAATACATAAGAGTTCAATCAACTTGAATAAGAATAACTTAATACACTAGGCTTGAGTAGAGGGAAAGAGGTACAGGTATTGTTTCATCATATCCACCTCCACTTCCCAAGTAGCACTTTCTACTTGTTGATTCCTCCACAATACTTTGATGGACACAACATCTTTGTTTCTTAGCTTCTTAACTTTTCGGTCTAAGATTTTCATTGAAAGCTCCTCATAAGTCAAATTATCTTCAATGGTGACGTCTTTCAATGGTACAATGGAATTCAGATCACCCACGAACTTTCTCAACATAGATACATGAAACACCGGGTGAACAATGGCCAACTCGGATGGAAAATCTAACTCGTAAGCCACTTTTCCAATACGTCTCAATATCTTATAAGGTCCAACATATCTATGAATTAGTATCCCCTTCTTTCCAAAATGCATTACACCCTTCTTGGGTGAAACCTTCAAATAGACCCAACATCCACCTCAAATTCAAGCTCTCTATTCCTCACATCCGAATAGGACTTTTTGACAACTTTGAGCCACCTTCAACCTTTTCCTTATAAGTCTCACCTTTTCCATAGCATCTATTACCAAATCAGGACCAATCAAGGACATCTCATCCACTTCAAACCATCCGACTGGGGAACTACATCTTCTCCCATACAATGCTTCGAATGGAGCCATTTGAATTCTAGAGTTATAACTATTATTATAGGCAAACTCAATCAAAGGAAAATATTCATCCTAACTCCCTTTAAAATCAATAACACATGCTCTTAATATATCCTTTAAATTTTGGATCATTCTTTTGGCTGGACTGTTGGTTTGTGGATGGAAAGTGGTACTTAACTTAACCTTTGTACCAAGAGCCTTTGAAAGAACTTCCAAAAGTGTGAAGTTTATTAAGTACCTTGTTCCGATATAATGGATAAGGGAACACTATGAAGTCTTACCAATTCTCAAACATACAACTTAGCATAGTCTTCATCACCATAAGAAGTCTTATCCGGTAGAAAATGAGTTGAATTAGTCATCCAATTTATAACAACCCAAATGGAATCATGTTGTTTCTTAGTGTGATTAAACCCATTACAAAGTCAATATTCAGATATTCCCACTACCAAGTAGGAATTCCTATGTCTTAGGCTAGACCTCCCGGTCTTTGATGCACAACTTTAACTTGTTGAAAATTCAGATATTTTGCTACAAACTCATGCCATTCCACCAATACACTTCCCCTAAATCACAATACATCTTGGTAGAACCCGAATGAATCTAATATTGGTAACTATGAGCCTCATTCAATATCAAATCCCTTAAACCATCACCATTAGGCACACACAACCTACCTTGGTAGTGAAGTACCCTATCTCCCCTTGAAAGAAAGACTTTATGGCTTTTTTGGCAACCAACTACTTTAGTTCAACTAATATCGGATCATGGTCTTGTTTGTCCTTAACATCTTCCATAAGATATGATTTCGAACCATTATGCACAAGAACACCTCCATAATTAGAATAAACCAATCACATACCTAAACATGCTAATCTATTAACATCTTTGATCAGTTATTTCTTACCTTGCTCAACATGTGCAACACGATTTATAGACAATCTACTAAGGCCATCGATAACAACATTGGCTTTGCCCGGATGGTACAACACATTCATATCATAGTCTTTCAATAATTCAAAATATCTCCTTTGTCGAAGGTTCAAATCTTTGTACTTAAACTCATATTGTAAACTCTTATGGTTGGTGAACACATCCATATGGACACCATAAAGATAGTGTCTCCAAATCTTCCAGGCAAACACAACCGCCGCTAGTTCTATGTCATGAGTAAGATAGTTTTTTTCATGTACCTTAAGTTGCCTAGAAGAATAGGCTATAACCTTACCATATTACATCAAAATCCAGCCAAGTCCGACCCTTGAAGCATCACAATACACAAAAAAAAACCATCAAACCCTTCTGGCAAATCAAAATAGAAGTTGTAGTAAGACGATCTTTCAACTCTTGGAAACTCTTCTCACAAGCTTCTGACCATTGAAACTTCACCTTTTTTTGAGTCTACTAAGTCAAAGGTGACGAGATCAATGAAAACCCTTCTACAAATCTCTTATAATATCCAGCTAGGCCTATAAAACTTCTAATATCCGAAAGGGACAATAGTCAAGGACAATTCTTTACCGCCTCAATTTTCTTAGGATCGATCATAATCCCTTCACCGGACATAATATGACCAAAATAATCCACCTCCCTTAGACAAAACTCATATTTATTGAACTTGGCAAATAATTGCTTATCCCTTAGAGTTTGCAACACAATCCTCAAGTGATTAGCATGTTCCTCCTCATTTCGAGAGTAAACCAAATTGTAATCAATAAATACAATTACAAACATGTCCAAATATTATTTGAAAACCCTATTTATCAAATCCATAAATGTCGCAGGGTATTCATCAAACCAAATAAAATAACTAAGAACTCATAATGGTCATACCTTGTTCAAAATGTCATCTTGGGAATATCACCCTTAGTTGGTGATAACCAGAATGGATTAATCTTAGAGAAGTAACTTGCCCCTTACAATTGGTCAAACAAATCAACTATCCTCAGAATTGGGTATTTATTCTTGATGGTTACTTTGTTCAATTGTCGGTAGTCAATACACATATGTAGTGAACCATCCTTCTTTCTAACAAAAAAAAATGGGAGAACCCCATGGGGATATATTTGGTCTAATGAAACCTCTGTCTAAAAATTCTTTCAATTGATCCTTTAACTCTTTTAATTTTGCCGAAGCCATTCGATAAGGAAGAATAGAAATGGGTTGAGTAATCGAAAGAAGGTTTATACCAAAGTCAATCTCCCATTCGAGATGAACACCTGGTATATCATAGGGAAACACATTTAGAAACTCATTTACAATGGGGACCGACTCTAGAGTAGGGGCTTCTAAATTTGTATCCCTAACCCTCACAAAATGATAGATACAACCCTTGAAAATTATTTTCTAAGCTTTAAGGAACGAAATGAATTGACCTTTGAAGACGGAATTACTACCCTTCCATTCTA
Source organism: Solanum dulcamara (assembly GCF_947179165.1). Lineage (NCBI taxonomy): Eukaryota > Viridiplantae > Streptophyta > Magnoliopsida > Solanales > Solanaceae > Solanum > Solanum dulcamara. Next base: position 53,188,911 of record NC_077239.1, read on the forward strand.
GGATCGGCTCATTAGGAAATTAGAACTTAACAACTTGGGTTCTATAATCAATAGAAGCATAACATGCAATTAGCTAAACCATACCAAGGATAAAATCAAAATCGTTCATCTCAAGCTCTAAATCACATAAAGTAACTTTATAGAAAACCTGAAACCGAACAACTTCTATAGACTATTTTAGCCACAACCGACTCTTCTATAAGAGTATATATAAAAAATGACTCGATCAATATTTTGAGAATAACATCAAATCTCATGGCCACATAAGGACTAACAAAAGACAAATTTACACCCGGATAAAGTAAGGCATAAGTATCATTGTGAAAGATCTGTAACATACTAGTAACAACATCGAGAGTCTCATCCACTTCTTGCCTACCATGAAGATCATAAAACTGATTGTTGCGTTTATCACTTTTTGGTTGCACTTGAGCACCTTGAGCAACTTGTCCTTGAGGATGACCATCTTTAACCTTACATTCCTTATCATGATGACCCATCTTACCATATTAGTAACACACATTCAAACCCGCTAAACACTCACCCTTTTAGTTCTTACCACACTTCTTGCATGCAGGGATCACTTGACCAATAGGAGAACCTCCTTGAGGCTTAGGATTAGGCACACTATCTTTGTCAAAAATTTGAGTAGTGGAATTTTAAGATCCTTGTCCGGAGTACTTTTTGCAAAAATGAGGACGTCCACCACCTCCGGACTTACCATGAGAGAAATCACCACCATCGGTCCTTGCCCTCTTGGACTGCCTAGTTTTCTCCTTTAGATTCTCACTTTCTATTTTCTCTGCATTGTCCATAAGTATAGAGATTTCCATCTCCCGAATCAACATAGCCATCTTACACTCCTTTTAGACTATATCCGACACATCGGACATAAACTTGCTCGTATGAGCTATTTACTTGGCAACCATGAATGGAGCGTATTTTGACAATTGAGTGAACTCATACCAACTTTCTTAAGGTTAATAAACTCTTGTACTCTGGCCTCCCTCAACTCCAATAGGAAGAATCAATCAAGAAACACTCATTTAAACTCATCCCAAGTCACGAGATCCCCTTCTCTAGGCCTTTTTCTTTTCTATTGATCAAATCAAATTTGGGAAACAACCTTCAATTGATAAGTATCCAACCCCTCCCTCTCAACTGGGCTAACCCCTATTATATCGACGATCTTTTGAATGTTATCAACGAACTCTTATGGATTCTCTTCCACCTTAGAACCCCAAAACTTTAGAGGATTCATCCTCATGAAATCACAAAGTCTTATTGCTACCTTACCCATATTTGGGTTCACAGGAGCAACCACCTCATGGTTGGCTTGAGCTGTAACGGCTTAAGCAAGTACTTAAAACACCACTCGGAACTCAGCATTGGAGACTTCGTTATTCAAAGGATCATTTAGAGCTTGTTTCTCCTCTTCAACCATATTTTTTCTAGTGAGGTATCTTCATGGAGGCATTTTCTAAAAATCGCAAAGAACAAGTGTTAGAGGGAAAGACTTAACCACTCTACCTCACGACATAGATCATGAAAGAAGTGAGATTTTCCTAAGACATTTCATAACCTCCTATTCATAGAAGTGGCGCACTTCATACCAATGAATAAGACTCTACTTAACATGATATGTTAGACTCTCTAAGACTCTTCTAAACCTTATGCTCTGATACCATATTTGTCATGACCCAAACTAGGGCCAAGCCGCAACATGGCTATCGAGATTACAAGGTATCCTAACATAGCCATCTTAGCATACATTGCATACATAAGGTAAAGAAATATGATAAATCAAACAGAACTAAAAGCTCAAGGGGGATGGGTCTAAGGGATAAAAATACTCAATGAAGGTTCCAACCGGACTACATCACATAGAGTCTAAATATGCATCTAGTCTACTCTTTGATGGGGGCTTAGGAAAAGCTCTTAGCTCACCCAAATCAATAGAAGAAAGTCAATGAAATAATATGAAAAGGAAGTCATATCCTAGATGATATGAGGACTCACCAACTTCTTGGAGAAAACTAAGCATTCTAGACACTAATTGGAGGATCGACGTCTGTCCCTACATTATTTCATAATGTAGAAAAAATATGCATTAGTACATAAAATATACTAAGTATGTGAGAAATACATGAACAAGTGATAGGACATGATCAATACGATATAAGATACATGACCAACATAATAAACATGATCAAAGCTTTAAAGCATTTTAAAACATATGAAAATTCATGGTCAATACATATCATAATACTTCATCATAAAACTCATAGATGAAATTTCAACTTATGTGGGATAAGACCTTTAACTGACATCTTAAGACCATACGAGCTATAACATGAAATCAGATGCAATCCTCATCGAAAATTGATCATAATTGTTCATCATAATAACTTTCTTTGATCATAATTGATCATCATCATTAAATCATAATCTCAACTTTAAATCATAAAAGTTCTTTTTAAACACCATTGAACTCATAATCAACTCACAAAAATCATCTTTGATCTTTATAATGGTACTTGAAATACATTTATGCATGGGTATTCATAATTCAACTTAAAATCATGCAATTCATATAAAACATATCGATAAAGATCATTGATAATCATCTAAAATAAAATTGAAATAGCCCAATGCAATTCATCAAACTAGGGTTCAAAAACCATTAAAAATTAAGGAAAACTTTGAGAATCTTTGGGACTCCATGAGTGAAAGGAACCCATGGATCAATCCCCATATACCTTGGTTGAATTCACTTAGAATTGAAGAAGAAACCTTGGTGAAATCTGAAATCCTAGCTTGAAACTTAGAGAAGAATCCTTGAGAGAGTTTAGTTCTTATCTTAGGAGATTTTAGAATGATTTTAGAGTGAGGGAATTTCAAAGGATTAGGTAGATATTGGCTTGAACTTAGCCATAATTGTGTCTAGGTTCATTGAACCGAACTTGAAAAATAATAAAAATACCCTTCATTAGACATTCAAATTTGGACCTACGAATTGACTTTACGTGTCATAGGAAGAATGATGAGTCATCAAGATGACTCGTCCTGCAGGTGATTGGAAAAATTTATAAAACCAAGTCTTTGAAGATTACCTCTATGAGTTGTTATTATGACTCATCAACTTGTTGATGAGTCGTAGACTTGATCCATTCTGCAGGTCCTATTTTCCTGAGAATTGAGAGCCTGTGAAGTTTGCATACGAATTATTTCTATGACTCATATTCGTGACTATGAATCATCATTTAGACTCGTCTTGAAGGCCTAGAAAACCTACAAGTTTGGGGCATCTGAAGTTTTGGAATGACTCGCTTTGATGAATCATAAACACCCCTATGACTCATCCTATGAAGTTGTAGGGTGTCATCTGAGGTTTCTTCTAGATAGACCCTTAGGACTCCCTCTATGATTCACTTTTCCTAGTTGTAGAAGGCTCTAAGAGTCGTAGAGTGACTAGTAAATATGAGGTCAGTCTAGATTTTGTAAAATTTCTTCTTAGTTCTAACTTTTTAACTTTTGGGGTATTATAAGCGGTGGTCGGGTCCATCAGTGTGGAGCCCGGTGTACTAACAGGTGGCTCTATCTTAGCCTATGAACATGTAATCCCCTGTACTATTCTACCTCAAATCAAGTTCGAGAACCAGAGAAATCTTGAGGAAGTGTGCTGACAGTGAGGTCTACACTCTACTCTATAGCCCATAGAGTGATCTATGAGTTGTAGAAAGGGAACATGGAACCTCTCCACACTTATACATATTTCAAAAGGGTCAAATCAGTCCTACTAGTTAATTCTATGACCTATCATTTATTCTACGACCCATAAGAGCTGATTGTAGAACCTTTTGACACAGTCAAATTTTGGTTGTCATGGACCAATTATACTATCCAAGTTGACCAGTCATAAAACATTATACAACCCATAGGGTCGATCATAGACTAGGTGACTCATTTCAATAGCTACTGGAATGTGCCCTTAGATCTTACGAGAGGTTCTATGACTTGTAGGAATTTGCAAAACCCGTCAAGGAGACCATAAGACCGCAACCCCTCTTTCCTTCAGTGAAGTCCACGAGGGAATTTGATAATCCAACTAAGGGTCTATGACTCGTAGAAGGTGGTCATATAGACATGTGTGCATTTTCCAATAGTTTTTTATTTTGGAACATAGTTTCTACAAGTGGCATTCTACGGTCCATAGAAGTACCTGTAGATGACCTAGATCCAATTTTAATGTGGGTTAGTTTGGTATTTTCCCACCTTTGCCAAATAAAACCAAAGCCATTTTAGGACTAAAATCAGTTCTTTATATATACCCAACGTGCTTTCTCTTATTATTACTTAGAATATTTGAGAGCGAGAATTGGGGATAAAAAGAGAAGCAAGGGTTCAAGAGTTTCAAGCCAAAGTTTCAAGTTTCTCTTAGATAATCTACATTTAAGGTATGCAAGGCTATCATAACATTGGACTAAGTTCATCCTCGTGCCCCATATCTCTATTTAGTCAAGATTGAATTTGAGTTCTTATTTCAATTTCATTAGATTGAGTTCTTGAGTTATTGATATATATAGGAGTAAATTATTCCACGAATTGATTTTCTTGGATTGTCGTTCATGTTACATTCACATGTTCCCTAGTTGAGTATATTCTCATTGCTTATATTTTATGCATTTATTTAAGTAAAAGAATGATATATTCCCTATACTAATTGAGAAAGATGTTTTGAGAAAAATTTAATACTTGTTGTGATGCCCTTATTTCTCTAAATTTAAGCATGATTTCCATCAAGTCTAAATGAGCTAATGTATTGAACATAAATAGTATTTTGAGATTGAGTTGAGAAGTTAAAGTATGCTTTTAAAATGCATTATTAAGATAGAATCTTTACCTATCTTAAATAGAAAAGATCAGTTAAGCAAAGTTAAGTTTGAGGAAAGTCCAAAAGAGGCTAAAAGAGTTAAATTGAGTAAGTACACTCACTTTAGATATGAGCAGAGTAAAGTTATTTTGAGAGTAATATCGAGTACCAATTTGGGTACGAGTCTAGACAACTCCAACCCAATAACCTACACTGCAAGTGTAGATAGGATCATACAGTTCATTCAGGTGATTCCTCATATTCCTTAAAGGGGACTTTCCAGATGGATCCATAGTTCAGTTATTGTACTATACCCTGGCAAGGTATAAGATGGCTCTGGCTATATAGGCAAAATGTTGTATCATCATGAGGCTCATAGTGATGGTTGTCGATTAGAGAAACTCCCTAAAAAGTAAGTATTATACTTTTAATACACTTAGTTGCATTTACTATTGCATATCTTTTAAAGAATTATTTTATTATAATGCATACTTTATTGAGTTGATGTATTTTTAGAGTTGAGTTCTTTTAGTTGAGCATTTGAATAAGTTTCTTTTAAGCTATTTTACATACTTCACATTTCATGTACTAACGTCATTTGTCACTACATCTTTTTATAATGCAGACACAGGTGATAGAGATCCTCAACAGGCACACCGTAGAAGATCAACTTTTTACTCAGCTTTGGTAAGACCTTTTTGCATTCAGTAAAGCTCATTAGTCTTAGTTCAGTCTTTACTTCCAGTCCTTTATTTATAAGTTTGAGGTAGCCAGGGGGCCTATCCTACCTATTTCAGAGTCAGTATTTTAGAGGCTTCATAGACTAGTCAGACAGTATCCAGTTTATTCACTCGAGTTGTTTCAAACATTAAGTTATTTTCATTATCTATATGATTGTGTATTGAGACTTATTTTTAAGAAGCTAAGTTAATGTATTTAGTATGCCCATTTGAGTATTTTTTGAGTTAAAGTCACCCCTTAGTGAGTCAGACAGGCCAAGGGTTCTCTTAGGAACCAACAATAGTTTCTGAGTGTCGGTCACGCCTAGGGTGTAGACTTGAGGCATGAAAAATTTGGTATCAGAATACATAGTTCAAGAGTACTAGGGTGTCTATGAAACTGAGTCTAGTAGATTTTTTCTTATCGGTATGAAGAGAGCCACATCTATAATAGGGAGGCTATAGGACTTTAGAAATTATTTAACATCTTTTTTTACTTTATTTCATGCTTCAAAGTTTAACTCTATGAAAATCTCTTTCTAATTCATGAGTTTCACGATTTCAAATTAGGCCTTCTAACAAATCCTTGAGTTAGAGAAACATTGCTAAGAATGAGATTCTGCAATCATCTAGAATGTAGACCCAAAATCGAGCCTGAGTTGTTAAGATTGAGAATGAGGTTGAGAATGGGACTCAGAAAGTTCCACAGACTACCTCACCCATAATAACTTTTGAAGCTGAATTTAGGGAAGCTATATCTATACTCACCAAGTTGATGGTTCCATAATCTGGCCATCTAAATGCCCAAATCCCGAGCTCCAGTAATTAAGATCTATCTGCTGGTAATAGGATTTGGGATTTTCTAAGGATGAACCCACCAGTCTTTACTGGTTCTAAAGTTGAGGAATATCCTTAAAACTTTATCGATGACATATGGAAGATCTTGAAAGAAATGCATGTCACAGAGATAGAAGGAATTGAACTTGTGTCCTACTAACTAAAAGATGTTGATAATGTCAGGTACAACCAGTTGGAGAAAGGGAGAGGTGAGGATGCCGAGTTTGCAGTCTGGGATGAGTTCGAGAATTCATTCCTAGACTACTTATTTCTACGAGAGTCGAGGGAGGCAAAAGTTAAGGAGTTTGTGAATCTAAAGTAGGAGGGGATGACTTACAAAAAGTATGGCCTTAAATTTATTCAGTTGTCCAGATATGCTCCAAAGATGGTTCCTGATGTAAGAGCTAAGATGAGAAAGTTTATTTAAGGTTTTGGCAGAAATATGAAGGAGTGTCAAACATATTTTTTGATCTCACACTTCCAGTCTCATCGTGTATGCCCAACAAGTTGATGACAATAAGAAGAAGGATTGAGAGGAGCATCAATGCAAGAAAGCTAAGTACGCAGGTAATAGAGACAACTATTGGAAGGGTGGAAATGGAAACGCTCTTTCTTTCAGAAGAGGTATTCTAGTTATGCACCATCTTCAGCCAATGCACCTGCAACTAATAACAAGAATGACTAGAGGTCTCAAAATAACCAAAATTTCAAAGCTCAAGGCTCTCAGTCCCAGGAAAGTATGGTCTATAGTTTTTCACGCAAGCCGTATTGTAGTAAGTCTAAGAGGCCTCATTTGGGAGAGTATGTTGTTGGCACCAATGGGTGTTATAAGTGTGGGCATATGGGTTACTTTCTCAAAGATTTTTCCATATGGAACCAAGGTAATGAGAGCAATAGATCCCAATCTTATTCGACAGCACTGCCCAATAGAGGTAATTAGAGAGATGTTAATTCAGGATCAGGTGGAGGTTCAAACAGTTTGTATGTTTTGGTAAATCTCCATGACTAAGAGAACTCCCCAGATGTTGTTACTAGTATGCTTTGAGTCCTTTTTGATAACTAGTTTCTCTGCACGTGCATTGCACATGTATGTCAAGTCATATAATATGTAATTTTGTAAACTAATAATAGTAATATTGAATAAAATTTACAGAATAATGTTAGTAAGAACTATATATGCCATTTTTTTAGTATTGAGTCTACACAAAAAGAAAATGAGCAAGCTCACTTCTTATTGTATAACCAAATTTAGAGGTAATATACTTTTGTATGCACAATAGTTTTGTTATCCTATTGATGTATATTAGTGTAAGCTCATCCTACTTTTTTTTGTACTACACAATAGTTATTGTCTAATTATGTTTTAGCTAATAACATAGAAATTTGATCATTCGCCAATTAATGAGTGAACTTAAAAAGAAAAAAAATAGTTGTTATACTTTGTTTCGAGCAAGGATCCGAAAAAGCCAAAAAAGTATTAAAAAAACAAAAAAGTATATTGTCCAATTATGAAAAAGGAGTTAGTTTCTTTTCATGCTAACTTCAACTTTCTTGATTTAAAAAGGTTAGGGATAATTTCAGAGACCTCCCTCGAGGTTTTACTTCATTTCACTACCTCCCTTGTTGTTTACGATATTATGCTTAACTCCCTTATTTTAATTTATTTGTAAAAATTCTATTAACATATATTTATTTTTAATATAAAAATATGATATAACTAATTTTTCCTCTCTAATATACATTATTAGCTTGAGTAAAAACACAATTGTCACTCAAAATTCTTTTCACATAATTTTTATTCTATTTATGGAGAGTATTTTTATAAACAACTATTTTTTATAAGGAGTATGTAATGTATGTTGTAATTTCTTATAAACTAAATCAAACACTGCATGAAAAATAATCTCAGCATAATTAATGAAAGTACAACTAATATCGACGTTATTAATATACCTTATTCAATACTATTTATATACACCCTTCCAAACGACCCCTTACTGTATGCCAAACCAATTATGTCAAATATAGTCAAGCTTTAACATTCAACTAAAATTACAATTTCAAACTTGTTGGTGTAAAAAAAAAGAAATTTTCAAACTTGTTTGTTAAAAAAAGAAGAAAGAAGCAAAACCTAAAAATCATGTCACAACCACAATCAATATATACCATATACATAGTAACACCCACACATAAACCCACCTGATTTGGATAATATACATACAAATACAAATTAAAAATAAACCAATTACATAAAGGGGCAGCCAGGTGCACTTAAATTTACGCTATGCGCAGGTTTCGGGAAAGGGCCCGACCATAAGGATCTATTATACACAGCCTAACCTTGCATTTCTGCCAAATGCTATTTCCAAGGCTTGAACCCGTGACCTCTTGTTCACATGGAAGCAACTTTATCAATTACTCCAAGGCTCCCCTTCAAACTAATTACATAAGAATGTTAAAATAATTACTAGATTTTGACGAAGAAATGTGGGTCATGCCTTAAAATTATGCACATGGTGATTTCTTTACCCCTGGCTTAGAAATTGTTTGCAATAAAATGCCAATGATGCACCATAGATCAGTGCTTCTATTTCTGGTTTTTGAAGTGTTCTTTCTCTCTCTTAATTAAAGCAATTTCTTTTTTAAAACATTGGAAATAGATTTAATTTGAGTAGTTTATTTAGGTAATTTTAATTAAGTTTTTAAGATAGTATAAATGTTTACGTATTACCAGATCCAGGTGTTACTGTGTCTTTTGTGACCCCTTATGTAGCCATTAAGTTTGGAATTCTTCCTAAATGACTCTTAGAACCATTCAGTGTTTCTACACTTGTTGGTGAGTCCATTCTAGATAACAGAGTCTATCGTGATTATATAGTCTCTATCTTTCATAAAGATACTTTTTTAGACTTAGTTGAGTTAGAGATGGTTGACTTTGATGTCATTCTCAGCATGGACTAGCCTTATGCTTGTTATGCCTCAGTTGATTGTAGAACCCGAATAGTAAAGTTTCAATTTCTGAATGAGCCAGTTATTGAGTGGAAAAAAAGTCCACCTCTGTCTAAGGGTCAATTAATTTCATACCTTAAGTCCATAAAGTTAGTTTTCAAAGGGTGTATCTACCATATTACTCGAATTAGAGATGACAGTATGGAGACACCATCCCTTCAGTCAGTTCCAATTGTGAACGAGTTTCCTAAAGTCTTTCCTGAGGATTTACCTAAAGTCCCTCCTGGAAGGGAGATAGACTTTGAAAAAGATGTTTTTCTCGATGCTCAACCTATTTCTATTCTTCCATATAAAGTGGCTCTCATAGAGTTAAAAGAACTAAAAGAGCAGTTGAAAGACCTTCTTGATATGGGATTCAAAGGCCGAGTGTCTCACCTAGGGATGGTCTTGTCTTATTCATGCGAAAGAAAGATGGTTCCTTCAGAATGTGTATTGATTATCATCAGTTGAATAAGGTCACCATAAAGAATAAGTAACCTCTTTTGAGAATTGATGACTTGTTCAACATAATTTAGGGTGCCACTTATTTCTCTAAGATAGACCTCAGATTAGGCTATCATGATTTGAAAGTGAGAGAAAGTGATATTTCGAAGATAGCCTTCAAAACCAAATATGGTCATTATGAGTTCCTAATTTTGTCCTTCGATTTGACTAACGCTCCTGCAATATTTATAGACCTCATGAATAGACTATTCAAATGGCACTTGTACATGTTTGTTATCATGTTTATCAATAATATTTTGATCTATTCGAGGAGTAAGGAGAAGCATGTTAACCATCTCAGAATTATTCTCCAAACTCTTAAGGAAAAGGAGTTGTATACTAAGTTTTTGAAGTGTTAGTTTTGTCTTGCATCTGTGGGATTCTTTGGCCACATTATTTCTAGTGATGGTATTCGAGTGGATTTACAGAAGATTAAAGTTGTTAAGAACTAGACCAGACTCACATCAAGAATGATAAAGTCCATAAGGAATATGAATGATTCAACCTTCACTAGAACATCATAAAGAATGCCCACAGGCTTCTTCACAGTATGATCCACCATCAGAAGTTGCATTAACCTTGGTTTGTGCAATTGTAAGCCCAGTAGTTCAAAGACTGCTAGTAGCATCAAATTAATGTTAGCACCCAAGTCACACAAAGCTTTGACAAAGTTGAACGCTCCAATAGTACATGGTATGGTGAATGCTCTAGGATCTTCCTTTTTATGAACAAGCAATCTAGTGGCTATTACACTCCAATGATGAAAGGTTTTGGCCGGTGTGAAGCTCATAGTTCTCATTTTCCTAATAAGATCATTCATAATATTTGCGTACCCAGGCATTTTCTCCAATACTTCAATCAAAGGATCAGTTACGAAAGTTGCTTTAACAGGGAGATGAATTTGAGATACTTTCCATCCTCGACTTTCTTTCTCAATCTTTGCGGGAAAGGTGGGGAAGGTCGTGGAATTGGAATTAGAGTTGAAAAAGCTTCTTTCTCATTGTCAACCTACACATCAATCTTTTTATCCCTTTTTTTAGGCTATTTTGTGCTCAACTTTTTTCCCTCTACTTTCTCCTCAAATTTGCTAGCTTTATCATCCTCACTCGAATCAGAGTCGTGCTATAGGCACCCACTAAAACTGCCCTGGCGGCGAGTCTTCTTGTCTCTACCTCTGTAGGCCTTACGATGAATAGACTCAATAATATGGGCATGATCTACTATCTAAAAGAACAAACAGCCCGAGGCAACCATCTGCTCTGTAGCCAACCTCAAAGGAACATATAATTCTCTAACAAACTGGCATAACTTCTCCTCCTCAGTCGGCATAATCATGGTAGCATGCCTGAAGAGCTCATGGAATCGAGACTCATACTCTACGACTGTCATCGATCCCTGTCCCAGTGTTGTGAACTAATCTCTCGGCCTCTCCCTAAAACTGCAGGGTATATACTTCTCCAAGAAAGTCTTAGAGAACTAAGTATATGAAATCAACGTTGATCCCACGGGTTTGTGTCATGACCCAAGCCTAGATCCTAAACTTGACACGATGAATGATATATCCGGAGGTACCTAATCCAAGCCTCTTAACATTCTCATAGATTTTCATAGGTGATGACATTCAATAACTACAAGTGGAAATGGAGGAGATAATAGGACTAAGGGATTCAAAATAGAATAGAAGGCAAAAGTCAATTTAATCATCATATATTTATGTCCAATCATACCTCTACTAAAAGACTTAGTGGGGGCTAAGACATGTCTCGAGCTCACCCTCATTCAAATAGAAAAAGTACTCAAAGTAATTCAAACGTCTATACAAAATCATGAACTAGAAAGGTAAATGGGGTATTGTTCTCGAAATATGGGAACTCACCAAGTAGTAGTAGCCTTCAACGAATAAACTAGCCACGGGGAGGAGAGTGTAGAGAAACATTGGTACCTACATAGTGATATCATGTAGGCAAAGAGTATGTATTAGTACTTTCAATATACTAAGTATGTGGGCATGCAATATAATAAAAACGTTAAGACATTTATAAGCAAAGTACATAAGTGATTGAATGCATGAGAAATCATCATATATATAACTTTAAAACATTCATTTTGTGGGAAGATTACCAAAATCAATATTTAAGACCATGCGAGCTATTACATAGAATCCAACATAACCCACTATGTTGGCACAGGAAGACTACTTGTCGGGTAGAACTCCGTCAATTTTAATCATTTCTTTAACTTTAACTTTAAGGGTTAATCGTGGATCACTAGCTTAAATAGCCTATAAGGGCTCCTATGTAGGCACACAATTAATGCAACATGAGACTTTACTTAAGGACCCCTTAGGTGGAGTCACCATCTATATGCTACATTCGGTGCTAGGTCAATCCCACGGAATAACATTTAAATATCATATAGAATAAACATTCATATAACTTTAGACATCAAATCATCATTCAGTGGAATAACTTATTAAAACCTTTCATTTGATTCAACTATGTGAGAATTGTATTTATCACATTGAATCCAAGAAGATCTTTTATCATCATTCAATCATTCTATCATTTCATAGGACTCCCTTTAAACATAAACATTTGCTTTCACAAAACCTTCATTTGGAGCCAATCTTTCAATTCAACTTCATTTAAACATAATGAAACTAAGTGGGTTAATTTCATTCAACCCTCAAATACATTTAAAACAATGCAAGCATGCATGAGAGTGTCATCATATAAAAAACCATAAAATTTCATTATTTAAAAGATTGAAGTACTAAGTTGAGAAAAATATTTAGTCTTCATGCATGGAAGAACCCATGGATGAGACTCACATACCTTGGGGAACAAAGCCCTAACGTAGCTCTAAAAATGGGGACTTGAAGGACCTTGAATTGAAACCCTAGTCTTTGGCTTGACCTTGGGAGAACTTTGAGGGGTAGGGATTTGTGGTTTTGACTATAAGTGCTAGAATAATGGATTAGAATAGCTTAGGGTCCTTAGAAAGGGTAGTTTTAGTCCACAAAATGACTAAACTTTGATGTTAAAATATGGGAAAAGACTAAAATACCTTCATTCAAACTGGCTGAAATCTAACCGTATGAGTAAACCCTATAGGTTATAGAACATTCGATGAGTCATAGAAATGACTTGACATGTAGGCTCTGAGGAAACCCTGATGAGAGAGCCTCTGAAGTTTACTTACGAGTCGTGTTTATGACTCGTAAACACTCATACGAGTCGTTAGAAGGACTTGTTCTACGTGGTTGGAGGAACCTTGAGGACTGAGCCTCTGATCCTCCTCTATAACTCATTCTTAGGAGTCATAGTTGACGATGAGTCATAGACTCAAGTCGTCCTGCAGGTTTTGAAAACCTGCAAGTTTGAAGTCTCTGAAATTTCTTGACGAGTCATTTCTATGACTCGTCTACACTTTTATGAGTCATCAAGTAGACACGTAAAACCTTTCTTCTCTTGGTTCAATTTCCAGGCCTCATGGCGAGTCCTACGACTCGTAGGATATTCTACGACTCGTATAGTGAGTAATAGAACCTGATTTTCTTCCCTTTTCTAGAATTGTTCCTTTGTTTCAACATTTCGACTTATAGGTTCTTACAATATCTCCCTCTTGGGAACTTTCATCCTCAAATGAGAATTATTAGCATAGAAAAGACACGGCATGAGGACTAGCAACCCAACATGCATACGATAATACTTAAAATGCATAGAACATAAGATCTTCAAGCTTAGCATAAAAACATGACTTTAAAACTCACCTTCATGAACATGCATGCATATGAAGGAATTGGAAAGAAACTAAAACATATTTTTCGTAAACATTTGAGCATGAATAACTTAGTACCTTAGGCTTGAGTAGAATGAAAGAGATGGGGACAACACTTCATCATATCCGCTTTCAACTTGTTGATTCCTCCAAAGGAATTTGACGAATAGAACTTCTTTGTTCCTTAATCTCTTGACTTGTCGGTCTAAAATTTCAATCGGGACCACTTCATAGGTCAAGTTTTCTTCAACATCCACTATTTCCAAAGGCACAATGAAACTACTATCACCTACACATTTTCTCAACATAGACACATGGAATACCGGATGAACCACGGACATTTCCAAAGGCAACTCTAACTCATACGCAACCTTGATAATACATCTCAAGATTCTATAAGGCCCTACATACCTAAGGACCAACTTCCCTTTCTTACCAAACCGAAGTACCCTCATCATGGATGAAACCTTCAAATACACCCAATCATCTATGTTAAACTCAAGATACCTTCTTCTAGTGTCGGAATAGAACTTTTGACAACTTTGATCCATCTTTAATCTTTCACCAATGACTCTCACCTTCTCCAAAGCATCAAGCACTAAATCGAGATCCAACATGGTCATCTCACCTACTTTGAACCAACCAATCGGAGATCTAAATTATCTCCCATACAAGGCCTTAAACGGTGTAATCCTGATACTTGAGTGGTAGCTATTATTGTTGGTGAATTCAATGAGTAGTAGATGATCATCCCAACTCCCTTGGAACTCTAACACACAATCCCTTCACATATTCTCTAATGTTTGAATTGTCCTTTTGGCTTGCACATCCATTTGAGGATGGAATACGGTGCTTAACTTACTTTAGTACCGAGACCCCTTTGAAATGATTGCCAAAAGTGAGAAGTGAAATAGATACCACAATACAAAATAATTGACAAAGGCACACCATGCAACCTCACCAACTCCCAAATATACATCTTGGCATAATCTTCGGCACTATAAGAGGTTGTGACCAGTAAGAAGCGATCTGACTTTGTCATTCTATCCATAATTACCCAAATTAAATCATGACACTTCTAATATGAAGCAAACCCACTACAAAATCCATAGTCACATCTTCCCACTTCCAAGTAGGGATTTCAGTATATTGTGCTAGGCCACCCGGCTTTTGATGCTCGGCCTTCACTTGTTGGCAATTCAGATAGTTAGACACAAACCTTGCTATGTCCTTTTTATGCCACCCCACCAGTAGAGCTCCTTTAAGTCTTGATAATTTTTTATCGAACCGAGATGAATAGAATATGAATAATTATGAGCCTTCTTCAAAATCAAATTCCCTAGGCTATCCATATCTGGAACATATAATCGTCCTTGGTAATGTAATACCCCATCTCCCCCTTGTGAAAATATCTCTACTTTATTTTCTTTCACTAACTTCTTTAACTCTACTAGTGTTGGGTCAAGGTCTTGTTTTAACTTAACATCTACCACCAAATAGGATTCAGACCCATTATTAAAAATAATACCACCATCATCGGAACCACTCAACTTCACAACTAATCTAGCCAATTGGTGAACCTCCTTTACTAACTCCTTCTTTCCTTTATCAAATAGGCCACACTCCCCAAAGACACTCTACTAAGTGCACCAACAACAACATTGGACCTGCCCGGATGGTAATGTATACTCATGTCATAGTCCTTGAGGAGTTATAGGCACCTCATTTGCCTTAGATTAAGGTCATTTTGGGTGACCACATGTTGGAGACTTTTCTGGTTGGTGAACACATCTAAATGTACCCCATAGAGGTAATGCCGCAAATCTTTAAGGCAAAAATAATGGCCGCCAACTCAAGATCATGGGTAGGGTATTACGTTCATGCACCTTCAATTACCTAGAAGCATAGGCTATGACCTTACCATTTTATATCAAGACACAACACAAACCAATCTTTAAAGAATAAAAATAAACTACAAACCCTTTTAATCTCTCTAGTAGAGTCAAAATAGGAGCAGAGGTAAGTCGATCTTTCAAGGTTTGGAAACTTCTTTCACACTCATCCGTCCATATGAATTTTGCCTTCTTTTGGTCAACTTTGTCATAGCAGATGATATGGAAAAGAACCCTTCAACGAACCTTCTATAATATCAGGCTAAACCCAAAAATCTCCTAATGTCCAAAGGAGACAATGGTTTAGGCCAATTCCTCACTACCTCCGTATTCTTAGGGTCAACCTTGATCCCATCACCAAAAAATATGTGACCAAGAAATGCCACCTCTTTCAACCAAAATTCACACTTGATAAATTTGGTAAACAATTATCTATCTCTCAAGGTTTGAAGCACAACCCTCAAGTGATTCTTATGTTCTTCCTCACCCCGAGAGTAAATCAAGATGTCAACAGTGAAGACCAAAATAAAAGTATCAAGGTAGGGTTTGAACACCCTATTCATTAAGTCCATGAACACCACCAGTCCATTTGTCAACTCAAGCGACGCCACCATAAATTCAAAGTGACCATATCTTATCTGGAATGGCATCTTGGGAATGTCACACTCCCTCACCCTTAGCTGGTGATAGCGGGATTAAAGGTCGATCTTGGAGAAGTGACTTGCCCCTTGAAATTGATCAAACAAGTCATCTATTCTAGGGATTGGGTACTTATTCTTAATGGTCACCTTGTTTAATTGACAGTAATCTATGCACATTCAAAGAGACCCATTCTTGTTTCTTACAATCAATAGGGGAGCATCCCTGGATGAAATGCTCGGCTTTATGAACCTTTTCTCCAACAAGTCCTTTAGTTGTTACTTCAACTCCTTTCATTCTGCCGGGGCCATTCAGTAAGGAGGAATAGAGATAGGTTGGGTATCGAAGAGGAGATGGATACT
Organism: Solanum dulcamara; assembly: GCF_947179165.1. Taxonomy (NCBI): domain Eukaryota; kingdom Viridiplantae; phylum Streptophyta; class Magnoliopsida; order Solanales; family Solanaceae; genus Solanum; species Solanum dulcamara. Next base: position 53,205,505 of record NC_077239.1, read on the forward strand.
GAAATTAACTACCTTTTTGGGAGAAATACTGGGAAGGGCATCGGGAAAGACATCAGAAAAACCATTAACTACAGGAATCGGCTCAAGAGAAGGACTTTTGGAGTCAACGTTCCTAACCCTTATAATGTGGTAGATGCAATCCTTAGCAATCAACTTTCGTGCCTTAAGACAAGAAATAAACTTACCCTTCACTACCAAATCATGACCTTTCCATTCAAGAATAGACTCATTTGGGAATTGAAATTTAACTAAACGAGTTTGACAATCTATGGAAGCATGAGATGCAAGTAACCAATTCATCCCAAGAATAACATCGAAATCTACTAAGTCAATCTCAATGAGATCACAAGGAACAACTTTATGCAATATAGATACGGGACAACCTTTATAGATATTTTTAGCAACAACCGACTCACCAATGGGGGTTGACACCAAATAATGCTCTACTAATATTTTGGGTAATGCATCTACCTATTAGCTAGGAATGGAGTAACAAATGACAAATTAGCACCCCAAATCTAATAATGCATAACATCAAATGAAAAGACCTTTAACATACCGATAACAATATTGGGTGTTTCCTCAACTGCTTGCCTTCCATGCAAAATATAGAAGCGGTTGGTGCATTGGCCACCTGCTTGAGCTTATTGACCATGAGTAATTTTGCCTTGAGGCCTGCCACCACCACCTCTACAATCCCAAGCATGATGACCCAGTTTAGAAAACTTGAATCATGTATTAGAGCTGACTAAGCACTCCCCTTTGTGAGCCCTCCCACACTTCTTGCAAGCGAGAAAATCTTGAGCACCCATATTCTCTCTTAGATCCTTAGGGTTAGCACCATTTTTCTTGTTGAACCTTGGAGGAGGATGTTGGTGGAACCTTGTCCCACAAGTCGTTGTCCACCTTGGCCCTTTCTATTACTACCATACATGGATCTTTGAGGATTGAACCCTCTGCCATCAACTTCTTCAATTTGTTCCGCATATGTCATTAGTTGGGAGATGTCCATCTTCTTGACCAACATGGCCATTTTCCATTCTTTGGACACCAAGCTAAAGACACCAAAAATGAACTTGCTCATTCTTGCCCTTGGATCGAAGACCGTGAAAGGAGCATACATAGACAATTTAGTAAATTTGAGGGCATACTATTTCACACTCATACTCCCTTGACGAAGGTTGATGAACTCTTGGATCTTGGCCTCCCTTAGCTCCAATGGAAAGAAGTGGTCTAGGAAGGCACCTTTGAACTCTTCCTATTTTATTGGCCCCATATCTTCCCCCTCTATCAATGACCCATTTCTCATACCAAAATCTTGCCAAACCCTTGAGTTGATAGGCCACTAGCTCAGACTTTTAATTTGGAGGCACACCCATAATGGCCACAATTTGATATACTTTATCCATGAATTCCACAGGGTCCTCATCAACTTTAGAACCATCAATCTCGGGTGGATTCATTCTTTTGAAATCCTGATTCCTTAAAGCCAGATTTTGTATGTGAGGGGGAGGGGGAGGAGCATTTCCTGGGTTAGCTTAGTTAGCTATGGATTGAGCTAATGATGTAATGATGTTGCGAAACTCTGCATGTGTCACTCCCTCCTCATGTTGTGGAGCTTCGGGAATAGGGTCCTCATCATCAACCCTTGTTCTTTGAGGTGCTCTTCCTTGAAGCATTATCTAGAGAACACAAAAAGATTTGTTATTTAGAGGAATTCTTAGGACACTCTAGGGCGTGACATGAATTTGAAATAAGTGAAAACTTTTTCTAAACGTCCCATAGTATCCTATTCATAGTTTTAGTGCACTTCATAACCAAGAACAAGACCCTATTCGACATGGTATATTGGACTCCGAGGAATATTTTGAAAACCTGGCTATGATACCAAGTTTTTCATAACCCAAGCCTAGGTCCTAGACGTGACACGGCGAATGAGACACCTAGAGGTACCACATACAAGCCTCTTAGCATTCTCATAGCTTTTCATAGGTGATGACATTCAATAACAAGAAGTGGAAATGGAGGGGATAATGGGACTAAAGGATTCAACATAAAATAAAAGTCAAAAGTCAACTTAAGCATCATACATTTATGTCCAAGCATACCACTACTAAAAGACTTGACAGGGGATAAGACATGTTCCTAGATCACGCTCATAGAAAATAGAACAATTACTCAAAGGAATTTAAATGTTTATACAAATAATGAACTAGAAAGGTAAATGGGGTATTGTTCCCGAAACATAGGAACTCACCAAATAGTAGTAGCCTTCAATGATCGAACTAGACACGGGGAGAACAAATAACTTAACCTCCATGAACGCGGAACAAGACCCGTGAATGTGGAGAACAAAAAGCCTTACTCCAAGAATGCGGCCAAGGTAACGCAAACGTGGAGAGTAAATTACAAAAACACCAGTAGCTATGCTCGATGGGGGCTCAAAACTCATTCAAAATCCCATTCACATAAATGCACTATGCTACCTACTATAAATAATATTCCAGACTCAACACATTTCCCAACGGAGTTTGTTTCATTAAAAAGGTGACCAAAGTCAAAGATTTTCATAGGAAGACACAAAAATCGCACAAACACCACTCATTTGGATCACCTCGGGAATAGAACCTAAGGTCACTTTAAATAAAACTTGACATTTCAAAGCTAATAGCGCTGACAGAAGTTTCATCCAAATGCCTTTACTCAAAATGTTGACCGAAGTCAAACTTAGCCAAAACTTTAAAATTAAAATGACAAATCACACAAACTCACAATGAAGACTCTACAACCCAAACCAACCTTCCTCCTAGACCAAAATGGACCTTTCAAAGTTGATGGAACCATCAAAATTCTCATATGATTCCCGAATCTCTGAATATTGACTAAAGTCAACTCTTTCAAGCTTTAAGCCTCAAAAATGAGCAAACCACCTCAAAAATCAACCGAAAACCTTAGGGAATGTGCCACCTATCCTAACATCACCTAAGATCTATAAAGAATCTATGGGAAGGGATAAAATGGTAAAGACATGTAAAAGCACGAAAATGACCTTGGAGGTCATTACACCTAAGCTTACACCCTAGACATGGATGGCACTTGAAAACCATTGTTGGTCCCAAGTGAACCCTTGGCCTAAACAAAAGACTAAACATACATGTGGAAGCTTCATAACACTTTAAAAGATTTAAGTAAATCTCATGGAAAATTTTGAATAAATCTGAATATAGATATTAATACTAATAATAAAAATCTTTAAAACTTCATAATACAAAAAGATTGATCTGACTCACTAACTTTGACTATCTTTGAAACCTATACTAAATTGAGTTAGGTGATGAGATAATACCACAACTACTTAACTAAATATCAAATAAATTGAACTAACTAAATTGGAGCCCTCCAAAAGAGAGGAGATCTTACCAGTTATTGATGGAAAGAGTTCTTAGTGAAAGTTTTCTACCGTAAGTACCTAAATCTACATCATAAAATAATGCAGCACCAAATGGTATCAGTACATGAAATTTATGGTATGTAATATAACTGAATGAAATAATATTTAAACTGAATACTTATGCTGAAAGGGATGCTAAAAATTACTTGACTAAGGAATGTAATGAGAACATGTAAAACTTTACACGTGATATAGAAATGATATTGAATACTCAAAATAATATACTTTTACTTTTCTTGGGGAGTTTCTCTAACCGAAAACTATCACTATGTATTATGACCCAAGCCTAGGGCCTAGGCGTGACACCGCGAATGAGAAACCCGAAGGTACCTCACCCAAGACTCTTAACATTCATTTATCTTTTCATAGTTAATGACATTCAATAATGTCCCGCCCCAAGTCTAGGGCCTAGATGCGATACGACGAATGAGACACCCAAAGGTACCTCACCCAAGCCTCTTAGCATTCATTAATCCTTTTATACATGATGACATTCAATTCAAGCAGAAGTATTAGGGAATAAGAGGACTAAGGGAAACAACATAGCATAAGAGTAATTTACAATATTGAACATCATCTATTTGTCCAACAATACCTCTACATCTTGAGACTTGATAGAGGTTAAGACATGTCTCTATCTCACTCTTATCATAAATAGAAATAAGTACCATGATAAGTATCCCAAAAGACTTTACATAATGAAGCTACAAAGGAAAGGATATTATTTCCAAAACATGGGAACTCACCAATAAAGTAGCATTCAACATAATCAAATAGCCACATGAAGGTGAGTGTGGAGCAACACCGATCCTACATGGTGATATCATATAGGCAAAAGAGTATGTGTCACTACTTTGAATGTACGAAGTATGTGAGAATGCAATATAATTAAAGGCATTAAGACATATAAATAACATACATAAGTGAGTTCATGCATGAGCATTTGAAACATTTATTTGTGGGAAAATGACCATAACCGACATTTAATGTGTGAGCAATTACATAGAATCCAATATAACCCCCTACATTGGTACGGGGTCTACTTGTAGGGTAGAACTCCATAAACTTCATTCATTCATTTCTTTCACACTTAAGGCTATTCATGGATCTACTAGCCTAAGCCTACAAGAGCTCCTATGTTGGCGCATAATTAATGAGACAAGGGTTGCTACTAGGATTCCCTTACTGAATCCTACCTCAATGCCCCATTTGGTGCTAAGTCAATCCCATGGAATAGTTCATATAATAAGAACATAGTCATTTATATAGCCTTAGATCATTAGAATATCATTTGGTAGAATAGCTCATTAAAGCCTTTCATTTGATTGACACAAGTGAGAATTGGCCTTTCACAAGTGGAATACATTATTTCATAATCATTTCACCATTTCATAAGACTCCCTTTAATCATAAATATTTGTTTTCTAAACATTCATTTTGAAGTCAAAACTTTTAACTCAAACTTCATTGAAACATAATGAGTTAGGTGGATTCTATTCAATCAACTTTCTAATCATTCAAATAAATGCTAGAATGCATAAGAGTAATGAAATACATCAATTAAGATATCTTTGAAACTACCCACCAACCACCTTGAAACCCTTTCATGCCTTCATATATAATCCTTTAATAAAATCATCAATTTAATGCAATTAAGAGTCAGTTTATACTAAGATAGATAATAAACTTCAAGTATTCAATAATATATACATTTGAAAGAATAATATGAAAACCCATAAAATTCATCATTTGAAGTTGAAAAATTGAGTTTAGGAAAAATACTTGGGCTCATGTGTAAAAGAACCCATGGATGAGACCCACAATTGGAGAATAAAGCTCTAATGCAGCCTTGAAAATAGAGACTTGAAGAACCTTGAAGTGAAATCCTCGACCTTTCTTGAACCCTTGGGAGAACTTGAGATGAACGAATTTTGTGTTTGAGTCTAAGTGTGAGAATGAGGGGTTTGGAATAGTTTAGAGTCCTTAGATACTATCCATTCAGTCCCCCAAAATGACCACATGAGTTAAATGATTTTCAATGAAAGTTTTATATGAGTTAAAGTTGAGATTTATGATTCTAAAGTTAAAGTTATGATGATGATTAGAATTAAGATCAAAAGATGTTTAAAGATGAAGATAAGGATAATTTTCACCGAAGTTATAGATTCTTATGAATCACTAAATAAATGAGCTATTCCTAATATGTTTTAAAGATGGGTTGATAGGCAGTTAATATCTTTCTCTACTATGTTATGATCCTATTTATGAGTTTCCATTGGGATATTGACTAAGCACCGAGGGGGATTCTAGGTGGGGTTCAGTCCGATAATGCAGTTAGTTACCCAAGGGAATTCTAATAGCAACCTAAAGTCCCAAACTACATTTCTCATGTAGCTTGCCTTCATGGCCTAGCTAGTAGATCCACATATAACACAATTGAGTTTAGTTGAGATATTTTTGGAGTATGTCCTGGTAAGGTAGCCTCCTCTATTTCGATGCATGAGTCATTGTCCTGCCTCGATGTAGGAGTTATCAAATTCCATGTAATAACTCACATGGTCTTAATTGTTGGTTAATGGTCCTATCCCACAGAAGTTGAAGATGAAGTTATGAGATGTCAAGTTATGAGTTTATGATAGAGTTTTATGATATTCATTGACCAAGAGTTTCTTATGATTTAAATTGCTTTTAAACTATACTCATATTCATTATGATTGGTCATGCATCCTATGGCATAGTGATTATGTTCTTTACTTGTTCATGTATATGTCACATACTTAGTACACTCAAATGTACTAATGTATATTTTGCCTATATTGTCTCATAATGTAGGGATGGACGACACTCATGATCAACCCACTCATGGCTAGAGATTTGCTTTAGATTTTAAAGAAGTTGGTGAGTCCTTATTCTACCGAGGACAAGACTTTTATTCATATTACGATTGTTTACACTTTCTTCTATTGTTAGGGTGATCTAGGAACTTGTCCTAAGCCCCCACTCAAAGACTAGACTAGAGGCATGTTTAGACGATATTATGGTGTAGTCTGGTTAGACGTTTATAGAATTGATCTCCCTTAGTCTCATTCCCTTGTGATGATTACTTTAGCTTATCTTTATCATTTTCTTTACCTTATGTATGCAAGATATGCTAAGATGTCTTATGGTTGGGGTACCTCGCATCTCAATCACCGTATTACGACTAGGCCCTAGGTTGAGTCGTGGCAATTTGAATGTTCTAAGTATATGGGCATGACATATAATATAAATCATAAAATATAAGGATCAAATAATATACATAAATAATAGAATCGGTAAGCCATGAGAACAATATGATGATCAAAGCATTTAAAGGACTTAGTTGAAAATCAATAAAAATAACATGATGAGCATGTACATATGTGGGAAAGGAACCATAACCGACAATAAGACCATGCGAGCTATAACATAAAATCCTGCTGCCTCCCCATTCAACAAAGAAAAAGGGGAATCTACTTGCCAAGGTAGACTCTAACCCGCTAGGTGGTTCATGTATAGACACTATATGTGGATCCACTAACTAAGCCATGAAGGCAAACCAACAGTTGCACGTAGTTTATGGAACTTGAGACTACTACTAAGGCTTTTGTTAAAGCCCTCACCTCAAGTCCGATCGATGCTAAGTCAAATCTTATAGAATACATATATAGCATAGTAATCATAATGAACATATATCACAGTCATGATCATAGGTTTGAAAATCATAGAGTATCTCATTTCATAACATAATTGCAATGTGAGAATTGGCCTTTCATTATTATAAAATTGTACTTGCATAATTCATATCATGAGTTTCCTAGGTCATCACATAGGGCCCTAAGTCACCATTTCCATAATTGCATGAAATTCATAATTGAATCATAATTGAGTTCCGCAATCATAATTCATACTTAAATATAGAGTAAACTCATGTATGTAATCAATTTGTTTGGAAATCATTGAACTTCATACTCATACTTTATGTAATTCAACATAGAAAATAGCTTCATGCATGATCATTCATAATTTAACTTAAAATCATGTAATTCACGTAGAAACATACTTATGATGATCATTAGAAATGATTTAAAATATAATTAAAACAACCCAACATAATTCATCAAAACTAGGGTAAATAAACCATTCAAAATTTAAGAAAACCTGGAGAAAACTTTGGGACTCCATGGGTGAAAGTAACCCATAGATCAATCCCCACATACCTTTATTGAAATCACTTAGAATTGAGAAGAAACCTTAAAGAAAATCTGAAACCCTAGAATGTAGCTTGGAGAAGAATCCTTGAGAGAATTATGTTCTTACTTTAGAGAATTTTGAAGTGTGACTTAGAATGAGAAAATTTCAAAGGATTGGGTAGATATAGGTTTGAACTTGGCCATAATTTTATCTAGGTTCATTGAACCAAACTTAGGAAATGACACAAATAACTTTCATTAAAACTCGAATCTGACCCTATGACTTGGTTCCTACAAATCGTAGGAGAAGTGATAAGATATAAAGATGACTCATCCTACATGTCGCCAAACTTAGAAATCTCAGGGTCTCTAAAGTTTGTATACGATTCATGTCTATGACTCATCTTCATGACTACGAGTCATTATTTAGACTCGTCCTGGGTCTCTGAACTTTCACCATGACTTATTTCGACGGGTCGTCAAGGTTTCTACGAGTCGTCAAGTGACTCAAAAACCTTTATCCTACCTTAGTTGAATTTCCATCCCTAATCTCGCTTCCACGATTCATTTCTACGACCCGTAAAAGTCCCTACGAGTTGTAACAACTCGTAGACTTGGGGTCAGTTGACTTTTCTTCAGTTTTCCATTTTGATCCAACTTTCTGACTTCTAGGCCTTACAGAACCCCACCTTAATGCTCAATTTAGTGCTAATTCAAATCCCACAAAATAACATAAATCATAGTAACATATGCATATACATATATATACATATATATATATATACATACACACTTTGAGGCATCAATCATTAATCAATAGAATAGCTCATTAAAACTTGATGATTCAAATATGAGAATTGTCCTTATCACATAGAATCCTTTCCTTTGGCTAAGAAGCCCCTTTCATCATCATTCAATCATTCTTTAGGAACCTTTACATTCGTAATATATAAGCCTTTGTAAATATTAGGTTAGCACCCCTTTTCAATCAATTCAACATTCTTTAAAAGTCATAGTAAAACATGGTGGGTTTAGCCAATTCAACTTGAGATTATTAACGTTAATGATATCATGCATGAGAGTAATGGAATGCATCAAATTAAAATATACTTAAAACAGCCTACCAATTCACTTTAAAACCTCTTTCATGCCTTCATACAAGCACATTTTATAAATCAACAATTTCATGCAATTAAAAGCCAATATGAGCTAAGATAACTAAATAGACTTCAAATATTCAATGATCTATGCATTTGGAATCATGATATGGAAATCCATAATATCCGCCATTTAAAATTGAGTTACAAAATTAGAAATCTTTGGGCTTGGGTGGAAGAACCCCACGAATAAAGAGCCCACATACCTTGGGGAATAAAGCCCAAATGAAAGCTTGAAAATTGAGGCTTGAAGACTTGGAATGAAACCCTAGCTTTCTTTGGTGAAGAAGAAGACCTTGAGAGGAGGAAAGGTTTCGGTTGAGGGAGTTAATGTGAGAAATGAGGGACTTGGGAAGGTTTTGGGTGCTTAGGGTAGATTTTAGTTCCAAAACTACCACACTTCACAATTAAAACATAGGAAAGGACTAAAATACCCTCTTTAAAACTGAGTCGGATAGTCCATACAATTTAACCCTATGAATCGTAGAAAGGTCGATGATTCATAAAAATGACTCATCCTGCAGGGTTTTGGAAATGCCCTAAGAACTGACCCTCGAGACCTTTACTACAGCTTGTCCCTATGAGTCATAGACTTTTCTATAGATCATCGAAGGTACTCGTCCTATAGGGTTGGAGGAACCCTGAGGACTGAGTCTCTGAACATTTGCTATGAATCATGTCTACGACTCATCATTCCTTCTATAAATCGTAACTTTGACTCATAGACTCATCCTGCACTTGGTCAAATTTCATTTTCGTAAGCATCCTCTCTACGAGCCCCTCCTACGACTCATAGAAATACCTGCGACTTGTAGGTGGACTCATAGAGTTGGGGTAGTCCACTTTTCAGAAGTTTCTCCTTTGCTTTGACTTTTTGCCATACGGGGTCTTACAATATCTCCCCTTTAGGAATATTCTTCCTCAAATGAGATTCACTAGCTTAGAAAGGAAGCAAAATAAGGACTAGCAACCCAACATGAATGCAACGATAAATAAATATACATAAACCATGAGACCTTCAAATGTAGCATAAAACATGACCTTAAAACTTTAACTTCATGAACATGCATTCAAATGAAAGACTGGCAAAAATCCGAAATGTAAGAGTCTTAACAATTGAGCATGACTAACTTAGTACCTTAGGTTTGAGTAGAATGAAAAAGATAAGGGTATCGGTTCATCATATCTACTTTCGCTTCCCATGTAGCACTCTCAACTTGTTGATTTTTCCAAAGGATATTAACGGATGCAACTTCCTTATTCCTCAATCTCTTAACTTTCTGGTCCAAGATTTCAAGCAGAACCACTTCATAGGTGATATTTGCTTTAACATTCACCACTTCCAAAGGTAGAATGGAACTTGTATCTCCTACACATTTCCTCAACGTCGATACATGGAACACCAGATGGACCATATCCATTTCCATTGGCAACTCCAACTCATAAGCAACCTTCCCAACATGTCTCAAGATTATATAAGACCCTAAATACCTAGGGCTCAACTTTCCCTTTTTGCCAAATCGAACTACACCCTTCATGGGTGAAACCTTTAAGTATAGCCAATCATCCATACTAAACTCAAGATCCCTTCTCCTAATATCGGAATAGGACTTTTGGCGACTTTGAGCTATCGTCAGCCTTTCTCTAATGACTCTCACCTTTTCCAAATCATCAAGAACCAAATCAGGACCCAATAAGGTCATCTCATCCACTTTAAACCAACAAACTGGAGACCTACATCGTCTCCCATACAAAGCCTCAAATGGTGCAATCTCAATACTTGAGTGGTAGCTATTATTGTATGCAACTCAATGAGCGATAGATGGTCATCTCAACTCCCTTTGAACTCTAATATATAAGCCCTTAACATATCTTCTAATGTTTGAATTGTCCATTCAGCTTGCTCTTTGGTTTGAGGATGGAATGCAGCACTTAGCTTCACCTTGGTGCAAACTCTCCTTTGAAACTATTTCAAAAAATGAGAAGTGAATTGGGTACAATGATTCGAAATAATTGACAAAGGCACACCATGTAACCTTACCAATTCCCGAATGTACAACTTAGCATAATCCTCGGCGCTATAAGATGTCTTAACTGGTAGGAAATGAGCCGACTTTGTCATTTTATCGATAATCACCCAAATCGAGTCATGATGTTTTTGAGTATGAGGCAAACCTACAATAAAGTCCATGTTCACATTTTCCTACTTCCAAGTGGGGATTTCAATGTCTTGTGCTAGGCCACCCGGCCTTTGGTGTTCGCCCTTAACTTGTTGTCAATTTGGGCATTTGGCCACGAACCTTGCTATGTCTTTTTTCATACCACCCCACAATAAATTTCCTTTAAGTCTTGGTACATTTTAGTCAAAACTGGGGTGATTAGCATATGAAGAATTATGAGCCTCCCTCAAGATCAAACCCCTTAGTACATACACATCCGAAACATATAACTCGTCTTGGTAACGAAGTAACCTATCTCCCTCATATAAAAAGACTTTTACCTTCTTCTCTTTCACCAATTTTTTTAACTCCACCAACTTTGGGTCAAGGTCTTGTTTTGACTTCATGTCTACTATCAAAGATGACTTAGACCTATTTTCCACAAGCATACCACCATTGTTGGAACCACTCAACTTAACCCCCAATCTAGCCAACCAGTGAACATCCCTTACCAACTCCCTCTTTCCTTCATCAACATGGGTCATACTCCCTATAGAAACTCTACTAAGTGCATCGACAACAACATTAGCCTTTCCTAGGTGATAATGCACACTCATGTTATAATCCTTGAGGAGTTCAAGCCACCTCATTTTCCTTAAATTGAGGTCCTTTTGGGTGAACACATATTAAAGACTCTTGTAGTTGGTAAACACATCCATATGTACCCTATAGAGGTAGTGCCGCCTAATTTTTAAAGCAAACACAACGGCCGCCAACTCAAGATCATGGGTAGGGTAGTTACATTTGTGCACTTTCAATTGACAAGAAGCATAGGCTATAACCTTGACATTTTGCATCAAGAGACAACTCAAACCAACCTTTGAAGCATCACAATACACCACGACCCTTATGAACCTTCCGATATGGGTCAAAATAGGAGCTAAGGTAAGTCGATCCTTCAAAGTTTGGAAACTCTTTTCACAATCATCCTTCCATAGGAACATTGCCTTCTTTGGGGTCAATTTCTTCATAGGAGATTAGATGGAAAAGAACCCTACTACAAACCTTCTATAATACTCGGCTAGCCCCAAAAAGCTCCTAATGCCCGAAGGAAATAATGGTGTAGGCCAATTCTTCGCCACCTCCATCTTTTTTGGATCAACCTTAATCGCATCACCGATCAGTATGTAACCAAGTAACGCCACCTCTTTCAACCAAAATTCACATATGCTAAACTTGGCAAGAAATTACCTATCTCTCAAGGTTTGAAGTACAACTCTCAAGTGATCCTTATATTCTTTCTCACCCCAAGAGTAAATCAAGATGTCGTCAATAAAGACCACATAAATATATCAAGGTAGGGTTTGAATACCCTATTCATTAGATCTATAAACACCATCGGTGCATTCGTTAACCGAAACGACATCACTAAAAATTCAAAGTGACCATACCTTTTTTGAAATGCCGTCTTGAGAATATCACACTCCCTTACCCTTAGTTGATGATAGCCGGATCGGAGATCAATATTTGAGAAGTGACTTACCACTTGCAATAAATTAAATAAGTCATCTATCCTAGTAATTGGATATTTGTTCTTAATGGTTACCTTGTTCAATTGACAATAGTCCCATCCGAAGTGACACATCCTTCTTTCTCACAAATAACACGGGAGAACACCATGGTGAAATGATTGGCATTATAAATCCCTTTTCCAACAAGTCCTTTAGTTGTTCATTTAACTCTTTTAATTCTGCCGGAGCCATTGATAGGGAGGAATAGAGATAGATTGGGTATCGTGGAGAATATCATGCCAAAATCAACTTCCCTTTCAGGAGGGACAATGAGGAGGTCATCAGAAAACTCATTAACCACAGAAATCGACTCAAGAGAAAAGCTTCCAGAGTTGACATCCCTAACCCTCACAATTAATAGATGCAACCCTTAGAAATCAACTTTTGGGCCTTAATAAAAGAAATGAACCTATCCTTACCTATCAAATCATGACCCTTCCATTCAAAAATGGACTCATTTGGAAATTGAAACTTGATTCTACAGGTTCTAAAATCTATATAGGCATAACATGCATGCAACAAATTCATCCCAAGAATAACATCAAAATCTACCATGTCAAGCTCAATGAGATTACAAGGGATAATTTTGTGCAACATAGAGACGGGATAACCCTTATAGACCTTTCTAGAAACAACTAACTCACCAACAGGGGTAGACACCAAATAAGGTTCTAACAATATTTTGGGTACCATATCAAACCTATTAGCAAAGAATGGAGTAACAAACAACAAATTTGCACCTGGTCTAATAATGTATACACATTGAAATCAAAAAAATTTAACATATCGATAAAAACATCGGGCATTTCCTTAACTTCTTGCCTTCTATGCAAAGCATAAAAGCGGTTGGTGCATTGGCCACTCCCTTGAGCTTGTTGACCATGAGCAATTTAGACTTGAGGCCTACCACTACCACCCTTACAATCCCTAGCTTGGTGACCCAGTTTACCACACTTGAAGCATGTATTAGAGCCAGATAAGAATTTCTCTTGTGGGTCTTCCCGCACTTCTTGCAAGTGCAAAATTTTTGAGCACCCACATTCTCTCTTAGAACCATCGGATTAGCACCTTTGTACTTATTGAACCTTGGTGGAACCTTGACCCATGAATCGTTGCCCACCTTGGCCCTTTCCACAAACACCATAATCAAACCTTTGATAATTGAACACTCCACTATCAACCCTAGCCTTGTTGAACCCTCTTGACCTCTCCCTCAACTTCTCTTCCTCAATTTGCTCCACATATATCATGAGTCATAAGATGTCCATAACTTTGACCAACATGGCCGTCTTGCATTCCTTGGACACTAAACTAGAAATATCGGAGATGAATTTATTCATCTTTGCCCTTAGGTCAGAGATAATAAAAGGAGAACACTTAGACAAGTTGGTGAATTTGAGGGCATATTCCCTCACACATGCTCTCATGGCGAAGATTGATGAACTCTTAAATCTTTACCTCTCTTATGTCCAAAGAAGTGATCTAGGAAGGCACCCTTGAACTCTTTCCATTCTATAGGTCTCATATCTTCATCCCTCTCAATAATACATTGTTCATACCAAACCCTTTCCACACCTTTGAGTTGATAGGCCACTAGTTTGTCCTTTTCATTTGGAGGCACACATATGATAGCTAAAATCCAATAGACCTCCTCAATAAACTCTATAGGGTCCTCTTATACTTTGGAACATTCAAATTCGGGTGGATTCACCCTCTTGAAATCTTGAATCCTAGAAGACAGAGTACTCACTTGAGGAGGAGGAGGAGGAGCAATGCCTTGATTAATTTGGTTGGCTATGGGATAACAAAGTGATGATATTTTGAAATTCTGTATGTGTAGGTCCTTTATCATGCTGTGGAGCCTTGAGAACCGAAGGATCTTGGTCCTCATATTTAAACCTTGCTCTAGGTGGACGTACCCTTCTTGGAGGCACTATCTAGAGAACACAAAATTATTCATTAGTTAGAAGACATCTTAGAACAACTCTAGGGCATGACATGAATCATGAAAGAAGGGAAAACTTTCCTAAGCGTCTCATAATCTCATATTCATAATTGTGACATACTTCACAACTATGAACAAGACCATATTTGATGCGCTATATTAGACTCCGAGGACCATTTAAAACCTCGAGCTTTGATACCAAGTTTTTTACAATCCAAGCCTAGAGCCTACGCATGATACAATGAATAAGGAACCCAAAGGTACCTCACCCAAGCCTCTTAGAATTCATTTAGATTTTCATATATAATGATATTCAATAACAAGTGGAAATAAAAGAAGAAAGAGGGACTAAGGGAAACATAATCAAATAAGAGTTGTTATCCACTTTATATCATCATACTTTCATGTCCAAACATACTACTACTTAAAGACTTGATGGGGTCTAAGATATGCCCCTAGCTCACTCGCAATCTAAGTAGAAAAATAAGTACCATGAAAGGTGTCCAAAAGTTTTTACACGTCATAAGCTAGAAAGGAAGGATTGCTATTCATGAAATATGGGAACTCACCAAAAATAGCAGCCTTCAACAAATCCAACTAGCCACGTGGAGGTGAGTGTGGAGCAATGCTTGTCCCTACATAGTGATATAATGTAGGTAATAGAGTATGCATTATTACTTTGAATGTACTAAGTATGTAGGCATGCATTAACAATGAAGAAATATTAGAACATTATATAGTATGGAACATAATACAATGCATATATGATCAATCAATAAATAATATTTGAAATGTTCATTTGTGGAATGTTGACCATAACCGACATTTAAGATCACGCGAGCTAATACGTAAAATCCAACATAACCCCCTACGTTAGCACGAAGAGTCTACTTTCCGAGTAGAACTCCATCACTTCATTCATTTCTTTAATTTTATCATTAAGGGCTTTTTTGGATCCACTATCCTAAAACTTACAATGGCTCCTATGTTGGCACATAGTTAATGAGACAAGAGGTTGTTACTAGAATTCCCTTCAATGCCCAGTTCGGTGCTAAGTCAAATCCCACGAAATAACATATATCATGGTAAATATATATATATAGATATATAGATAGATAGATAGATAGATAGATAGATATAGATATAGATATAGATATAGATATATAGATATATAGATATATACCTTGAGGTATTAATCATTAATCGGTAGAATAGCTCATTAAACCTTGATGATTCAAATGTGAGAATTGTCCTTATCACATAGAATCCTTTCCTATGACTAAGAAGCCCCTTTCATCATCATTCAATCATTCTTTAGGAACCTTTACATTCATAGTAAATAAGCCTTTGTAAATATTGGATTGGTACCCCTTTTCAATCAATTCAACATTCTTTAAAAGTCATGGTGGGTTTAGCCAATTAAACTTCAGATCATTAACATCAATAATAACATGCATGAGAGTAATAGAATCCATAAAATTAAAACATACTAGAAATAACCCAGAAATTCACTTTAAAACCCCTTTCATGCCTTCATATAAGGATCTTTGATAAATCATAAACTTCATGCAATTAAAAGACGATATGAGCTAAGATAAGTAAATAGACTTCAAATACTAATAATCTATGCATTTAGAATCATGATATAAAAAACCATAAAAACCACCATTTAAAACTGAGTTACTAATTTGGAAAATACTTGGGCTTCATGGGTGGAAGAATCCCATGAATAAAGAGGCCACATACCTTGAGGAATAAATTCCTAATGAAAGTATGAAAATGGAGGCTTGAAAACTTGGAATGAAACCCTTGCTTTTCTTAGTGAAGAAAAAGACCTTTAGAGGAGGAAGGGTTTTGTTTGAGGGAGTTAATATGAGAAATGAGGAACTTGGGAAGGGTTTAGTCCTTATATAGGTATATTTTAGTTCCAAAATGACCACACTTCAGAATTAAAATATAGGAAAGGACTAAAATACCCTCTTTAAATTTGAGCTAGACAATCCCTATAATTGGACCCTAGGAATCATAGAAAGGTCAATGAATCATAGGAATGACTCATCCTACAAGATTTTAGAAATACCCTGATAACTGTCCCTCACGACTTTTACTATGACTCTTCCCTACAAGTCATAGACTTTTCTACGGATCATCAAAAAGACTCGTCCTGTAGGGTTGGAGGAACCCTGATGACTGAGTCTCTAAACATTTTCTATGAGTCGTGTCTATGACTCATCATTCCTCCTATGAGTCGTAACTTTGACTCCTAGACTCATCTTGCACTTGGTCCAATTTCCTTTCCCTCAATATCCTCTCTACGAGTCACTCCTACAACTCGTAGGAGTACCTATGACTCGTAGGTGGACTCGTAGACTTAGGGGTAGTCCATTTTTTAGATGTTTCTCCTTTGCTTTGACTTTTTGACTTACGGGGTCTTACACTATAAGCCTCTTGATGATACAACGTCTTACCCATATTACCAAAGCCAGCTAATACCTTTCTAGAGTAAAGGGCGGACTTAACTTATGGATCCATCTAAAAGTCCTTTTAGGGACAGTAAGGAGTCACCCGAATCAACGCTATGATCCTATGTATGTTGGTGGTACAGGTTATGGGGTTTGATTTATCTTAACTCTTACCCAAATCGATGCTTAATACTACTCTCAAAATATGCACAATGCTCAATAACTTTAAGATGTTCCACTTTAGAGGAAAAATAAAAATCTGATACTTGGAGTCTATGCTCAAAATACTTCTTTAAAACTAAATTGAACTCAATTTTAACTGACTGAAAACTGCTTTTTCACACTAATAATGCTTTGTTTAAAAGTAGCCATGTTCTTTACTATAAAATAATGCACTTGGAACACTCAAGTTCCCTTAAAACTCTTCTTTCACTACTAACTTAGAAACACTTTTACTTTAATCGAAAATAATACATAATATAATAGCAATGTAAAACCTTCAAACAACACAAATAGAATTCATGTGAAAAATAAGTACGAACAACAATCAAGAACTAGAATCACACAAAGAATCATAAGTTCAACAATAGGGATTCAAATTCAATAATGAAGAATAACAGAAAACTCAAAATTCAAGAAAGATTGGGTTAAAACCCTAATCTTAACTCCTAATGACTAAATTTAGATGTAAGGTGTGATGAAGAACTTATTCCAACACTATAAATAGTGTTACATACCTGGAAGAACTAGATTCTTGAACAACATTGAAGAAGATGCCTCAAACACTAGTTTTCTCCACTTGATTCTTGCTCCTAAGCCTTCAAAAAGTTTTTGAGAGTAATGAGGTCAAATAGTAATGCTTAGGACCTTAATTAGGTGCAAAACGATCAGATTTAGGCTTAGAAGGGGTGGAAAAAGACTAAAGTCCCTGTTAAAAACTAGCAGAGGCCATCTACATGACCTTCTATGAGAACTAAGAACTTCTACGAATCGTAAAGTATCTCATAGAAAGTTGGATGAACTTCTGGGGTTTCTAAACTTTCTACATGCCCAAACTACAGCCTCAAGATTCTTCTATGATCCTTAATTGGTTGAGTAAGAATTGGACCAAAACATGAATTTCAAAACCTTTTTCCTTGAGTGAACAGTACAGGTCGTACTTTGGTCTACAACCTGTAGATCAGCTCAATAGTTACTAACCCTATATACTCTGTTCTGATAGTCTCTAGTAAAATAGTCATAACTTTTTACTCCAAACTCTAAATGAGGCAAACTTAGTGGTGTTAGAAAAAAGACTAATAGCCTTTAATTTGATAGGTCACGGGTCACATAATTAATTATATGCAGATAGATGATCATTTGAATTTGACCCTTACATGAAATAATGCAAAATACTTAGCCGATAAGAAGGTTTTGAACTCAACTAAGTACTAGAGGTCTCTTCTGACCCTAAACCACTTCCAATACACTTCCCAAACATAGAAATGAACTTTAATGCATAAGCACAAGTAGAAAATCACTTGGTTCAAGCTTATATACTTACAAATGAAGATTCATATTCTAAAAATAGAGTTGCAAGGTGTTATAACATCATCCATCCAAGTTAGAGATGAATCTTCGAATGAACGCCAAATTACCTTGTAGACTGCGAAGATCTCTCAAGTTCTTTGGCTTAGGAATTTTTTGAATGGAATCAATCTTTGCGGGATCAATTTCAATTTCATGTTGACACACTATGAAGCCAGGAAACTTTCATGAGGTAACTTTAAATATGCATTTGAGTAGATCATCTTCAAGTCAAGTTTCCTTAACCTCTAAAAAATAATTCAAATGACTTCAAGATGGTTGTCTCTATTTTTCATATTTATTATCTTATAAATCATGTCATCAAAAATATTTTTCTTTGCACATTAATAGGTGGCACCATCATTCTTTAGAGCAAAAGGCATCACCTAGTAACAATAAATCTCTTTTGGAGTTCGGAAGGAGGTGCATTCTTTTTTTAAGACATTTTGATTTGATTATATCGAGAAGACCCATCCATATATGACATAGCTTCATGCCTAGTTGTAACCTCAACCATCATCTCATTGATTGGTAGTGGAAAATTATCTTTTGGACATGTTTTGTTCAAATCTCGAAGATCATTGCAGACATGTATTTGACCATTCTTCTTCTTGACAAGTACAATATTTAGGATCCATGATTTGTACTTCACTTCTCAGATAAATTCATCTTCGATGAGCTTGTTGACCTCTGCTTGAATTTGTGTTACCAACTTAGGGCGAAACACTCATTATGATGGCTTTATAGGATATGTTCCATTTCTGATCCCTAAATGATGAATAACTATCCTAGGACTAAGGCCTGATATTTCTCTATATGACCAAGCAAAAACATCTTTGGATTCGACCAATAACTTGAAGTATTCCCTCTTTGCTTGTAGTGTAAGAAGTGTACTTATGAAGATTGGGAGTGGATCTACCATAGTGCCTAGATTTAGTTCCTTGAGGTCATTTATGGTTAATTGTATACCATCCTCCATTTGAGGGGGATCTTATTGGATATCATCATCTGTATCGTCGACGTGTAGACCTTCTTCCAATGTTATGTGATAAGATGTTTGCATCAAGTTTAAATCTTCCTTTTGACTTCCTTCAAAGGTTGTGATGGCTTCGTCTTGCTCTTTCTTTATTTCTCGCTGAAACTAGTTGATGACAATAATAATGCTTTATTTTACCTAAACTATTTGTGGTTATTGACAATGAAACCTTTCTTTTCATATGTGATGGGAAAACACTATGAATCTCTTTGTCAACAATTACTTTACAAAAATATTATTTTTCATGCTCCAACAACCTCTTTCATGATAATGACTTTCTTTGGGTTACCAAGTGATGAAATACTGAGGTTTTTGAGTTGGTGGAAACTCCTTGCACTTGTTCAAAGGATTCACTTACATCCTTGTGGCCTAATCTTTTAAATATAGAGACACTGTTGTTAATCTTGCTCTACGTTCAAACACAAAAGTCCACCATGGTGTTTTACCTTCCTTAGATTCCTTGGTTTTTCCTACTAAGGTATGGTGGGATAAAGTTGTTTCTTTCTCCTTCTCAGATGAAATTTGAAGAGGCTCTGGCAAGTTGAATCTTAAACCAAACCTAGGAGTGGTAATGTACTTCTTTTCTTTCTCAACCTCATTTGAGACTTTGTAAGCCCATGTATATTTTCATCGGTGACTTCATCTTTGAGCTCTTCTAGCCTCGTTGTATTTGAGAAGTTGTAACCTAATTTTTTAAATAGTGTGAAGACCTTTTGATCAAAGTGCCTTTTTTTCTTACCAACTTGGGTATTGCCTCTAGAAGACTCAAAAGTGATAGACGGGACTTGTGCAACATGGACAGTCATTTTATCCTTCAAATCTTAGAATGTTGTGTGACTCAATTCTTTCCTTAGAGGGTGAACTTGTTGAGTACATTCCTCTAAGGGGTAGTCCTTTTTTCGACGCTCACGTAGAATGTAGCAAAAAATTGGTTGCTCATTATCAATATTAGTATGTATGTCTCCTTTAGATGGTGAAAGCTTAATGGAGACCTCTTGCATTCTCTTCTTCAATATCTTGATAGCGGCCCATGGAACTTCACTCTATTCTAAGACTGCCAAACCCCATTAATTAGTATGTGATTGAGATTGGGTTCTCAAATAGCTCCTATAACAAATAAAGTCCTATTATGTAGCTTAGACCCTAACAACAAGTCATCACCTTTGAAGGCAATTGCAGCACAACACGAGGCAACTTTTTCATTAACATGATTTTCTTGTGTTATTATTGGATAATGCTCTCCTTTGCTTTCCTTTGTTTCTTATGTGCTTGAATTAACATGTGTCACACCGATTTGACTACCACAAAGGAATTTTTCAAGAAAGAATTCATGCAATGTAATAGGCTTTCGAACCTTTTGTAATAAGGAATCATTGATCTTTTGGCTACCATAAAATTTGATGTTATTAGATGGTTGTAATTGATTCACATCACGCATTATTTCTCTTGTTTTAGGAAGATGTATCCTAAGAACTGCCTGATATCTCTACTTCTTATGAGTAACTAATGTCCAATCGCCATTTTTTTCTTCTTTGTAGTTGTCGTCTCTCTCTAGTGAACCTTCAAGAGTATTTCTTGGAATATCAACTTCAATAGGTGTGAAACTCTCAAATTGCAAGAAAATGGTTTTTGGCATAATTTATGACCTCAAGCACTTCTTTTGATTGGTGCTACGCTAGTATAATTTGCCTCCATTGTTTCATCTATGGCATGAATAATTTTTCCTTAACTTACTAAAATCATGATTTTCTCCTTTAACCTAAAGCATTTACTTATCGAGTAGCCAATGATGCGATTGAACCTATAGTATTTAGGATCACCAATCTTATTGATTTCTTCGGACAGATCAATAATTTTCTTAGCTAGAAATTCATCAAGGATCATAAGTTCATCTGAATCTAGAAATGGGTAAACCATTGCCTCTAACTCCTTTAAGGTTGGACGACGTTTATCCTCCTTTGGATATTGACTCGGGGCGTCCTTCTATTTTAGTATTTTCTTGGTTGTGTCCTTTACAGAAGTTTCTTTCACTGCCATAGATTCTTTAGTTTGGATCTTTGAGGTTGTACCTTTTTAGATATCATTCTTTTCTATTGTCATATTAGCAAAAGAAGATGCCTTCCCATGACTTGCGATGCTCAACTCCATGTCATGTGCTAGTGTAGCAATTTTTTCAAAATTTTGTGGTTTGATTCCTTGTAGTATATATAGAAGTCCCCAATGCATACCCTGAATTCATATTTCCACAACAAAGATTTTAGAAAGGCAATCTTTGCAGTCCAACCTCAATGCTCTCCAAGGATTGATGTAATCCACCATAGGCTCATCCTTTCTTTACTTAGTGCCAGTCAAGTCTATCATGCTTATAGTTCGACGAGTACTATAAAAATGATTGAGGAGTTCCTTTTTAAGTTTCTCCTAACTATCAATCGAATTTTCACGACCCAACCTAGGGCTAGTCATAACATGATGATTAGAATCCCGAAGGTCTCCAACTAAGCCTCTTAGCATAACATTAAATACCATACATAAGGTACATAAAATAAATAAAAAAGAATCAATGATATAGAAGTATAGTATCAATAGATCATAAGTCTCAAAAATAGTGCAGAATAAGAGACAACATAGACTTCGATAAACATCTGAAATTCCTCTACTAGTCTAGATGGGGGCGTAAGACAATCTCCTAGCTCACCCAATATAAAAGATAAAAGAAATCATAAACTCATAAGAACAAATTATCTCATCCTCAAAATATGAGGACTCACCAATAGAAAGTGCTAACTCTAGCCACTAGCGGGAGAAGGATGAACGTGATCTTTAATTCCTATATTATGATACAATGTAAGCAAAAAGTATGTGTTAGTACATGGAATGCACTAAGTGTATGAGAATATGTATGAAAAATAAACATAGGACATAATTAATATGAATTAGGAGATGCAAGACCAATATCTTTAAAACATATATAAAGTCATGAAACTAATAAAATATATATCTCATTGGTCAATGCATTAAAAGAATCTCAGGATCACCATAAGAACTCATACTCAACTGAAACTATGTGTGATAGGATCTTTAACCGACATGTAAGACCATGCGGGCTAATACATGGAATTCGATGACTCTTGCATCGAGACAGGGGAGGCTACCTTATCAGGGCATACTCCATTAAGTAACTCTTTGACTAGGCTATGTGGATCCACTAGTTTCACCATATTGGCATATGTAAACCTACATGGGCAATGTAGTTTGGGACTAAAGGTTGCTACTAGGATTCCCTTGAAGTAACTGCATTGCCGAATCGAACCCAACCTAAAGGTCCTCTCGATACTTATTCATTATTCCAATGGAACTCATAACACATGATCATCACCATAAATATCATAGGGAAATATAATAACTAATATCAATCCATCTTTATAAAACATCATAAGAATAGCTCATCTAGCATCATCATAGTAAAATCATAGGATTAGCTCATATATCATATAACTTAATGCAATGTGGGTGTATGCATTCCATCATTACATATCTTTGATCATAAACATCTTTAAGGACTTAACTTTCCCTATCTTTAACTTTGCTTGAAATATAAGAGAATGGTCATTCATAAACTTCTTTGCATAGAGGAATCTTTAATTCATAGCATAAAGCTTTCATAGAATATAATTATAAAATCATGATCATATCTCAAAACTCTACTTGAAACTAGAATATATCATGGGTCATTGAAATTCATCTTGAAATCATTCAATATGATTTGAATTATGCATAATTAGGCTAATAGTATTGAAGAATATCATAATTGAGAAGCCCCAATGCAAATCATGAAATTAGGGCTTTTAATTGAAGAAATCATAAGAGAATTGAGAAGAAATCTTTGGAGATTCCATGGGTAGAAGGAATCCATGGATGAAGTCCCACATACATTGATCTTGATGAGTCCTAAATTGAAGAGAACAAAAGCTTGACCTTGAAGAAATTCCTTTGAATTGCTTGTGGAAGAAGAAGACCTTAGAGAGAAAACTTGGGAGAAAAGGTTTTGTGATTTAGGGATTATGGAGAGAATGATAGGGTTAGAAGGTTTTAGGGTAGTTAATAGGTAGTAACTTAGTCCCAAAAACTATCCACATTCATTAATAAAAGTATAGGGAATGATCAAAATACGCCTCATTAAACTGAAAATTGGGACTACGTGGAAGACCCATCACGATCCGTAAACTTCACCATGGCCCATGGTGGAGTCTGTGGTCAATGCCTTAAACTTGGTAAAAAGGGAAATCTGGAGGGTCCCCTTCATGGAGACCATAACGGTGTGTGAAGGTCACTATGTCCCATGGGGAGGGACCTGACATGAGAGCCTGCAAGAGTGATCACCACGAGACCCACCATGGTCCGTAAAGGTGAATACGTCCTGTGGTGGTTCGATCGTGGCCCTGGCCTTGGAAATATTTTTAAGGGTCTCAAAGGAGGGGTCACCACGGAGGGAACCATAACTTATAGTGATCACCATGGCCCGTGGTACCTTCCATGGACCCTTTCCTATAGGGTTAAAGTTTCTGACGCTTCACCATTTGGCACACCACGAACCTTGGTTCTCAATATGGTCCGTGATGGTCTTCGTGGTCATCACCTGGTGCCAAAACGTTGCATTTTCTGGAATTTCATATTTTTTTCTCATTTTCCGTCTTTCCAACTTCTGGAGTCTTATAGGACTCATGTTCCAGGTTGATATACTAGATGAATGCATTACCTTTTAGTGAATGAACAAACTATTTTACCAAAAGTTCATCATGTGTTCCAGCATTACTATAAGTTTCAACAAAGTGGGCGATGTGTTACCTAGGGTCCCTTTTTGCTGTTAAATTATTGTAGCTTTGGTGGGGTATAGTTTGTTGGCATGGATATACAATTAATTCGTATGGTATATGGCTTGGGGTAATACAATGAAATTTGTGGTGTTCCGCCATATTGAGCTCTGATGTGTTTGTTATCATGTCTTGCAATTGTTGGACAGATAACGCTGCAGCTAAAATAAATTATTTCTCCTTTTAAAATTTGAACTTAGCTAGAGATTTTTCAATATCCTTGTTTTTTGGATTGAAGATAGGCGGACAACTGAGGGTATGACTTGACTCTCCAGGTGCGAAGGCCTCCAACTTGTTAATAAATTGAGTAATATAAAGATTTTATTGTCAATAGACTTCTTCAAGGCTTCAATAATTTTCTCCACTATTGCAAATTTCTTGGCCATGTCAATTGAGTCGGGCATCAAGGCATTGGCATTCATTGAAGTTGGAGAATCTATTAAATCATCAGATTCACCAAGAAAATTCTCCAAAGAACACGGATGTGAGGTTGCCCTAAGGGATTGATGTTACGATCTTTGTATGAGAGTCATTATTTTGCATCTTGTCCAAAGGAGTGAAGTATTTCAGATTCATCTAAGCCACATATTTTGAACTTTCTTTGAGTAGTTGGGCTAACATGACTGATATCAGCAGATATGGCAGCAGTAGAGTCCTTCAATAAAATATCACTGGTCTTTCTGAAGGCCATTACAGTATTTGACTTTGTAGTTTTTGATTTGCAAGAGAAAGAGATGAATAGCAGAATTGGTCCCACTAGCGTGCTAAAATTTATTCACAGCAAATTTTTAAAGTGCCAAAAATTATCTACAATAAAAAAAGGTAATTTTTATTGATAAATTTGCGAGTATAATTTTGTTGCTCTAGTGATTCTTATCTCCTAAACTTCTCCAAGATTTGAGGGACTTCAGCAGCATACCTCTCAAATTGTTGGATGATTTAGATCTCCAAGAGATGTATTCTAATTACCGAAAATGTTGGTTAGTGCTTCATTGCTTCATAAAGATCTCTGGGAAGAACTCCGTCGATCACTCCTTGGAAGACTATGCAAGATGTTGTAGCTTTCTACAATACTTGCTCCAATGTTTGTTGAAGCGTTTGCAGAATGCCTTTGAATGTCATGTCTATCTCCTATTTATAGTTATAGGAGGTGAACAAGGTTGCTTATGATTGACCAAAAAATATTATTTTGACACTTGGTGGATTGTGATTGATTCTTGAATTTGATTCGGACTACCACATCATTTGGACACATGGCATTATTTTTTTGGTCTTGGATGCTTAGTCATCATGATACGTGACATGAGTTTGAGCTTCAAGGTGTAATGGACCTTGGACTTGAATTTATTAAAATGAACTAAATAATTTTTCAAGTCTAAATTATTTAATTAACCCAAATGAACATGAATTAAATTCAAAATTTTATATGAATTTAACCTAATAAAATTTATACATCTATAATCGGGTCTTAACAATTTGAGGTTTTTTCTTAATGGGTTAATCAATAACCCTATAGTAAATAGCATTACAGCAAATATTGTATTTGAAGAGTCCAATAAGTTTCAACTAAAACAGATAATTGGAGACGTTAGTCGAGCGACCTTGAAAAAGTTAGCCGACTTAAGCCTAATGAGGGAGCAGTGGCTTGTTGGTCTTGTTTTTCTGTACAGGTCCATAGATCCTCACACTAAGGGAGACAACTACTTGGCTTACTTGGACCTCATCATCACAGCAACACTCCTAAATACCAGGCACATAAGAAGCAGCAACTACATTACAGAGATGCAACAACAACAACATAAGAATGCTGTAGAGATGCAGCACAGGAATCAGCAATGGGATTTCTCCTTTTGTTTGTCTATCTTGTGCAGGTACCATGCAGCTTCAAACATAGCATTGGAGTTGCAGCAGCTGAGAGTGGAATTCTTGGACCAACAACCCACCCTAGACCTGCAGCATCTTAGCAACATCACCTGCATATCCTACATTACAGCAGCAGTAGTGAATACAACTGAGTTACAGCAGCAGCTACATTGCAGAGAAGGCAACAACATGGAACTCCAGCATAACAAGTTGGAGCTACTCACCAGGAATCTACAGCAGCACACCAAAAACAATTACTCCAGAAGTTACACCACAACACCAACAGCTACAGTGCAGAGATACAGCAGGTTGTACGTACTACAAGTAACAACACCATTGGAGACCTTTGCTTGTTTACTTGTTAGTGCAGAACTATACCAACAACATGGGATACCTGGGATGCAGAACTATAGAAGATTGGAGTCTTACAAGGGAACTACAACAGCTGACCTTGGAACTCCTCCAAAGTACAACAACAACTACAACAACAACACCTACAGCAAATTAGCTGAGATGCAACAAGTGCAGCCTTGCACTTTCACACCTCAGACCTATAACATACAACAACTTTCAATAATAACTTCCAACAACAACAGCTTCAAAAATATAATCCAAACTACAGGGCTGATCTGCATCTTGGCATCTATTGGGCCAACATGTGGAATGGCCTATGGTTATTTCTCTGAGCAGAGTATAAGAACAACAACAATTGGAGTTGTTTCTTCCAACAATCCATAGAGTCACAACCTGAAACAGAGGCTACAGCAGATGGTTTCATACTTTTCTTTTGGTGCAACTGAATGTATTTGGAGCAGCAACAGTTCAACAGCAGCAACGACTAAACACCCACAGGTGTTTGTTACTTTGGTTACTTGCCTATGCAGACCCACAGAACTTCAAAAGAAGAGAGGCAGCAGCCTGGCATGCAGGAAGCTCATCAACACTCAATCCATGCCAATTACCATGCTGCAACAACATGCAGCAGCAATCACAACATCAAGCTACACAACCTACCAATAACAACAGCTTCAAAAAGCCTTTTGGTGCAGCTGGATGGTTATCTCAACAACAACTATTGGGCCTTCTCACTTGTTTAAGTCATGCAGGTTGTATGCAGAACTTCAAATGCATAATGCAATCAACAAAAATCCAGACCAGCAACACAACACCCAATACTTGGAGCCGCACTCAACGGCTATCAAAAATAAAACTAGTTTTCAATTTTGGTCACCGTTGTGTGTCTCCTGGTTTAGTTGTACTGACCTTTAGCCTTGTGTTGGAGTTGTGAGGCTGATTTTGGATTTAGGAAAAATTGATCCTCCCTCAGTTATGTTTTCTCTTCTTAGTCGCATTGTACCGAGAGGAGTCCTCTCATAGATTTAACGCTTTCCAAGTACATAGATAGCACCTTTGTATCAGGGATAAGTATGCCGACCTTAAAGCCGGCTTCTCATCCATCTTATTTTTGGAGGTAAGGCTTTTCATGTCTCCTTCCTTGTACTTGTTCTTTCTTTCTGCTTTATATAATGAGGAAAATTTCGATAAAATAAAAATAAAAAAATAGTAAATAGCAAATTATGTTTAAATCATCCTGTTTATAAAGTCCTTGACTTATTATTTAGTTTCATGTTTTATTTTTGACTATCTCAAACTCTCAATTATTGTACAAGGTGTCAGTGTTCGGTTTTGAGCAAGATGTAATCTTTCAACTCACGTGCAGAGTTCTTTTGATTTGTTATTTATTTTTAAGTGAATTTCAATAAAAATAAAATGTGTTAAATCTTAATGGTTAAATGGATAACGATCAATAGTCGATAAATCAATAACTGATAACCGATTAGTCAATATTTTAAATTTTATGGAAAAGGCTCAAAAATGCCCTTAACCTATTAAAAATTATTCAAAAATGCCCTCCTTCTACCTATTGATTTAGAAATTCCCTTAACATTTTTTTAGGTTCAAAAATGCCCGTTAGTTAAAAAAAATCTAATGTGGAATCTAAATGTAAAACCTTGAAAGTGGAAAAGGAAGAACAAGAAAAATATTACAGAAAAATAATCTGGTGCAGGTTTTCACGAGCCAACCTATGACCCGTAGAAAGACCTACGAGCCGCATGACACTTAAAGAAATTTTGAAAGTTCAAAGGGTGACCTACGAGGACCATCTATAGACCGTAAAATATCTTGTGATCCATAGTAAAGGTTCGTAGGAAGACCTATGAGAAGATTTAAATTAGAGTTACTCAAGTTGTGCTCTATGACTAGTCCTACAAATCGTAGGAAGTCCTATAAGCCATAGGATGACCCGTAGAGTGAGTTTCAGAGACTTGATTTTGGAAATTTTGGAAGTTGGTAGGACAAACCCTTTTGATGAACCGTAAAGATTTCTATGATTGTTAGACCAGGGTCGTAAGAACAAGGTACAATTCTAGTAGCTATTATTTTGGTACATGACTTCTACGAACGAGTTTCGTAAGACTATCTACGACCCATAGGACAGCATCGTAGGAATGGTGGTGAAATTATAATAGCCTCAGTTTCTAGACATGGGTTCTAC
Organism: Solanum dulcamara; assembly: GCF_947179165.1. Classification (NCBI taxonomy): domain Eukaryota; kingdom Viridiplantae; phylum Streptophyta; class Magnoliopsida; order Solanales; family Solanaceae; genus Solanum; species Solanum dulcamara. The sequence continues at coordinate 53,234,354 of NC_077239.1, forward strand.
GAAGGGGTTTGACGGGTGGTAGGAAGACTTACAGACCATAGGTCCCATCTATAAGTCACCTACGACAGTTTTAAGTGAAGGGTACTTTGGATCTTTCTCATTCTTTTAACTCCTAAACTATGTTGTTTTTAACCTATAAGTAATCCTATAACCGTTTTTATCCTTAAAGACTAACTTATTCCCTCTCATTCACTCAAAATTCTCAAATTCTCTCAATTCATTTTCTCCAATTCTCTCTCAAGTTCAAGGAAGAAAAAGCTAGACATTTAAGGTAGAGTTCAAGTCTTCATTGCTAGAGCTTGCTTTTAGGACTTTGATTATCATGGTTTGTGGGAATTCACCAATGGACTCCTTTCATCCATTAGGTCCCAATCTCATCTTTCAAGTCTATTTCACCCAATTCAATTAGGATTTTATGTCAAACCTCAAGGGTCCTTTTTATTTTGATTCAATTGATGTTATTCTAGTTTACTATGCCTGAATTTGCTAAGATACATGATTTATAATTGATTTTATATGGAACTCTGCATTATGCCTATGATTTTCATGTATGAATTATGAACTATGATCATGAAATTGATAGAGGATTTATGCATATTTTATGAAAATGATAAATAATATTTCAAGGATGTTTTCAAGTAAGTATCAATGAATTATGAAAGTTTTTCTCACAATATGAATGAAATCATGATTTAGATACTTAGAAAGGTAAGTGTTTATATGAATTATGTTATGAATCATGATTTGAAAGGAGATACTCTAACACGATGTTATGATGTGGATTGATAGATGTTTATTGCCTTTCCTAATATTATATTTTGATAATTGACTTTATCTATTCTATTGGATTTGACTTAGCACCGAGAAGGATTGAGGTGGAGGCTTGGTAAGGGAGTCTCTAGTAGCAACCTCTAGTCTCAAACTATGTGCCCTCGTAGGCTGTCTTAAATGACGTAGCTAGTACATCAACAAATATCTCATGATGATATGATACAGAGTCTACCTTGGCAAGTAGTCTCTCCTTTTTTGGTGTAGGAGTTAGACCGGATTCCATGTTATAGGTCACATGGTCTTATTGTTGTTTAGGGTTAATATCCCACAAACAACTATATTTTCTTACAAGCTTTAAGTGGTATTTTAAGTAATGCATTGACCTTATATCATGATTTATGATTTACTTTCAAGTTTTAAAGGATTCTTGGTCATGCATTTCATGTTTACGCCTATTATGATATCATATCCTATGTTATGCATATTTCTCATATAGTTAGTACATTTCATGTACTAATGCATATATTGTCTCATAATATAAGTCAGATGCTCCTGTACATTCTCGCGGCTAGCACAGATTCCATTTGGAGTTGCTTGTTTTGGTGAGTCCTCATGTTTTGAGAGCGCAACCACTTATGTCGTCTTTCATTTTCAAACTCATGTTACTTCTTATTTTTTGGGTGAGATAGAGTTTGTCCTACACCCACGTGTATGTCAGTAGAGGCATTGTTAGCCTAGACTAGTATGCTTATGTTCATTACACATGTTATGTTCAGAATTCTCTTTTATCGAGATTTGTATATTTTGAGACTTATCTTCCACATTTACGTCTATTCTTGATTTTATGGTATTTTATGTCATGCTATGTATGCTAAGAGGTTTGATTAAGGTCTCTCAGGATTTTTATGGTCATGTCACGTCTAGGTCTAGCTTGGGCCGTGACACTAAACAAGTTACCAATTTTCATTGGTCCACATAATCTTTATATCAAATAGAAAGACCTCACGCACCTAACCCAAACCCATTTCACTAACAATTTAAGCCCTTTCTCTGTTCTTTCTTCCTCTATTTTTTTTTCAAAATCAACTTCCAATCCAAAAACAAGTAGATTTTTTATAATTTTAACATGTTGTTAAAATTTTGTTATTTCAAATTCCAGACACACGAATACGGTTCAAACAATTTGAAAGCAAGCAATTAAAATTTTTTTTATGAAGTTTTATAAACCCATATGTATGAAGCAATTTTGTGTTACAATGTTTGATCTAAAAGGCATATGACCATTTCAAAAGGTCGTGGGGGAACAGGTGCACCAACCGCACCATTGACTTATGGAACACCCGGAAGTGTTGGGGGTCCACTTGCAAGGATGGTGTTGTCATGACCCAAGCCTAGGACCTAGACGCGATACGACAAATGAGAAATTCGGAGGTACCTCACCCAAGCCTCTTAGCATTTATTTAGATTTTCATAGATAATGACATTCAAAATAAGCAGAAATGAAAAGGAAAATAGGACTAAAGAAAATATCATAGAACAAGAGTCATTAACAACTTCAAAACATCATTTATTTGTCCAACAATATCTCTACTTTTCTTAGACTTGGCAGGGGCTAAGATATCTCCCTAGCTCACCCTCAAATGTAGTACCAAAAATACCAGAAGATAACCAATAACTATACAATATCATAAGCAAGAAAAGAAATAGAATGTTTCTCTCCGAACATGGGAACTCAGTAATTAAATAGCCTTTAATGATCCAACTAGCCACGTGGAGAAGAATGTGGAGCAACGCTGATCCCTACATGGTGATATCATGTAGACAATAGAGTATGCATTAGTACTTTGAATGTACTAAGTATGTGAGCAATGTAATGCATGTCATCATAATGTGCAATTGATCAACTTAGAAAACATATTAAGTAAATAATTAAATCATGATAGTAATTCATAAACAACTTCAATGTAATATGGAAATCATAATAGAGTCACGTGAAAACATAAATACTATAGTGATAATCATAAGTCAATGTAAGAAGTCATTTCCCTTATAGAATGCCATGATACAATAAGGTGATACAATGGGCCATTTCAAAACCATGAAGTCCTTTGAAATACTATTTGAAATTTTGAGACTTGGCCAATGCAATATAGGAACCATCATGAATCATAAAAGAACTTAAACACTATAATAGAAATCATGAGTTATTATAGAAAAACATATACTTTGAAAATACCATGAATTGTAATGAAGTATACCATAAATCCCTTGGGAGAAACCTTTAATCTTGTGAGAGCACATACTTTACCTTGTGAGAGATACCGGTATAGTAAGAAATACCTTAAATATTTTTTAGAGAGACTTTTTACCTTTTTGTGAGAGCAACCGTTAACCAACATAAACCATGTGAGCTATAACATGGAGTCCCAATGTTACCCCTACATCAGAGAAAAAAGGGAAACTACTTGCCAAGGTAGACTCCGATATGCCTAAGTCGATCCACTAAGCTATTGTGTGAACCGGGAACCACTCACCCCTAGTTCTTAGACTCGGGTACTCACCTCCAAGCCTTGATATTTTGGGTACTCACCTCTTAGAGATTTGGGTATTTGCCTCTAATCCTTTTATACCTACGGTGGTACGTAGTTCTGGGACATGGGTATTCGCCCCTAGTCCAACTCGGTGCTAGGTAAGCTCTCAACGGAATAACATTTAAATATCATAATAACATAAGCATTTATATAACTTTAACATAAAATCATCATTCAGTGGAATAGCTCATTAAAACCTTTTATTTGATTCAATGCAAGAATTGTCCTTTCACATTGAAACCTTACTTTGGCTAAGACGCCCTTTCATCATTCAATCAATCACAAGACTTCCATTTCATAAACACTTGCTACATATCATTCATTCTAGAGTCAAGCTTTCATTTCAACTTTACTTTAATATAAGGAAAACGGGTGGGTTCATTTTATAAAAACCTTCAAATGCATTTATACAATACTTTCATGCATGAGAGTGATAGAAATGTATCAAAATACACATCTTAAAATAACCCACCATATTTTCCTTAAAACCATTTTCCAGCCTTCATATAGGCACTTTTACAAATCCTTTTTCATAAAATTAAGAGTCAATATACGTCAATATAAATTAATAAATTATATATGCATTTAGAGTCATCATGTAAAAGTCTATAGGAACTCATCATTTAGAATTTGAAATATCAAGTTGAGAGAAAGATTTAGGCTCCATGGGTGGAAGAACCCATGGATGAAACCCACATACCATGGAGAATGAAACCATTAATTCAAAACTTTGAGAAGAATGGAGGCTTGACCTTCTTGGAGTGAAACTCTAGAACCTTTCTTAAAGATGGAAGAAGAGCACTTGGGAGATTAGGGTTTTTGCCCTTAGAGTGAGAGTGAGAGTGAATGAGTGTAGAAAGAATTTGGGGTCTTTTAGATAGGTGAAATATACCTTCAAAACAATCTCACTTTGGGTAAAAATGTAGGAAAAGACAAAAATGTCCTTTTAAATTTTTTTCCTAAAACTAGTTTCACAGGAGACCTTTATGGTCCGTAATGCCCACCACAGACCGTGATGGGGTCCCGTGATGTTTGAATTGGGAGAATATTTTGTAAAGTGTTGCAGAGAAGTCTCTGAACTTTCTTCACGGAAGCCAATACGGACCGTACTAAGGTTTACGGAAGACCACCATGGGTCGTGGTGCTCAAAGGTAATCTCAGGGCTTAAATAGGTTGAAAAAGTGGCTTTCATGGTCGTCCACTACGGATTGTACTGAGTTTCATGAAAGGACACCACGGGTCGTGGTCCTCTCCTGTCTGAACAACTTTACTAAAATAGTCATAACTTTTTACTCCAAACTCTAAATGAGGTAAACTTGGTAGCGTTGAAAAGAAGACTCAAAGACCTTTAATTTGATAAGTATGCTCCACCTAAATCTTAATATTTTGAGAGATATGAACTCTTGAAGTTGAACTTTATACAGACTCATCTGAAAACTTAATTGATAGAAATTCTTTAGATTTGACTTGGTGTTAGAGATCTCTTATGACCCTAAACCACATCTAATACCTTCAAATACTTAGGAATTGATCCTAACTCATATGTAAGATTAAAAGTCATCGAGTTCAAACCTATACGCATAGGAAGAATGGTTCGGGTCTTAACATAGAAATTTTTTGGGTATTACAGGTGTGAGGCCTATTTTTCTGGATACCTAGATTACTTGAAGCTAAAATCCTGTATATTATCCACAACAAATTAGGATTGCCCCAAAGTGTATTGGAAAAGTAATGACTACATAATTCAAAAAGATAATAAAGTTCATGAAATTCAAATGTCAAAGAAGATACACAATTAGCAACTAGTACATTTTAATAAATCACCTTACTTATACCCTTTGTTACACACTTGAGTAATCCAAAATACTAATTCAATCTTCTACAAATTTATTGTAACACCCCAATTCTCTTTTTATGTTTTTTCTAAAAGATTACCATGTGATCCATGTTATCTATGAAGTTCTATGTGAGTAGCGATGATTGGAAATAGGTCTAGAGGAATTTGGAAGAAGTTGGAGGCCAAATAATGGGTCATGGTAATCAACCTACTTGCGTAAGCTACCGACTTAGATATTTTACATAACAAAGCTACTTGAGTACATGTCGATCTTGAGTAGCAAGGATTTCATAGGTTCTTAAAGTGAGATGAAATTTTAAACCCACGAAAGAGGAATAAGGAGACGACGCACCTACTTGGAACGAGTAGGTGATGCACCTACTTGGACCAAGTAGGTGATGCACATGCTTGGGTGGACCCACCCCACCACGTGGCAGCTATGGGGTGGATGCATGGAATGAGGTGGCAGCCTAAGAGCTGGACATGTGTCACCCTTAGGGGCTGACACGTGTCACTCTCAAGGTAGAAGTATATGTAACTAATGACTAAGGGTTCTCATTATTCATCCTTTACACTTAGAAACTTAAATTTTTTTTGAGAGAAAGCAAGAACAAAAGGAGATTAACGTGCACACCACATATTTTAGCCAACTTGAGAGACCCATTTGTTAAGGTAAGATTGAAGTTCTTTTTATTGTTAGCAAACCCGTTTTGGATGGGACTACCATTAGTAATATTAGCATAACTCCTTGTGTACAGCTTCGTTTTGAGTAATTCAAGATGTTTTGGAAAGTTATTCCATAGGGATATAACTTTTATTTAGTCTCTAAAACCCAATTTTGCTTTTATCTTCTCAAAAAAGGGAGATGAAGTATAGGGTAGATGCTACCCAAATTTTATTTTGGAAATCCTACATGGATTGCTATTGGTATTTTGGGCATATCTTTTTGTACATAATTATTGTAGGGGTGATTCAAAATTGTATGCGACCCTAAGACACATATGTATAACTTTTATAGAGGCCACAAAGCCTATTTCCCCCATTTACTCCTTTGACACTAAGCAATAATACAAGATAGTAGGCTGTCTAGAATTCCCGTTTTGATAGTTTGGGCTGATTTTTATTGATTTCATGTTGAGTTTTGATATGATGAGACTTTTAAACTTAAGTAGATATTTGATTTTGTATTTAAGGTATATATGCTCTTATAAAAAAAGAGGATCTGTTTGATGAAGTGGATTTTGGTTGGTCTATAGCGTAGATGAATTGAACTCCTTGAGTTGTGGTAGAACTTGTTATGTGCTAAAACGCCAAGGTTTGTGTATAAACTTGAACTTGGAATATTTTATTTTTCTGAAATTTGAAGTATTTTGATGGGTTGTTTCCTTACTCCTTATCTTGTATTATGGTATAAATATTATCTTAAGTATTGCAAAACTTTCTCTAAATCGTCCACTTATGCGAATTGCTTGATATTTTGCATTCTTGTTGGGACTTCGTTCTTCTTGTTATGGTGACTTGTCCTCGATATTGGCATGCCTCTCGATTCGGATCCTTCCCATCTTAACTTTGGATTTACATTTCATCTTGACGATGGATTTTCGTCCATTTTTTAGCACGAGTGGAAAGTCACTTTCAACATGGTTCTTGATTCTCTTGATATTGGGTGATGATCCTTCTTGATATGGGCTTCGGTCCTTCTTGATTTCGGAGATTCGGTCCGTCTTGATACTGATTGTGCTTAGTGTGAAGGCATGACGTATATATTGGGCGAAATTGATTATTTGAAATTGATTATTTGACAACTCGTTTGAATTGAATTATAAGTTTTTCTGATACTTGAGCCTTCGAATTTTAATATTGATATTTTGAAACTCTTCAAGGTTTGTATTCGATACTTTGATATACTTATTCACTTGGGCTTACTTTTACCTTATTGAGCCACCTGCGACGAACAAAGAAATTGAAGAGTTTAATGGCTCCAAGCCCAAAGTTTATACACCACTAAGCTTTATGCTTAGCGATAGTTGTTTTCTATCGTAAGTAATGTGCGGGATGAGATGTGAAGATGACCATTTGGAGTAGACTTTTGGAGCCCTTGTAAAGATCACATCTGCATATGCATCTAGTTTTATAAATATTTTGGGGACTTGTACAGGATACATGTGGTACTTATATATGAAATTTTGAAGGCGTGTGAAAACAAAACCAGATGCTTGTAACTTGAACAGGGTGACTAGTTTTGCTATTTTTGGAGTGTGCTTTTAACTCAAGTCATACCATATGCTGGGTTTATACTTTGACTTGTCATTATGCACAAAGGAAGATAATAGTTTTGTGATAATTACTAGTTTGAGTTTTGTGTATTTTATGAACCCGCAATGATGTTGAATTGGAAATAGAATTTCAAAACAAGTTTTCTAAATGTGTTGACTATTTGAGATTATAAAAAAAAAATTATCTTTTGCTTCGTAAGTGACATCCTCCCAAAGGGGATGCTACATTTATGGTCCAAATAGCTAAAAGATAAATTCAAAAAATATATTTGCAACAAGCAAAATAGAGTTGAACACTCTTGATCGAAGACAAGTATCCACAGTTCATTCTTACTAGCAGGAGTTCCATGATGTTCCCCCTTTGTATCTTTCTTTTAGGTAAAGGACACCACTATTGGGTGGTTACAAGGAAATTGACCATTCAAAATCTGTAAAAACGCCAAGTTGAAAGTCAAAATACAGATGTATTAGCTAGAAAGCATTTAGCATGAGTAGAGGATTTGAAACCTCAAAAGCAACAATACATTAAAAATCCAGTGTTCTCCAAACATGTGGTGTTTCTAATATTGCCAAGGGTCAAGTTGGAATTGACAAGCATTAATACATACATACTCACTAAAAAGAAAGCAACGGAAGAAAGAATAGAGAAAATGCTTAAATTGACAGTGAAACGGGTTTGGGTAGGGTTGGGTGGGATCATTTTATTTGATAAAAAATTATGTGAACCAATGAAAATTGACCACTTTTTAAGTTAAATTTCACATCAGATTTTTGTTAACTAAAGGACATTTTTGAATTTAAAGAAAACATTAAAAATATTTTTAAATTAATAAGTGAAAAGAGTGTTGTCTATTGGATGTTATTTTCCCAAGTGGGGCCCACTTAAAAATGGGTTGGTTGCCCACTTGATCTTCTTTTCTCTCATACTTGTTGCCTTTTTCTCTTCTATAAATGCCATCTTTGGCATTAAGAAGAGTGCATAGATACGGAAATCCCCTTATACTCTCTCTATTTTCTCTTACTCTCTTTCCTTCATAAATTGTCAAGTTAAATTGTCAAGTTAGTTTATTTCATAATACTCAAGTTAGTTTATTTCATAATAAAGAGGATATTTTTGAAGTATTTCTAAAAAATTAAAAGTATTTTTGAGCCTTTTTCAATAATTTTATAAATCTTTTAGTAGGTATATAAAATACAAAATTCAAAATGAAACCGAACTTACTCGGGGGAGTGAATTAAAAGAGACTTTTGAGAGTGTAAATAAAAAAAAATAGGACACAAGTCTTGAAAATAAAGTAAAAGGTATTTTTCTTTAATTAGTGATAATGACACATATTTTAAGAACCCACAAGTTTTTTCAATTTACAAAAGACTCCCTCTTTTTTTCCCTACCCCTCATCTACCCCTCAGCCCCATCCTCCCCCCAACCTCCCCTCCTCCACGTCATCATCACCTCCAAACAACTACCAGATGTTTAAATATTTGTCTAAACAACTAACAAATGTTTTCATATCTCGATCTCCAAAACAATTAACAAATATTTTCATATTTCTCCAAATAACTAGCTGATATTTAAAATATTCTCATTGTTTTAACTAAAGAATCATAAAAAACACCTAAACAACTTAGAGTTATTTAAATATCTTCTGGTTGTTTGAACTAAACAACTTTTGGTTGTTTAAACAACTGTTGGTTGTTTAAACAACTTCTGTTGTTTGAACTAAACAACTTAGGGTTGTTTAAATATCATCTCTTGGTTGCTTAAACAACTCATGTTTATATAAACAACATATCATCTCCTCTCTTCTCTTCTCTTTTCATCAATTTTTTTTTATAATTTTCACAATCAAATCGGAATGAAAGAATTGGGGAAAAGAAAAGAGAAGAGAGGAGAGGAGAACAGAAAAAATCGAATAAAGGAGAAAGAATTGGGAAAAAGAAAAAATAAGAGAAAGGAGGAGAGGAGAACAGAGAAAATCGAATAAAGGAGAAAGAATTGGGAAAAAGAAAAAAGAAGAGAAGTGAGGAGAGCAGAGAAAGAGGAAGAAATGCGTTTAAAAAATAAAAAAATGGATGGAATTTTGAGTTTTGTTAAAAGTTATTGATCTTTTAATTTTTTATTCTAAGTTTACAAATATTTTAAATCAACTCTATCTCTTCATAATTAACCCCTAATTAAATATTTATAACAAAAATAAAATAAAATAGAAATGCTCTGTGGTTCATTCCACTCTCAAATATGTCTTCGGCTGATTTCCCAACTTACTCACATAACCCTACTCAAACGGACAATTTTTTGTCATTTTCTCATGCGCTATACAACTTAGCAATTAACAAAAGAGGAATAGCGCAGCAAGTCATCTGGTTTCTCTCCAGAGTGTATCATGCTTTCAATCACTCGACGAGTTCAAAGATCACATCCTTGCCTCCAATTTATTGGTGTCCAACTCCGGTTTGCTCATACCGACGGAAGTTCTTCCCCACCTCGGCGGCGGCGCTCCAAGTTTTCTCCGTCATCAATGTTGAAGAAAGCCGATGACAAGTCAGATTGGTGGGTTGTCGACGGAGAAATGCACGAAATTGGTGAAAACGTACCACCCAGAGAGCGATTCGTTATCCCAAGACAGAACATTCCTAACAAGCGTCGTAAGCAGCTGCGCGAACAGTTCATGCGCCGTACTCGCCTAGTCCTTAAAGAATCTGTTAGTTCCTATCATACTTTGCCTCTACTAGGTATCAATTTCAGATATGTGTTTCCCAGGAAATTATCTGTTTTCTGCTTGTTTGCACATTTTTTGGGGCAAATATATCAATTAGGAAAGGGCCAACACACACACACACACACACACATATATATCACACACATATATATATATATATATATATCTTCTTTTTTTTTAATTATGAAGAGGGAAACAGCACCCGCTACCTTTCGGGTGCTGTTGGGGGTGTTGGGGTTTTAAGGTGTGAATGTGAAATGGGAAAAGGCGCCCAGGGTAAACTCCACTCGGTGTAATAGTCCACAAAGGAGAGAGGTGTGGTAACCGCACTAAGCAAGCCCAACCGACGAAGCATGCAGGAGTTTTCGAAGGCTAACATAGATTTTACTGCCTCAATATTGGAATGTCTCGAAGAAAGATCTCTTGCGTTGACGTTAAATAGTCTTACTATGTCATTCCACTAAACCTTAGTCGGGTTGTTAATGGAGTATTACTCCTACCATAGCATACTGATCTCCGTATGGACAAACTATGTTGAAGTACTGCTTCATCAGATTTCGACTATCATTTCTTATTCTTTGAACATTGTTTGACTTGTATATTTCCCATCGTCTCATCCTGAAAATATGTTAGAAATTCCTTGATATTGGCAGCTCTTTCCCTTCTTTTTATCCTTCAAATTTTGGGATTGTGTTTAATGTTCATTTTGATTGTGTACAACTTTATTAATTGAAGGAGCATGAACCATGGTGCAAAAGATATATGGAATTGTATAACGAGATGAGAGAGAACTGGGAGAGGCTGTATTGGGATGAGGGTTATTCCAAAAAGCTTGCTCAAGATCATGCAAACTATGATTCTGCTGAAGACGATGGTGAGGATTTCTCTCCATACAGGTTAGTTTATTTCCTCTTTTCTGCATTCCTTTATCATACACTCAATTGTTATTAGTTTTTGGGAGGTCATTAATTGTTTCATGAACTACATTTTTCAGTACTTTCTCCCTTCTTAATTGTGTCATGTAATCAAATTTAATGTTGTTAGGAAGATTGACCTATCGAGCCGTTATGCATATCTAAATTGCTCTGTATTTGTTCTTTCAGGAGAAGTAGACCTAATGCGGACCAAATGAAGGTAACTATAAAAATCCTGTACTGCATTACCACGTTTACATATTTTCTAATAGCATGTCTTTGCATTTGTACATTTCTGCCTCCTTTGGCAAGATAAAGTTATGGTGCCCTTTTGATAAGTTCCAGTTTGTCACTGTTAGATCTTCATGCCCCTGGTTTCTTCCTCTAAGTTGTCTCTGTATGGCTGAAATTGATGTCTCTTTGTAAACATGCAGATGCATGCTAGTTAAACACACTTCTATTTCCTGTTGAGAGGATGATATTGTTCATAAACATGATTATATTCGCTTCTGGTAGAGGAAATGAACTTTACTCCAGTGATCCTTCATCCTTCTAGCTGCCCGCTACAAGTTATATACTTTCTAGATGTCCTGAAGCATGAAAACTATTGCAATGCTACAGTAACTTACGTATGAACAAACAAACTTGTGTACAACAAATTGTTAAAATTTTGCCCGCTCATGCTCTAGGTTTCTCCTACTGTCATGTAGGCTCCATTTAGAACCCCACATACATTGGACAAATTATTGCCAAATTAACCTACTGCTCAAAGTCAAGCATCACCTCCATACCATCCCATACTTTTACTTTCAATCAGTCACCACTTACAACCCCATCCCATACTTATACTTCCAATCAGTCACCACTTACAACCCCATCTCATGCTTTTACTTTCAATCAGTCACCACTTACAACCCCATCCCATACTTTTACATTTAATCAGTCATCACTTACAAATCCTACTTGATCCCTTACTTTCACTGTCTTTGTTTGAGCAATCTGCATTACTTCTGGGAGTTTCTTCTTTTATTTTTCTGTAAGACGACTCCCCTCCATGTGCTTTTAAATCTATTCACTCCTTCTTATCAGTCATCATATTATCACACTTAGGAATTAGTGCATCTGATGGTACGTAAGAGATGGCCAAATCATCTTAGGTTATTTTCTCTCATTTTACCCTCTGTATTTGCTAGTTGATCGTGTATTAGATATGATCATTTGAATCCTTTCCAATCTAGCATGTCCGAACATACATCTTAGCATCAACTTTTCTCTTACAATGTTCATCTTGTGGATATGTTATGCATTAGTGACACAATATTCACTCCCTTATAGCATTAATGATCTCAAGAGTGTTACATAGAACTTTCCTTTTACTAGCATATCTTTTTAGCCTTCTGGGAACCCAATGGTGTATGCAAACAACACATTGGAATTTTTGCTAGGGTCATATGGAGAAAGAAATGTGAGTTTTTTGAAGACAAGATCAACAATGCTATTTATCTAAAGCTCACATTTTTATTTTTGCTTAGGCTCTGGTGCAACGGTACTACGGGATATGTTTTAGAGCCGGAAGATATTGTTGCCTTTCTTAGCTCACACACATTGTGATTTACTCTTTTGGATGTTCTTTTGCCCCAACATTTCCTTAATGCTGGTTTGTTTCACATCAGTAATATTCCTTTATTACTCATAAAAACTAGAAAACTTTCCTTTTACCTTATTACTTATCTTTACATATCATAGCACTTCAACCATCCTATTTAATTCTACATCTTACATATTCATTTATTATCCTATTCTCTTGGAAAACTGAGTTTAGATATCTGAATAGTCTGTATTTGGGCAGCCAATTTTATTTTATCTCACTTCACCTTCATTTTTTGTACAAAAGCTAAAATTGTGGTATATATATTTGCTACTTTTTAAAAACCTTTACAATCTAGAGCACTTCTGCATAGTTCCAACATTTGCTAATTTTGTCAAGCCTGCAACATGGATCCTCTCCCTAGATATTTTTGGGTAGCTCATCTATAGTCGGTGTAAACATGTTCAGGTTATAGACAGATCCTTGGTGTAAACCCATATTTATTGGAACCTCTTCTGTATCTCCACCAAATGTTCTCACCCATATGGTTGCTCATTTTTCTAAAATAAAAGTTCACCTTACTAGGTGGGGGTTAGGAATAGCCCTAACCAATTTCATGTCGAACAAGAGAAGAAGATGGAGGACACAAACCTTAGCCTCCATCACAAAAGTAAGAGTGAAATTAGTCAATCTTAGGATAATGCACAGTGTCAGGGAAGCGTGAAGCGGAAAAAAGCAACAAGGCCCCACTTCATGCTTTACGCGAAGCGCTCGCTTCATTGAAGAGAAGCGTACGTGAAAAGAAAAAAAGACCAAAATAAACAAAGACAATATATATGCGCAAAATTTCAAATTATAAACTCTAGATACGTGAAAATCCTAGAGGACAAGCATACCAGTATTCAAACTAAGTTGGGTCTCTTTAAATAAAAGGTCGCAGCTCTTTTTTCCCCCTTTAATCGACCTTTTAAGACATAAAAAAACTAAGCGTCGCTTCCTTTGCTTCGCGCATCGTCACTCTTCAGCCTTCGAAGCGACCTCTTCTCTTCACCTCCATCGCTTCTAGTCTGCGAAGCGTGACTGTCTCGCATGCGATGAAGCGCTCGCTTTCCTGAACACTGATAATGCAAGATGAAAAAGTAGTACACAATTGTAATGTTTCTACCAAAATTACATCTATATCACTACAATACATTCCTGCTAGGTAACCTACCGCTAGCATATAATCAGCAAAAAGAGGCTTTTGACAACATTATTAGCTTCTAAAACTATTCTTGTTAATTTTGAACAATAAGTTTGAATTTCATCTTGATCTTGCTTCATTGTAGGTCTGACTCGACCAGGTAAGGAAAGAGCCTCATTTTAGACAGTAAGTTCCCTTCCACTTTCTCCCATATTAGCCTACTGATCCGCACCTGTATTACCCTCTCTAAAAAAAATGAACAAAAAGGAAGTTACCATTTCTGGTCTACCTCCAAAAATGCTCAATAATGCTTATAATCTGCCATGGTGGTTTGGCTCTCTTATTAATAATCTCCATGATAAGTAGAGTGTCCGATTCCACAACAACAAACTCCTTTCCAATATCAAGAAACAACTTGATTCCCTGTAAATGAGTTTTAGCCTCAACAATATTATTGGAACACATTCCATAGACCATAGTAATCAATAATACCTTTAATAAGTATTTCTCGATTGCCTTTTGAGCATCCATCCACTTTTAATTTCACCCACCCTTCCTCTGCTTTATGCCATTTCAACAGTTGACTATGGATGGATTAGTGCAAATTTTCCAAGTGAACACATTTTCCTTCCCAACTTACTGGAAGTTGGAGTCCAGGGAATTGATTTTGAAGATGAGACTCATGTAGTGTACAGACCTGATGAATAATGAACCTGACAGACATTCATATTCTCACATTCTGGCAAGAACCTGTTCTTCCAAATTTCCCAACAGACAAGAATTGGAACACTGTAAAAGAACTTCATGGGTCTCTTTTGTTGTTCTAGTCAGCCACCATTTCATCACAATTGTCTTAAGATAACCCAGAAGAAAATTGACACCACAAGTGTTGCTGAAGTAAGTCCATACCCATTAAGCAATTAAGCTTTTACCTAACAAATGGGGGATATTCTTCAGTTCATAGATAGTACAACAGTTGCACCTTGAACAAAGCACCACACCCTTCTTTTGAACTTTGTCATCAGTTGCTTGCTCCTCCGTGAAAAAAGCCTGAACTCAAAAAAGGAAATTTTAGAAGGTGATCTTCTATAGCCACATAAGTTTACCAGATAAAGTTTCATTCTGACCTCTTTCTCAATTGTTTCCATGTAGACTTGGTAGTGAATTGCCAGAATTCTCCAAGGTCCGGCAAGCCCAATCTTTCCTGCCAACTTCAATCTCAACACTTAAAAAATCTTGTCGACAATATAAGAAAGCAAGAAGAGGCTCAACTTATCCCAGCTCCATCTACCATCAACAATGAAATTTTTTAACTTCGATACCTCTTGGGGTAGTTCTGATATTGGTTAATCTGGCTAGTGGTATGCTCCCATACTTGTCCAATTATCCCAACAAAAGGAGGTTTCACCATCTCCAACTTTCCATGGGATGAAAGATTCCACCTCATCTCTACTCTGCATCATTCTTCTCCAAACATGGGACTGTCCATATCTCCAAATCTTTTTTGAGAAAAGTAACATGTATTATAAACAAAGGAATACACTAAAGGTATGCAAGCTGGGACAGTCTTTCATCTCTCCCTGTGCCCTGGCTCATTCCCATCCCTATTACATCAAAGCTAAAGCTTCCTTTATGTTTCTTGGCATAGCCCAGCTAATGCCCCTTAGGTTGATGAAAATCTGCCACAAATTTCAGCGTGTCTCTATACAGTGTAGAAAGATATGATTTATTGTCTCTACCTCACATTCACAAAAAAAATATCTGGAGCATAATTGGAAACCCCTTTACATGAGGTTATATCCTGGAGCATAATTGGAAACCCCATATCTCCAAATCTTTGCAACAGGATATATCCTATTACAATACTTTGCAAGGAGAAACTGATTCAAAAGGGAGTTCCTGGCTTTAATAGTCCACCACATTTTTTTGCAGAGAAAGCCTAAAGTCTTCAATAGATCTAAAGCCAGCTCCACACTGAGATGTGGGGAAACACAATTGTTCCCATGTGACCCAGTGATTCTTGTTCTTGTTCTCCATCTTCCCCCAGAAAAAAATTAGCAATGATTGTTACAAATTGCTCCATAGCAGTAGTACTTATCTTTTATAGCATTTGTATATTTGATATGAATTCTTTCTTCTCAAACCCCTATCAAGTATGCACACTAAATAAATAAACCCCACACACAAATACCTCAGAGAAATACCTTCCTTTAAATACTTCGCATTTCCTGCATTATGTTTTCGGTGTTGAAGTGACCCCATTCCCTGGGTTCAGAAATTGCCAATTGTTGTCCTATTGTCATTGTACTTTAATCTAATTTCATTCATCATGCTTAAGAGCTTGACGAAGTCAGTATTTTTAATTTAAGTCATTGGAAATAGTTGTTTGTGGATGATCACCATTGGTATATCTCTGGATTAAGTTTATAAACATCCTTTTGATTAAGGTCAATTGCCACATAAATAAGATATTGTCCTTAGTTTTGATCTGCAAGCCGACACCATATTGTAAGTTTATTATATGATATGTGGGTGGTTAAGCTTTATATACATTTGTGTTTTGGCTTTTAGTGATTGGTTTTCAGATGATGCATTCTTTATGGCAAACAGTAAATAATTAAAAAATGATCTTTCTTTGGTTCAACTTAGACCTCATTTTTGTATACTAGCACGTTTTGTTCTTTATTTTGGAGTGATTCGTTTAGATTGCTAAATGGCTAAGTTGCTGATATTTTTCTTAAGTTTCCTGGCTGCACGCTCTCTTTACCTTTTCTTCTTACGTCTCAATTTTCTTTATTTTCATGTTTTTCTTTTATCTTTTTAATGTAGTAGCTCATATATAATTTGTGCCATTGCTTGGTATGTCTTTGACATGGCTGCCCAAGCTGCAATGTGCAAGGTCATTTTTTAACTCTCTTCATGTCCACTAGTTTATTGATTGCACTTCCACCTGTTCAATTGCAGGAACAGGGAGGTACAGGTAGAAACAGGCAAGGTGATAATTGGGAAAAGGTTAGCCTATTCCGAGATAAATTTGAGTACGACAGAGAGAGAAGAATGAGAGAAAAAGGTTAGTCCAGCATTCTTCTCTTCATACACTATATTCGTTGACTTGTTTGCTGCTAACCTTTGCCGGAGAAGTTGGAAAGTTGTAGCAGGGAAAAAAAAGAAGAAATATTACTTATTGAGAGAACTTACATGTAACTTATCCTCTTTTTGCATGTTGGGTCCTATATTCTGTTGACATACTTATATCCTGGTATTGTACTATTTTTGTTTTTTGTGGAAACTATGTATGCATCATTTCCGAATCTACCTTCTTGCAGGAGATGTTAGCATTTCTTTTCCTTTTAATTTGGTTTCAATTGTTTCCTATTAGTAAAATTTGACACCACCATTTTATTTTATTTAGCCCATCTCGGTGTTCTTTTCATTTATTTATTCTACTTCTCGTCCCCTTTTTTTAACTCCTCTTCTTGAAAGTTTTTTTGGGTACACTTATTATTGTAATTTCCCCACTCTTACTCAAATAGGAAGGTGTCCTTTGTTTTGAATATCTACCAATTAGCATTGGTTTGTTTGTATCATCTCCCTGCTCTGTCTCGATTGATACAGGTGTTTGCTATTTGTTGTTTGCCATCTCTATATACTGGCACTAAGAAGTCTCCATGGTCTTGATAGATTTACGTATGAACAATAATCTCCCTCGTCTCAAATGCACAACTAAGGGTCTGTGTCACTTGGTAATTGGAATTGGTGTAATTACTAGGATAGTAATTACACACTCTAGTAATTACGATGACCTGTTTGTTTGCCACAGCGTAATTCCAGTGTAATTACAATTGTTCTGTTTGGTTGCACAAGTGTAATTACAAGATTATATTAAATATTAAAAATAAAAGTTAATTTTCTAAATTTAAAATTTATATCAGACAAATAAGAATCTTTATAAATCATATTAAATTAAATAAATTAATTAATAAACATATGTTCTTAACTAATATTATAAAAAAAATTATTTATATTTTTTAAATTAGTCTATTTTAAATAATTTAATAAAATAAACTAAAGGTATAAGAGTTTTATGAACATCATGAAATGTATATTTGATAAAAATGTTAATATTATAAATATAGTGTCATAAAATTATTAAAACATTTGAAAAAAAAAATTATCTATCAAGTTTAACTAAAAAATAAATGTTTTGCAATGTGAAATATTAAGTCAATAGTATTAAAATAAATGAAATTGAAAATAAGACATAAATCCTAAATTCAAAACAAAAAATTTAACATAATGCTCTTATATCAAATTTTAATACAACATACATAAATATGATTTTAAAAATTAGAATACTAACAAAATTATTTTTAAAAAGAAATAGAATAATAAATAAATAAATAATATGAAAAATTGCATAAAATGAAAAAGTAAAGGTTGGGAATGAGAATGAAATGAAATATAAATAAAAAAAAAAAATATATATATATTTAGAAAATATTAGAATAATAAAAATATATTTTTTAAAAATACAACCACAACAACAACAACCCAGTGAAATCCCACAACGTGGAATCTGTGGAGGGTAAAGTGTACGCAGACCTGACTCCTACCAAAGTAGGACGGCTGTTTCCGAAAGATCCTCAGTTCAATAAAAGCATAAAAGCATAAAAGAGGTTAGATAAATATTTTTTAAAAATAGTAGAAATAAAAAATAAATTAAAATGAAAAAATATAAATATAAATAAAAGAAGAATTTTAGAAAGCTTCATGTAATTACACCAATTCCTTACCCTCCCTTGAGAATTGAAGAGTGTAATTACTCCCCTTCAATTACACCAATTCCTCTCTTACCAAGTAATTACTTGGTATACCAAATATGCCAAAGAGTGTGATTACACCCAATTACATTGTGGCTTTCCAAACATGCTCTAAGGGAACGAATCTACTGATATATTTGACTTACTGGTTACTTTCGAAGTACTGATCTTTTATTTTCTTGTGGCCAATTTGCAGCATTTGCGCCTATGAGTGAAGCAAACAACATCGGTACGGATTACTCAACTCCCAATTACCAGGCCTTTGACACTCGGAGATACATCTCAGATAGCGATAGTGACATTGACCGACTGAAAGGACGCTCACCTTTCAGAAACTAGCCCCAATTGTCTCTTTTGTTTGCAAGCAATTTTCACGACACAGATGATAACTCACTGTGCATACAGGCAGGGTATTTCAACACATCAAAGACAAATTTTATGGGGCTTTCCTGCTTAACTAGTTAGACTTGCATGAAGAAAGAGACTACCAATGTTGAAAATATACAATAAATTCCTACGAAGTCACTTGCGTGAGCTCAATTCAGATATTCAGAAAGAGGTGCTTAGTGCTCTTGTATATTTTGGAAGCAGACTTCTCTACTCTGTTTACTTTTCTACTGCGTTACCTGTGGAAGGCTGATCTTTCCTAAAGCATGTTTTGCGAAGCAATGTAGCTTGCGTTTGTGAAGGGATCATTGCCACAATTGAGCAATAATGGTTATGCTGCACACAAATCTATTTTGGGGTTTAGCAAAACCTCTTTGAACTTGCTGCTAGTGCTTCATGTTGGTAGTTCTATTCATTGAAGCACCGCACTATAGTGCTGGTATAATAAGTCCATATTTTATAAACGCCCAATCCACCCATATTAACAAGTCAGGGGAGTGATATTTGAAAGCAAAAATTTCATAAATAGCGAAGAGATAAACATAATAGGCTTCCTTAGATATAGTTTGCCTAATTACATAACGTAGCTATAGCTTCAGTATCTTCGTATGTATATCTTGTTGGAATTTGATAATTTATACAAATTGATCTTTCAATATAATTTATGAAATAGGCGGTAATTTCGGTTATTAAAATGGAAAACAATTATATAAATCATGGTTGTATTTGAGTAGAGTTTCTTACCAATTATGATTTCTGCTAGATGGAGAACACCAAATTCCATTGGGTTGATAAGGTCAAAAAAGCTTGATTGATCCAAGAAACTCGTTTGATTTCTTTGTTCATTATACAACAAAAGGTATATGCTAAAATCAACTCAATTCAGTTTTTTTTCTCACGGATTTGTTGTTTAACTAATCTTTTAGTTTCAGGTTTGGGTTTGAATTGTATTTTTATCAGTATGTATTGAAGAATTGGTTTGATTTGTATTTTTATATAATATGTATCGTAGAAATGATTTGATTTGTATTTGTTTGGATCGATAACTGGAGTTATGATTGAAGAACCATTTGAATTTTGTCTGTATGGATTGATTGTTGGGAGATCAGATTATTGGTGTTGCCAGATATGGATTGATTACTAATTTGTATATGTATAGATGAACTATTTTGATTTGTATTTGTATATATTGATTGTTTTGGATTTCTGATTATTGTAGTTACTGAATATTATCAATTGATTACATGATTTGTATATGTATCGTAAAACTCTTTTGATTTGTATTTGCGTATATATCAGAAAACTCTTTTATAATTTATATATATGCATATTTGTTTTTGTTCTTATTGAATTGTATACAACAATGTTTGTCATAACTATTTTTGTAATACATTTCGGGAAATGGGATGATGGAAATTGTTATGTTGATTACACTATAGAGGAGATCATCTTTAGAGAAAATGCATAGCATACTGAGTTGTATAATGTAAATTGCAAATCAACTTGGTGTGGATGTGAGTGCCAAGATACTGAAACTTGAATACAAGATTGACAAAAGCAATACTCCAATGGAGATACACAATGAGATGGGTGTGAGAGTGTATGTATTACTATAGAAAAACTATAAATAATTTTAACAAATATTCAATTTGTGTAAATGTTTTGAATAAGTGTATTCAAAACAATGAACTTTGTGAAAGCTCAGATCAAGGACAAGGGGTAAACTTTGAATCAATCTATATAAATGGAATTGATGAATTTGATACACATGACCTGACAATTGTAGAATTAGTAGAGCGCTTGATGCATTTGAATAAGGAGACTGTAATTTGGTCATTTTAGATCCATGTCATAAGTATGTGAGGGTGGACCATGTATAAGGACAAAGTTACTTTGAAGGCTATGATGAAGCAATATGCAATTGTGCAAGGATTTTAAGTTAGAATTGAGAGGTCAAATTCCATCAAGAAATATCATTTGTATAATGTTTTACAACTGTTTAATTTGTGTTTCTTGGTATATGTATAATTGTATATGTATTTGTATAATTTTATAATATACACTTACATAAATGTTCTGTAAATTTGTATTTGTATATCAATATGTTTTTGTCTATATATATATATATATATATATATATATATATATTGTCTAGTTATAATTTTGTAATGTACATTTATATACATATGATATACATTTGTATTTGTATATCAATATATTATTTGTATAACTATACATTTGTTGTGTATATTAATTAGTTATAATGTATTTTGCATGTAGTTATACACTTGCGTGTGTAATTGATGAGTGTGATTGGTTAATGAAGGTATCAGATATTAACAAATCAGGAATGTTCGGAATTAGAGCATTCAACATGGACCATACACCTTTGAAGTATAAAGTGTATTCACAAAGACAAGCAACCAGTAATTTGGTTGGAGGAATTGTTAAGTCTATGTTCTTACATCATAAAAGGAAATACACAACTAGCAATATAAAAAATGATATCAAAATCGACCTCGGTGTTGATTTTACTTACATGTTGGCTTGGGGGGATAAAGAATAGGCGTTGATTATTTTTGAGGGGGACGCCTTCTAGATCTTACAATAAACTGCTAGGATATTTGTATATGCTGGATACTACATACCCTAGCTCACGTATACGTCTGAAGAAAATAGATGATAATGAATTTGTATATTTATTTGTTGCATTGTATTCTATCATAAATTGATTTGATCATTATAGACCTGTAGTTGTTTTGGATGGAAGTCACCTTAGAGGACCATATAATGAAACATTTGTTACATTAAGCACTACGGATAGAGCAGGTATTTTTCGTAGATATTTGTTTAGTATATACATATATAATTGAGTCCTACTTTTTATGTAAATATTTGTATACAACTGTATGTATAGGACATAGCTGTAATACCTCGCACCTCTAATCTTAAAATTTGAATCTTTCATTGTAAGTATAAAAGCTTAAACCAAGTGATGTTCTACTTGTACTTATGTGTTAAGGTCCATTCCTATGTGAGAGAAGTGTATTGGAAGTGGTTTGGGGTTATAAGAGACCTCTAGTACTTAATCAAGCTCAAACCTTCCTATCGGCTAAGTTTTTTGCATTAGTTCATAAAAGGGTCAACTTTAAACGATCATATCTGTCAAAACATAATGAATTAGGTGGCCTATGACTTTAACAAATTAAAGGTCTATGAGTCTTCTTTCCAACACAACCAAGTTTGCCTCATTTGGAGTTCAAAATCAAATGTTATGATTGTTTTACCAGAGACTACCATAATAGAGTTTCAGGGTTAGTACCTATGAAGCGTAGATGAGGTGTATGACCCGTACTATTCACTCGATGAAAAAGTTTTGAAAGTCAGTTTTTGGGTCCAATTCTTAGGGACCCAACTATGGGTTGTAGAAGCATATACAGACCGTTGTTTGGGCACGTAGAATGAAGTCTAGAATCCCAGATTCCAGCAAAATTTCTACAGTTGGATTCTTCGGCCTGTAGAAGCTTCTATGGACTGTAGATGGCCCCGTAGACGACTTCGACAGTGTTTAATGAGGTTTAATTTGGTCTTTTCCCACCTATTCTAAGCCTAAATCCCAATAGTTTTGCACCTGATTAAGGTCCTAAGCTAAGTACTAGTCGATCTCATTACTCTCAAAAACTTTCCTATGTTTTAAGAGCAAGAATCAAGGGGAGAAAATTAGGGTTTAAAGCATCTTCTTCAAAGTTCTTCAAAAATTTAGTTCTTCGAGGTATGTAAAACTATTCATAGTGTTGGACAAAATTTGTCCTCACACGTTACATCTAATTTCAGTCAGTAAGAGTTTAACCTTTGGTTTTAACCCAATTCCTTTCTTGAAATTCAGGTTTCTAATTATTCTTTTTATTGAATGCAAATCTCTATCCTTATATGATTCTAATTCCAGATTGTCTTCGTAAGACCTCGAAAAGTAGGAAAGCCTAGTCAAATGAAAATGTTGTAGAAATTCTACTGGTGCAAGCCTCTACGAGCAGACCTACAGGGCGTAGAAAGATCTACGATCCATAGGAGGGAACTTGTAGGTTAGCCTTCACACTTGGGAAAATTTGAAGTTTCAGAGGTAGACTTCGATTGAGATCTACGGACCGTATAAAGACCTACGGTCCAAAGATGGTACTCGTAGGAAGGGTTGTTAGGGTTTGTTAATTTCATAGTTACATAATTTTACCTACGGACCAATAGGACGGTTAGTAGAAGGACTATGATTCGTAGGAATGATCCGTAAGTAGAGATTCATAGACCTTGAAAGTTGGGTATTTCAAGTTGTACAGGACGACTAGGTACTACGACCCATAGACTAGGGTCGTATGGACAAGGTACAATTCCAATAGCTACTTGTCATGACCGGACGAGGAAAGAAGGGCTTTTGATCCAGATGGGTAGAAGAAGCACTGCAAAAATTGTGGGAATTAGGAACTAACTTCGTTCTATTGCCTAGTGTCTGAGCTAACATTAAGTAATAGGCGGGATGCTTAAGAAAAAAAAGTGTGTTTTCAGGTAGGACTAGATGCGGCACAACGAATTAAGCACCCGGAGGTACCTCACCCCAAGCCTCTTAGCATTCATTGAGTATTTCATCGGTAATGATAAAACAACAATAAACAGAAACATAAGGGGTAATTTGGGAATAAGTTATTTCGCAATCAATAAGAGTCAAAGTCTACATTTCATATTTTACTATATACAACAATACCTTCTACATTAAGACTTGGCGGGGGCTAAGACATGTCCCTAGCTCACCCTTAAGATTAGGTCAAAATACCAAAAGTGTAACTCAAATGTCTAAATATATCAAAACCTAGATAGGTTAGGAGTGTTGTTTCCAAAATATGGGAACTCACCAAAAGCGGTAGCCTTCAATAATCAACTTAGCCATAAGAAGGAGATTGTGGAGCAACACAGGTTCCTACATGGTGATATTATGTAGGCAAAAGTATGCATTAATATTTTGAATGTACTAAGTATGTGAGCATGCTAAAAATGAAGAACATTAAGTCATATATATATATATATATAAGGAATATGCAATAATGAATTCATGCATGAGGAATATCATAAAGAACCTTAAAACATTCATTTTATGGGAAAGTGATCATAACTGACATTTAAGACCATGCGAGCTATTACATGGAATCCAACGTAACCCCCTACGTTGGCACAGGGAGACTACTTTCCAGATAGAACTCCGTCAATTTTAACATTTCTTCAACTTTATCTTTAATGACTAATCGTGGATCCACTAGCCTAGAATAGCCGACAAGGTCCCCTATGTTGGCTCATAGTTAATGCAACATGAGACTTCACTTAAAAACCCCTTAGGTCGAGTCCCCATCTACATGCTACATTCGATGCTAGGTCAATCCAACAAAATGACATTTAGACATCATAATGGCATAAAAATTTATATAACTTTAATATAAAATCGTCATTTGGTGGAATAGCTCATTAAACCTTTCATTTGATTCAATGCGAGAATTGTCCTTTCACATTGAAACCTTTTGCTAAGAAGCCCTTTCGTAAATCAATCATTTCATAAGACTCCCATTACATAAACATTTGATTCATATCATTCATTTGGAGTCAAGCTTTTATTTCAAATTTACTTTAACATAAGGAAATTGGGTGGGTTCATTTCATGAAACCCTTCAAGTGCATTTAAACAATACTTGCATGTATGAGAGTGATGGAAACACATCAAAATACACATCTTAAAACAACCCACCATATATGTCTTAAAACCCTTTTCAAGCCTTCATATAGACACTTTAGCAAATCATTCATTTGATGAAATCAAGAGTCAATATACATCAATATATGTAACCAAACATAAAATACAACATAATCTATGCATTTAGAATCATTGTGTAAAAGCCCATGAGAATTCATCATTTAGAATTGAAGTGCTAGTTTGAGAGAAAACATTTGGGCTCCATGGGTGGAATGACCCATGGATGAAAAACCCACATACCTTGGGGACACAAAATCCCTATGGACACTTGAAGAAGAAATGAGACTTGAAATGCCTTGAGATGAAAACCCTAGCTTTGCCTTGAAGTTCTTGGGAGATTTTGAGAGGATGGGAAATTTATTATAGTGACTAAATTATGGAGAATGTGGGTTTTAGAAGTCTTAGGGTCTTTAGATAGAAGAACTCAGCCTCCCAAATGACACAAGTTCTATATAAAATGTAGGAAAAGACTAAAATGCCCTTTTAAAAATTTGACCAAAAAGGACTTCACGGGGACCCTTCACAGTCTGTGGTGCTCACCACGGCTTGTGGTGGGGTACCATGGTTAGGGACTTAGAAATATTTGGAAAAGGGCCTGGAGGGTTGTCTCTGAAGTTTCATCACGGAATATCTTTACGGTCCGTGAAGTGCAGGACGGGCCATGAAAAGTGGCTGTGGTGCAGGATCTGTAGGTGGACTTGCAGGGTGTCCACCACGAGGACACACCACTGTCCGTGAAGGGTTCCACAATCTGTGGTAGTCGTCCATGGACCTATCCTTTTGAAAATTTCTGAGGGTCTTGGGGAGGGGTCACCACAAAGGGTTTTACGGTCCGTTGTCCTCCTTCGTAGTTCGTTCCCTGCTGTCTGAATGTGTGAATCTCTACCACAATTGTGCACCATGGTCCGTGATACATACCACGACCCGTGATGCCCCTCCTCATGGTCAATCCCTAGTGCCAGTTTTCGCAACTTTCTCAAATTTCATCCTTTGTTCCTTTGTTTTAGACCTTTCACATTTTGGGGTCTTACAATACTGTTTTGATACATGAATTTTATGGACTAGTTCTACGACTCGTAGGAATATCTATGACCCATAGGACAGCGGTTGTAGGATTGAGGTATAATTCCAGTAACTCTGTAAATTAGACATGGTGTCTATGAGTTGCTTCAACAATTTTTTCTAGGACCTACGGACTGTAGGCCCATCCGTAGGTCACCTCCGGTTAAGTGAAGGATATTTTAGACCTTTCCCATTATTTTAACCCTCAGAAGAGATCCCCATACTGATGATTCTACCATGCAAAACATCTTAGGCTCTATGGCCAAGGATTTGGGATCCTTTGCAAGCAGTAGTGGAAAGACTCTAATGCAAAAAAGAACAAGTTAAGCAAAAAAAGGAGAGAGGCCATCAAAAAGAAATCAAACCTTTTTGAGAACTACCAAACTCTTTTAACTGACAGTGTTGGAATGTAACAAAGTGAACAGGGATGTCAACAATTTGTACTTGCTGATGACCAGGTGGGTATAGATATCACCCCTCTTCAAAATCCAGAGGTAGCTACAGATCACTTCACCTGCAACACCAACATACAGGACCCTATTGATGAGTATGCTGTATGTGATTCAGAAAATGAAGAAGATAATAATTATCAGCCCTTGCATGATCAGGAGGAGGATGATATTATAAGTGAGCACTTAATCAAAAATATCAACCCCTCTTCTGAGAATATATATGAGGAAGATATCCAACAGGTGGCTAGTTCACAGGGTCTATCTCCTAGAGGGATACATAGGACCAGATTCAGCAACAAGGCAAAAATTTCTACAAAAACTGCCCCCACAGGCAGACCAAGTACCAGGTCCCATACTTCAAGAATTTCTCAATGATTAGTACCCTTAGCTGGAATGTAAGGGGTATAAATACCCAAGGAGCCATGGATAGAATAAAAATCCTCACAAATATCCATCAAATTTCTCTTATAGCTCTAATGGAACCTTTTTCTGATAACTCTCAGTTACAATACTTTAGAAACCAGCTCAATATGGACCATGCCATCCACAATCCCAATGGTAAGATTTGGATTTTCTGGACCAAAGATGTGAATTGCAAAATTTTGGAGAATGATGAGCAACTAATCACTTGTGAACTCAATCATGTTTTGATCCCAAATCAATTCATCACTACCTTTGTCTATGCTAAATGTAAAGATCATCTCAGAAGACCTTTATGGGACAGCCTTCTACAGCAGTCTACTACATCCAATCCATGGTGCACTATAGGAGACTTTAATGTTATTGTAGACCCTGAAGAAAAATTAGGGGGTGTCCCCTATAATATGAGAAAGAGTTTTGAGTTCATTAGCATTATTGAGGCTTCAGGTCTTCAAGACCTTGGTTTCTCAGGTCAGAAATACACCTGGTCTAATCTGAGGGGTATCAACTTTAGAATTTGGAAGAGACTTGATAGAGGGATGGTTAATAACAACTGGCTAGAAACCATGCCCCATACCAGCATTACTCATCTTCCTTTAGTGGGTTCTGATCACTTCCCCTTGCTCTTAGAAATGATTGACCAACAACACAACCCCATCAAGTATTTCAAATTCCTGAACTGCTGGCCTGAGCAACCTTCCTTCATGGATACTGTCAAGAATTGCTGGAGCAGACCTTCTAATGGAAATCCAATGTGGAGTTTTCATCAGAAAATAAAAAGACTTACTGCTACTCTTAGCAGCTGGTCAAGAAATCAATTTGGAGACATCTATGCTAAAGTCAAAGAATATGAGGAGAAGGCTAGACAAGCTGAAGAGAATCTGATCAGTCTGAACACCTATGAAAATAGGTCTCAACTGTATGCTATCAATGCTGAGTACATTAGATACATGAAGATGGAGGATTCTATCCTCAGACAAAAGTCTCAACTTCACTGGTTCAAAGAAGGTGACAGGAACTCTTGCTACTTTCATGCTCTCATCAGAGGCAGGAGAAGAAAGCTCCACATCCACAGAATCCAAAATAAAGAAGGCTCTTGGGTGCAAGGTGATAAAGAGATAGCTGATGCTGCTTGTGAATATTTCCAACAAATTTTTACTAGAAAGGAGGAGCACATCCAACAGCAGACACTCCAATGCATCCCTACAATGGTGATTGACAAAGACAATGATGAGCTACAAGCCATTCCTACTATGGAAGAAGTGAAAACTGTTGTTTTTACTATGAATCCTCACTCTGCTGCTGGCCCTGATGGGATGAATGGAAATTTCTTTCAGGTGTGCTGGGACATCATCAAAGAAGACCTCCTTAAAGTGATCATATCCTTCTTTTGTGGACAAACTATGCCTAAATATTTCACCCATACTTGTTTGGTTCTACTCCCAAAAGTAAACCATCCTACAAAAATCTCTGAGTTCAGACCCATAAGCCTTAGCAACTTCACAAACTAAATCATTTCCAAACTCCTCTACCTAAGACTTGCTCCTATTCTACCCAACCTTATTTCCTTGAACCAATCTGGCTTTGTCAAGAATAGAAACATCTTTGAAAATATAATGCTTGCCCAGGAAATAATCCACCAGATCAAAAAACCAAATATTGGAGGCAATGTTGTGATAAAACTTTACATGACCAAGCCTTATGATAGGGTCTCTTGGAATTACACTTGTCTTGTGATGAGAAGAATGGGATTTAAAGAAACCTTCATTGACATGGTTTGGAGAATCATGGCTGAAAATTGGTACTCTGTTATAGTCAATGGATCAAGACATGGTTTCTTTCACTCCACAAGGGGTCTCAAATAAGGTGATCCTCTCTCCCCTGCTTTATTTGTCTTAGGTGCTGAAGTGCTGTCCAGACTACTAAATAATCTTCATCATCACCCCAATTCCATGGCTTCTTTATGGCAAAAAAGGGACCTCAGATCAATCATCTGAGTTTTGCAGATGATATCATCATCTTTACTTCTGGAAGAAGGCACACCTTAGATCTCATTATGGAAACATTAACTACCTATGAAAGAGTTTCTGGACAATTGATTAACAAGCAAAAAAGTCATTTCATGGTTCCCTCCAATGCTTTCAAGTCTACTGTACTGAGAATCAAGAGTATCACTGGTTTCAACCAAAAGAGTAGTCCTATAACATACCTGGGATGTCCTATTTATATTGGTAGGCAAAGAGTTATTTACTACTCTGATCTTATTGCAAAAGTTGTAAGCAGAATAATTGGTTGGCATGCTAAAATCCTGATCTATGGGGGTAGAGCTATTCTTGTGAAGCATGTTATTCAAGCCATGCCAATATATTTGCTTTCAGCCAGCATCCCTCCCTCAACCATCATTAAGCAGATTTAGAGCATCACTGCTAACTTCTTCTGGGGATGGAAAAATGACAAGAGGAAGTACCACTGGTCCTCATGGAAGAACCTTATCTATCCTTATGATGAAGGGGGCATAGGGTTTAGACAAATCACTGATGTGGTCAAATCTTTTCAATACAAGCAGTGGTGGACCCTTAGAACCAAGAACACCTTGTGGGGAGAATTCCTTAAATCCAAATACTGTCAGAGGGCCAATATTATTACAAAAAAGTGGGACACTGGTCAGTCCTTAATTTGGAAGCACCTCATGAACAACAAACACAACATTGAGCCTCACATTCAGTGGCAAATTAAGTCTGGCTCTTGTCTTTTTTGGTGGGATAACTGGCTGGGTGTTGGCCCTTTAGCTCATTTTTCTGCTAACAGCTGTAGGTTTAACCACACCCAAGTTTCAGCTTTTCTAACTAATGGCCAATGGAATGTTGATCTCATTATCCAAAAAGCCCCTCCTCAGTTTGTTCCTAACATTTTAGCAACTCAATTCAGCTACCAACCCCTCAAATAGGACCATCCATACTGGATTCCTACTACCAATGGGGAGTTTAGTTGTTCTTCTGCCTGGGAGCTCATTAGAGACAAGAGGACAAATACTATGCTGAATGCATGTACTTGGCACCAACTAATACCTTTCAAATGCTCCTTTCTGGTTTGGAGAGCTCTTAGAAGGAAATTACTTACCAATGAGAAAATAACCAGCTTTGGCAAACCCCCCTCTCAGTGCCATTGTTGTGAAAGCCCTGGCCAAGACACCATTGATCACACTTTTGTTGCAGGAACCTTTGCCAAGAATATTTGGAGGGTGTTTGCTGATTCTTTGGGCATAAAAAAGGATTACACACCTCTTATAAATATGCTTATGAGATGGTGGACATCTAAACACAAGAATGCAGCACATAAACTCCTGTTACAAGCAATCCCTATCTTCATTTGTTGGAACTTATGGAAGAATAGATGTGCTTCCAAATATGGTGGGAAGAAATCTAACCTTTCAAGAGTCAAATTTTCTGTGTACAAAGGCATCTCTAACCTGCTCATCACAGCTTTTCCTTATATTGAATGGCCAAATAACTGGAAGGACCTAGTCATTTCAGTGGAACAATGCTACCATGACACCAAAATTACCCCTGTATGCTGGATCAAACTAGCTGATCACATGGTAAAGCTAAATACAGATGGTAGTGCCCTAAACAACCCAGGCAACATTGGTGGAGGAGGAATACTTAGAAATACTCATAGTGACCTTATCTTTGCCTATGTAGTTCCATTGGGGGAAGGAACTAACAACCAAGCAGAAATCAGGGCTGCTATCTTTGGTCTATCTTGGTGTATTCATCTTGGTTATTTACAGGTAGAGTTAGAGGTAGATTCTCAACTACTAATCAGGTGGTTACAACAAGAAGCAAAACCTCCTTGGTCAATGAAGGAGCTGCTGGACAATTTAAACAACATCATCAACCAATACCAAACTTTCAGCTGTAAACACATCCTTAGAGAAGCAAATTACACAGCTGATATCTTATCCAAACACAGCCACAAATGCAAATCTCCTGAACTCTATTTCACTGTGCATGATCTCCCCAAACAAGCTAAGGCATACCTTGAGATGGACAAGCTGGAAATGCCTTCTTTTAGAAGAAAGAAACTCAGGAGACTAAAGAAACCTCCCTAACTCATTCCATTTTTGGTTCTAACTCAAACTTCAACATGCTTTTATCTATGCATAGCTATAAATACCTTGAAGATCTCACAGTTAGAACTCCTGGCAAAAGGAAAATCTCCCTTCCTTATTACTATCTTTATTATTTTCTTAGAATAACCAGTCTAACCTTAGAGGTAAGAAGTAGAATAGTTTGTATTTTGTCTTCTCTTCCTTCTTGGCTTAACAGGTATAGGAATTCAAATATTAGCAGACTTTGCACAAGCCACATTACAGAAGTAGCAGTGGCTCCAATTGATAAACAACAACAGCTTTCTAACAGCAGCACAAGAGACCAAAAGCAACCAGCAGTACTTAACAAATACATCAAGCATCACCAAAATGCCTCCATATTGTGCAGGATTACTGCAAATACACTTCCTGAAGATCCCATGGAGTTTCAACTCAAATGGATAATTGGAGACATTAGTCGAGCGACCTTGAAAAAGTTATCAGACTTAAGTCCCCAAATGGAGCTTTTCACAACTTGGAGCCTCCAGCCTATCCAAATGATCTCCAAATGTTGCAAGAATATAGAAAATATAGTATTTGCAAATCCCAAGAAGTTTCACCTCCAACAGATAATTGGAGACGTTAGTCGAGCGACCTTGAAAAAGTTAGTCGACTTAAGTCTCCAACTGATGCACTTCACAACTTGGAGTCTCTATCTTGTACTAAAGACCCCCAAATATTGCAGGAATACAGAAAATATAGTAATTGCAAAGCCCAAGAAGTTTCACCTCAATCGGATAATTGAAGACGTTAGTCGAGCGGCCTTGAAAAAGTTAGCCGATTTAAAGCTAACAAGCTCCAAAGCACTCTTTGAGGTCTGTTACTTTCAATGCTTTGTGTTTGTTTGTATGTGCAGGTGTTCTAAGGAACTGATCATGAGGAAAGATCTTCTCCTGAATGTAACTTGCAACAACAAACAACTGAGCTTATCCACTATGGAGGCACCAGGAAGCTGGCTATAGGTTTGTAGCAGACTATACCCCCCCCCACATTCCCTTGTTTCTTTGGCTACTTGTTTGTGCAGGTATACAGAGATCCAAACAAAGGGAGACAAATTCTAGAGATGTAGGAGCATCACCAGCCTTCACCAACAATCCAACCATGCCAGATTCCATCCTTTATTACCTGCATCAACACCATTACATCCAAGCTACTTGGAACTCCTTGTTTGATTATTTATTGGAGTGCAGACACATAATACATCAGCAATGGAACCTTCCAAAAGGCAAGGCTCCATCAGTTAAACACTCAAACCAAGGCTATTTCTCCTACAGGTTGCAATATACAACAGCAAAAGCATGGTGCAACAGGTACAACTATTTCAACAACAATAACAACATGAGGAGCTACATCCACAACAATTGGTCCATCCACAGCAGTTCTGTTTGTGGATCTTTGTTTTTGGTCTTGTTGGCTTGGTGTTATGCAGTTGCAGGTAGCTGGAGAACATTTGGGGATACAAGCCTCAATACACAACATCTCCAGCAACATGCAGCATCCAAGAAGCTTGCAGAACTGCAGCATGAATCAGCAGAATTGCACCTCTTAATGTGCAATTCTACTGCAGGATACTACAGTTTAGAAAGGCAACAGGAAGTTGAAGCCTCCCTTACACCTACTACAAGATTGCAGCTGGATCCCCAATCCACAACATCTCCAAACATGCTGACTAATACAGCTCCAAAGCGGCTGACTGATATACTTCCTTCCATTTTTCATCCTCCATAGCTGCTATAATCATGATATTAAAGTTGATGCATCTCTCCATTTGGACTTACTTGGTATGACAAGACTAAAAAGGGCAAGATGAATAGAACTTTCTCATCCCATGCGAGATAGAAGTTTCGTATACTTGTTCTATTTCAGTTTAACTATGTGATTCGTCGCGTAGTTGAAGAGGACTAGTGTAGGTTACTTTCTTGTTTTTCTCATGGAAGGGGAGAGTCTCCCTCATTTATGCTTACTTAATCGACTTGTACGGGGAGGAGTCCTCCCATAGGTTTAATACTTTCTAGTTTTTAGTTAGCCTTTATTTTGTAATGGGAATGAGTTAGCCAACCTTAGTAGGTTAGCCGACTTATGAACCAACATAGGATCGAAGGTAAGGTTTATGTCCCCCTCCGTGTATTTTTACTTTATTTATTTATGTTAAGGCTTGGGGGTGTTGCTCAACCCCTGACTGTGCACGAGAGGTGGGAGCCTCGTGTAGGGTCTGTTCCCCCCCCCAAAAAAAGAACTATGTCATTTTGGACCTATAACTAACCCTATAACTACTTTTACCCTTAACGACTACTTCATTCCCTCTTATTCACTCAAATTCTCAAAGTCTCTCAATTCATCTTCTCCAATTCTCTCTCAAGCTCAAGGAAGAAAAACTAGAGTTTCAAGGTCAAGTTCAAGTCTCCATTACTAGATCTTGATTTTAGGGCTTTGATTATCAAGGTATGTGGGAGTTCACCAATGGATTCATTTCATCCATTAGATCCCAAAAGATCTCAATCTTTCATGTTCTATTTCACCAATTCAATTAGGGTTTATGTCAAATCTCATTGGCCCCTTTTATTTTGATTCAATTGATATTATTCTACTTTATTATACATGAATTTACTTAGGTACATAATTTACAACTGATTTCATATAGACCCAAACATTATACCTATGATTTTCAATTCTAAAGTATGAATTATGTCATAACTTGAGCCTAGGGCCTAGACATGACATGACGGTCGGAATTACAAGGGATCCCAACCAAGTCATCTTAGCATACATTGCATACATAAGGTAATTGAACACAACAACATAAGAGGAAGAAATAACTCCAAGATATAAGTCTAAGGGATAAAAATACTCAATCAGTGTCCAAAATGGACTACATCAAGTTTAACGTCTAAACATGCCTCTATTCTAGACTAGAATGGGGCTTAGGACAAGCCCCTAGCTCACTCAAATTATAAGAGAAAAGTCAAGTAAACAACTTGAAAGAAAATTCATATCCTCAATGATATGAGGACTCACCAACTCTTTGATAACTAAAGCAATTATAGCCATGAATAGGATGATCGACATCCGCCCCGACATTATGAAACAATGTAGGCAAAATATGCGTTAGTAAATAGAAGGTACTAAGTATGTGAGTTGTGCATGAACAAGAAATAGTACATGAACAATATGACATAAGATGCATGAACAACAAAATGAACATGAATAAGGCTTAAAAGCAATTGAAAACATATGAAAACTTATGGTCAATGCATCATAAAGCTTCATAGTAAATCTCATATCTTTACATTCAACTTGTGTGTGATAAGGCCTTTAACCGATATCTTTAGACCATGTGAGATATAACATGGAATTTGATGTAACTCCCACATCGAGAAGAGAAAGACTACTTTCCAAGGTAGACTCCATGAGAAAAAACTTTAACTCAATAGCTTTATATGGATCCACTAGCTAAGCCATAAAGGAAACCTACGGGAGAAATGTAGTTTGGGACTTTAGGTTGCTACTAAATTTCCTTGGGTAACTAACTACGTTACTGGACCAAACTCCACCTAAAAGTTCTCTTAATGCTTAGTCAATATTCCAACGAAATTCATTAAAACACAATCATAAACATTATAGGGAAATATATTAACTACCTATCAATTTATATTTATAAAACATAACAAGAGTAGCTAATTAACTTTAGTAATTCATAGAAATCCATGACTTCAGTGAGAATTGTCCTTATCACCATCTTTAAACATGATTGTGTGAAAATTGTACTTATCACACCATAATAACTATCTTGGATCATAATTGATCATCATCATAACTTTTCATCATTAAATCATAATCTCAACTTTATTCATACAAGCTTTCTTTTGAAAATCATAAAACTCATAATCAACTCATGAAAATCATCTCTGAACCTCATAATCATAATTGAGATAGCTTTATGCATCAGTATTCTAAATTTAACTTAAAATCATGTAATTCATATGAAAATATGCTTAAAATGACCATTGATAACATCTAAAAACGAAATTAAAATAACCCAATGCAATTCATCAAAACTAGGGTTCATAAATAATTAGAAATTGAAGAAAACTTTGAAGAAAAATTGAGACTCCATGGGTGAAAGGAACCCATGGATCAATCCCCACATACCTAGGTTGAAATCACTTAGAATTGGAGAGGAAACCTTGATAAAATTTGAAACCCTAGCTTAAAAACTTGAAGAGGAACCATGAGAGAATTTGTGTTCTTACCTTAGGAGAATTTAGATGAATGAGTTAGAATGGAGAAATTTCAAAGGGTTGGGTAGTTATAGAATTGAACTTAGCAAAATTAGTGTCTAGGTTCATTAAACTGTAATTGGGAAGAGACAAAACTACGTCTCATTAATTCTCATTGGCAGTCTTTACGAGAGGGTTCTACGAGTCGTCCTCAAGTCTATGACCCGTAGACTTGAGTCATAGTGCAAGCCTGAGAAAAACCTTGAAAATCAAGCCTTAGAAGTTTTATTACGAGTCGAGTTTATGACTCATCGTCATGTAAACGAGTCATCAAACTAATTGGTCCTACAGGTCTGGGGTCTCTCATATTTGGTTATGATCGTGGTTATGACTCGTAAACTTCTTTGCGAGTTGTCAAAACCACTTGTATTACAGGTCTGAAATCCTGTAAGTTTGAAAGCCTTTGAAGTTTTTCCATGAGTCTTCCTTATGACTCGTCGATAGGACGACGACTAGTCCTATTGAGTCGTAGGACTTTTCTTGAGGGTTGTCTTGGATAAGTGGAAAGTCTCCCTCTACGATGCATTTCTACGACTCATAAAAACCTTTATGATTTGTAGAGTGACTCGTAAAATAGGATCTAGTCAATATTTTAGAAATTTCTCCTTGGTTCTATCTTTCTGACTTTTGAGGTCTTACAATATCTACCCATTAGGAATATTCTTCATCGAATGAGATTAACTTATCATATGAAAGAAACAAAAAGAGGAATAGTAACCCAACTTGAATATAATGACACCTCAGAATGTATAGAACATAAAAATTTCAAACTTAACATAAATCGTGACTTAAAATCAACTTTCATGAACATTCATGCATATTAATGACATTGGAGGGACTAAATATGTAAGAGTTCAATTGAATTGAATAAGAACAACTTACTACATTAGGCTTGCGTAGAGGAAATGAGGTACGGGTATTATTTCATCATATCCGCCTCCGCTTTCCAAGTAACTCTCTCTTCTTGTTGATTTCTCCCCAATACTTTAATGAAAACAACTTCTTTGTTTCTTAGCTTCTTCTGTTGCTGGTATAAGATTTCCACTGGAACCTCCTCATAAGTCAAATTCTCTTCAACACTTACGTCATCTAATGGTACAATGGAATTTGGATCGCCCACAAACTTTCTCAATATAGATACATGAAACACCAGGTAAACCATGGTTAACTCTAATGGTAAATCCAATTCATAATACACCTTATCAATACATCTCAATATCTTATAAGGTCCAATATATCTAGGTCTCAATTTCCCCTTCTTACAAAAATACATTACACCCTTCATGGGTGAAACCTTCAAATAGACCCAATCATCCACCTCAAATTCAAGCTCTCTTTTTCTAACATTTGAATAGGATTTTTGACGACTTTAAGTCGTCTTCAACCTCTCCCTTATGAGTCTCACTTTTTCCATATAATATTTTGCCAAATATGGACCGATCAAGGCCATTGGACCTACTTCAAACCATCCCACATGGGACCTATATCTTCTCCTATACAATGCTTCAAAAGGAGACATTTGGATGCTGGAGTGATAACTATTATCATAGGAAAACTCAATCAATTATCTTAGACAAACTCAATCAATGGCAAATGCTCATCCCAAATCCCTTTAAAATTAATTACACATGTCCTCAACATATCTTGTAGATTTTGAATCGTTCTTTCATCTTGACCATCTCGGTGGATTTTTAGGACCCATAGATCGAAAGAGAGATTTTTCAAAGGAACTTCACAATCCAGTAAGGTGTGCGGTAAGTCCACATCATGGACTTGCTTGCCTCCGAGTCGCGAACCTAGTGATGGTTTTTTGGCCGAATTTAGTTTTTAGCAAGGACACTTTAGACTTTTCCCTAATGGTTAGATAATGAACCTATACATTTTTAGGACCTAATTAACCTCTATAAATTAACCTAAACCTCTAATTCTATTTATTTTTCTACAATTTACCTACCCAAATAGTTTTCTCTCTACAAAAGACTCTCAAGGGCTCCATTGAAGACTTCAAGTAAATTCACTTAAGATCTCCATCAAAACTCTCAAGTTCTTCCAAAATATTTTGTTTTCTGACTTAATGTATGTGGGTATTGATTCATGGATTCTTTCATCCATGAAGCCCAATAAGTTTTTCAAGGTTTTCTATCAAATTAAAATATGGTATTTTATGGGTTTTATGATCTCTATTTCTATTGCATGAATTATGATTCAAAGTATGATCATGAGTCTATTTTGATATAAATTGATGGTTATTGCATTAAATTGAAGAGTTTTTCCATGAATTCTCCTATTTTGATCTCTAGGGTTCATGATGTAAATTATAAGTATTTTGAATTAAACTTCCAAGGGATATTACCTATATGAATTATGTATGGGCTGATATAAAGTTTATGATCATGCATGTTTTCAAGTCAACTACATGATTTTCAAAGTCAATTAATTATGCAATTGAGTTCTACTCTAAGTTCAAGGTATGAATTTCATGCAAGTTATGAAGTAAGGTGACTTAGGGACCTATGTGGTGACATAAGTCCTAAAAGGTGACTTAGGTACCTATGTGGTGACCTAAGGCCTAATGATATGAATTATGCAAATATAATTGTAATGATGAAAGGACAATTCTCACATTACAAGTATGTTATGAAAATGAGCTACTCTATGATTTCAAACCTATGATCATGACTATGATATATATAATTATGATTTCTATGCTATGCATGTATTCCATGGGATTTGACTTAGCACCGAGTGTACTTGAGGTGGGGGCCTTATCAAAAGCCTTAGTAGTAGCCTCATGTCCTATAAACTACGTGCCACCATAGGTTACCTTCATGGCCTAGCTATTAGATCCACATATAGCGTATGTATGATCTGCCTAGTGGGGTAGAGTCTACCTTGGCAAGTAGATTCCCCTTTTTCTTCATTGTATGGGGGAGACAATGGGATTCCATGTTATAGCTCGCATGGTCTTATTGTCGGTTATGGTTCCTATCCCATATATGTATGATCTCTTATGTATGCTATGATTTTAAATTATGCTTTTTAAATTCCTTGGTCAATATGATTTTCTCATGACTTTACTTACCTTATCTTATCATGTGATTTACTTGACCATTGCATTCCATGATTTACGTTTCATGTCACGCCCTCATACATAGTACATTCCAACGTACTAATGCATATTTTTTGCCTACATTATCTCATAATATAGCGGTTGAGGTTGAATATCATACTCATCTATGTGCCTAGTTAAGCTTTCTTATCCAGCGGTGTTTGTGGTGAGTCCTTATTTATCAGGGACTAGTTATTGAGTTAGTTATTATTTTCAAAGACTTTTGCTATATTTCAAATTGAGGGTGAGATAGGGACATGTCCTAGCCCCCTCCCATATTCATGAGTAGAGACATATAGTTGGACAAATATTTTGAGTTTATGTTGTCATGTGACGTTCTTTAATTTTTATTCATAGTTTAGACTCTCTTATAATATTTCTGCTTTTGCTTTACCTTATGTATGCTTATGATATATACAAGAGGCTTGGTTGGAGCCCTTTGGGGTTTCAATTGCCATGTTACGACTAGGCCCTAGTTCGGGTCGTGACAAACTTGGTATCAGAGCAGAAGGTTTTCAAGTGTCCTAGGGTATCCAACATGCCATGTCAAGTAGAGTCTTATTCATAGGTGTGAAACACGCCACACTTATGGGAAGTCATTTCTCCTAGATCGATCTTTATTCCGACTGTCATCAATTGAGGGTAAGGGAGTGTGACATTCCCAAGATGGTATTTCGGACAAGGTATGGTCACTTTGAGTTTGTAGTAATGTATTTTAGGTTGAAGAATATGCTGGCGGTGTTTATGGATCTAAGAAGTAGGGTGTTCAAACCCTACCTTGATACTATTATAGTGGTCTTCATTGATGACATTTTGATTTATTCTTGGGTGAAGAAGAACATAAAATTCACTTAAGGGTTGTGCTTCAAACCTTGAGGGATAGGAAATTATTTGCAAAATTTAGTAAGTGTAAATTTTGGTTGAAAGAGGTGGCATTTCTTGGTCACATAGTATCTGGTGATGGGATCAGGATTGATCCTAAGAAAATAGAGGCGGTCAAGAATTGGCCTAGTCCATTGTCTCCTTTGGACATTAGGAGCTTTTTAGGTCTAGTCGATTATTATAGAAGGTTCGTTGATGCGTTCTCTTCCATCTCATCTCCTATGATGAAATTGACTCAAAAGAAGGTAAAGTTCCTATGTACGGATGAGTTTGAAAAGAGTTTCCAAACTTTGAAGATCGACTTGCCTCCGCTTCTATTTTGACTCTACCGAAAGACTTAGAAGGGTCTGTGGTATATTGTGATTCTTTAAAGATTGGTTTGGGTTGTGTATTGATGCAAAACGACAAGATTATAGCCTATGCTTCTTGACAATTGAAGGTGCATGAATGTAACTACCCTACCCATGATCTTGAGTTGGCGGCTATTGCATTTTCCCTAATATTTTGTGGCATTACCTCTATGGGGTACATGTGGATATGTTCACCAATCATAAGTTCAATATGTGTTTTCTCTAAAGTACCTCAATCTAAGGTAAAGGAGGTGGCCTGAACACCTCAAAGACTATGACATAAGCATGCATTACCACCCGGGTAAGGCCAATGTTGTTGCCGATGCGCTTAGTAGAGTTTCTATAGGGAGTGTGTCTCATGTTGATGAAGGAAAGAAGGAATTGGTGAAGGATGTTCACCGGTTGGCTAGATTAGGGGTAAAGTTGAGTGGTTCTGATGATGATGGTATATTTTTCCAAAATGGGTCCGAATCATCTTTGATGGTGGATGTTAAGTCAAAGAAAGACCTTGACCCAACATTAGTGGAGTTAAAGAAGTTGGTGAAAGAAAAGAAAGTAGAAGTCTTTTCACAAGTGGGAGATGTGGTACTTCATTACCAAGGTTGGATATGTGTTCAAAATATTGATGGAATAAGGGGTTTGATCTTGAAGGAGGCTCATAACTCTTCATACTCTATTCATCCCAGTTTGACTCAAATGTACCGAGACTTGAAGAAGGGTTATTGGTGGGGTGGAATGAAAAAGAAGATAGCAAGGTTTGTGGCTGAATGTTCAAATTTCCAAAACGTTAAGTCCGAACATCAAAGATCGGGTGGCTTGGCCAAGACATTGAAATTCCCACTTGGAAATGGAAAGATGTGAACATGGATTTCATAATGGGTTTGCCTTGTACTCGGAAACATCATGACTCGATTTGGGTGATTGTTGATAGAATGATGAAGTCAGCTGACTTTCAAATTAAGACTTCCTATAGTACCAAGGATTATGCTAAGTTGTATATTCGGGAATTGGTAAAATTACATGGTGTGCCTTTGTCAATTATTTCAGATCGTGGTACCCAATTCACTTTGCATTTTTTGGAAAATCGTTTCAAAGGGGACTTTGTACCACAATGAAGCTAATCACCGCATTCCTTGTTCAAATTGATGGGCAAGACGAACGAACAATTAAAACACTAGAGAATATGTTAAGGGCTTGTGTATTGGAGTTGAAAGGGAGTTGGGATGATCCTCTACCACTCATTGATTTTGCCTACAAGAATAGCTATCACTCAAGTATTGAGATGACACCATTTGAGGCCTTGTATGGAAGATACTGTAGGTCTCCACTTTGTTGGTTTGAAGTAGGTGAGATGACCTTATTAGGTCCCAATTCAGTGCTTGATGCTTTAGAGAAGGTGGGAGTCATTAGAAAAAGGTTGAAGACGGCTCAAAGTTGCCAAAAGTCCTATTCTGATACAAGGAGAAGGGATCTTGAGTATGATGTGGATGATTGGGTGTACTTGAAGATTTCGCCTATGAA
Organism: Solanum dulcamara; assembly: GCF_947179165.1. NCBI lineage: Eukaryota > Viridiplantae > Streptophyta > Magnoliopsida > Solanales > Solanaceae > Solanum > Solanum dulcamara. The sequence continues at coordinate 53,275,452 of NC_077239.1, forward strand.
GGATTTAGTTCGGTTTGGTAAGAAAGGGAAATTGAGCAGTACGTATATAGGGTCTTATTGAATATTGAGATGTGTTGGCAAGGTTGCGTATGAGTTGTAGTTTCCCTTGAAAATAGCCATGGTTCATTCGGTGTTCCATGTGTCTATGTTGAGAAAATGTATGGGCGATCCTAGTTATATTGTGCCGTTGGAAGTGGTGAATGTTGAAGAAAACTTGAACTATGAAGAGGTCCCAATTAAAATTTTGGACCGGCAAGTTAAGAGATTGAGGAAGAAAGAAGTTGCATCCATCAAAGTCCTTTAGAAAAATCAACAAGTTGAAAGACATACATGGAAGCAAAAGAGGATATGATGAAGCGATACCCTCATCTTATTCACTCAACTCAAGCCTAAGGTACTAAGTTATTCACACTCAAATGTTTAAGACTCATATGTTTTAATTTTTCCCCAATGTCTTCATATGCATGCATGTTCATAAAGTTGAGTTTTAAAGTCATGTTTTTATGCTAAGTTTAAAGATCCCTTGTTCTTTGCATTTCAAAGTGTCATTTCATCCTTGTTGGGTTGATAGTCCTCGTTTTGTATCCTTTCTATGGTAATTGAATCTCATTCGAGGACAAATTTTCCCAACAAAGGAAATTTTTTGAAAATGGACTGAGAATTAGTGTCTACTACTACACTTTTGAGTCATAGAAGTTCATGCAACTCATAGGATCGGCTCGTAGGTTTTACAAGGAGGTTGAAAATTTGACTAAGGAAAAAGGGAGTCTACGAGTCTATATTATGCTCCTAGAAGTCTAGATGAGTCGTAGAAATGACTCATCAAGAAACTCAGAGACAGGACTTGTAGGTTTTCCAAACCCTACAGGACGACTTGAGTCTACGACTCATCTTCAAGATTACTACTCATATAAATGAGTCATAGAGAAAGTTCAAAGTCTCAGTCCTCAAGGTCCATCCAACCCCGAAGGATGAGTCCCTTTGATAACTCGTAAAAGAGTCTACGACTCTTAGAGACGAGTCGTAGTGGAGGTCCTGAGGGTCAATCCTCAGGGTCTTCTCAAACCATGCAAGATAAGCCATTCCTACACATTGACCCTTCTACGATTAGTAGGAAGGAGTCATAGGGTCAGTTTCGCCCAAATTTTAAAGGGGCATTTTAGTCTTTTCCCGCATTTTAACACCAAAGTGTGGTCATTTTGAGGACTGAGTTAACTCTCTATCTGAGGACCCTAAGCTATTCTAATCCCTTATCCTAACACTTAGACTCAAATATTCAAAGTCCCTTCCCTTCAAAGTTCTCCCAAGGGTTTCAAGCAAAGTCTAGGGTTTTATTCAAGGTTCTTCAAGTCTCCAACCTCAAAGCTGCATTAGGGCTTTAATCCCCAAGGTATATGGGTCTCATGCATGGGTTCTTTCACCCATGGAGCTAAGTAGTTTTCTAAACTCAATTGTTCAATTTTAAATGATGAATTTTATGGGCTGTCATATTATAATTTCAAATGTAAAGATTTTTAATTACTTGAAGTTTATTTATCTATCTTACTCTATATTGACTCTAAAATTCATGAAGTGGTTGATTTTTCAATGGTTCTTATATCAAAGCATGAAAGGAGTTTTAAAGTGTATTGGTGGATTGTTTTAAATATTCCTTAATTGATTCATTCTATTACTCTTATGCATGTTAGCATTGGTTTAAATGATTTGAAAGTTGATGGAATAGAACCCACCTAATTTCACAAGGTTTTGATAAAGTTTGAATTTAAAGCTTTGACTCCAAAATAAATGTTTATGAAAGCAAATGTCTATGATCAAACTTATGAAATGAATGAATGATGGATTCTTTATGTGATAAGGATAATTCTCATATATTTTAATCAATTAAGGTTTTAATGAGCTATTCTACCTAATTATGCTTTGATGATGTAAAGTTATGTAAATGATTATATTCTTATGTTATTAAACCATTCTATGGGATTTGATTTAACACCCGAATGAGGTATTGAGGTGGGATTCAGTAAGGGAATCCTAGTAGTAACCCTTTGTCCCATTAACTATGTGCCAACATAGGAGTCCTTTTAGGCTTAGGATAGTGGATTCGTAAAATCCCATAAAGTAAAATTTAAAGAATGAATGTAAAGTTGACGGAGATCTACCCAGAAAGTAGTCTCCCCATGCCAATGTAGGGGTTATGTTGGATTTTATGTAATAGCTCGTATGGTCTTAAATACCGGTTATGGTCATCTTCCCACAAAATAAATGTTTTAAAGTTATCTATGTTGATTTATCATGCATGCATCTACCTATGTATCTTATCTTACAATGCCTTAACGTTTTCATTGAATTTCATGCCTATACACTTAGTACATTCAAAGTAATAATGTATCTACTCTTTTGCCTACAGGATATCACCATGTAGGGACCGGCGTTGCTCTACGTGGCTAGTTGATTATGTTGAAGGGTGTTTATTTGGTGAGTTCCCCTATTTCAAGAACAACATTCCGTTTCTTTCTAGCTTGGTTATGTAAAGTCTTTTGGATTCTTATCATGGTACTTATTTTCATTCACTATGAGGGTAAGCTAGGGACATGTCTTATCCCCCACCAACTCCTTAGTAGAGGTATGTTTGGACATAGATATATATGAAGTTTTGAAGTCGATAACAACTCATATTCTCTGACGTTATCCCTTACCTATGAAAAGCAAAATAAATGCTAAGAGGCTTGGGTGAGGTACCTTTGGGTGTCTCATTCATCGTGTCATGTGTAGGCCCTAAGCCTGTTTTATGTCAGTGAGTTATTGAATAATGCCTTGTGTTCGCTTGTGCTCCCTAGAACTTGCCTAGTTGTTCTTGAAATGTTGGCCTTAATAGAATTTGGTTGGAAATATTATCTTAGGCTTTCTTTGATTATTCTTAAAGTTGACCTGGCCTAAAAAAATCCCACCTTTGTACTAAATATATCCTTAGTTTCCCCCTTTGAGTCTAATCTCTTTTATTGACAATCTTATTACAAGCCTTACCCATGTTGAAAAGACATTCCTCTCTTGAACCCTTTTCCTCCTTTAACTTGAAGTTGTGAAAGTTTAAGCTAAAAGCCTAAGTTGGAAGTGTTATGGGAAACTCATAAAAGGGATTCCTATCTCATAAGGGTTTGATATATATATATATATATATATAGAGAGAGAGAGAGAGAGAGAGAAAGAAAGAGAGAGAGAGAGAGAGAAAGTTGAATGAAGGAAAAAGTCATAAAGAAAGAAAAAAGTTTTGAAAAAAATGAAAGAAAGTGAATAAATGAGACTTGAATCCTCCAAAAGTTGAATATGGTTGCATGTGGGGCATCTAGAGTGGAAATGAGAAAAGTGAACATGTGAAATGTGCATCTATTTGAAAAGTGAATAAAAGGTGGAAAATTTGGAAATTTTTGAGTTGCTGAGTTGTGTTTAAGGAGTGTATAGTCACTTTTACCCAAATGATATCCTAACCTTCCCTAAGCCTACTGATTTTGGGTGTATTTATGCGTTCAATAGCGAAAATAACCCATGTTCATAGTAATGTTTGAGAACGAATTCCTATAGTTTAGATCATTTTTTAGAATACTTGTGTGTGATTATAGCTAACCAACATGATTATACACTTTCAGGGCTTAATGAGGAAGAATGGACCCTTAAAAGATGTTCAGATTGAAAGTGGAGCTTGAAGATAAAGTTGGGAGCAAAAGTGAAGAAAATACCTGTATAGGAGTGTGTGCGTGTCGTGATTTTGGCTTTAGGGATTTAATTTCAACACTTGGAATTTATTTTTCTTAATAGTTGAGTACACGCCAGGTCCGCGACGCGGACCTGGTTGAAGATAGAAGGAATTTTTCTTGATGAAGGAAATGCAAAATTACACTAGGTAGAAATGTCTCCACGTCGCCGACTTTAGTACAGGGATTGAAACTTTGTTTTTTTCGAGGATATAAATAGCTTACTTGTATTTTAATTTAAAACATTCAGTTTTTATTTAAAGTTTGGACGAAGGAAGATGAAAGAAGAACTTTCCTAGGGTTTTATTTCTTCTTATTTTTCATTTGGAAGTAAGTTTTTCATGTCATTAATTAAGTCTTGGATTATGTTCAATATTATGAGTGGCTAAAATCCCTTGTTCTAGGGTTGTAGCCACAAGATGCTGGTTTTAATATAATTTTCTTTGGTTAAAAATGGTGTCCTTTATATAATTACTCTTATATTCTCATTTATACTATTTTAATGCCTAATAAACATTAGAATAAATTAGTTGTCTTCCACGAACTTGAGAGACAGAAAAGAGATAGAACACTAGAATATAAGAAGAATATTGTTTTCTAGAAACGCCTAGGATAATTCATTTATAGGATGCCTATGACATATACTTGTACACCATGCTTTGTTATTAGACAGGATGATAGGATTAATACTTCATGCCTATCCCCGCTTAATGATGTAGATAGGATGTAAACACAGGTAGATAATTAGAGGTCGAGAGACCATGATTGTAAAATCAATCCTGAAATCAGTAATTGAAAGACCCATTAGATGCCAAAGTATAGTATTTTAGACCTGAAATCTGCAAGTTCTACAATCTTGGAATTCTTTATTAATTTGATTAAAACTTACTACAATTTGTGAGTAATATTTTAGTAGTGTTTTTAATTATTTAGTCGTATATATAATTAAAATTAACTCTTTGCAACACCCACAAATAATTTAATTCATTGAAAATCTTACATATGCCTATTTAAAGTCCTTTGCGTTCGACAATTCAGTTCTGAAAAAAGACACTGCATTACTTATTAAACTGCGTACATTTGCGTGTGCTCTGGTGGCAGTAAGTTTTTGGCGCCATTGCCAGGGACTTTAAATTAGGAAATTGCTTATTTTCATAGTTTCTCAGTTGTTCGTGTTAGTGTTAACAACTTGATCTTAGCTGTGATTTTTTTGCAGGGGATTCAAAAAGGCACACTAGAAAGGAGTGGGAACATTGTAGAGCCACTAGATGAGTCTGAGAGATTTTTACATCAACAGAGGAGAAGAGCGACTGCTCTATATCGAGTACCACATGTCAATCTGGGTGATAACAATGAAGTGCCTATAAAGGTCCCTGCAAATATGGCAGCTAGGATAATGTGTGATGCAGCAGTCCCATTCACAGTGAATGTCACTTCTAGCATTTAGAAACTGCCCACCGGAGGAAGATTTGAATTGAAGAAAAATATGGTGCAACTTTTGCACACTAATGGGTAGTTCACTAGTTTCCCTCATGAAGATCCCCAAGTACACATCCATAACTTTCCAGAGATCAATGACACTTACATGCCAACTGGGGTGTCTCCTGATTACGTGAGGCTGACTTTATTTCCATTTTATTTAATTGGGGAAGCTAGGAGGTGGTTGAAGTCAGAACCATCTAATTCCATTATTTCTTTAAACGATTTGGCTCACAAATTCTTGATCAGGTACTTTTCTTTGGGGACGACAGCAAAGCTAAGAACCAAAATCTTGAGGTTTAAATAGAAGTATGGAGAATATTTATACCATGCTTGGGATAAGTTCAAATCTCTACTCATTAGTTGTCCTCACCATCATCAAGTTAACGAGGTGTTGGTACATCCCTTCATTGAAGGATTGGAATCCAACACCAAAATTCTTCTTCATTCAGCTACAGGTGGACAAGTATTGGAGAAAATATATGAAGAGCTCCACACATTGTTGAGCTGCATATCTCAAGGAAATCCAGAATGGAATGGAGAAAACTCTAGGCCAGTCATCCATAAATAGATAGGTATGCTTAAAGTTGATGCTGTGTTAGTTTTGACAGCACAAATTGCAGCTATGAAAAATATGATGTCTACACACTTCAATAACTTAGCATTGGGGAAGAAATATGCTCCAGTAAATATGGTTCAGCAGCAAAAACTATGGTGTGAAGTATGTGGTAGTAGTGAGCACATGTCAAAATATTGTGGGGCAAATTCGAAATAGGTGAATTTCATAAAGAAGGCACAGAAGGGTGTAGACTAACAAAATTATGGCAACACTTATAACCCCAATTGGAGGAACCATCCAAACTTCTCTTGGGGTGGAAACCAATAGAATCAACACCAAGGCCAAGGTCAACATAGACAATAAGGAGGAGGATAGAATTACCATCAGAAAGGCCAGAGTAACCAACAATCACGTAGTGTAGGAAATATGAGTGTGGAAGACATGTTTAAGAAACTCATGGCTGACCAAGCTAAGCTTGCTGCGGATGTTCGCCAATATCAAATCACTATTCAAAATTTAGAGAAGCAGGTGGGACAGTTAGTCAGTGCTAAAAATTTTCGCTCGTAGGGTGGTTTACCAGGTAACACTAATCTAAACCCCAAGCAAGTAAATGTTGTGAGTACCGTAAGTGGACGTCTACTAGTTAAGTTAGCACCACAAAGCAAAGGTAGTGAAGGTAAGGGAAAAGATGCAGATGTTGATGCTACAGAGCCTAGGTTACCAAGTAAGGAGCAGGAACCAAAGACAAAACCACCTCTCCCATTCCCACACAAATTTAAAAAGTAGAAGGAGGAGGAGTGTTTTGAAAAATTCATAGATATGCTTAAATAGGTACAAATTAACTTGCCTTTAATTGATGTGCTACAGGGCATAATATGCCAAGTATGTCAAAGATATTATGGCCAACAAGAGCAAGTTAGCCAACTTTGAGATAGTAGCACTAATTTACGAGTGTAGTTCAAGAATTTTGACCAAAGTAAACTCCCAGCTAAGCAAAAAGGTCAAAATAGTTTCACGGTACAAGCAACCATTGGTAAGTGCAATAATGCAAGAGGTCTCTCTGATTTAGGTGCAAGTATAAACTTAATGCCTATATCTATGCTTAAGAAATTACGCTTGGGAGAACCTAAAATAATTACCATCTTTTTACAATTAGCTGATCGTTCTATAGCTAAACCTGATGGTATTATTGAGGATATGTTAGTTCAAGTAGGATCCCTCATCTTTACTTTTGATTTTGTTGTATTAGATTTTGAGCCTGATATGGAGGTTCCTTTCATCTTGGGATGTCCATTCTTAGCAACTGGGGTGCAATTATTGATGTAGATGCATGTAGGTTAACTATGAGGGCACATGAAAAAGTGGAGGTGTTTGATGTATAGCAGGCACTGAAATTGCCTGCATTTCATGAAGAATTGTCTGTTATAACTATTATTGATGAGGAAGTGGCAGCTTAGTGTATTTTAGCAATGGACCCCTTAGAGAGAGTATTGGTGGGTCAAGATATTGAGGGTGATATGAAAGCTAAAGAGCTAGCTAGCGTTCTTTACATTCCAAATGTCAATATGTGAAAAAAGAATGTGGAGCCCTTAAACCGAGAATTGGGTCCTTCACCCAAGTCATCTCTTGAAGAAGCTCCTAACTTGGAGTTGAAGCCGCTTCCATCCCATCTCAGGTATTTTTTTCTTGGTGTCAATAATACTTTACCTGTAATTTTTTTGTCATCTTTGTCTGATATGCAGATCATAGAAGCACTTAAAATTTTAAAAAGGCACAAGAAGGAAATCGGATGGCAGATGGCTGATCTCCATGGTATCAGCCCAGCTTTGTGCATGCATAGGATCTTCATGGAAGAAAGACATAATACATGTACATAACCACAATGCAGGTTAAACCCTGTCATAAAAAAAGGTAGTAAAGAAAGAGATAATTAAGTGGGTAGAGGCAAGCATAATATACCTAATCTCAGATAGAAAGTGGGTAAGCCCATGCTCAGTGTGTACTTAAGAAAGGGGCAATGATTGTAGTGACTAATGAGAAAAATGAGTTAATCCCCACTAGAACAATGACTGGATGACTTATATGTATGGATTATAGAAAGTTGATCGATGCCATGAGAAAGGATCATTATCTAGTGCCATTTATTGATCAAATGCTTGACAGATTAGTAGGACAAGAGTACTATTGCTTCCTGGATGGATACTTAGGCTATAACCAGATTACCATTGCACTAGAGGACCAGGAAAATATAACTTTCACATGCCCTTATGGTACATATGCATTCAAGCGTATGTCATTTGGTTTTTGCAATGCTCCTACCACTTTCCAAAAAATAATGATGGTTATCTTCCATGATATGGTAGAAAATTTTGTAGAAATATTATGGATGCCTTCTCATTCTATGGAGAGTATTTTGATTAGTGTTTAAACAATTTAGAAAAGGTGCTAGTGAGATGCAAGGAAAAAAATCTCATCTTAAACTGAGAAAAGTTTCATTTCTTGGTAAAGGAGGGGATTGTTTTGGGTCACAAAGTTTCTAAAGATGGTCTAGAGGTAGACAAAGAAAAAATCAAAGTGATCAAGATGCTACCACCCTCCATCTCAATAAAAGGAGTTTGTAGTTTCCTAGGGCACATTGGCCTCTATCGGCAGTTCATCAAAGATTTTTTAAAGATTACCAGACCCATGTGCAGCTTGCTAGAGAAGGAGGTAAAATTTATTTTTAATGATAAATATTTGTAGGCTTTTGAACTCCTGAAGAAGAGGCTAAATAAAACCCCAATCCTGATGGCTCCTAACTGGGAGTTACCCTTTGAGCTAATGTGCGATGCGAGTGATATAACAGTGAGAGAAGTTCTAGGACAAATGAGGAAGAAGGTATTTCACTTTATCTACTATGCTAGCAAGACTGTTGACTCATCATAGGGAAATTACACTGTTACGGAGAAAGAAATACTTGCATTGGTCTACTCATTTAATAAATTCTAGTCTTACTTGATAGATACAAAAGTGATTTTTTATACTGACCATGCAACTCTCAGGTTCTTGTTCAACAAGAAGGATGCCAAACCCAGACTAATTAGATGGATCTTTCTACTCCAAGAATTTGGTATAGAAATCAAATATAGGAAAAGATTCAAAATGAAATAGCAGACCACCTATCTAGACTAGAGGATTCAACACATGTGAGTGCACATAGGTTAATAAAGGAAGAATTTCCAGATGAGCAGTTGTTAGCATTAGAAGTCACAAAACTCCCATGGTATGTGAATACTGTGAACTACATCATGAGTGGAGTGTTTCTCCAGGAGCAAACTTCCAGCAAAAGAAGAGGTTAATATATGAAGCAAAGTACTATGTATGGGATGAACCTTACTTGTTCAAACAAGGTGTTGATCGAATGATTAGAAGATGCATGCATGAATCTGAGGTTCAACAAGTTTTACAAACTTGCCATTCATCTGTTTACAATGGACATCATGGGGGAAATGCACAACTCACAAGGTATTGCAATATGATTTCTTTTGTCCTAATATATTGGCGGAATGACCTCGGAGACCCCTGTAGTTGGCTCATTTTTCAGTTGAACCCTCTTACTTAATAGTTTTCTAACTGAACCATTAAACTCATTAGAACATAACATTTCAAACCCCTCTGACCATTGACCAACTTATTTGGCGTTTAGTTGGGTAAACGCGTGAAAGTACATGTTTTAAAGTGAGTACATACATAATTTTACATTAAAATTATTTTTAAAAGTAATAATTAATTTTTAATTTTTTTTTAAAAAACATCTTCTTCAACCACCCCCACCCCTACCCCCACACCCAACTTTCATCTTCTTCAACTTAGTGTCTTCTGCACCCAATCCCCCAAATTCTTCTCCTCCAACCATTTTCTTCTTCGAATTTATCCATAACGCCCATTCTCTTCCTCATATTGTTCTTCCTCCTCAACTCATCATCCCATACTATAGTCGCTTCGTTGTCCACCCCCTTGCCTCTCTAATTTTTAGTTTTTTAGATTTTAAAAATATTGGTACCATTGTTTGTGTTAGTAAGTTTCAAAGAAGAGGTGTGTGTATAGATTAACATGATGGGTGATGATGGTATTAAAACATTTTAAACTCCATGGATGAATTTGAAAAATCTTAAAGAACAATAAACGGGTCTTGTAAATTTGTGAAATTAATTTTATAATGTGATTGATGCTTATTGGATTTGTGTTGGTAAATTTGTAGTTGATATTTCAAGTCAGATGGGAGGAATTTCACTATTTGGCATGAATTTGGTGTTCAATTTGTGAGTAATATGAAGAAGATGGCTATTTGAATTTTTTCTGAAAGTTCAAAAGTGGCCTATTCGATTTTTTATTTTTTAAATATAAGTTCTTATGCTTCATTAAAAAATGATGTGGAATGCCACGTGGAGTCGAGTGCATTACACTCATAATAATCGGATGAGAAAAGGGTTAGAAATGTTGTGTTCTATGAGGGTTCAATTGGCAAACTGCTAAGTAGGAGGGTTCAACTGACAAATGGAGCCAAGTATAGGGTCTCCGAGGTCATTCCGCCTAATTTATTTAAAGATTCCGTGGGTTTTGTCAAGAGCTGTGACCAATACCAAAGGATGGACACCATATCTAAAAGGCATGAGATGCCTTTAAACAATATCTTGGAGGTGGAAATCTTTGATGTGTGGGGAGTAGACTTCATGGGTCCTTCATTAATACATACTGGTGGCAGTGGATTATGTTTCTAAATGGGTTGAGGCCATCGCCTTGCCAACCGATGACTTGAAAGTGGTAAGTCGCTTCCTCAAGAAGAACATTTTCACTAGGTTTGACACTCCAAGAGCCATCATAAGTGATGGAGGTAAGAATTTCATAAATCAAACAATAAAGAATATGTTAGCTAAGTTTGGTGTCAGACACAAGGTCTCTACAACATATAATCCCCAGACTAGAGGGAAGGTTGAAGTACCGAATTGCGAAGTGAAGCAAATCCTTCAGAAGACCGTTAATGCTACAAGAAAAGACTGGTCTATCAAGCTAGATAAAGCGGTCTAGGCCTATCGAACTGCATACAAAACACCAATTGGAACTTCATCGAATAATATGATATTTTGAAAAGCATGTCACCTTCTAGTAGAGATGGAACACCAAGCATATTGGGATATTGAAAAGCTAAAATTAGAACAAGGACTAGTAGGTAGGAAGTGCATGGATCAGCTTCATGAACTGGAAGAATTTAGGCTCCACTCCTATGATAACGCTAAATTGTACAAGGAGAAGAAAAAGAGATGGCATGACAAACACATTGGCGCTGACACATTTGAGAAAGGACAAAAGGTATTACTCTTTAACTCTCATTTGCATCTTTTTCCAGGTAAGCTCCAATCCAAATAGAGTTGACCTTTGAGGTTGTGCTAATGTCGGTACATGAAGCTGTGGAACTATTGGATCGCACCAAATCGACCACATTTGTGGTGAATGACTAACTAGTTAAGAACTATTTCGGACAAGATGCAGATCATGAATAAGAGGGGATTGAGCTTGAGAATGAGTAGATCCATAGCTAAGTCATTTCTCTATAATAAATTATGTTCTATGCGGGAGGCAACCCGTGATGTAGTATAATAATTTTCAGTTGTAGGTTATAAGTTGATTTTTTTAAAAAGAATTATTGAATTTTCATTTTATTTTATTGTATAATTATGATAGTATAAATTGTACATAATTTTTTTTTATAAAAAAGACAGCAGGTGGACGATCACTAACCAGACGAGTTTGCGATGTCTCCCATCACAGACCTAGTCCCTCTATGTTCAAGTTTTGCCCAGGTATGTTTTCACAAAATTTTGGTGAATTATGTTCCAAGAAAAGTGAATGCTATGTCCACGATGTGGACTTGGCTAATTCTTATGTAATTTTATTTTCGCAAAATGGCGCACTAACCAGACGAGTCCGCGACATCTTTACGTCACGGGCCTTTGGAATTTTTTGGGAATTTTTTGGGAATTTTTATTAAAAAAGATGGGCCTTACCCATTTTTAACATCTAACCTGTCCCCTTTTCCTTTATATTCAATAAAACCGACCCCCAAACCCATTCTCTCTATATTTTAATCACTAAACCCTTCCTCTTACTCTCAAATCCTTATTATTCCCTAGCAAATCTGCGGCCCCCTCTTGAAATTCAAGCAAGTGTTTTGATTCTTCTTCACAAACACCACAAGGTATTTGTTCTTGCACTATTTTATAATGTGGGTAGATGAATTTCATATGGGTAAGCTTATGAGCTTTAAGTTTTGTCTTCATATTGTTGATTCTTTCTTTGTTTTTAGATTTTAATTGTTGTGGGTATGACAATTTTGCTTAGAACTTGATTATTGTGGGAGAATTTTATGGGGTAAAGTTCTTGAACTAAAACCCTAGTTTTTTTAATATTGTGGGGAGTGAATGAAGTTGGTTGTTATTGATCATGAGTGGTGAAGTATTGAGTAAGCGTGTATTCTAAATTGTGATACATTTGCTTAATTTGTGAGTTTAAGGGTGGGGTGAGCTTCTGCTGTCAAATTCTTGGGTTGAAGGGATACTTGAATTCTGAGGCATTGACTTTGGATTATGCATTGCTGATTAATCATGTAAATTTTGGAGGCTTAATCACTCAGATATGCCACAAATTCGGGGTCCCCGAGGACCCGCATAATTATCTGGCCCCTCACTTCTGAGGCCTTATTCTCCTGGTTGTTCATTTGGGTTTTAGACCCATTTCCCTATTTTAAAGCTTTTATAACTTGAAAAGTTGACTTAGATCATAATTTATTATAAACGACCTTAGAATGAAATTTTGACTGTTTCATCAGCTTTAGAATGGCTAAATTAGGGCAGTGGCACATCGACCTAAGTACGAGGCTATAGATATGAGTTTGGGTCTAGTTGGTGCGTTTGCCTTTGAAATTTGGCCCATGATTGACTTTGGTCAGCATTCTTCGGAAATGTGCTCAGATAAAATTTTTGATAATGCAGTTAGCTTCGAAATGTCGCATTTGGTCTAGAATGACCCTTCGTTCACTTCTTGAAGCTCTTGGTCTAATTACGAGGCCTATTGTGGAAATAGTCTCAAAATGACACTGGGTGCAGGACCCAAATTCAGTCGTAATGACCTCATATGGAAATTTTAGCTGTACCATTCAGTCCGGAACATCAACTTTTATGGCGTAACATATCTCATTTACACGCGTGGGATTCTAAATGAATTCTGAGCACACCATCAGAATATGTGAACTTGATGAAAATTAGCTTTTTAGGTGATATTTGGTGTAGGATAAGTTTTTCTCCATGATCGCGGGCCCTTGGATACATTGACAGACACCCAAATCTTAGTTCTCCACATTTGCGGGGTCATTGGCACATTCGTGGAGGTATGCCTCTTTTGCCTCTCATCCTCTGATCCTTTATCTACCGTTCAATCTATTGATGAAATTTCTTCTCGACTGGCCTATTATGCACTCGGTCCACGTCTGCAGACCTCTAGTCGAGTTCACTAAGGTCAGCTATCCTGACCTCTGTGTTCGCAGGCCATTAGGTAGTGTTCACGAAGACCACAACCTTGGTCTTTTATAAAATGACCAAAGACGAGCTCAACATTATTTTCCATGTTCAAGCCTTGAGTTTTTCTTCTCAACCAAATTTGGTAATCCAAGGGTCTAAATTCAAGGGAATTGCATGGAGAATACATTGGTGAGATCGGAAACATGATTAAGACTTCGTGTGAGGTAAAATTTCTATTTTTGCTGCTGCCATTGTCATTTTTGGAGTGGAATTTTAATGAAATTTTGGAGGATTGTAACTTGATCATTTTAGCTCCATGTTAAGTGAATCTTAAGTCTAACTTGTGAGATTTTCCACAAAGAACATCATAGTATGTTTGGTTTGGGTCATGGGGGTTATGTTTTTGATATATTGCTACTTATAGATGCTGCCATATTGTTCTTTTTATCTTGAATTATGGGAAATTTGTTGCATGATGGATTTATGTTATTTTCCAACCCTAGAATAAATTTTAATCCTTGATCATGGGGGTGCTATTTTTGACTAGTTTTTGGGGTCAATTTTGGAATTCCGAATACGGCTTCAATATTTTCCATTTTAGATCCCAATAGTGGTTTGTCTCCAAAAATTGTAAAATTAGTGTCTAAATGACCGTAATAATGTTATGAGTCTGGTGTTGATAGCGTGGAAGAGTTCTAAGTCCATTTGGAAAGGAAAAGCTCTAGCACAGTGATTTAGAGTGCTTGTGTTCAGCCTACATGTATGCTATGAATTTCCCTTTTTTAGATTTAGATGGAATATGTGAAAGCATATTAAGTTGATGTAATTTGGGTTTGTTAGCTTATTTTTATATCTTAGGTGTTATAAATCATATTTTAAGCTTTTATTGGGTTTTTCAAGTAATTGGAAGCGTGTGATCCTTTCTATTATTTGTTAGTATTGTAAGAGGAGTTGAATTCATATGATATTGGTATTGTGGGGCATGTTGGACTTAGTATAGTTTGTAACCTTGCTTTAGGTGCCTCCGCATCGATCTGGCGGGATTAGATCCTTATAGAATAGTGTAACACGCTAGTGCCTAGTAGTTTGGCCTTATTTAGGTGGTAACCTTGCTCTTATGAATACCCTTATCCATATCTTGATATGATTGTGACTTTCTAGATATAGTAGTGATACTGGGATTTGTGATTGTTCTATTTTGGCTCTGGTTCAAGCTTTGGTGGTATATCGGTTGATTTATTAGGAGAAGATTTTTAGTAAGTGTTGCATCTAGTTGGAAAGCAGAATGATCGGCACCCTCGGATAAATTATCTGTGAGCATTAGGGTCCCTAGTCTCGGCCTACATACTTAGATTTCATTAGGGAGCATCCAAGTAGCCAGTCCCGACCTTTTTCGACCTACAAGTATGGAGAGCATTCGGGTACTCAGTCTTGGCCTCAACCGTACCGATTAATTCAAACAAGCATTTGGGTTCTAGACCCGTCCTTGACCACATTGACATCTCAGGTAGGCATTCGGGCTCTAGCCTAGGCCTTGAGCACATTGAGTACTTAGGCGAGCATCTGGGTAGCTAGTCCCGGCCTGGATCCCTAGAGAATTCCTCATTCTTCGATTCTTTGAGATTTTGGTTCAGACATGATATGTTTCTTCAATTTTTGGCATAACATATTCTTGATTCATAGCCTTGGTAGTTGTAGCTACATTATGTACCCAATGGGCTTATGGGGGGTTTGTCCGGGTTTTTATTTATACTGGCGCACGAGTGTCTCGATTGAGTTTATAGGGGCTCAATTGGGTATGGTCAGTTGTAGTTCTCTTAGATTGTACCATTTTCACTTTCGATACTTATTTTGATTCCTATTTAGTCTTATTCCTCTTTGTCATATTATTTTTATCTTTCCTGCTCAGTCGGCCTATGATGCCTACTCGGTACCTAGTCTTGGTACTCATATTACACTCTACATCTACTTTCGTCATGCAGGATTAAGCACCAGCTACCATCATAGTTAGAGCGATCCTGTTGTAGTTAGCTTCAGAATCTAGGGTGAGCACTTGATATTTTGGGATCATTTATGTCTCCTTCTGTATGGATGGCCCATCTTTTTCCTTTTGAGATTAGCCAGTTGTTATATGTATTTGTGGTCAACTTTTGGGACTCTATGCTTGTGAACTCCAGGTTTTGGGGGGGAATTTTGGTTCTATATATCATGTTTTTGTTTGCCTCCGCTTATCTATTCTGTTCATTTTAGCATTTTCCATTATTGTTTAGTTTCTGCCCTCAATTTCGTTACTTGTCATTCTGAGTTTACAGGTTGGATTACCTACTAGTGGGTTATAGTAGGTGGCATCATAAACTGAGCAATTAGGTCATGACAAGTTAGTATCAGAGCCTCAGGTTTTTTGGTCTCACTTGTATAGAGCTAACATCTAGTAGAGTGTTGCGGATGGGTGTGGAGACATTCGTAACTTATCTTCGAGAGGCTACAGGATGTCATTAGGCACGTTCTCAATGATTATATTATTTCGTATAGTTTTTTTATCTTATTGGCTTCATAAAAATTCATTTGTTCTATTTTTTACAGGGATGGTTTGTATGCACGGTACCACTGGTGGCGATGATCCACCAGGGCCAGGCAAGCCTAGAGGCCATTGTCTTTCAAAGGCAGGGGAGGAGTAGCAACTCCCGATCCAGATATAGCTCCTAAGAATGTAGAGTAGAATTAGGATGCCCCTATTCCTCCTCAGTCGGAGGGGCCACTACCAGCAGTACAACCTCCATCCACACTAGTTATAACCCCAGCGTTACATGCAGTGATTGCTCAGCTCCTCACGGCTATTCGAATTATACCACAAACTTCAAATCCAGCAGTAGACATACTAGAACCACAAGATCCGCCTTTACCGCTGATACAGAATGTTCAGCTACCTCCACCAACTGTGGCATCCCTGTCAGTAGTTTCAAAAGGTGTTATGTCATTACAGGAGCAAAAGATAATAGGGTTCTTTTAGAGGCTTTCACCCCCGGCATTTTTAGGAGCCATTAATGAGGATGCCATGGAGTTTTTGACTACCTTCCAATAGCAACTCCACTCCTTGGGTCTTGTGGAGTCTATAGGCGCAGACTTCACTGCTCACTAATTTTATGGGTCATTCAGGTAGTGGTGGCATGTTTACTTATAGACTAGGCCAGCTGGGCCATCGCCACTGTCATGGGCTCAGCTCATAGAGGCCTTTCTGGCTCGATACATACCCAAGAGTATTAAGGACTGACTTTAATATCAATTTTCTCAGTTGGACTATGGTTAGATGATGGTTGCCGAGTATGATGCCAGATTTTACTAGCTATTCTTGCATGATACTATGATTCTACCCACTAAAGAGGAGCGGGTATGATATTTTATGTGCGGATTAAGGCCTTACCTATAGTTGTGGAACAAGCACTTGGTTTCTGTGGGCTGCTCTTTTCTGGATGTGTTGGATCAGGCCTGTACCATTAAGATTATTCATCACCACGACCAAAGGGGCAGCGATAAGAGACCCAGCTATTAGGGCAGCTATAATGGGTCCCAATCTAGGGGCCATTATACTTATCACAGGTCCCACCAATTGTTCCAGCATGGTAAGTACCAGCTGGGTCAGTCCAGCTGATCGTTTTAGGCCGCTCTACTAGAGTTGAGGGTAGTCAGCCTTATTTGGGGGGTTCCATCGTATGGTAGAGCTCGAGGGGATCGGGTTTTCTTCCTTTCTATCATGGATGAGTTATCACAGGCCACTCAACTTTAGGTTATTTTGATTGTGGCTCACTGGAGCACTGGTCTAGAAAATCCCCCAGTCGAGCTAGACCATTAGCAGCAGTACCACCTCCACTCGGAGGTAGATATCAGGGTCAGGGCCACAATGATGTCCCATAAAATGTTCGATGAGTTCCCAGGAGGTAGGTAGGGTTATAGGGTAAATGGATTTAGGGGAGGCTGATAAAGCTATTTCTATGCTCTAGAGAGGATAGAGGCCGAGACATCAAATGATGTCATCATATGTACTATTTGTATATGTTAGTAGACTTCTTCAGCTATATTTGATCTAAGTTCCACACATTCTTATGTGTCTATATATTTTTCTCCCCTTCTGGGTATTGTTTATGAGTCACTTGAGGTGCCGATACATATTTTGACCCCGTTAGGGGATTTTTTAATAGTAGATCAAGTTTGTACATCTTGTGTGGTGACTATTTAGGGGCATGAGACCTAGGCAGATCTTATTCTAGTTGATACGTTGGACTTCTATGTTATTCTAGGCATAGATTAGCTAACCTCTCACCATGCAGTTTTGGACTGTTATGCCAAGACCATTCCATTAGCCATGCCTTGCATTACCCCGATCTTGTGTCAAGGTGATTATAGTCTCTCACCAACTGGGATCATATCCTTTATGTGCTCCAGATGGTTAGTTGCGTTCAGGATTTTTGTGTACTTAGTATATGTCCGTGATGTGTCTAGCGTAGCCCCTTCTGCCAATTCAGTTCCTATTGCTCGAGAGTTTATTGATATCTTCTCTATTGACCTACTTGTCCTACCACCAGAGAGATATATTCACTTTTCTATACAATTGGAGTCGGGTACTAAGCCTATTTCTACACCACCTTACCTTATGTCCCCTACAAAGCTCAAGGAGCTTAGTGTACAACTTAAGGATAACCTAGGTAAGGGATTTATTCATCCGAGTGTGTCGCCATGGGGTTTACCCATACTATTTGTTAAGAAGAAGGATGGAACTATGCAAATCTGTGTTGATTACAGGAAGTTGAACAAGGTAACGGTGAAAAACATTTACCCTATTCCTCGTATCGATGATCTATTTGACCAGCTTCAGGATGCCGCCGTGTTTTCTAAGATTGACCTATGGTCTGGCTACCAAAAGTTACAGATTAGAGCTGTGCGACATTCCTAAGAAGGCTTTTCAGACTTGTTGTGGCTATTATGAGTTCCTTGTTATATCATTTGGGCTTACTAATTCCCCAACAACTTTTATGGACCTTATAAATTGAGTATTCAGGCTTTATCTTGACTCCTTTATGATTGTATTTATCGATGATATACTAGTATACTCGCTGATTAGAGAGAAGCATGCACAACATTTGAGGGTTGTGCTCTAGACTTTGAGAGATTAACAACTTTAGGCTAAATTCTCAAAGTGCGAGTTTTACTTGGAGTCTATGGCATTTCTGGGACACGTGGTGTCCAAGGAAGGTATCATGGTAGACCTGGCAAAGATTGAGGCTATTCTTGGTTGGATTAGACCCACGTCTGTTATAGAGATTCTGAGTTTCTCAGATTGGCTAATTATTACAGGCACTTCATTGAGGGTTTCTCCACCATTGTAGCCCCATTGACCCATTTAACCCATCAAGATGTTCTCTTTGTGTGGTTTGAGGAGTGTGAGATGAGCTTTCGGAAGCTTAAGGAGTTAGTTACTATCGCTCCTTTTATGACTCTTCTAGTTGAGGGAGAGAGCTTTTCAATATATTATGATGCTTCAGTTATAGGTCTTGGGTGTGTTCTAATGCAGCGGGGTCAAGTTTTTTCTTATTCTTCCAGAAAGTTATGAGCGCACGAGCGCAACTACCCTACTCATGATTTAGAGTTGGCAGTGGTAGTTTTCCCGCTCAAAATATGGAGACACTACTTATATAGGGTCCATTGTGAGATATATACAGATCACTGCAGCCTACAATACATTATATTCAGAGGTACCTTAATTCTGGACAATGGCACTAGAATAAGCTCTTAGTAGATTATGACATTTCTATCCTACTATCTAGGCAAGGCGAATGTAGTAAGCGGATGCCTTGAGTAGGAAGGCGGGGAGTATAGGTAGTTTAGCTTACTTTTATGCAGTGGAGAGATCCCTAGACTTGGACATCCCTTCCTTGGCTAATAGGATAGTCAGTTGGACATCTCAGATTCTGGATAGATTGTGAATTTTGTGGGAGCTCGGTCATCTCTACCGGATCAGATAGTGGTCGAAAGTTTGAGGATGAAGCATTAGTAGAGCTTTGAGAGTTTGTATTGCAAGGAGAGGGTGGACAGGCTTCTATAGATTCATATGGGATACTATGGTTTGATGGTCGCCTTTATGTTCCCTAAGATGGAGACTTTATTTAGTTCATTCTACGCGAGGCCTATGATTCTAAGTACTCTATTCATTCGAGCACCACGAAGATGTATTGTAATTTATGACAACATTAATGGTGGTGTGGTATGAGGAGAGATGTAGCTGAGTATGTGTCCCATTGTTTGAGTTGCTAGCAAGTTAAGGTCGAACATTAGCGGCCTAGTGGAGTATTTTAGAGATTATTCATTCTCGAGTAGAAATGAAAGAATATTACCATGGATTTCATGATGGGATTACCTTGGACCTCCAGAGGTAATAATGGTATTTGGGTCATCGTAGACTGATTGACCAAGTCACCAGACTTTCTGTCGGTGCGGTCCACTTTTACTATAGAGTAGCTAGCTTTGATCTATATGAAGGAGGTGGTGTATCTACACGGTGTACCAATGTCTATTATATCAAATAGGGGATCTCAATTTATTTCCAGTTTCTAGAGAGACTTTCAAAGATAGTTGGGCACTTGGTTTGATCTTAGCATGACATTTCATCCACATACTGATGGCCAGTCAGAGAGTAATATTCCGATTTTGGAGGATGTGTTGTGATCATATGTATTAGAGTTTGAGGGTTATTAGGAGAAGCACTTGCATTTGGCGGAGTTTGTGTACAACAACTACTACATCTCTGGTATTTAGATGGCCTCATTTGAGGCCTTATATTGTAGGCATTTTCACAATCCAGTTGGTTTGTTTGAGTCTTCAAAACCTGGGCCGCACAGTACCAATTTACTTCAGGATTCCTTAGCCGGGGTTTGGGCTATTCAGGATAAGATAAGGACATCGCAGAGTAGGCACTAGAGTTATGCTAATTGCAGCGTCAACTCCTGTGCTTTGATGTTGGAGATCGGGTGTTCTTGTGGTTGTCTCCTTTGAAGGGATTGATGATATTCAGCAAGAGGGGTAAGCTTAGCCCAATGTATATAGGACCTTTTGAGATTCTAAGGAGAGTTGGATAGGTTGCTTATGATCTAGCTTTACCTCTACTATTTTCAGCTATACACCCTGTTTTTCATATTTCTATGCTGCACCGATACATCACAAATAAGTCCTACATCTTCAGTATGATTTTATTGATTGGATGATCACCTGACTTTTGTTGAGGAGCCGGTTGCTTTCAGAAAAAGATCTTCGCCAGAATCATTTTTGGTCCATCCCTATGGTTAAGGTCTAATAGCACCAGCGTCTGATTGAAGAGGCTACCTGGGAGACCGAGCAGGAGATGCGGGAGTAGTTCCCCAACTTATTTGAGCTTCTAGGTATATCCTTGTCCTTACTTTCACGAACAAAAGTTATTTTAGTAGTGTATGTTTTAATGACCCTTCAGGTTATTTTCTTAATACTACTTCCATTTCATCATTTAGAGAATTCTTATAGCGACCCCAAGTCACTTATGATCTGCTGGCATGGGTAGCTCAGTGGCCTAGTTGTTTCATTTGAGTTTTAGACCCGTTTCCCTATTTCAGAGCTTTTATAACTTAAAAAGTTTACTTTGGTCATAATTTTAGGTAAATCATCTCAAAATGGAATTTTGACAGTTCCATCAGCTCTAGGATGGACAAATTAGGCTAGAGGAATGGTCGGCATGAGTATCGAGACAATCAATACAAGATTGTGGCAAGTTGAGCTTTTACTTGTGAAATTTGGCCTATGGTTGACTTTGCTCAACTTTCTTGAAAACCGCACTTTGATATAAATTCTGATAGTGTAGTTAG
Organism: Solanum dulcamara; assembly: GCF_947179165.1. Taxonomy (NCBI): domain Eukaryota; kingdom Viridiplantae; phylum Streptophyta; class Magnoliopsida; order Solanales; family Solanaceae; genus Solanum; species Solanum dulcamara. Next base: position 53,296,672 of record NC_077239.1, read on the forward strand.
CTTCAGAATGGCGAGTTTGGTGTAGAATGACCCTTTGTTTGCTTTTTGAGGCTTTTGGTCTAATCCCACGGCCCCGTTATGGAATTAGGCTCAAAATACCACTTGGGTGTGGTGACCCATATTCAGTCGTAACGACCTCGTATGGAAATTTTGACTTTGCTATTGAGTTTAAAAAGTTAAATTTGGTGGGGTAGCATATCTCGTTTGCTGACATGATATTCTAAATGAAGTTCGAGCACCCCATCAAAATATTTGAACTTGAAGAAAAATAGTATTTCAGCTGATATATGGTGCAAGAGAATTTGTTCTCCACAATCACTGGCCATTGGCCACTTTCATGGAGACCCAGGTCTTTGTTCTCCATATTTGCACGGTCATGGATGGGTTCAGAAAGGTATGACTCTTTTGCCTCTGCTTTGCAAAGGTCAGTTGTCCTAACCTCCGCCTTCGCAGGCCACTTAGGCAGCGTTCACGAAGGCCAAAACCTTGGTCTTTTAATAAAAGAGTAGAATGAACTCAGCGTTATTCTCCATGTTCAAACCTCGATTTCTCCTCCATTTCTTGACCAAATTTGGTGATCCAAGGATCTAAATATCACGACCCAGCCCCGTAGGCCGTGACTGCAGTCCAGCCTGGACCCCCGTATGCATATAAATCAGGTGTAGTCAAAACCGGTTTACAAATAATATAATCATGTACAGGAGAATCCCAATGGGTCATAGCATTTTATGTACCTGTAGCCTCTTTCATTTGTGTCATAACACGAAAGGGCACACAAGCTGACACGGCTGCCATAACACATACCTGTAATACATCATGCAGACCTAGCTAAACAAAATTTACATATACAACCCACATATATGTCTACAGACCTCTAAGAGTAGTGACGATATCATATGGCGGGACAAGGCCCCCACCTTACCTTTGAATAAATAAATATATACATCAGAGGTTTGCTACCAAAACTCAGCTCCGAATCAATGGAGATTCTTTTAACTTGTCGGGTGGAATCCTGAGCTAGTGGACTCCCAAATCCTGTGTCTGCACCTTCGGGCATGAAACGCAGCCCCCCAAAGAAAGGGGGGTCAGTACGATACATCTACTGAGTATATAAAGCATACAACATCATAATTAAGACAACACTGAAATTGGGATACAGGATACAAGTATAACAGTTAATAAAGCACTATACCTGCGTCTTACAAAATAGAGTCATGTCTACCCTCATCAACCCTGTACCCAGCTCGCTAGGGGCTCGATGGTACAAAAACATCATCTATCATGATAGGCATATATATGCTTTTAGCGCTGTGTAACGTACAGTCCGATCCATGTATAACGCAAGTACCTGCCGAGGAACGACGGCCCGATCCATATATCATGTTATAATAATGATAATGCCGAGGTACGACGGCCCGATCCGTATATCATAATGATGCCGAGAAACGACGGCCCGATCCGTGTCTCATATAACAGTAACGAGGTACGACAGCCCGATCCGTATAATGCATAATAGTGTCGAGGTACGACGAGCCGATCCGTATACATGCATATCATATAACAACGCCGAGGAACGACGAGACATGCCGGGCTAAAAGCAGTCGACCAGAGGTATGTGAACCTTTCTTTTGGCATGTTTTTGGCATAAGTATGTAAAGCTATTCTTCTCTTATGTTGGCATGTGTTAGACGTAAGTAATGAATGACATGCATATGAGCTTGGGATAATTCCATTCATAAATTCCAAGCATGAACTATGAGTTTCATTCACCCCGTGATGATAGAACTCCTGTAATAGTTGAGTTGTTGCCTTTTAGGGATTTTATATGATGAAAGGTAGTATGTGTAAAGTCTGTCTCTTCTTACCTTTGGGATGTCTTAAATGTAAGTAAATTGAGATACAATTTGAGTATAGAGGTAGTTCCAGTTGTAAGTTGCGAGTATAACTTGTTACTCTAGTTCACTCCTAAATGCTAAGGGTCTTAAAGTAGTTAAACTACGACCCTCGAGCCTTCTATAGGCTGAATAGTGATTGGAGGTGTAAGCTCCTATACCTGGGGGTTCTTGGGCATACTTTATGATAATGGTTGAGGGATATTTGATATGCTGATGAGTCCTACATGTATGTATATGCATATTACATTATATATGGATCGGGCCGTTGTTCCTCGGCGTTGTTATATGATGTGCATGTATACGGATCGGCCTGTCGTACCTCGGTACTATTATGCATTATACGGATCGGGCCGTTGTACCTCGGCACTGTTATATGAGACACAGATCGGGCCGTCGTTCCTCGGCATCATTATGATATACGGATCGGGCCATCGTACCTCAGTATTATCATTATTATAACATGATATATGGATCGGGCCGTCGTTCCTCGGCAGGTACTTGCATTATACATGGATCGGACTGTACGTTCCACAGCGCTAAAAGCATACTATGCCTATCATGATAGATAATATTTTTGTACCATCGAGCCCCTAGCGAGCTGGGTACAGGGTTGATGAGGGTAGACATGACTCTATTTTGTAAGACGCAGGTATAGTGCTTTATTAACTGTTATACTTGTATCCTGCATCCCAATTTCAGTATTGTCTTAATTATGATGTTGTATGCTTTATATACTCAGTACATGTATCGTACTGACCCCCCTTTCTTCGGGGGGCTGCGTTTCTTGCCCGCAGGTGCAGACACAGGTTTTGGGAGTCCACTAGCTCAGGATTCCTCCCAGCAAGTTAAAAGAAGCTCCATTGATTCGGAGCTGAGTTTTGGTAGCAAACCTCTGATGTATATATTTATTTATTCAAAGGTATGGTGGGGGCCTTGTCCCTCCATATGATATTGTCACTACTCTTAGAGGTCTGTAGATATATATGTGGGTTGTATATGTAAATTTTGTTTAGCTGGGTCTGCATGATGTATTATAGGTATGTGTTGTGGCAGCCGTGTCGGCTTGTGTGCCCTTTCGTGTTATGACACAAATGAAAGAGGCTACAGGTACATAAAATGCTATGACCCATTGGGATTCTCCTGTACATGATTATATTATTTGTAAACTGGTTTTGACTACACCTGATTTATATGCATACGGGGGTCCAGGCTGGACTGCAGTCATGGCCTATGGGGCTGGGTCGTGACACTAAATTCAAGGGAGTTGCGTGTGGAATCTATTGGTTAGCTCAAAAACTTTATTAGAAGGTTCATGTGAGGTAACATTTCTATTTTTGCTGCTGCCATTGTCATTGTCGGAGTGGAATTTTGATAAAATTTTGTAGGATTGTAACTTGATCATTTTAGATCCGTTTTTAGTGATTCTTGAGGCTAACTTGTGAGTTTTTCCACAAGGAACATTATAGTATATTTTTGTTTTAATAAACAGTCTTAAACCAAGGATCTTATACCTCGTGGAAGTTAGGGGTTGAGAATAACATCCCTAAGCCTTAACATATATATAAAAGGTAAAAGTACAAGGAGGGGGACATAGACCTTACCTCCAATCCTATGTTGGTACGTGAGTCGACTAGCCCTCTAAGACCGGTTAACTCACCCCCATATACTATAATAATAAACTTAGAACTATGCACCTAAGAGATGACTCCTCTCGATACATTAATACTAAGAAACCATAATAAGAGAGACTTTCCCCTTATAATTACAAAGAAAGAGCCTATGCAAAATATGAATTCTTGTTAGAAGCTATACCTAATGCCTATAGCTTAAAGGAAAAAGAATACATACAAAATGAACAAGTGAGAAACCTGTCCTACAAAGAGAGCTCCAGCCAGTTATCTGTGGTAGTTCTTTAATCCTTTTCAACTTTTGTCTTCTCAAACTTGTCATGCCCAGTTTGTCCAATATAGTACCCTCTTGTCTCCTTAGAAAGTTGATGGAAGTTGTAGATCTGATAGGTTCTATCAACCTTATGACTATGCTTAGAAAGAGTATCTGCAGGAAATTTTGCTTCCCTAAGAATGTGATTGCATTAAAAGTAGTCCAGCAAAGTGATCAACTCTTGCAGCTCATTGATGTACTCTCTGATAGTCCAAGGTAGTTTGGTTTATTGTCTTAGCCATTTAATTAGCAGATCCGAGTCTACCTCTAGAAGGACTTTGCTATATCCATGATGAATGCACCAAGTGACCTCTAATACTGCAACCTGCTCCTCTGCTTGGTTGTTAGAACCAAAACCAAGTGGTGCAATAAAGGCATAAATGAGGTTCCTTGTGTGATCCCTTAAGACGCCCCCAACCCCTATTCTTCATGGGTTGTCTAAGGGACTCCCATCAGTGTTTAGCTTCACTAAAGTATAAGAAGGTTTATGCCATTTGACTTGAATAATCTTCATAACATGACTGTATCCTAAACGGTAGATAGAAACTCCTTCCAGTCACTAGTCCAATTAATATAGGGGAAGGCTTTAAGGATCAGCATGTATAGATCCTTAACAATTTCAAATTTAACTCTAGTGGTACTAGGTTTCTTTCCTTCATACTTGCTAGAACATTTATTCTTCCATAGATTCCAACAAATAAATATAGGAGTAAGTTGCAACATGCTTTTATGCACCTCATTGTTTGTTCTAGACAACCACTATTTCATCAGCACACTTCTCATGGGCTTGCTACTATCTTGTATACCCCAACAATCTGAAAAGTATCTCCATATGTGCCTAGAAAAATTACCTAAAATGAATATATGATCAATATTCTCCCACCCTGGCCTGTAACAGCAAGAGCACTGGACAGGTTCATGACAAAAGGAGAAAATACTGTCATTTGTAGGAAGTTTGTTTCTGAGGGACCTCCAGACCAAAAAGGATATCTTGAAAGGTATATTATTGCTCTACATAGTAGTTTCAGTCAGGATTTATTTTTCTTCTTTTTTGCCTGACCTGGTTCCAAGCTGATGCATAAGTAAAATTCCCATTTGGATTTAGTTACCAGCAGGTTGTGTCTTGAATGCCAGGTTGATATTTAAAGGAAGTAATGAGGATATTCTGTACAAGATGGTGTGGGGCATGCTATCTCACCTTCTCCTCATTCCACACCTTATTAATCAAGAATTTAGAAACTATGATATTATTGACCCTAGGAATACAATCATTATGATTAGCTAGGGGTCCAATTCCTAGCCAATCATCCCACTAGAAGCTGCAGGTACCTAAGTTTATGTGCCACTATATATGAGGCTCAATATCAATTTTATTTATCATAATATTTTTCCGCATAAGTGATTGTCCTGACTCCCATTTCTTGATCACTAGATGTCCCCATTCACAGTATGTGGCCTTAGAAAATCTGTTATATCCCATACTTCTGTACCTTGAGACGTGTTCTTAAGCTTCTTGAAAATCACCATGTGATCCCTATTATCTATCACATTACCAAATAACTCTAAGGAAGGGAGGATGTGATGCCCCGTGATAGTGAAGGTTGGAAATAGAGTTATAAGTATTTGAAAGGAGTTGGAGGCCAACTAACAAATCGTGGAACTCGACTTGCTTGAGTAAGCTACTAACTTAGAATTCCTACACACTTAATCTACTTGAGTATACATCGATCTTAAGTAGCAAGGAGTGCATAGGCTCTTGAAGTAAGACGAGATTACAAGCTCACGAAAGAGAAATAAGGAAACGACGCGCCTACTCGAAGCAAGTAGGTGATGTACCTACTTTGACAAGAAGGTGATGCACCTACTTAGGGTCAAGTAGGTAATGCAACAGATGGGGTGGACCCCACTGCCACATGGCAGCATGTGATTGGCCGCATGGGTTGAGGTGGCACCCTAAGAGGCTGCCACCTGTCACCCTAGGGGGCTTCCACGTGGCACCTTCTATTGAGGTATATATATATATATATATGTGTTAAGTGACTCTTAAGTTCAGTTTCTATCCAAAAAAACTCAGCCAAAATAGAGAAAAACGTGAGAGAAGAGAAGGAAGAAGCCATGGCTTGAAAGAGTTCAAGGTAAGTTTTCCAACGTTTTCCTTCATGAATTAATTATCTACGGTGTTCCTCAAGAATGTGGAGATGTATATATGTATATATATGTATATGATGATGAATAAGGAGTCTTTTCTTTAACCGTACGCTTAGAAACATGAAAGAAAGTTGAAGAAAAAACTTAAAGGGCCAAGCTAGAGGGGCTACGGGTTTGAGGCCAAGAGTGGTAAGGCCTGAGTTTCGTTCCATGAATTAAATATTTAAGGTATACCTCGGTTATATAATGATGTTTGATAACATAAAATTTCAATTTGGGTCAGCGGAAAAGGGACACAAATAGTCCGCCCCAATTCAGCATACCAAGTAGTTTTTGAGATGCAGTTTTGGTAAGCTTTGGCCAATTTCGGGTAAGGTGAGACCTTTCCCTTCAAATTAGGGTTTATGGTGTTGTTATGAAGTGTATTATATGTTTTTTAAGTTGCTGTAAATGTGAAAACATCATAGAAATGCTTGACATTCAAAACAAATTAAATTGGAGTCGCTATAGTTGAATTGTCGTCGAAGTAAAGTGTTGTGCTTGTGGTGTACTATTGCAGGCATATGGGGGTTTGTTGCAGGTCCTAAATTTGTTCTAAAAAGGGTTTGGGTGCTTTTGTTCTCATCCACATGGCCCCTTATTTTGTATAATTAAAGGCTGTGAAAAGTAAAGACTAGAAATCCTATTTTGATATTGTAATTTACAGCAAGTGGTTTGGATCTTGTGTTGTGTAATGTTGCCATGTTTTATGTATATATATGCAGCAGGGTGTTGTTGTTGGTTGGCTGTAGTGATTTGGGATGTAATTGGAAATTCAGATAGGCATGTTATAGGGGAGGTGTTGCCTAATTTTCGTTAACGTCTTAACTAATTAAAGAACTAGTCAAGGAGACGAACAAGGAAATAGATTCCATGAATACTAAGGTGCAACATAAGATGCTATAAAGTCAAGAGTGGTTGATATTTGTATTAATTCCGTATTGAATAGGTTTAAAGGATGAGGAGGCGAATGTGATAAGGAGTAAATCATAAGAGGTATGTGAAGCTTTCTTTTGGCATGTTTTTTTGCATAAGTATGTAAAACCTATCTTTTCTTTCTTTTGGGCATGTCTTAGACTTAAGTGACAAATGATATGTCTATGAATCTTGGGGTAACTGTATTCATGATTCATAATTCATGCTCACTTCTGAATGTTAAGACTCTTAAAGTAGTTAAGCTCCCATCCTTCAAATCTTCTATATGCTGAAAAGTAGTGTATGTAAAGCTTAAATCTTCTTTTATTGTGGCATGTCTTATCCATAAGTGGTTGGTATGTGTAATGTGGAGGTAGTTCCATTCTTAGAACCCCGAGCATGACTCATTAATCTTAGTCACTTCTTGATGTTAGAACTCCCGCGATGGTTGAGTTATGGTCTTATAAGCCCTCTATGTGATAAAAACTAATACACGTAAAGCCTATCTCTTCCTTTTCTTGAAATAGCTTAATGTAAGTAAAATGATGTATGATATGAGTTAGAGACGGTTCCACTTACAGGTTCGAGATGTGACTCATAACTTGGACTCACTCTTGAATGATAAGGTTCTTAAAGTAGTTGAACTAGGACCCTTGAGCCTTCTATAAGCTGAATATTGATGAAATGTGTAAGCTCCTATACCTAGGGGCTCTTGAACAATATTTATAGTGATACCTAAGGTATGTTTGACATGTTACCAAGTATTACATGCACGTATATGCATTTTTATGTGATATGTGGATCGAGCCGTCGTTCCTCGGCATTATTATATGATATGCATGCATACGGATCGGGCCGTCAGTCCTCGACACTAATATATGATATGCATGCATACAGATCAGGCCGTCGTACCTCGGCACTAATATATGAGATACGGATCGAGTCATCATACCTCGGTATTGTTATATGAGAGACGGATCGTGCCATTATTTTTCGAAAGTATTATACAATATGTGGATTGGGCCATCGTTCCTCGGCAGGTACTTGCTATATACATGGATCAGGCTGTACATTCCATAGAGTTAATAGAATATATATGCCTATCATGATATATGGTATGTTTGTAACACCGAGTCCCCGAGCAGGCCGGATACGGTACGTGATAATAGTATACAAGACTTTATTTTATGAGGTGCAGGTAGAGTACCCTATTAAATGCTATACTTGGTTTCCTGCATCCCTATTTCAGTTGTTATCTCAGTTATGGTATGCTTATATACTCAGTACATACATCGTATTGACCCCCCTTTCTTTAGAGGGGTGCATTTTATGTCCACAGGTACTGATATTCATTTCATAGATCTGCCAGCTTAGGATTTCAGCTCACCTATGATTGGAGGAGCTCCATTATTCTCGAGACTAGTTTTTTTGTACTGGTTCTCCAGTGTGTATATGTATTTGTTTATTCAGGGGTACGACGGGGGCCCTGTCCCGCCATATGTTATCGTACTATTCTTAGAGGTCTATAGACATATATGTGTGGGTTGTTCATGAGTTTATTTCGGCTGTGCCTATATGGCACGTTTTAAATGTTTTTACGTTATGGTAGCCTTGTCGGCTTGTATTCTCTTTTATGATACGATACGAATAAAGAAGGCTACATGAACATGAAAAAGTTTTAACCCATTGAGGCTTTTGTGAGCAGTATCACATTATACATAGTCTAATTTGACTAAAGTTGATAGGTAGGTACATGGGGGTCCATGTCGGACCCTAGTCGCGGCCTACGAGGTTGGGTAGTGATAGAAGTAGTATCGGAGCAGTTCATCTTCGTAGTGTCTATAGACCGTGTCTAGTAGAGTATTAATTATCGATGTGTTGTATGCCACATCTATAAACAGGAGGTTACGAGACATTTAGGATGTTACTATTCTTTTATATCTAAAGATCATGCGATAAAACCGAGTCATAGGAAGTGAAATTCCTTATACTAACCTCTGATTTCAGCAGAAGGACAACATTGATAGAAGAAAGTGACTGATGATATTAGAAGTTACCAAGCATGTAGGTAAGCAAAGGCACGAAAGATATGTGACAGGTAAGGTATTGAAGTATGATTAAAATATAAAGTTGAAAACTGAAAGGAAAGTAGACAGGGAAGTGTAGAAGATGCAGTTTGAAGTTGGACATATGAGGTAAGTCCATTATTTTTATACTATTATTGCTATTCAAAGCCCTGTATGGCTGCGATATGAGGTGATATTGAAAGCCCTGTGTGGCTGTGATGTGAGATGAATATATATATTGGCCTTGTGAGGACTTGTTGGTATTTCCTATATGCAGGTTTTGGGGATAGTTATGAAATATAGAGGAAACTCTGCTGAAATTCTCCCAGAACAGGAAAAGGAAATAATAAGATTCGACAAGAAAAGGAAACTTAACCCAAACTACATTAGAACTTATCAAGTTGCTCGTAAGATAGACAAAGTTACTTATAAATTGAACTTACCACCTGATTTGAAAACCATATGCCTAGTCTATCAGATATGGATGCTTTGCAAATGTATTGGTAATCTACCCATAGTATGTCCCATAAATGAAGTCCATGAAATTGAAGAGTTATCCTACGAGGAGAAACTTATCGCCATCTTGGATTAGAAAATTAGAAGGTTGCGAACTGAGGACGTGACTTCTGTCAAAAAAGTGTGGCAAAATAAAAACAAAGTGAGGGGATGACTTGAGAGGTCGAAAAAGAGATTGAGGAAACATACTCATACTTGTTCCCTATATCCAAGGGTAATGTCAACTCCTAAATGGAGAGGATGGCGACTGTTAAAGAGATAACCCAAAATCTCCCTGAAACCCTATAAGACAAGTTAACATTCTAGGACGAATGTTCTCAAGGGGGAAAGGATGTTATATCCCGTACTTCTGTACCTTGAGACCTGTTCTTAAGCTTCTTGAAAATTGCCATGTGATCCCAATTATCTATCACGTTACCAAATAACTCTAAGGAAGGGAGGATGTGATGCCCCGTGATAGTGAAGGTTGGAAGTAGAGTTATAAGTATTTGAAAAGAGTTGGAGGCCAACTAAGAAATTGTGGAATTCTAATTGCTTGCGTAAGCTACTAACTTAGAATTCCTACACACTTAATCTACTTGAGTATACGTCGATCTTAAGTAGCAAGGAGTGCATAGGCTCTTGAAGTAAGACGAGATTACAAGCTCACGAAAGAGAAATAAGGAAACGACGCGCCTACTCGAAGCAAGTAGGTGATGTACCTACTTTGACAAGAAGGTGATGCACCTACTTAGGGTCAAGTAGGTGATGCAATAGATGGGGTGGACCCCACTACCACATGGCAGCATGTGATTGGCTACATAGGTTGAGGTGGCACCCTAGGAGGCTACCACCTGTCACCCTAGGGGGCTGCCACATGGCACCTTCTAAAGAGGTATATATATATATATATATGTGTTAAGTGACTCTTAAGTTCAATTTCTAACCAAAAAAACTCAGCCAAAATAGAGAAAAATGTGAGAGAAGAGAAGGAAGCAGCCATGGCTTGAAAGAGTTCAAGGTAAGTTTTCCAATGTTTTCCTCTGTGAATTAATTATCTACGGTGTTCCTCAAGAATGTGGAGATGTATATATGTATATGATGATGAATAAGGAGTCGTTTATTTAACCTTATGCTTAGAAACTTGAAAGAAAGTTAAAGGAAAAACTTAAAGGGCCAAGCTAGAGGGGCTACGAGTTTGAGGCCAAGAAAGGTAAGGCCCGAGTTTCGTTCCATGAATTAATTATATAAGTTATAACGAGGTTATATAATGATGTTTGATAACATAAAATTCCAATTTGGGTTAGCGGAAAAGGGACACAAACAGTCCGCCCCAATTCAGCATATCAAGAAGTTTCTGAGCTGCAGTTTTGGCAAGCTTTGGCCAATTTCGGGTAAGGTGAGACCTTTCCCTCAAAAATTGGGGTTTATGGTGTTGCTATGAAGTGTATTATATGTTTTTAAGTGTCTGTAAATGTGAAAACATCATATAAATGCTTGACGTTCGAAACAAACTAAATTGGAGTCGCTATAGTTTAATTATCGTCAAAGTAAAGTGTTGTGCTTGTGGTGTACTGCTGCAGGTGTATGGGTGTTTGTTGCAGGTCCTAAATTTTTTCTAAAATAGGTGTGGGTGATTCTATTTCAGCCACATGACCCCTCATTTTGTATAATTAAAGGCTTTGCGAAGTAAAGACTAGAAATCCTATTTTGACATTGTAATTTTCAGCAAGTGGTTTGGAGCTTGTGTTGTGTAATGTTGCCATGTTTTATGTGTATATATGCTGAAGGGTGTTGTTGTTGGTTGGCTTTAGTGATTAGGGATGTAATTGAAAATTTGGAAAGGGCATGTTATAGGGGAGGTGCTGCCCAATTTTCGTTAACGTCTTAACTAATTAAAGAACTAGTCGAGGAGACGAACAAGGAAATAGATTCCATGAATACTAAGGTGCAACATAAGATGCTATAAAGTCAAGAGTGGTTGATATTTGTATTAATTCCGTATTGAATAGGTTTAAAGGATGAGGAGGCGAATGTGATAAGGAGTAAATCATAAGAGGTATGTGAAGCTTTCTTTTGGCATGTTTTTTGCATAAGTATGTAAAGCCTACCTTTTCTTTCTTTTGGGCATGTCTTAGACTTAAGTGACAAATGATATGTCTATGAAGCTTGGGGTAACTCTATTCATGAGCTCTAAACATGATTCATGATTCATAATTCGTGCTCACTTCTGAATGTTAAGACTCTTAAAGTAGTTAAGCTCCCATCCTTCAAATCTTCTATATGCTGAAAAGTAGTGTATGTAAAGCTTAAATCTTCTTTTCTTGTGGAATGTCTTATCCATAAGTGGTTGGTATGTGTAATGTGGAGGTAGTTCCATTCTTAGAACCCAGAGCATGACTCATTAATCTTAGTCACTTCTTGATGTTAGAACTCCCGCGATGGTTGAGTTATGGTCTTGTAAGCCCTCTATGTGATAAAAACTAATACACGTAAAGCCTATCTCTTCCTTTTCTTGAAATAACTTAATGTAAGTAAAACGATGTATGATATGAGTTAGAGACGGTTCCACTTACAGGTTCGAGATGTGACTCATAACTTGGACTCACTCTTGAATGATAAGGTTCTTAAAGTAGTTGAACTAGGACCCTTGAGCCTTCTATAAGCTGAATATTGATGAAATGTGTAAGCTCCTATACCTAGGGGCTCTTGAACAATATTTATAGTGATACCTAAGGTATGTTTGACATGTTACCAAGTATTACATGCACGTATATGCATTTTTATGTGATATGTGGATCGAGCCGTCGTTCCTCAGCATTATTATATGATATGCATGCATACGGATCGGGCCGTCAGTCCTCGGCACTAATATATGATATGCATGCATATGGATTGGTCCGTTGTACCTCAGCACTAATATATGAGATACGTATCAGACCATCGTACCTCGATATTATTATATGAGAGATGGATCGGGCCATCGTTCCTCAGCAGTATTATATAATATATGGATCAGGCCATCGTTCCTCGGCAGGTACATTCTATATATATGGATTGGGCTGTATGTTCCACAAAGCTAATAGCATATATATGCCTATCATGATAGATGATGTGTTTGTAACATCGAGTCCCCGAGCAGGTTGGATACGGTACGTGATAATGGTATACATGACTTTATTTTCTAAGGTGCAGGTAGAGTACCATATTAAATGCTATACTTGGTTTCCTGCATCCCTGTTTCAGTTGTTATCTCAGTTATGTTATGCTTATATACTCAGTATATGTATCGTACTGATCCCCTTTCTTCGGGGGGCTGGATTTCATGCCCACAGGTATAAATATTCATTTCAGAGATCCGCCAACTCAGGATTTCCACTCACCTATGATTGGAGGTGCTCCACTATTTCGGTGTCTAGTTTTTTTGTACTGGTCCTCTGGTGTATATATGTATTTATTTATTCAGGGGTACGGCAGGGACCCTGTCCCGTCATATGTTACTGTAGTATTCTTAAAGCTTTGTAGACATGTATGTGTGGGTTGTTCATGAGTTTATTTCGGTTGTGCCTATACGGTATATTGTAAATATTTTTATGTTATGGCAGCCTTGTCGGCTTGCATTTTCTTTCATGATATGATATGAATGAAGGAGGCTATATGAACATAAAAAAGTTTTAACCCATTGAGGTTTTTGTGAGCAGTATTACATTATACATAGTCTAATTTGACTAAAGTTGATAGGTAGGTACACGGGGGTTTAGGTCGGACCCCAGTCATGGCCTACGGGGTTGGGTTATGACAGAATCCCCCCATAAGGTCTTCTTAAACTTGAAGATCCACCACCGCTTGTACTCTAGGGCTAAACACACATCATCCTAATTTTTATGCCAATACCCCCTTCTTCAATAGGATAGATCAGAGTCTCTCATGATGCCTAGTGGTATTTTTTCTTATCTTTATCCCATCCCCAGAAGAAGTCAACTATAAAGGACTTAATTTTTTTGAGGGTAGTGGAAGTAGGAGTGACAAAAAACATAAAATGAATTGGAAGGGACTGCAACATAAACTTCACTAGAGTAGCTCTTCCTCCATAACTTAGGATCTTAGTTTACCACCCTTTAATTCTGGAGATAACCTTGGATATGATACTAGTAAAATAGATGATCCTCTGACACCCTATGAAAATATGGCATCCCAAACAAGTGATAGGACCATGAGTTGATTTGAAACTAGTAGTGGTAGTGACCCTTTCAGTAATCTAAGAAGTTGTATTCAAGGGTATCATGGATTGACTTTTATCCTTGTTAATGGGTTTTACTGAAGTATGTTCATAAACCTGTAAAGTCTTGATGATAAACTTTAGAGAGTACTTGCAGGTTGAAGTGAATATGATTATATGATCAACAAAGCTCAAATGATTCATGAAGGCATCTTTCTTTTCCATGTGAAAACCTCTATACAGATATTGTTGATGAAGATTGTTGAGCATTCTAGAGAGTACCTCAGCACCTATTATAAAGAGAGTAGGAGACAATTCTCCCTATTTGAGACACCTTATTGAGTTGAAGAAACCATACCTACTACCATTCACAATAACTGAATACCAGTTGTTGGCCATTATTCTCCAAACCATGTCAATAAATTATTCTCCAAACCCCATTCTTATCATCACTAGACATATTAAATAAACAAGATACCATGTCATAGGCTTTAGCCATATCTAGTTTAATAATAACATTATCTCAAAGATTGGGTTTTTTGATGCTATGAATGATTTCTTGTGCCAACATTAAATTTTTAGAGATGTTATTCCTTGGAAAAAACCTGATTGATTCTCAGATATAAGGTGAGGTAGAATGGGAGCTAGTTTGACGCATAACACTTTGGATATGACTCTATTTGTAAAATTTCTGAGGGATATAGGTCTGAAATCAGGAAACTTATTAGGATGGTCTACTTTTGGGAGTAAGACCAAACATGTATGAGAAATAAACTTGGGTATAGAATAGACACACAAAAAGTATTTCACCAGGTTTAATAAATCTTCACTAATGATATCCCAGTAGGTATGAAAGAACTTGTCATTAATACCATCAGGACCTACAGTAGACACAATACTCTTAGAGAATACAACTTCTTTCAATTCCTCCTTAGTTGGCATAGGATTAAGAAATTGGTTTTGTTGATCAGTGATGATATTGGCGATATAGTTTAGGACATCGTCATTGATCAACTCCTTTGTCCTAGTCAAAATCTTCTCAAAATGAGAACAACCAGCATTAGCAATTTTTTCATCACCCTAGATAGTATTACCATGATAATCAATGAGTTTGTGGATAAACAATCTTCTTCTCATTTCTCTAATGATAGCATGAAAGTATTTGGAATTCGTATCTCCTTTCTTAAACCATTAAAGTTGAGTTTTTTTCTTGAGGATGGATTTTTCAGTTTTCAAATACTTGATATATTGAGCATTAACCAGATTCATCATGGTTCTATTTCCTTCAGAGTTATCAATAATAATATCATTCTTTGCTTGCCTAACTCTTTATTCAAACTCTTTGACAGATTTAAATATGTCTTCATATTATTGTCTTGACCAGTTGCTAAGAGTATTAGCTACCTTCTTCAGTTTTAGGGGAAAAACTCTCATAGGGTTCCCTCCACAGGTTTCTCCCAATAAGCTCTCACAGTGTCTAGGAATATCTCATTCTCCACCCAGTAGTGTAGGAACTTGAAATACTTAATGTGATTACTTTCTCTATCTTTGCATTCAAGTAAAAAGGGGCAATGATCTGAACCTGTTGAAGCAAGATAAGACACAATAGTCATAGGCATCATCTCCAACCACCTATTATTTACCATGGCCCTATCCAACCTTTTCCAAATTTTATCCTTATTGTCCCTGTTGTTGCACCATGTAAATTTCTGACCATGATAACCCAAATCAGTGAGTCCAAAGGCTTCAATTACACTTATGAACTCAAAAATTTTGTTCATGTTATAAGGCTATCCTTCTTGTTTTTCCTCTGTACCAGAGATCCCATTAAAGTAATCTATAGTACACAATGACTTGTCTATTTTAGAAATCTGCAGTAGCTTCTCCCATAGACTTTTTCTCATATAATCCTTACATTTGGCGTAAATAAAAGTAATCATGTAAGGAGTAGGAGTAGACACATACTTGATCTCACAGGTGATCTGTTGTTCATATTGATAAAAAATGGAGAGTCCACATCTTGTTTCCAAAAAAAACAAATCTTATTATTAGAATTATGACTGGCATAGTCCATTCTAAGCTAAATTCTGTAGTGGTTGAGTTCAGTTTTGTTAGACAAAGGTTGAAGAATTTCCAACATAAATATGTTGTGATAATCCTTGAGTTTTTGGGGTCTATCCAATGCACCTTGAGTATCAATACTCCTTGCATTCCATAAGATTGTACCAATCATCAAGATTTCTAGGATTTAGACCTTATGTTGATGCTACTCTTACATATATCATTATTAGAGTTTGTGGTAGAAACCTGATTCTTTTTCTTCTTCTTTTCATGTTGCCCCCTTGGTGATAAACCATTCTTCTCAAAAACCTGTTGCACTTCATCTTATATTGTAGTGTCTATGGTAGAACCAAATACCTTTAGTAGGTGATCACTGGTTTCCTCATCCTAATCATGAGTCTGTTCCCTCTAATCAGGATCTTCTTCATCTTCAGAGTGAATAACTATGTAGTCATCATTTAAGTTTTCTGATATTGTTTGGTTTGTGTCATAGGGGTTTTGTTTTTGATAAACTATTGCTTATAGATATTGCCATAATGTTCTTTTTAGCTTGAATTGTGGGAAATTTATTGCATAATCGATACATGTTGTTTTCCAACCCTATACTGAATTTCAATTTAATACTTGAGCATGGGGTATTGTTTTAGACTAGTTTTTAAGGTCAATTCTGGAATTTCAGATGCGGGTCCCATACTTTCCATTTTAGACCCTGAAATTGGTCCATCTCTGAAAATTATAAAATTAGTGTCTAAATGAATGTAATGATATTTTAAGTCTTTTGTTGACAACATGGCAGTGTTTCAAGGCCGTTCGGAAAGGAAAAACTCTGGCACAGTAATTTGGAGCAAATGTGTTCAGCCTACAGGTAGGCTACGACTTAACCTTCTTTATATTGAGCTGGAATATGTGAAAACATGTTGAGATTGATGGAATTTGGGTTGGGTAGATTATTTTTATATCTTATGTATTAGAAATCATGTTTTAGGCTTTAATTGGGTTTTTTGGGTTATTAGAAGCATGTGATCCTTTTCTTTCATTAGTATTGTAAGAGGAGTTGAATGCATATGATGTTGGTATTATGGAGCATGTTGGCCTTTGTATAGGTTGTAAACTTTCTTTAGGTGCCCCAACATTGCTCCGACGTGCTTAGATCCTTGTAGAATGGTTTAGAAGGCTAGTGCATGGTTGTTTGTCCTTAGCTAGGTGATAACCTTGCTCTTATGAATACCTTTATCCATATCTCAATATGATTGTGAATTTTGAGATGAGTTAGCGATACTAGACTTTGTGATTGTTGTGTTTTGGCTCTAGTTCAAACTTTGGCAGTATAACGATTGATTCATCAGGAGGAGAGTTTCGGTGAGTATTAGCATCTAGTTGGAAAGAAGAATGATTGGCACCTTTGGATAAATTATATATGAGCATTCGGGTCCCCAGTCGCGGCCTTTATAATAATATTGCATCAGGGAGCATCCAAGTAGCCAGTCCAAGCCTCTCTCAACCAGGTAGTATAGCGAGCATCCATATACCTAGTCCTAGCCTCGATCATACTAATTAATTCATGTAAACATCCGGGTTCTAGGCATGGCCTTGACCAAATTGACATCTCAAGCAAGCATCCAGGTTCCAGCCCCAGCCTTGACCACATAAAAAACTTGGGCGAGCATCTGGGTTGCCAGTCCTAGCCTTGATCCCTAGAGAATTCTTAGTTCTTCGATTCATGGAGATTTTGGTTCGAACATGACATTGTTCTTCAGTTCTTGGCATCGCAGGTTCTTGATTCCTAGCCTCGATAATTTCTACTCTATGTACTCAGCAGGCCTATAGGGGTTTGTCCAAGTTTTTATTTAATTTTGCGCACGAGTATCCCAGCTAAGCTTATGGGTATCCACTCGGGTATTATTAGCTGTAGTTCTCTTAGATGGTACCCTTTTCACTTTATATGATCATTATGATTCCTATTTAGTCTTATTCCTCTGTGTTATATTGGTTTTACCTTTCCTGCTCAGTCGACCTATGATGCCTACAGGGTACATGTGGTCTTAGTACTCACACTATACTCTGCATCTATTTTCATGATGCAAGACCGAACACCAGCTACCATCGCAATTAGATCGAGCCTATTGTGGTCATCTTCAGAGACTAGAGTGAGCACTTGATATTTTGGGATCATTTCTATCTCCTTCAGCATGGATGGCCCATCTTTTGACTTTTGAGACTAGACAATTATTATATATATATTTGTTCCATATTTCGGATTTGCACTCGTATTTTAGTTTTTAGTAGCTCTATGCTTGTGACCTCCAGGTTCTGGAAGGGATCTTTAGTTGTATATATCATGTTTTTGTTTGCCCCTGCTTATATATTCTTTTTATTTAACCTTTTATATTCTTGTTTAATTTCTTCCCTCAAACCCATTACTTGTCATTATAAGTTTATGGGTTGGCTTACCTACTAGTGGGTTATTGTAGGTGCCCTAAAAAATCGGGTCTTACATAGGCCATAATTTTGATCCAAAAAGCCCAAGAACTTTAAGAAAGATTAAGTGACAAAATTGGGAAGGTCAAAACCATGCGTTACTAAATGTATAGCCATTGGTGCATGAAAAATAAAATCTTGTGTTAGGGAAATAAATAAGAAAAGTTAAATAAAGCCAACTATTATGTTGTTGAGCAAAAATAAAATAAAATATAAAGAAACTCCATGATGCAGATAATTGAACTGAAAAGAAAAAAGGTAAGCTGGACAAAGAATGAAGTGGTGAGAACGAGGTTGTGAAACACTCGCATGGAATGAATAAATATAGTCTATTAAAAGAACTTGGGAACCTAGTCAGTATGCATGTCCAAGATAATACGTACCGCCCCCTAGCCTAGATTACAACCCAAAAAACTCCTAAGTGATTCTTAATTCTTAGCTACCTTAAATGACCTGCATATTACACTAAGAGAAATCCTATGGTTAATCTCGAGTAACGTGTGACTTCATTTGACAGAGTGAGTGAATTTTTCTTAATACCCATTGTTATTAGTATTGAATGTAATTGTTAGAGTATATGGGTAATTCTTTCTTTGTGAGGGCATTTGTTTAGTAGAAGAATGATAATCTTGAATGATTTTTGATTAGCAATTCATGTGAGTTTGTTTCATGATAGAGTCAATTCTTGAGGTATGGTTATTTTGGGGTCAGTCGGTTGCTTGACTAAAGTAAACGTGGCTATGAAAGTAAACTATTTGCGAAATCACTATGGTTTGGTAGGACTGCTTTATATACATGATGTTTGTTATTGTGTTCACAGGATTGGGAGTTTGCTCGAGGACGAACAAAACTATAAGTGTGGTGTATGATCTTGGGTGCATATGCATCCAATAGCCAAAATAACTCATATTCATAGTAGAGTTTGATGCTTATGTTGACTCCTATTTAGGCTATTCCTCTTTTTCATATTATTTTTACCTTTTCTGCTAAATCAGGCTATGATGCCTACTGGGTACCTGTTGTCTTGGTACTCAAACTATACTCTGCATCTACTTTTGTGATGCAGGACCGAGTACCAGCTACCGCCGTGGATAGATCGAGCTTGTTGCATTCAGCTTCGGAGACTAGGGTGAGTACTTGACATTTCTGGATCATTCCTGTCTCCTTCAGTATGGATGGCCTCTTTTTTTCCTTTTGAGATTTATCAGTTTTTATATATATTTTTGGTCCACTTTCGGGACTTGTACTCGTGTTTTATATTGTAGCAACTCTGTACTTGTGACTTCAAGGTTTTGGGAGAGATCTTTAGTTGTTTATATCATATTTTGGTTTACTTTCGCTTATTCTTTCTGCCTATCTTTATAATTCATCACTCTTGTTAAGTTTCTACCCTCAAACCCATTACTTAAAGTTTTGAGTTGACGGGTTGGCAAGCACCTACTGAAGGGTTATAGTAAGTGCCATCATGACATAAGGAATTAGGTCATGACAATGTCACAACCCAACTCCGTAGGCCATAACTGGTACCCGAATTGAACACCCATACATACCCTTAGTCCAACTTAATAATGTCGGTGGTGATATTTGGTGGTGGGTTCATACATTTTGATGGTGATGATGTAATTTTAGTTCTGAGTATTGTTATGGGTGTTGAATTTTATGGTCGTTAGTTACAATTTGTTTGGGTTTGATCATAGGTGGTTTTGATTTTTGATGGTCAAATATATGAATTCGATTGTGATATGGTGGAAATACTAGTAGTTTCATGGTTGTGTTCATTAAAGAAGCAACAATTGATGATATAGCGATTTGTTTTAGAATCTAACATGGTATCTGATGTGGCAGTGAGATAGCAGTGATGTGGCGTGAGTGTAATACACCTCCCATTGTGAGAATGGTGTTATACATCTCAGGGGGTAAATAAATTCACTTTTGAGTAGTACAGGTGTATAATAGGTAGTCATAATAGTTTAAGTGTGTAATTGACTTTTTGGGACAAGCTCAGGAGTGAATTTATGCCTTTTCCCTTTATTAATTCTCATGATATTATTATGCACGATTTGAAATTACATTTTTGATGAATTTTTCATGAGCCCATGCATTATGCTTATTTTATGATTATGAACTATATTTTGAGAATTATGCACGCATCAAAATTAGGTTGCTTCAAAAGGTGAAGTATTCTTATGATGAAGTATTTCCATGATTTTATATGAAAAAGTCTATCATGATTTAGATGCTTATATAAGTGTATTGATGAATATGTTAAGAAATCATGATTTGTAAAAGGAGATATTTTTATGATTTTCAAGTATGTTATGATGAATTTGGTCTTAAGACATTATTATTATTTTTTAAAGATTATGCTATCATTATAATTATTCTTGCTGAGAATATTACCTAGAACCTAGTTGGACTAGTTGCGCTTATCCAGGTCCCAAAACTATGTTGGCCCATAGGATTTGCCTTAATTGGCCCTAGTTAGTGGATCCACAAATAGCTAATGTTAATGGTAGTTTCCTTGGCAAGTAGGACAATATCTTTTCAATGTGGGAGGGATGACACCAGACTCCATATTATAGCTCACATGATTTATGTCGGCTTACGAATATTACATTGACCAAGTATAATCTGTGAACAATGATTTAAAAGATTATGTCATGTTTTAGCTTGGTCATTGCATTATCACTCTTTATGTCATGCGTTGCACATTCTCTATACTCAGTACATTTTATATTACTGACCAAATACATTTTTTGCCAATATTGTTTTACAATAATGGTCATGACGCTTCTCGTCAGTCCCGTGGTTAGTACAAACTCCTCTCAGCTTTACAATATTGGTGAGTCCTAATATTTTGAGGAAGTTCAACTTATACTTGTTTAGACTTTATTTCAGTTATCCTTATGTTTGAGATAGCCAGATACATATTATAAAAAATCATCTATGATAGAGGCTTTCAAACATTAAATGATTATGTATTTGATAAATTTTATCTGATTTGTTTCCTATTATACTATATCATACTATGTTGAGACCTATCTTCCACTTTCAAATTCATTTGGATTTCTTAATTGTCTTACTGTCATGCTTATGTTAAGAGACTTGTTTAGGGTCTTTCGGGATCCTATTTATTATGTCATGTCTAAGGTGTAGCTTGGGCCATGACAATTACGCTCATGAGCTTAAGCTATCTCGATGCGTAAGCAATAACTCAACCATGCTGCATCAAAATAGACACAAAACCAATGCCAGATGCATCACGATACACTGTGAAGCACTCACCCTCAATTGGATAAATCAAAATAGGAGCGATAGTAAAAAACTCCTTGATCTTCAAAAATCTCATCTCACACTCCTCTGATGACTCAAAACGAACATCCTGGCGAGTCAAATGAGTCAAAGGTGCTGCTATAGTAGAGAAGCCCTCTTAGAACATGCTGTAGTAACATCTTAATCAACAAAGGTATGAATCTCAGTCGTTGAGGTGGGCTTGGCCTAATCATGAATATCCTCAATCTTCACTGGATCCATCATAAATGACATCCTTGGACACCACATGCCCCAAGAGTGCTACAGAGTCCAGCCAAAACTCGCACTTTGAGAACTTGGCATAAAGTCACTAATCTCTCAATGTTTGGAGCACAAACCTTAAATACTGCGCATGCTCCTCTGTACTCCGCAAGTATGCCAATATGTCATTATGAACACAATGACAAAGACATCAAGGCTCCATGAATGCCACTAGGGCATTGGTCAATCATAAAAGACATCACTAGAAACTCATAGATTGTAATGAGTCCTAAATGCGGTCTTAGAGATATCCACCACCCTAATCCTCAATGGATGGTAACCGGATCTCAAATCAATCTTAGAAACCATTGCGACACATTGAAGCTAGTCAAATAGGTTATCAATACGAGGCATAGGATAACTATTCTTCACCATCACTTTGTAAACTTTCTGTAGTCAAGACAAAGCCACATGGACCGTCCTTCTTATTTACAAACAAGACTAGGGAGCCCTCAAGGCGACATACTGAATGAATCCCTTATCAAAGAGAACCTAAGATGTACACTGAGCTCTTTGAGCTTTGTTGGGGTCATATAATAAGGAAGAATAGAAATAAGATGAGTTCCCAGCTCATGGTCAATGGCAAAGTAAATGTCACACTCTGGGAAATCTAGGTAGGTCCGTAGGAAACACATCCACAAAATCTGGCAACACATGAGATGAATCAACTGAAGGGTCCTCTATACTAATATCTCTCACATAAGCCAAATAAGATAAGTACTTGATAGCAACCCCTCTCTGCGCCCTAACATAAAGAATAACTCCAGTCAGTGTGTGGCTAATCTAGCCCTGCCAAACAACTTGAGGGATGCAAGGCATGGCTAAGGTAACAATCTTAGCAAATCAAAGAACGCATGGTGAGGGGATAATTCCATGCCCAGAATAATATCAAAATCTAACATATCCAACTCAACAAGGTCAGCCCAAGTTTTCCACCCATAGATAGTTTCCAAAGAAGATATATACATCCAATCCACTAATAAAGACTCACCCAAAGGGGTTAAAACATGCATTAGTGCTGATAAATGCTTAAAACATATATTCAACCGGGAAGGAAAATAAAGAGATACATATGAAAATGTAGAACCCAAATCAAATAAAGCCGAGGTGGGATAATGACATAAGATAATCATACCTATGATAACATTGGTAGATGCCTCATCCTTTGCCCTCACTAGAGCTGCATAAAAATAGCCCTTTCTGCCTCTTCCCTTTGCATCAGACCTAGCACTCCTTACCTACCTCTAGAATCCAACTCGAGCTCTCTAGTGACCATCTATTGGTCCTATCCCTAGGCATCGCCTTTATCTATAAGGGCTACTGCTACAACTTATCACACTACATATGGTGCAATATTAATCATCCTTCAGCTGGAATAGTCTCTAGACCAATGGGCAAGCTTATAACTATCATAGAATCCTTGAGAAGAATGAACCGCATTATAATGGCCTCCACTGCCTACAGAACCCGAATCTGAACCTCTCAAACTCTATCCCATATGAGGACCACCCTACCTGAAGGTCGTCTGAACAGGCCTACTAGGCTGACCCTTTTGCAACCACTTGCAAGGCCTAACATAAGATTCCCTACCCCTAGAGTAGTATCTACTATAATTGCCCTGGTGTTGAGCCATCTTATTACTTCCCTCTTTGGCCTTGTAATGGAGATGATTTATGGCATGGGAATAATTAACCTCCTTTAAGAAAGATCATCCTGCTGCAATCATAGGCTCAATCTCCATCCTCAACCGAAACCACTACCTATAAGTAAAGAATTGAACCCTCTCCGAGTGGGAGATAATATCATAGTAGCATAATAGAAGAGCTCATGAAGCCTCACTTGATACTCAGAAACATTCATGGAGCCTCGAGAACCAATCACAGAGTCTAGAGTCTATCTTTGACACTCTGTGAAGTAAACCTGCCCAAGAAGGCCTCAAAAAAACTCAACCTAAGACACCAGAGGTAACCCACCTAGTCTAGTCTCTAAGTACGAGCACCACTACTACTTATCTAGCCTGTAAATCTGATGAGCAGGGAAGTCAGCTCCTCTGACTCTATAAAAGCTGATATATGTAGCTGCTCATGAAAAGTAGGCAGAAACTCGACATCCTCTCTAATAGCCCAAGAAAAACTCAAAAGAGATAGTCTCAAGAAAACTCTAAGCTTCTTATGCTCCTCCAATGGCATAGCCTTGGCCCCTATAACTAGCTAGGGGACAAAGGGTGATGATGGCAGCTGAACCTTATGTAATACCCCATACTATTTTAACTCAGGTAAATTCCAAGAACCCATGGAAAAGTGAGAAGAGTCACTAGTTGAGTGAGCTACAAGAGGTCCTATAACTCGTATAAGCCCTACGACTAATAGGAAGAGCTATAGAACTCTTCCACACTTGGGACAATTTTGAGTCGTCAAGGCCATTTGAACGCTCTAATATTATACCCTGTAAGAGACTCTATGATCTTAGAGTTAATGTTAAAGTCAACTAACACATTCTCATAGCTATTGGAATATGCATCTAGGTCCTATGACTAGGTTTATGACCTATACAAACTTGTACGACCCGTAGAGAAGGACCCGTAGACCCAAGTCCCAAACCCCTCGGTCAGAGTCTATAATGGCTTTGTACTACCCATAGAAAGGCTCGTAGACCCCAACCTGTCAATTTCTAGTGGACCTATATTATGGTACCCAACTTCTATGATTAGTCTTTATGGTCTGTAGAAGACTCTTTGGTCCGTAGAACGGCTTGTAGCGGCCCAAAATCAGTTTTTAATGAGGGTTAATTTGGTCTTTTTTAACCTTTACCTAACTAAACCCATGATTTTTTGGGACTAAAATAGGTTTATTATTAGTAATAAATGAGGTTTTTGTTTTATTAACACTTAGAATATTAGAGAGCAAGGATTGGAGAGAAGGAGAAAAATCTAGAATTCAAGAGTTTCAACCGAATTCTTCAAGTTTTGCTTCGATCATTGAACTTTTAGGTATGTAAAGAATATCAACATGTTGGAGTGAGTTTGTCCTCATTCTTACATCTTCATTCAGTCAAGTTGAGTTCTGAGCTTGAGTTTCAATCCCATTAAATTGTGTTCTTGAGTTATCTATGTAATTCCTTATTGAATTCTTTGTATATAAGCATATTGTGATTATTCCCATGATTTGCGTCCTTGAAATGTCGTTCATGTATGCATTCACATGAACCCTAGTTGAGAAAGTTGCATTATCTAATTCAACGCATTGTTTGAGTTTTAAAGAATGATACATTTCATCTTTTAAATTGAGAAAGAGTTTGAGTTTGAGAAATATTTTGTTCACTATTTTTAGCATGATCAATATTAAGTCTAAATTATTTTAAGTTATAATGCATTTAAATACTTATTTTTCAATTTATTTGAAGAGTTAAAGTATATTTTATGCATCTACTGAGATTGAGAAGTATAATTGTTTTAAAGAGAAGAGTTGAGTTGGGAAGAGTTGAGCAAATTGAATAAAGTCCAATGAGACTAAATGAGTTAATTGACAAAATACACTCACTTGAGATACGACCATAATAAATATATTTTTGGGAGTAGTGTTGAGCACCACATTGGATAAGAGTATAGAATAATTCGAACCCCATAAACTATGTAGCCAACGTATGATAGGATCATGTCGGTGATTCTGGCGACTCCTCATTAGCCTCATAGAGGGCTTTTATTGGATCCTTGAGATGGCTTTCATCCCTTACCCTAGAAAAATATTGGATGGCTATGGCAATTATAGTAGTTTGTTGTATCATCACGAGGCTCATAGTGATTGTTGTCTCTTAGAGAAACTCCGCAAGAGTAAAATACTATTTTTATATAGAGTTTCATTGATTATCTATATTTTTTGAAAGCATTATATATTTCATATATTGCATGATTTATTGAGTATCCATTCTATTAAGTTGAGTTAAGTATTCTTGAGTAAGTCTCTTCTCAATTATTTTACATACCATAAATTCTATGTACTGGTGCCATTTGGAGCTTGTAAGACCCCAAAAATTTGTAAAGTCCTAAAAAGACAAACAAAAAATGAAAGTGTAGAGAAATGTAGAAAATTGGCACCAGGTATCGACCATGGAAGGCCATCATGGGTCGTGGTACGCACCACGCCTCGTGTTGAGCCACTATGGTGGTGTTTTAGAGACTCAGACCTGGATGAAAGAGACCACGATGAGGGACTATAGACTGTGGTGAGCACCATGAGCCGTGAAGCCCTCTGCGGTGAACCCTCCCTTAAGTCCCTAGGAAACTTCCCAAGGAAAGGGCCATGGACGATCACCACAGGCCGTGGAGCCCTCCATGGACCGTGGTGTGTTTTTGTGATGGTCACTCTATAGACCCCCTACAGGACCAACACCACGGCCATGGTTCATGGACCGTGCTGCCCTCCAACGACCGTGAAGGCCTCCGTGGAAAAGTTCAGAGACTCTCGCTGCAAATTTCAAAAAATATTTCCCTAAATCAGGACACCACCGCAGGCCGCGGTGAGCACCAAGGACCATGATGGGTCCTCCGTGAAGTCAGTCTGGCTCGATTTAAAAAGAGAATTTGGGTCTTTTGCTATCTTTGATAATGAAGTGTGGTCATTTTGAGGACTGAATATACCCTATCTAAATCCCTAAATCTCTTCCAAACACTCCATTCTTACACTTAGGCTTAAACACACAAATTATCTCCTCTCAAGTTCACCCAAGGGTTTTCCAGCCAAGACTAGGGTTTTCACCTCAAGTTTCTTTAAGTCTCCACTCTCAAAGATTGCTTTAGGAAATTGTTTCCCTAAGGTATGTGGGTCTCATCCATGGGTTCTTCCACCCATTGAGCCCAAATATTTTTCACAACTTAATAGTTTAATTTCAAATGGTGAAATCTTATGGGTTTCTACATTGTGATTTCAAATGCATGGATTGTTGTTTATCTAAAGTTTATTTATCTATCATAGTCTATATTGACTCGGGATTTCAATAAAGAGATGATTTTAATAGTTAAAGAAATTCAAACTTTGAAAGATATACTAAATCAAAAGAAATAAAAATTGATAAAGAACCTATAAATAAAACCTTATGTATCATAGGATCCCATATTTCAAAACTAAAAATACCTGAAGGATACGGAGGAAATAATTTAAAATGTTAAGCTCCGACTCAGAAAATTCTAAAATAGATAATCTTATAATAAATATAAAAGAAACCAAGTTAAAAATGAAGGTGATATGATAAACTTAAAAATAGATACAATCAAACCAGAAGAAGTAGATTTTAATCCAAATATTACTAAGCTCCCTACTCAAGCTGAAACCAGCTGAACAAGTTTTAATAGATCTACCAAGGCTTATGCAACTATAAACTCTGTGTTAAGATCAAAAGATAGTCATACACCCGTAAGATCAATGAAAAGCAAAGCGATTAATCCATTTGGAATATATCTAGATTTAGATGGTATTAATAATACTGAAGAAGCTATAGATAAATGGAAAACTTCTTTAAGGATAGCAGTAACAATAAACAAAATGGATTATGACACAACTAAACATTTTATAGAACAAAGTCTATTAAATAGCCTATATTTATCCTCTAGTGCCTATGTAACGCATCACAATAGTTCGTATAACCCATCAACAGAGTAGTATCAATCCAATTTTGATATCCTTAATAATCATGAAGAACTATATCCCATCTTGTAGTGCATCCATAAGTCATCTACAATAATTTGAGAGTCTAACCTTACATAAAACACATAATCTTCGACACCTCACTGTTACCGTCTTTTAACTTGGTGCTTTTTATATTTATTATGAGATCGTTTATGTCAGAATTTTCTGATTCTGAGCTTACCATTTTAGATTATCTCCTCCATATCCTTCTGGTATTTTTATGTTGGCAATATGTCTTCTTTACCTTTTTAGCTATCTTGTACATGTCATCTAAATTTCTAGAATAGGGAATTATCTATTCTTATATCACTAAAAGAGGGTTGCTTTTTCATTCTATATCTAGTTCATTAAAATTTTTATCACATCTTAGTGCTTCGGTTATCTGGTCAAATTTAGATGTATCACTTTCTTGTCTAATTTTAATATCTAAAGTCGGCATGTTTTGGGTAATATCTACTTCTATATCTTTAAGATCTATCTTGGCTCTGATACCAACTGAGGGAGGGGGTCCAAAAAATCACTGGTTCAATAAATCATTTATCTATATAGGTATATTCTCATATCTAACAGTATTTTTTATCTTGTTCAATGATTAAAATTAAGCCTTCTGAGGAGGAATATGTTATGTCTAAAGTGAGCATAATATCAAAATTGAGCGACTTTCCTAAACAATATACTATTATAATAGTATAATATCTCAACTTAAATAAAAAGTCAAGGGTCCAACACGCTTCTATACCTGTCCCATTTTGACCGAAGTTACACTGGGTATTCGCCGAGACTTTTACCAAACATTGCAGTCCCAACGTGAAAATAGATAATTTCCCTGACGTGCCTTCAGCATAACTCAACACATTCTTAGTTTGTTTTTTACTCTAAGGTGTAAGGGGGATATGGAAAGGGAGTCTTTTCTTTTTATAGAAGGAAAGAAATTATAAAGAGATAATAAAATTTTGCTCAGGAAAGATTCTCACAAAGTTGTAGTTATTATTTATATTAGAGATGTTTTAATAATGAGAAAGAAGGCTGATGATTTCTCGATGCCCTCCATTTACAGACTACTGCCTCTTATATAAAATGAGGCAACAAACTTCAAGCATACATTTCAGAATGTTTAAATTAAACTTGAAAATGACCTATACCTATTAATTTACAAAAGGAAAAGAAAAAAAACTTACATATATTTATTTCTTACATTATTAGAAAAAATAAACTAAGTTGGGCCCTATGTCTTTACATTATTACAACATGACAAAATGGTCATTATCTCATGTTTCTGTCAGTTTCTTCATCCTTATCTTTTTCTTTTCTTCTTATCTTTAATATCTTCTCGTATCTTCCTTATCTTCTGCTTCTTCTACATCTTCTACATTTTCCTGATCCTTATCTTATCTTCCACGTGTCACTGTTCTACTCGGATGATGTAGACATTGCATCTTCAATAACCTTTCCCTTCTTGGGTGAGCAAAATTCGCACGTGCCTTTCTCATGCTTTCTCATCTCACATAATCATTGTTGTGCCTGAGGACTGTATTTAATAATTCCTTTGTTAATTATGTTTATCTTGGTTTTCATGTACCTTTTAGCCGACGGTGGGGTAATGTAATGACCCTGAAGGTTATTTTTGGATTTTTTCATAAAATAACCATTTTACCCTTCTCTTTAGTTTCCTGAGTCATTTTTGATTAGTACTGGATGTTGGTTTTTAGAAAATCTTATGAAAATTTAAGACTTTAAAAATTCTGAGTTTTCATAAGCTTAAAGAGTTCAAAAGTGGTAATTGGGGTCAATCAGAGCTACGGGTCTCAAAATATATTTTCGTCGATTCTAGCTGCTTTAGAATGTCAAAATTGGCTTAGAGGACTTTACGGAATTAGTTTTGGAGTTGTAACGAAGATTTGAGGCCTTCAGTTGAGAATTTAAGTAATTTTAAGCTAAGATTTGACTTTGGTCAACTTTTGGAGTTTCGATTCTTGAAATAGAATTCTAATGACTCCGTTGGGTTCGGGAGATGAATTTTGGTCTAGAAGAAATGTTGGTTGAATTTTTAGAGGTCCCGAGCTCATTTTGGTATTTTGAAGGCCTACGTTGGTTTAGTTGCGATTTTTCAAATTTTGGGTCAAGGAGACCTCAAATTCAAATTCTGATGGTTCTATCAGCTCTAAAATGTCAAAATTAGGCTAGTAGCACTGTTGGAATGACTATCAAGGCAATCGATACAAGTTTGGGGTCATTTGACGCTTTTGACTTTGAAAATTAGTCTATAGTTGACTTTGGTCAATATTCTTGGAAAATGCGCTTGAATGAAAATTCTGACAGCGCGGTTGGTTTTAAAATGTTGATTTTGGTCTAGAACGACCCTTCGTTCGCTTTCTGAGGCTTCCAAACTAATATTGAGGCCCGTTGTAGAATGTGGCTTAAAATAACTCTTAGGTGTGGGACCCACTTTCTATTAAAATTATCTCGTATGGGAATTATGAATGCGCCATTGAGTGCGGAATGTCGAATTTAATGGGGTAGCATATCTGGTTTATTTTTATCGCATTTCGAACGAATTTCGAACACCCCATCAGAGATTTTAGATTTTCGAAAATCTGAAATCGTCATCAATAGCAGCACAACATCCCTTTTCTTTCTTTTTTGGGTTTTGTCTCAACTTTAAAACCCCATAAGTTGAGCATTAGGGCTCCAAATTGGGTTATTCAAAAGGTAAACTTGTGAGAGTTTTCGTGGAGAACGCATTGGAGAGATTGAAAACTTATTTGAAGCATTCAATTCAGGTAAAAATCATGATTTTATTTACAGCAGTGTCCATTTTCGGATTGAGTTTTTGAAGAACTTTGAGAAATTATTTCTTCACCTATATAAATCTGATTTTGGTGATTCAAGGGTCTAAATTCAAGAAAATTTCGTGAGGAATCTTGTGGTAATCTCAGAAATGCAAGGGGAAGCTTCTTTTGAAGTAAAAATGTATTTTTAGTTACTGATTTAGTCATTTTTGGAATGAAATTTTATAGAATTTTGGAAGAATGTATCTTGGTCAATATAACTCCGTTTTGAGTGATTTTTGAGGCTAGATTGTGGTTTTTTTTCGCAAGGATCATCATAAAGTAATTTGTTTGGGTTGAAAGAGTCTTGTTTTTCTAGAATTTGTTTATTTTGATGCTGCCATTTTTGGTCCTTTAGTTGGAATTTATGAGTTTTGGTTGAATGGCGTGTAGAGAGGCTGCCTTGTTTGTTTTCTTAGTTGAAAATGTGAGAATTGATTGTTTGATCATCTTGCATTATTTTTCTACCCCAAATTGTGTTATAAATCTGATTTGTGAGCTTAGGGTGACGTTTAGAACTTATTTTGACGGTCAAATTCAGAATTTCGTATGTGGGTCCCATATTTTCCAGTTTAGACTTCGAAATCAGTCCATCTCCAAGAATTATGAAATTAGTTTCTAAACAATTGTATCAATATTGTGGTTCTATTTTTGACAGGGTGGCAGCGTTTTGAGGCCGTTCAAAAGGGAAAAGCTCCAGCATAGTGATTTGAAGCTCGCGTGTTTAGCCTACAGGTAGGCTACAGTTTCCCTTTCTTTAGATTGAGCTAAAATGTATGAAAGCATGTTGAAATAGTTGGAATTTTGATTGGGTAGTTTAATTGTCTATCTCAGATATTAGAAATCATGCTTTAGGCTTGATATCGGATTTTTCGGGTATTTAGAAGCATGTGTATCTTGTCGTTATTTGTTAGTATTATAAGGAGAGTTGAATGAGCATGTTGTTGATATTGTGGAGTATGTTGGCCTTAGTATAGGATATAAACTTGCTTTAGATGCCCCGGCGTCGCTCCGGTAGACTTAGATCCTTGTAGAATAGTGTAGCGGGCTAGTGCCTAGGAGTTTGGCCTTAGTTAGGTGTTACCCTTGCAATTAAAAATATATTCATCAATAAATCGGTATAATTGTGACTTTCATAATGCATCGGCAACAATAAATTTAAAGATCGTTGACTTTGGCTTCGGTTACAGTTTTGGCATATCGATTGACTCTTTGGGAAAAAGATTTTAGGTACTGTTATATTCTAGTTGGGAAGTACAATATTTGGCATCATGGATAAATTATCTGTGAGCATCCAGGTACCAAGTCCTAGCCTCTTCTTTGAATTATCAGAGAGCATCCGGGTAGCTAGCCTCAGCCTCTACCAGCTTGCTAGTACGACGAGCATCCGGTACCCAGTCTTGGACTCAATCATATTGGTTTTATGGTGAGAATCTGGGTACCCAGTCTCGGCCTCGACTGTACTGTTGTATTATGGCAAGCATCCGGGTACTCATTCCTAGTCTTGGCCACTTTGAACATTCGGGCGAGTATCTGAGTCCTAGTCCTGGACTCGATCTTATTAATGTTTTATGGAGACCATGGGTACCCAGTCCCCACCTCGAATGTACCATTGTATTATGGAAAACACCCGGGTACTCAGTCCTGGACTTGGCCACTTTGAATATTCAGGCGAGCATCTGGGTCCCTGTCCTGGCCTAGACCCCTAAGACACCCCTAGTTTGATTGAGTCTTAGAGATTTTGGGTTTGGAAATGATATAGTACTTCGGTTCCTGACATCGTAGATTCTTGGTTCCTAGCCTTGGTAGTTGTAGCTATTCTGTGTACTTGGCGGGCTTATGGGGGTTCATTCGGGTTTTTATTTAACTTGTGCACAATTGTCCCGGCTGGTCTTATGGGGTCCCAGTTGGGTATAGTTAGATGTAGTTCTCATAGGTAGTAACCTCTTCCCTTTTGATGCTTATGTTGACTACTATTCAGCCTATTACTCTTTTTCATATTGTTTTTACCTTTTCTTCTCAGTCGGCCTATGATACCTACTAGGTACCTATTATTTAGTACTCATACTACATTCTGCATCTACTTTCTAATGCAGTACCGAGCACCATATACCACCATGGATAGATCAAGCCTTCACAGCCAGCTTCAAAGACTAGGGTGAGCACTTTGCATTTTTAGATCATTTCTGTCTTCAGTATGGATGACACATCTTTTGCCTTTTGAGACTAGCCAATTGTTGAGTATATTTTTGGTTTATTTTTGAAAGTTGTACTCATCTTTTATTTTATAGTAGCTTTGTACTTGTGACTTTCAGGTTCTGGGAGGGATCTTTAGTTTCCGAATGGACGGGCTGGCTTACCTACTAGTAGGTTATAGTAGGTGCCATCATGACCTAAGGAATCGGGTCATGACAAGTTAGTATCAGAGCCCCAGGTTCATTGGTCTCATTTGTACAGAGCTAACATCTAGTAGAGTCTCGCAGATGGGTGCGGAGACGTCCGTAACTTATCTTCGGAAGGCTAAGATGTCATTAGGAACATTCTCTATGTTGTATCATTTCATGCATTTTTGTGTTTTATTGGTTTTCTAAAATCTCATTTATTCCACTCTTTCACAGAGATGGTTCGTACACGCTGTACCACCAGTCATGATGACACACCAACGCCTGGAAGGCCAATCCCGTGGGATAGGAAGGGGAGAAACACCAGCTCTAGACCCGAAGATAGAGCCAGAGCTGGTAGTGGAGCATTAGGATGCTCCTATTCCTCCTTATCCAGAGGGACCACTACCAGCAGCACAACTCCAGCTGCACCAGTTATGAACCTAAAAACTATAGGCAATGAATGCGCAGCTTCTTATGGCTATTGGGGTTGTACTACAAGCCCCGACCCCAGTAGCAAGCATACCAGCACCGCGGGATCTGCCTGCCCAGCAAGTACTTGAGGTTCAGCTGCCTCCACCAGTTATTGCACCCCCACCAGTATTTTTGAATGGTGTGATGTCATCACATGATCAAAAGATGTTAGGGGTATTTCAGAGGTTGTCACCCCCGATATTTTTTGGAGACATTGGTGAGGATGCCATGGAGTTCTTTACTACCTGTCAAGAGAAACTCTATTCCTTGGGTCTTGTGGAGTCAAGAGGTGCCGACTTCACTTCTCACCAGCTCAAAGGGGCAGTCAGACAGTGGTGGCACTCTTATTTGTAGTCCCGGCTAGTTGGGTCACCACAATTGACATAGGCCCAATTTTCAGAGGTTTACCAGAGTTGATACATCCCTAGAAGTGTTAAGGACTAACTTCGAGATTAGTTTAATCGATTAGAGCAAGGCCACATGACGATTATGGAGTACAAGGCCAGATTTCATCAGCTTTCCTGACATGCCACTATGATTCTACCTACTGATTAGGAGAGGGTACGATGTTTTATGCACTTATTAAGGCCTTATCTGAGGTTGGGGACCAAGCACTTAGTTTCTATAGGCCACTCTTTTCTGGATGTGGTGGATCCTGCCCGCACGATTGAGATTATTCATCGTCAGGCCTAAGGGGGTAGCGATAAGAGACCCAGTTATCATGGTAGCTACAGTGGGTCCCATTCTAGATGCTATAATAGTCATGACAGGCCCCGCCAGTAGTTCCAGCAGGATAGATACCAGCAAGATCAGTCCAGTCGACTGATTTACGATGCTCTACTAGTAGTTGAGGGTAGTCAGCCCTATTTGGGGGGTTCCACCACAGGACATATCTCGAAGGGATCAGGTCCGCTTTATTTCTACTGTGGATAAGTTATCATAGGTCACTCAGCTTTAACATGCTTCGATTATAGCTCACTAGAGCACTGGGCTAAAAAGTGTCCTAGTCAGACTATACCATTGGCAGTAGCGCCATCTATACCAGGAGGTATAGATCAGGGTCACGGCCACGACGATGGTCAGCAGGGTGTTTGGCGAGTTTCCTGGGGAGGTAGGTCAGGTGGTAAGGCAAATATTTGCGAGGGAGACGGATAGGGCCATTTCTATGCTGCTCCAGCGAAGGCAGAAACTGAGGTATCGGATGATATTATCACAAGTACTATCCTTATTTGTTAGCAGACTGCTTCAACTTTACTTAATCCAGGTTCCACGTATTCCTATGTGTCTTAATATTTTACTCCACATTTGGGTATTACTTATGAGTCACTTGAGGTTTCATTGCACATTTCGACCACAGTAGGGGATTCTTTAGTAGTGGATCAGGTTTGTAGATCCTGTATGGTGACTATTCAGGGGCATGAGTCTCAGGAAGATCTTATATTACTTGATATGCTAGACTTTAATGTTATTTTGGGCATGAATTGGCTATCCCCTCATCATGTGGTTTTGGACTATTATGCCAAGACAGTTACATTAGCCATGCCTGGTATTCCCTCATTCTTGTAGCAGGGTATTTATAGTTGCTCACCGACTAGGATCATATCCTTTATGCGAGCCCGATGGCTAGTTGCGTCCGGGTGCTTGGGTACTTAGCATATGTCCGTGATGTGTCCAGCGAGGTCCCTACTATTGATTCAATCTATATGGTTATGGAGTATACTGATGTCTTCCCCACTGACCTACCTGGTATACACAGAGAGAGATATTGACTTTGCCATAGATTTAGAGCTGGGAACTAAGCCCATTTGTATACCACCTTATAGTATTGCACTCGCGGAGCTCAAGGATCTCAGCGTGCAGCTTGAAGATCTACTAGGTAAGGGATTTATTCACCCGAGTGTGTCTCATGGGGTGAACCTATCCTGTTTGTTAATAAGAAGGATGAGACTATGCGGATGTTTGTTGATTACAGGCAGATGAACAAGGTGATAATGAAATATTGTTACCCCATGCCTCGTATCGATGATCTATTCGATTATCTTTAGGGTGCCATGGTATTTTCTAAAATTTATTTGAGATTCGTAGATTCATCGAATTGGTAGAGTACTACCGGCACTTTATTGAGAGATTTTCTACTATAGCAGCACCTTTGACTTGGTTGACTTGGCAGGATGTTCCATTCGTATGGTCGGAGGATTGTGAAAGGAGCTTTTTAAGAATCAAAGAGTTGCTTTCCACCACTCCTTTATTGACTCTTTTAGTTGATGTAGAGAGATTCACCATTTATTGTGATGCATCTGGTGTTGATTTGGGTTGTGTACTGATATAGTAGGGTCGGGCTAGTTAGCTTCTCCTTTTGTCTCCCTTACCATTGATTTTGTGGTGGTGCCATTCCTTGTTAAATAGGTGACTAGACCAGCTTTTTTGGTGTTGGGAGTTGTGGTTTTGGTTGGATTAGAAGGTTGTCGTAGTTAGAGGTTGTCCCATGGCGTGAATGGTTAAATAGTTCTTCATATAATTATGCTGAACTAGATTTGATTTTATTAGCAACCCCCCTGCCATTCTAGTGTCTTAGCTTAGACGCTTGTTCTAACTAATTTGCTTCGATTGGTTTGTAGTTGAAAGGTTTGCTGTCAAGGTAGTATGTGATGGAGGTGTAGCATATTTGGAGTTACGGTAGATTCTTCTTATTGATTCCTCTTTATGCCTTATTGGTATTTCCAGTCCTTAGATTGCGGAGTTGAGGTTTACTCTCTTTTACCTACCTGGTGGGGAGGTTGGTTAGAAATCTCATATACAGAATGGAGTCAAGTTAATTCTTGGAGTGTGAGATTTTAAATTTATTCAGGAGGGAAAGCTTGATTTTGGCATATTTGGTAGATTGCAGTGTTTGTGAGTGGGAGTAGATGCCCTTGGACTATTACTAATTGGTTTTTCATGCTTGTGCATTGCCTACCATCTTGGTTTCCCTTGGACCAGGATGATTGGCTCAGACTTAAGGTGACAGAGTGTTTTGTTGGCACACAATGCCAGTTTTTCAGAAGTTTCTATGATAGAAGTGAGTCACTGAGGTTGAACTCAGTGCGGTTTTGTCATTCGCGATACCATCATAAGTTGGAGCAGAGTGCTTAGTTCCAGAAGGTTAGTTCCAATTTAGGTTCTTGGTTTTTCATGTTGAGATTTGGATTTGGGGCTTTGCCAGGGTGTATCCATGTTTTGGTTGTTTTCATCCTCCAATGCTCAAATAGAGTATGTAAATCCTTCGAGGTTGGTGTTTTATGGTTCGATAGGTAATTTTTGGATTGTGTTGAAGGTTTTCAGGATAGCTAAGAACTGGTAGAATGCCCTTAGTGGCTTAGAGAAAAGTATTTGGAAACATAAGACAAGTATTTAGAATTTTGAGTGAATTGTATCAGCCTTGGTCCTGTAATACTCATTTCAGTGGTTTTGGTTTAGTTTGGGTGTCCTCAATTGAAATTCAGCATTTTTGGTCAAGTTCTAGATAAGCGAGCCAAAGTTGGAGCCCAAGAAAGGACTGGAGGAGTTTTTGGAGTTCGAAATGAATTTGAGGATTTTCCTCTAAGCCTGAGTTTTGTGATGGTGTTGTTCGACACGTGAGGGTGTTCGAGGTTCAGGAAAAGCACGCACATCCGGAACCTTCATCCTTTCGTTCCTTCAGGAAGTGACTGTACTTTTACTTTCCCGGACGAAAGTTCTTTTAGTAGTGGATATTGTAATGACCCTGAAGGTCATTTTTAGATTTTTTTGTAAAATGACCTTTTCACCCCTCTTTTTAGTTTCTCGAGTCATTTTTGATTGGTACTAAGTGTTGGTTTTTAGAAAATCTTATGAAAATTTAAGCCTTTTCATAAGCTTTAAGTGTTCAAAAGTTGTAATTAGGGCCAACCGAAGCTACGAGTCTCAAAATAGAATTTTGTTGATTCCAGTAACTTCGAAATATCAAAATTGGCTTAGAAGACTTTACAGAATCAGTTTTGGAGTTGTAACGAAGATTTGAGTCCTTGAGTTGAGAATTTGAGGAATTTTAAGCTAAGATTTGACTTTGGGCAACTTTTGGAGTTTTGAAGCTCGGAATGGAATTTCGTTGACTCCGTTGGGTTAGGGAGATGATTTTTGGTCTAGAAGAAATGTTGGTTGAATTTTTAGAGGTCCCAAGCCCATTTATGTATTTTGAAGGCCTAAGTTGGTTTAGTTGTAACTTTTTGAATTCCGGGTCAAGGAGACTCGAATTTGAATTTTGATGGTTCCATCAGCTCTGAAATGGCCAAATTAGGCTAGGATTTCCCATTCTCTTAAAAATATGCTCATCCATAACTCGGTATAATCATGAATTTTATGATGCATCGGTAAAACTAAATTTTGTGATTGTTTACTTTGGCTCCTATTCCAGTTTTGGCGGCATATCGGTTGACTCATTAGGAAGGAGATTTTTGATAATGTTGTATTCTAGTTGGGAAGTAAAATATTTGGCATCATGGATAAATTATCTGTGAGCATCCGGGTACCAAGTCCCGACCTCCATTCTAAATTATTGGAGAGCATCCGGGTACCCAGCCTCGGCCTCTACCGGCTTGCTAGTACGACGAGCATTCGTTACCCAGTCCTGGCCTCGATCATATCGATATTTTATGGCAAGCATCTGCGTACTTAGTCCCAGCCTCAACTGTACCATTATATTATGGCAAGCATCCAGATACTCAGTCTCGACCTTGGCCACTTTAAATATTCAGGTGATTATCTGGGTCCCAGTCCTGGCCTGGACCCCTAAGGCACTACTAGTTCAATTGACTCTTAGAGATTTTGGGTTTCGAAATGATACAGCACTTCGGTTCCTGACATCACAGATTCTTGATTCCTAGTCTTGGTAGTTGTAGCTATTCTGTGTACTCGGCGGGCTTGTAGGGGTTCGTCCGAGTTTTTATTTAACTTGCGCACGAGTGTCCCAGCTGGGCTTAGGGGTATAGTTAGCTATAGTTCTCATAGATGGTACTCTTTTCACTTTTGATGCTTATGTTGACTCCTATTCAGGCAATTCCTCTTTTTCATATTGTTTTTACATTTTCTACTCAGTCGACCTATGATGCCTACTGGGTACCTATTATCTTGGTACTCATACTACACTCTGCATCTACTTTCGTGATGCAGGACCGAGCACCAGCTACCGCTGTGGATAGATCTAGCTTGTCGCAGCCAGCTTTGAAGACTAGGGTGAGCACTTGACATTTTTGGATCATTTCTGTCTCCTTTAATATGGATGGCCCATCTTTTGCCTTTTGAGACAAGCCAATTGTTGTATATATTTTTGGTTTATTTTTGAAACTTGTACTATCTTTTATTTTGTAGCAGCTCTGTACTTATGACTTTTAGGTTCTAGGAGAGATCTTTAGTTGTTTAAATCATGTTTTGGTTTACTTCCGCTTATTCATTCTGTTTACTTTTATAATTCGCTACTCTTATTTGGTTTCTGCCCTCAAACCCATTACTTGAAGTTCCGGGTTGACGGGTTGGCTTGCCTATTGGTGGGTTATAGTAGGTGACATCATGACCTAAGGAATTGGGTCGTGACAGGTAGATTTTGCCAGGGCTATTAAAATAGAGGAATTTATTTTGGTTCCTCCATATGTTCTGAATCCCCGTTTAAAACTATGTTCCATGTTTTGAAGTACAATCTTAAACCGATTGCACGTTTATAGTGTATATTTTTTTCTATAAATCTTAAAAAAGATCCCTGTTGAAAATTATTAACAATATTAAAGTCATCAGCTTTGACAATTTGCATAAAATGATATACTGGGTATCTATTTTCTTTGTAGAAATCTGGTCCTACAGAAATGAATTTTAGGACTAGAGTATATTTGACTGTAATCGTAGGGTTATTAAGATAACAATCTTTTACTCTTTCCTGAATCTATGAAGGTAATCGACTTATTTTTGGGTAATTTGGAGTTGTAAGATAAATCGAGTTTATTGCTCTGAAGTCATACCAGTATCTGATCTCCTAGGGAGACGAGTATCTGATCTCTTAGTCCTGTACCTCAGTAGTAGCGGATGTATTATCGTCTTTTTGGACCTTTAAGATATTATTAATAGTATAGTATGAATCACTGCAATATCCAATTTTTGAGGTTATCTGGGCACATGTGCTGATTAACTTATGAACAATCTGTTGTTCACAATTAAAATTAGCAATTTTGATAATATCTGAAGTGGCTGTTTGGATATCTTTCAATCCTTTATCAATATCTTGAAGATGGTCCTTAATTTTTTCTATCTCTGGTGAAAAAATCTGCTGCAATATTCTTGTTAGTTCGAATAATTTTAATATCAAAAGAGTATTCAGACAAAAGCATTTGCCATCTAATAAATCTTTTATACTCTGGTTTAGAGGGGAGATTGTTTTGAACAAAAGCTTTAACTTGGGTATTATCAGTTTTGAGAGTAAATCTTTTTGATAGCAGAAAGTAATACAATTTTGGAAACTTCTTTACTACAACTAATAATTCTTTTTCATTAATATGGTATCTTGTTTGTGTATCTGAAAAGGTTCCAGAACAATATCTACATAGAATCTCTCCAATTTTGTTCTTATTTGAATCATAGTCTATCTTTTTTAGTACGCCGCTCCAGCAGTATTCTGAAGCATCTATTTCTAAAATTAAACCATCACTATCTTTGGGTACTTGTAAATTAGGTAACTTGTTACAGATAGACTTTATATCTTTTACTTTTGAGGCTAATACTTCATTAAACTCAAAGATCTTATCCTTTTTAATAATTCTTGATATGGCTTTCTTTTTAGAAAGTGCTAATCCATTTCCTAAAAATAATTTTGTAAATTTATTTAAGTGTATCAAGTGTTTTTTGAGACCTATCAGTTAGAACTAAAATATCACCGACGTAGACAAATATATAGTCATAGTTTTTAAAGATATTATCAATTTTTCTTCGAAATATCTTTGGTGCATTTTTTAATCCAAAAAGCATGACCAACCACTCATATTGACCTTGAGGGGTAGAGAATGTTGTATATGGGATACTATCCTTATTGATCCTAATCTGCCTAAATCCGCTCTTACAATTAAATTTAGAAAATATTTTTTTGTTAGTTGTTCTATTGATTAAACTTTCTTTGTGAGGTAAGAAATACCCATCAAATATTGTATTATCATTTAAATTTTTACAGTTAATAACCATCCTGGATTTATTATGTACTATCTCGGCATGGTTTCTGACTATAACAGCTGGGAAACTATGAGGAGAGTTACTAGGTCTTATTATTTTAAGACTTAATAATTTCTTAATCTGTTTTTGGAATTTTTTTTGATCGTCGGGATTGTATCTCATAGGTTTTATACTAATAATTATATCTTTATCGCTATTCTATCTATTTGTGCATCAAGTTCGAAGAAGATCTCAATTTATAATGAAGAAATGATAGTAGCTCTATGTTTTATAGGCTTTATCATATTCAGTCGGAAGAGTTTAGGTAATACTTTCAAAGTGACTCTCGACGGGAGAATCCAGGCTATTCAGGAAGAATCGCAGCAATTCAGGGCCTCATCCAGAGCCCTATCGAATCAGATCAAAAAGGGCATGAGCGGCGGACAGAATGCCAATTATTAATTAATAATAAAAGAGGTATCGAATCTTTGCTTTAACAACTTTCAAAGTTGCACTAGCATTAGCAGGAGTGATGGGTTCTGCCATGTGAAAGCGGTGAACTGCTTGTCAGGGCCCTAGACAGATCATTGCTAAGAGGAGATCTGGGAATTTCGCACTTCCCAGGTTGAGCTGGGCACCGGGAAGCTAACCACCAAACTGCTCCTCCGTTTTTCGGTCTACTAAAGTTCCCGATGTGGAGGCCCCATGTCTTACCTATAAAAAAAAGGCAGGAACTTATTAGCACAGATGACTTGCTTGCATACCTTCTCCGAGATATAGAAAGGGGGTTCAGATACAGGCTGTCATTAAAGGAAGCGATTTTTACCATTATTTTCATATCCGTAATAGTGCGAAAAGAAGGCCCGGCTCCAAGTTGTTCAAGAATAGTGGCGTTGAGTTTCTCGACCGAGAACGAGAAATAGGCGATGCACCATCCTTTCCTTGCTTCTACGTACGTTTTCCTTGACTTGACAGATTCATTCAATTGAACCCACACTCGAAGACTTTTTCCAAAGTTTTTAGCAAAAAAAGCAAAATTAGGCCCCTAGTTCGGTCTATGTCTGGGCTGCTGCCGTACTCAAAGGCGAGGGGCTCCAAAAGTGGATGCGATCGGCCTCTTTCCTTGCTTTGATTCCTAATATTTTGATCTAGGACTACCTCTATTTAAATCTCAAAAAAAAAAATTCTCATCTTCTGGATAGAGTACAAAAATTACGCAATTCCTAACTAGTTGTAGTTTTTCCTTCCTCTGCGGTCTCTATGCGTAGGAATAGAATCGTCCAAGTAATTGCGTCTATCACTGAAGGCATCCAAGAGTCACGGACATCCCGGATCAAGAAAAGTATCGAACTCGTAGAAATTCGATATTCACACAGGCAGGGTGATTGAGGTGCGTGCTCCTTTTACGACCGATCGAAGGGGAATGGGCCAACTCGAAATGGACCAATTCTCATTTCTAATTTGGCTTCTATCTTATTTTTATCCAAAAATTCTAAAGGATTTTCTATAAAACATTGTTCTAATTTTTGTTTAAGTGTATCTATGTCTTCTTCTAATTTATTAAAGATTATTTGATATTCTAACAAATGGTATTGTTGATTTATTATGTATGGGTTGTACCAATTAGTATCTTATTGTAGTAATGGAGTATATTTTGGAAAAATTAGTTTGTTTTGATATCCTATACCACCACGCTGGGTTGTGCAGGGTTTAAAGTGAATAGTTAATCATTTTGAATAAGTTGTTGTGCTTTCTGATCTCACATAATTGTTGTTGTGTCTGAGGACTGGATTTAATAATTCCTTTGTTAATTAGGTTTATCTTGGTTTCCATTTACGATTCTTGATGTTATTCTTTGGGAAATATTTCTGCTCTACAATAATATTTTACCGATCCGTTGTCTATATAGGCAACAAAATATTCTTCTTTATAATCTTTAAACGTTATTTCTAAAGGAATATATATATATACTATATTGACTTGTCGTTTTGATATGAATATTATCTTATCATTATATGTAATTTTAATACCCTAATCGAGTATATCATATGGCTTTACACTATCTAGGAATGTAGTTCTTAATAGAATTTCTAAAGTATCATTATTTCCTTCTGATTTTACTAATAATCTTATAGGTATGGTGTTATCTTCGAATTTTAAAATAGTTTCTACAATGTTTACTATTTCATGTCTTTTTCCATTGAAATCAGTATAAAGATGTTTTTAATCTATACTATTGAAGGTGGTTACACAACCTATAGCTGATGTAATTTCCACTAGCACCAGTATCTACTAAGATATTCGTGGGAACGAATCTTATACCATTAAAATATTCCCCCTTTAACTTATAATATTTTATTTCATCAATTTTTTGCTTCTAAGATAGGTTGGCTAACTCTTTCTGATTGTGTTCTTCTTATCAATGCAGATGGGCTTATAACTCGAGTTTCCTCAAAAAATAATCGAGAGGTTGAACCTTGTTGGTTATATAAAGGTTTAAGTTGTAAATATAAGTCTAATGGTGTATCTTCTATTTTTTATTTAATCATATCTTGTTGGTTATTAATAATGATAATAATAATAACCATAATAATAATGATAATAATAATGATAATGATAATAATAATGATAATGATAATAATAATAATAAAGATAATAATAATAATGATAATAATAATGATAATGACAATGATAATAATAATAATAATGATAATGATAATAATAAAGATAATGATAATGATAATAATAAAGATAACGATAATAATAAAGATAATGATAATTATGATAATGATAATTATGATAATGATAATAATACTAATGATAATGATAATAATAATAATAATAATAATAATAATAATAATAATAATAATAATAAGAATAATGATAATAAGAATAATGATAATAAGAATAATGTAGAAAATTGGCACCAGGTATCCACCACAGAAGGCCATCATGGGTCATGGTATGCACCACGCCTCGTGGTGAGCCACCGTGGTGGTGATTTAGAGACTCAGACCTGGATGAAAGAGACCACGATGAGGGACTATGGATTGTGGTGAGCACCACGAGCCGTGAAGCCCTCTGCGGTGATCCCTCCCTTAAGGCCCTAGGAAACTTCCCCTAGAAAGGGCCACGGACGATCACCATGGGCCGTGGAGCCCTTCATGGACCGTGGTGTTTTTCCGTGATAGTCACTCTATAGACCCCCTGCAGGACCAGCACCACGGCCATGGTTCATGGACCGTGCTACCCTCCAACGACCGTGAAGGCCTCCATGGAGAAAGTTCATAGACTCTCGCTACAAATTTCCAAAAATATTTCCCCAAGTCAGGACACCATAGTGGGCATTGTGGGCATTGTGAGCACCACGGACTGTGATGGGTCCTCCGTGAAGTTAGTCTGGCCCGATTTAAAAAGGGCATTTAGGTCTTTTCCTTTATTTTATATTGAAGTGTGGTCGTTTTGAGAACTGTATTGACCCTATCTAAAGCCCTAAATCTCTTCCAATCACTCCATTCTTACACTTAGATTTAAACACACAAAGTTTTTCCACTCAAGTTCACCAAGGGTTTTCAAGCCAAGACTAGGGTTTTCACTTTAAGGTTCTTCAAGTCTCCACTCTCAAAGCTTGCTTTAGGAAATTGTTTCCCTAAGGTATATGGGTCTCATCCATGGGTTCTTCCACCCATGGAGCCCAAATGTTTTTCTCAACTTAATAGTTTAATTTCAAATGGTGAAATCTTATGGGTTTCGACATTGTGATTTCAAATGCATGTATTGTTGTTTATATAAAGTTTATTTATCTATCAT
The DNA here is from genome assembly GCF_947179165.1 of Solanum dulcamara. Lineage (NCBI taxonomy): Eukaryota > Viridiplantae > Streptophyta > Magnoliopsida > Solanales > Solanaceae > Solanum > Solanum dulcamara. Next base: position 53,340,858 of record NC_077239.1, read on the forward strand.
ACTCTATATTGACTTTTAATTTCAATAAAGAGATGATTTTATTTAAGGTCCTTATATGAAAGCATGAAAGTATTTCAAGGTGTTTCGGTGGGTTGTTTGAAGATATTTTAATTAATACATCTCTATTGCTCTCATGCATGCTAGGATTGTTTTAAATGTATTCAACAGTTGAATGAAATGAACCCACCTAGTTTAATTTTTTTGAAATGAAGTTGAATTGACAGTTTTTACTCCAAAATGAACGTTTATGAAAACAAATGTTTATGATTAAAGGGTTTTTTTCTAAAATGAAAGAATGATGATAAAGGGCTTCTTAGCCAAATAATAGATTTTATGTGAAAGGACAATTCTCACATATTTGAATCAAATAAAATATTTTTAATGAGCTATTCTACGTAATGATTATTTGATGTCTAAAGTTACATGAATGCTTATGTTATCATGATATTTAAATATTATTCTGTGAGATTTGACCTTGCACAAAATGAGTCATATAGATGAGGACTCGACCTAAGGGGTCTTTAAGTAATGTCTCGTGTTTCATTAAATATGAGCCAACAGAGGAGCCCTTGTAGGCTTAGGCTAGTGTATCCACAAATACCCCTTAAATTAAAGATAAAGAAATGATTAAAGTTGAAAGAGCTCTACCCGACAAGTAGACTCTCCATGCCAATGTAGGGGGTTATATTGGATTTCGTGAAATAGATCGCATGTTTCTTAAATGTCGATTACGATTATCTTCCCACAAAATGAATGTTTAAAGGTTATTCACATGATTGATTATGCATGCATTGCACTATGTTTCATACTACACAAATGTTCTAGTTTCTTAAATGTTCATGCATGCTCACATACTTAGTACATTCAAAGTACTAGCGCATACATTTTTGCCTACATGATACCACTATGTAGGGACCGATGTTGCTCTACATTCACCTCCACATGGCTAGTTTGATCGTTGAAGGCTACTACCTTGGTGAGTTCCCATGTTTTGGAAATAATAACCCTTTTCCCTTTCTAGCTTATGATTTGTATACAATTTGGATTATCTTTGAGCACTTTTTCTATTTACTATGAGGGTGATCTAAGGGCATGTCTTAGCCCCCGCCAAGTCTAGAGTAGTACATGTATTGTTGGACAAATAGATGATGCTTTCGATGTTGTTTATGACTCTTATGCTATGTTATTTCCTTTAGTCCCATTATTCCCTTTTTCTTCTGCTTATTATTGAGTGTCATCACCTATGGAAAGCTAAATGAATGTTAATAGGATTGGGTGAGGTTCCTTCATGTGTATCATTCGCTATGTCACATCTAGGACCTACGCTTGGGTTGTGATAGCAGTGCATCATTTTATGATGCAGACACATGTGATAGATATCCTCAATAGGCGCATCATTGAATATTAGATTTTTGTCCATCTTTTGATGAGACCTCTTTGCATTCAAAGGAGATCATGAGTCTTTACTTTAGTCTGTACATACTAGTAATTTAAGGTAGCCATGGGCTTGTCCTGGTACCTATTTTCAGAGCAATTTTAGAGTCTTCATGGACTAGTCATAGACAAAGTTTGAGTTTCTTCAGCTTCATCTTTTGAGTTCATTTTTTGCAAATATTGAGTTATATTGTATTCAAAGTATATTTTGAGTCTTAATTATGAGAAGTGCTTTTTTATAAATTTACATGCCCATCATGAGTTATATTTCTATGATTTTAGTCTTCCACTAATAGTGAACCAGCCTAAGGGTTTGCTTGGGAACCAACAATGGTTTCTGAGTACCGACTACACCTATGATGTAGTCTCGAGGCATGACAGCTTAGGAGCTGCTGCTGTAGGAAGACTCTGCGGTGCTGTTTCAACTAGTGTTGGGGCCTCCTACATACCCCTAACATTGTTAGTAGCAGGGCAATAGCTTCTTAAGGTTCTAAAGTAGTAGTTGGTGTAGGTGTTGCTGGGCTGGTCTCAGCCCCACTAGCTGTAGAGGAACATAGGCTGCCTGAGGCTTCGCTGTTTATTCTGAAATCCTCTCTCTATCACGAACTAATGCTTCAACTCTCACATGAACTTGGGTTGATACTTTTCCCCTAGCTGGGTTTCTATTGGTGTTCTAGGCACATCACCCTCAGCCACAACACCGCACGCGCGACCCATCTTATGAAAAAGTGACATATATGATATTCCATGAAACCAATAATACATATGCTACACAAAGAGATACAAAATAGAGGATCTTTCTAACAATACCCTGTAGTATCCTGAAGATAGGATACAGATATTTTCTCACCAATCTGGAAGACTCTACTGGGCATTATCTCTATACAAGTGAGACTGGTGAACCTGATACTCTAATACAAATTTGTCATGACCTAAAAAATCAAGTCATAAGAGCACCTACTATAATCCCTAGTAGGTAAGCCAATTCATAACTTCGAACGACAAATAAGGGGTATAAAGGTAGAAACTATGCAAGAAAATTCAAATTCCAAAAATAAAAGGAGAATCAAGTTGGAAACATCATATATGTACAACAAAAAAAAGATCCTTCCCTCAACCTAGAATTCACAAGTATAAAACTACTATCAAAAGAGTACAAGCCCCAAAAGTGGACCAAATTACAAAGACTTATCGCAAAAACAAAAGACTAGCAAAAACCATAAAGAATGATATAAGTATGATATACAATCCCATAAGCTCAAGCTCAACTCATCTCTGAGTCCAACTGCAACTGGCTCAAAATTAACACTGGTGACTAGTGCTCAAACTTGTATCACGAAAGTAGATGCAGAATGTAGTATGAGTACTAAAACAAGCGGTACCTAGTAGTAATGATAGGTCGACTTAGCTTGAAAAGTAAAAGAAATATGAAAAGTAGAAAATAAATAGAAAAGAGATCAAGTATGGAAGTGTCATGACCTGAATCTGATCCATGATGACGCCTATCATAACCCCCGAGTAGGCATGCCAAACCCAACTAATGCGGAACTCAAATCTCAATCTAATTAAATAATTAATAACATAAGAAGGCGGAAGCAAAAAGAATATATCAAAAGAATAGTTGGGCCAAGGTATAGATATGTAAAATGATACAAAATATACAAAAGGCCTGATAGTGACAAAAAATGACTTACTAATACTAGACCAAATCCTGGAACTGGTGTCACCTATATAAAAGTTACTAAGTACAAAAGCTGACAATATATGTAAATATACAACGCAAAACTGTCTATCCAAAATATAAAATACAAGTCAGAGCAGTAGAGGAAATGTAGCAAGTCTTTGAGCGCCGGTAGCTCACCACAATCCGAATCTGGCTAAGCTACGGATAATCAGCCGTGCATTGAGGGTTGCTTGAATTGATAGATGCATAAAAAATATGCAGAAGTGCACTAGAAGTACCAAAATACGGGATAATAAGTAGGCATCCTAGGCCGACAGAGATCAGATAGAATAAATATATAATAAGCAACACGATGTTACTACTAATAACAAAGGAGTAGCATAAACTACGATCTCGGAAAAAGGGGTATGAGAAGATCATCCAATAATCAAGTAAATCCATCAAGTCATGAAATCACATCAATAATCTCAACTCGTAATTATGACTCAACATCCTCCAAAAGTATCATGAAGCGCCCTCCATAACCCTTGAGATCATCAATATAAGGGGCCGCCCAAAATAATACCTCAAACTTATAAACATTGAAATAAAACCCAAAATATGTATCAGTGGGTTGCCTATAATTCACACCTCGAGCTTAACAAATAAAATAAAGTGTAGCCTAAAATCAATAAAAGGGCTGACTGGAATTATATCTCGAGCTCAGCAATCATGAAATGCCATAAATAATATATCACCTTATTCCTCTTAAATTCCTCATATTTATTAGTCCATCGAACGTCCTAATCTTATCTTTTACTATTTCTTTTAAAAAAGGGTTTTTTAACACCAGCGAGGTAATGAAGACAAAAGGCATGTCAAAAATCATATATCACTCACCTGAGACTCGAATGTATCGAAAGCTTAACCTCGGGCCCAACATTTCAATACCATAAGCAACCAAAGCATAATCATAAGCAAAAAGAATCACAATAAATGACCAACCGCAACTACACATCAACAAGCAACATCCTAAATTCATAACACCTTAGAGCAAGTTCTAAGGATTCTAAACAATATAAAGAAGTCAAGAGAGGACCTAGACTAAGGCTCCAACGATTAAAACTTAATCTAGATACTAACGATGATCATCTCCTCCAAAATGCTTAATAAGATATGAACACCTAAATCACCAACCTATTCACGCGGTACTAACCAAAATATATCAATTCTACCCAAATCAAGTATAACAAAAGGAAGACGTAACCTACCTCAAAGTCAAAACTGCACACGAGTAGCTAAACCCGAGCTTTTCCATTCTGGGCCTCCTCCAAATGATGCCACTCTCTCACATTATGAAAGAAAACAAAAAAACAAAGCCAACCATACCTTTACTACTATAATTAAAATGAAACTAACATTGAATAAAAAATAGACATTGGGACGCGAGCACAAAATTTAAAAATTAACTCCCTCACAAGGTTCCAAATAACTCAAGAAACTTGTGGCCCAAAAATGGGCACATTCCAAGGACCAAAAGAGCTCAGACAAGCCGCATCATTTGCAAGCGTTAGAATAGCCAAAAATACAAGAAAAAAGGGCAATTTACCTCAAAGGATGCCTTTGATCCTAATTATGAATGTACCAATAGATTTTCCATGAAAATCCATGAAATTTAACCTTTTGAATCACCCAAATTACCCAAATATAGAGAGGAAAATCAATTTTGGAAGTTCGGGCTCAAATTTAAAAAATAGACCAAAAATAGGCCTCTGATTCTGCTTAAGAGAACCCCTGGTGTTCACTTAAAAGACCACCTCAAAGAGGCGGGCATCGCTTTAGAAACACCAGGCCGCTTAAGCGACCGATCGCTTTAGCGATGGGTTGGTCTCTTTAGTGACACCCGACCCCAAGTACCTGGCACCTCTAGCAACGACACCAGATTCTCTGACGGGGTGTTTCTGATTTATTCAAAACCCCATGAGCGCAAACGAGATATGCTACCCAACTAAATTCAACATTTTAGACTCAATGGGGCATTGGAATTTCTCATACAAGGTGTTTTTATCTAAAAGTGTGTCCCATACCCAAATGTCATTTTCCACAATGGGTCTTGGAATTAGACTGGAAGTCTCGGGAAGCGAACGAAGAGTCTTTTTTTTACCAAACTAAACATTTTGGAACTAACCGCGCTGTCAGAATTTCCATTCGGACCTGATTTACAAAAATGTTGAACAAAGTCAACCGTAAGCTAATTTTCAGAGTCAAAAGCACCAATTGGCTTCAAACTTTTACCAATTTCTTTAATACTCATGACAACCATTCTACTACCCTAATTTGACCATTCCTGAGCTGATGGAACCATTAGAATTTCGTTTTGTCATTGTTTACCATAAGTTATGACCAAAATCATCATTTCAAGTCATAATGGTTCCAAAATAGGTAAATGAGCCTTAAACCATTTTGATCACTTTGAGAACCGAACAAAAGGACATTCTAAACCAAACTTGGTGTTTCAGAGCTAATCCCACTGACGAAATTTTCATTCGAGCGGGTTTACTAAATAAGTTGATCGAAGTCAAACTTGTCTAAAGCTTTAAAGTTAAAATTTCTAACCTCACAACATCAAAATGAAGACTCCAAAATTCAAACCAACCTTCCTTATAGACCAATGTGACCCTTCCAAAGCTGATGAAACTAACAGAATCGTCATCTGACATCATAATTTATAAAGGTTGACTCAATTCAATTCTTTCAAGTCTTAATCTTCAAGAATGGCTACACTTCCTACAACTCAACCGAATACTTTTGGGAAGCGTGCCACCCATCCCAACATTATATAAGAATTATAAAGAAGCTGTGAAAAGGGCTAAAATGGTAACAACCAACAAAAATATGTAAATGACCTTAGAGTTCATTACAACATCCAGTACTAAAAGGACTTTCTGCTTGAAAGTCAAGAAAGAACAATACCTGGTTGCTTAAAAACATAAGGACATCGAGCATGCATGTCCAGCTCAGTCTCCAAAGTAGCCTCCTCGACTAGATAATGCCTCCACTTGACTTTCACCAATGAAATCTCCTTAGACCTTAGCTTCCTAATATGCCTGTCCAAAATAGCCATAAGATCCTCTTCAAAGGCTAAGGACTCATCAAACTAGACTGAATCCCACTGAAGCATATAAGACTTATCTGGGATGTATTGCCGCAACATAGAAACATGGAAAATAGGGTGAACACATGAAAGTGCCGGGGGAAAGGCCAACTCATAAGCTACTTTCTCTATCCATCTAAAGATCTCAAAAGGGCCAATAAACTTGTAGATAAGCTTACCCCTCCACTCGAGTCTCATTATGCCATTTATGGGCGACACACGTTGGAATACATGGTCTCTGCCTATAAACTTCAAAGGCTGCATCCTCCAATCAATATAACTCTTTTGCCTCCTCTAGGCAGTACAGAGCCTATCTTGGATCATACGAACTATTTCCATTGAATCACATGGCAAATCAATGCCCCAAGGCCTAACCTCAAAGGCATTAAACCAACTCATTGGGGAAAGATATCTCCTACCACACATTACTTCAAAGGGAGCCATCCCAATGCTCAAATGGTAGATATTATTATATGTGACTCTTCCAAAGTCAAGAATTCATCGCATTGACTCCCAAAGTCAATAACATAGGCCCGTAGCATGTCCTCTAAGACTTGAATAGACCTTTCTGAATAACCAACGATCTAGGGATGGAAGGCTATCCTAAGCTTGACTCAAGTACCCAACTCTATCTATGTAGACCCTAGGAAATGTGAAGTGAATTGAGTACCACAGTTTGAAATCATAGATATTGGCACCCAGGCAATCACACCATTTCTCGGATGTAAATCTAAGCCAACCTCTGTGAAGTGTAGGTAGTCTGAACTGGTAGGAAGTCAATAGAATTGGTCAATCGATCTCTCATAACCTAAATAAAATCAAAACTTTTAGAGGTACATGGTAAACCCACTACAAACTCCATACATATCCGCTCCCACTTCTACTCTAGAATGGGTAGTCACTGGGTCAAACAACCTGGCCTCTGATGCTCAAACTTAACCAACTTACAGTTCAAGAACGTAATAATAAAAGCTGCAATGTCTCACTTCATATCGCACCATAAGTAATGATGTCATGGGTCACAAAACATCTTTACTGCACGAGGATGAATAGAATATCTGGAACAGTGGGCCTCATCAAGGATGAGCCTGACTAAATCTCCAACTCTAGCAACACAAATAAGAACCTCAATCCTCAAAATTCCCTTTAGATCTAAGGTCGCCTTCTTAGCCTCTCCATTGAGTACCTTATCATGAATCACCCTCAGCTATGGGTCCTCAAACTACTGTACCCAAATTTGCTCCATCAAGAAAGGCTTATCTCCACACAAGCAAGTACCCTGCCCGATTTAGAAATATCAAGATGAACCATGTGGTTGGCAAAAGAATGAATGTCCAAAGCTAAAGGTCGCTCCTATACTGATAAGAATGCCAAACTCCCCATATTTATTGCCTTCTGGCTGAAAGCATCTGCTACTGTATTTGATTTTCCTGAGTAATAGAAAATAGTGATATCAAAGTCTTTCAGCAACTCCAACCACCTACTCTATCTTAAATTAAGGTCTTTTTGACTGATTATGTATTGAAGACGATGGTGGTCAATGTAGATCTCACAATTTAATCAATATAAGTAGTGCCTCCAAATCTTCAATGAGAAGACTACCATCACCAACTCTAAATCATGTGTGGGTCAGTTCCGCTTATGCACCTTCAGCTGCCTGGAAAAATATGCAATAACTCTACACTTCTACATTAGAACACACCCCAAGCCAACACCTGAAGTATCACAATATAATGTAAAACCCTGGTAATCGACAAAAAGAGTAAGAATTGGAGCTGAACATAAGGCCTTGAGCTTCAGGAAGCTCACCTCATACTCATCAGACCACTGGAAGGGAATATTCTTTTGAGTCAATCTGGTCAAAGGCACTGCTATAAAAGAGAACCCCTCCACAAATCATTTATAATACCTTGCCAACCCTATGAAACTTCGAACCTCGGTAGGAGAAGTAGGCCTAACCCAATCAAAAACTACCACTATCTTTGTCGGATCTACCATAATCCCATCCTTGGACATCACATTACTTAAGAATGCCAAAGACTCAAGCTGAAATTCACACTTAGTGAATTTGGCATACAACTGCTGATGCCGCAAGGTCTGAAGTACTATCCTTAGGTGCTGGTCATGCTATTCTCTACTCTCAGAGTAGACTAGAATTTCATCAATGAATACAATGACTAAAGAGGTTCTAGTAGGTCCTTAACACACGGTTCATATAATCTATGAATGATATGGGTGTATTAGTCAACCCAAAAGACATGACTAAGAGCTCATAGTGCCCGTATCGAGTCCTAAAAGCAGTCTTAGGGATATATGACTCCCTAATCTTTAACTGGTGATACCCTAACCTGAAGTCTATCTTAGAGAATACTGCTGCACCTTGGAACTGGTTAAGTAAGTCATCAATCTGTTACATCAAGTAACTATTCTTAATAGTTACCTTATTCAACTGTTTGTAATCAGTACACATATGCAAGGTACAATCCTTCTTTTTCACGAATAGAATAGGAGCACCTAGGGAGACACACTAGGCCTAATTAACCCCTTACTCAAGAGGTCTTGGAGTTGTACCTTAAGTACCCTTAACTCAACTGGAGATATCTGATACGGTGGAATAAAGACTGGATAAGTACTTGTCTAACCTTCAATACCAAAATAAAAATCACACTTAGGAGGAGGACTAGGTAAATTGGTGGGAAATACATCAAGGAATTCTCAGACCACCAGAATAGAATCAATAGAAGGAGTGTCAGCACTAGTATCACAGATATAAGCAAGAGAGACTAGACACCCCTTTACTAGTAACCGCTTAGCCTTGAGGAATGATATCATACCATATGGTACATGACTAGCTGCACCTGCCCACACGACTGAAGGAATACTAGGAATACACAAGGTAGCAGTCTTGGAGAAGCAATCCAAAAATGCATGATGAGTAGACAATAAATCTATGCCTACAATCAAGTCAAGGTCTACCATATCAAGCACAATCAAGTCTGATCTAGTATCATACCCCATGATAGTCACCACACAGGATCGACACACTTGATCCACTACTAAAAAATTACCTACAAGGGTAGCTACATATATAGGCACATGCAATGGCTCACATAAAACATCTAATAGAGTAGCATAAAGAGCATACATATACGAGTAAGTAGACCCAAAATCAAATAAAGCATAGGCAGGATAATGAGAGATAGAGATCATACTTGTGATAATGGCATCAAACATCTCTACCTTTGGCCTATCTGAAAAGGCATATATATTGTCATGACCCAATCCCGTAGGCCGCGATTGGGGCCCGACCTGGACCCCCATCTATATAACTGTCAAATATAAGAACTATACACTAGAGCCCCCGTAGGTGATAGCATATTTAAATACATATAGCCTCTTTTATTTACATCATGTCATGAAAGGGCATGAGCCGACCGGGCTGCCTCAACATAATAAAATTTACAATATGCTGTATAGGCACCACTAAAACAAAGTCATAACCAACCCACATACATATGTCTACAGACCTCTAATAATAGCAACGGTAATATATGGTAGGACAGGGCCCCCATCGTACCCGTGACTAAGCAAAAGCAAGTATATACACCAATGATTAATACCAAAACTAGGCTCCAATACAATAGAGCTTCTTCCAAACTAGCTGAGCAGAATCCTAAGCTGGCGGACTCCCAAACCCGTGTTTGTACCTACGGTCATAAAATATAGCCCCCTGAACAAAAGGGGGTCAGTACGATATATGTACTGAGTATGTAAAGTATAAAACATCATAAGGAAAGTACAGTTGCCATAGGGACGCAGGGGATAAGTATAACATTTAACAGCATACTGTACCTACACCTTACACAATAAGGTCATGTATACTATTATCACATATCATATCTGGACCGCTTGGATGCTCGGTGTTATAAATGTTCAATTAGGTCATCATATGCATGTATGTGCCGTACCCAGCCCTCTAGTGAGGGACTCGATAAATAATTATACTATCATAATAATCAAACCATCATATATCATACCACACCCTTTATGGGACTCAGTCATACTCGGCCCTTTATGGGACTCGGTGAATGCTCATATCATCATATATTGTACCCGACCCTTTATGGGACTCAGTCATATCCAGCCCTTCATAGGACTCCATAAATAATCATGTCATCATATATCATACCCAGCCCTTTATGGGACTCAGTCATACCCTACCCTTTATGGGACTCGGTGAAAGATGTATTAACAACATGCATGAGTAGAGTAGTGACGAACCATATACAATTTAACTCATCATTTGAAACTCAATCAAATAGCCAAGTAAATTTTCACTTGAAGACCAGAGCAATAATCATCTCAAGTACCCTATGAAATATCGTTAGGGTCATAACTACTGGAGTCTGAGGAATATTAGATGTATGTCTAGTCAAGGCTAAACAACTCATACAATAAGAGATGTTCGTCATCTCAGAGCCCTTAGGAGTAAGAGCTTATACATTTAGGTAATATTCAGCATATAAGAGACTCTAGAACTTTACGTTTAGATGTGACTAAAAGTCATGGACCATGTCTTCGCATATAGAAGGCTTGAGGGTGATAACTCAACTACCTTAAGAGCCTTAGCATTTAGAAGTGAACACGAGTCACGTGTTATACTCGGAGCTTACAACTGGAACTACCTCCACACTCCTATGATATCTCATTTCATTTACCTTTAAGACATCCCAAAGGAAAGGAGCAATAGGCTCTACATATATTACCTTTTATCATATAAAAGACTTAAAAAGGCAATAGCTCGACTATTACAAAAGTTTACCATCACGAAGTGTATATGAATTATGAACTATACTTAGAGCTTTACGAATGAAATTATCCCCACATTTCATATACAAACCATTCATAACTTATATCTAAGACATGGGAAAAGAAGAGAAGAATAGCTTCACAAACCTGTAGTAGCTCGATTGTAGTCCAGCTTGTTTGGTTTCTCCTTCAACCTATTTAACATGAGAGTAATACCAATATTACTAACTTTTAACTTTCCAAGTTTCAAATTTATACTCAAGTATCTATAGGCACCATTTCCTTAATCGCCTTACTCGACTAGTCTATTGGCTAGCTCTGAGGTTAACGGAAATCGGGTAGCATCTCCCCTATTACTTGCCCTATCCGAAATTTCAATTTTAATCTCTAAGATTATTAGACATATAAAAAACAAAAAGCATCAGCCATACACCATCAAATCATTACCATATCACGTAACATAAGTTCCACACAACACACCCAAAACTATGACGCCAAAGTAGGGTTTTAGCTCTTTATTTCGCAAAAGCTTTAACCATACGAAGAGTATTACGAAGATGAAACCAGTGGCCTATATAATCATATTTAAACATGTTCCAGCCGTGCAACATAGATAACCCACCTCCAAATACAACACCATGCTAACGACAACACTAGCAAAACTTTAACTTGCTAGAATAGCGTCGAAACAGTCCCTACATGACCTGCAATATCCTTCAGCCGTAACATACATATTTTCATGTTTAAAACACATATTTATACACCCACAACATGTATAAACACTTTCCCAAATGTGGGAGAAGAGAATCGAGCCATACCTTAACAACCAACTTCCCCAAACTTGCTAAAAATTGACTTTGAGAGCTCTCAACGTGGCTGAAAAGTTGGTGGCTGCTCGTTGCACTCTTTCGCATCCCCAAATATTAATTCACATTGTTAAAACCTTTACCTAGTTGAAGAATACCTTAGATAATTAATTGACAGAATGAAATTGAGGTCGTCACCTTGCTGCCATGGTCGTTTCTCTCTTGTTCGTGTTCTCTTCAAGTTACTCTCCCTAGTTCTAAGTAACAAGCTGAAAATATGTCTTAGTACAAAGCTAAAAATAGGAGCCCTTAGTCATGACTTAGGGTTTTATACCCTTCCTTTAGGAGTGAAATGTGGCAGCCCCTAGGGGGATATATGACAACCCCCTAGGTCCCCACCTCATCCATGCATCCAATCCAAAGCTGCCACATAGCAGCGTGGGGCCCACCCCAAGTAGGTGTGCTACCTACTTAGTACAAGTAGGTGAATCACCTAATTTTCACCTATTTGCTTCTCTTCATAAGTTCGGAATCTAGTTTTTGCTCCTTTTCATGGGTTTGTGGCCTCGTCTCACTTTAAGAACCCATATAATCTTTGCTACTTAAGCTCGACGTATACTCAAGTAGATTAATTTTATAATCCATCCAAGTTTGTAGCTTACGCAAGTAGGTTAAGTACCATGACTCCTTATTTGGCCTCCAACTCCTTCCGAAGCCTTGTAGACCTACTCAGGTAGAACTTCATAGATAATGTGGACCACATAGCAATCTTTTAGAAAACAAATATGCTCGAATGTACCAAGATGCGGGGTATAACACATATGACTGTGTCTACCTCTACCACCTATCCGTCCCTCTTAGGGACCACCTGTAGTACCCTAAGATTCACCTCTACCACCTTGCACACTCTTTCTATGTGGGTGAACTGGGCCCTAGGGGCCTCAACCTGCTGACCCTATAGACCTTAGTGAATCTAGAATCTATGATGGCTAATAGTAGGACACTCCCTAGCAATGTGGCCTATCACACCAGACTCATAGAACGACCCTCTGAATGAACCTTCATATGATATACCAGCTGAACCTGAATGGCCACCATGGCCTAAATACCCAGAAGTCTAACCCTGAGAAGACTGACTTGAAGTCTAGCTGCTCTGAGCGCTGATACTTGCTGATCCACTATCGGTAAGCAGTAAGGCTGCCTGAACCGATCTACTAGGTGGATGGCCTCTACCAAAATAACCTCTACTATGTGATTGATGTCCACTAATATTGCCCTGGTGGCAAGGCATTTTTATCGCTGCCTCCATTGGCCTAACAATGTATAGCCTCAATTGTACGGGCATGATCTACTATCTTAAAGAATAAAAAGCTCAATGCAACTCTCTGATCTGTACCTAGGCTCAAAGAAAAAGATTACCCTTTAACAAATCGGTGTACCTGCTCCTCCTTTATTGGCATAATCATAGTGGAGTGCTTGGAGAGCTCATGGAACTGAGACTCATACTCTGTGATCGTCATCAATCCCTCTACTAGCGCTATGAACTCAGTTCTCACCCTCTCCCTCAAACTATGGGTACTATTTCTCCAAAAAAGCCTATGAGAACTGGGTCGATGTCATCAACGGTGATCCCACATGTTTAGAGCTAAGATAGGACCTCTAGTACTGCTTCACTGGTCTATCCATCTGGAAAGAAGTGTAATAAACCCCATGGGATTCCACCAATCCATGGTTATGCAACCTCTCCTAGAAACTAACCTAAAACTCGTGGGCATCCTCGCTTGCGAAAACCTAGAACCTAGTAAGGGCCATTCAGATAAACCTACCCAACATTTTCTGCTCCTCCACAGTCATAACCAGTCTAGGTTCCATGTGCTGAATAACTGTGGGAACAGGCTGAATCACCAGATGAGGAGCTGTATTAGTAAGCTATAGAACTGGGGTTGGATCATACTGTGCCCTTGCCTTCCATAAAGTATGAGCCTCTTTTCAAACCTAGGGTTCGACTGAAGTGTTAGGTAGTGTACCTACTTGGGAGATACCCTCCATAAATCTAAGGATATAGGCTAGAGTATCCTGTAACACTAGTGTGGATACGAATCTAGGTGGAGTCTAGTCTAGATGCTCCTCCACCAGCTAAAGCTCGAATTGCTCAACCTCTATATCTAGCTTTGTCACTTGTATTGTTGCCTGATCTCTATCCTGACTTCTATGTTGACCTTGATCCCTACTTCTAACTAAGGCTCTATCTGTAGGCATAGGGGGTCCTTATAAGCCCCGAGTAGATCTCATCCTCGCAATCTGAGAATGAGTGAAACAAATAGGATTTAGAGGTTTTTATTATCATTAGCGCATGATCTAAAAAAGAATAGTGAATTAATTCCTAATAATGCCTTATAGCCTCCTAAAGATTGGATACAAACATCATCGTACATATCCACGAGACTCTATAAGACACCTGGTCCTGTAATAGTAAGAATGATGGACCTAAGCTCTGATACAACTCTGTCACGACACAAATTTGGTACATGATGGCACATATCATAACTCCTGAGTAGGCAAGCCAAACCCAAGTAATACCGAAGTCAAATATCAATATAATTAACAAATTAATAACATAAGAAGGCAGAAGCAAAAAGAATATATCAAAAGAATAGTCGGGCAGGGTATAGATATGTAAATATGATATAAAATATACAAAAGATCCGATAGTGACCAAAAATGACAAATTGAAACTAGATCAAACCTCGAACTTGGTGTCACCTATACAGGAGCTACTAAGTACAAAAGCTAAAAATATATGTAGATATACAAGGCAGAAATAACTGTTCAAGATACAAAATACAAGTCATAGTAAAAGAGGGAATGTAGCAAGTCTCTGAACGTCAGGAGGTCACCCCAATCTGAATCAGTCTTGCTAAAGATGATCAGGCGTGCGCTGAGGGTCTCTTGAACTAGGAGCTGCATCAAAAAGATGCAAAAGTGCAGTTAAGTACAAAAACATGGGGTACTTAGTAGGCATCATAGGTTGATCAAGCTTAGAAAGAATAAATATATAATAATAGCACAATGATACTAATAATTATAGGGGAGAAGCATAAACTATGATCTCAGGAAAAGTGGTACAGGAAGATCATCCAATAATGAAGTAAATCCAACAGTCATGTTATCAAATCAATAATCTCAAATTCTAATTATGACTCAACATCCTCCAAAAGTATAATGAAGCGCCCAAAATAACTCACGAGCTCATAAATAAAAGGGGCCACTCAGAATCATACCTTGAGCTTATGAACATCAAAATAAAAGTCGGAATAAGTATCAAAGGGTTATCCGTAATTACACATCGAGCTTAACAAATGAAATAAAATGTAGCCCAAATCTAATAAAAGGACCGCCTGAAATTATACTCGAGCACAATAATCATGAAATGCCATAAATAAAATATCACTGTATTTCCCTTAACTTTATCATATTTATTCATCCACCGAACGTCTTAATCTCATGTTTTATTCTTTCTTTTAAAAAGGGTTTTTAACATTGCTGAGGCAAAAAAGATAAAAAGTAAGTCAAAAATCATATATCACTCACTTGAGACTTCAGTGTACCGAAAGCATGGTCAGGCCCAACATTTCAATAGAATAAGAAATAAAGGAATAAGCATAAGAAAAAAGAATCACAATAAGTGACCAACCGCAACCACACAAGTCAACAGGCATCATTCTAAGTTCAAATCACCTAAGAGCAAGTTCTAAGGATTCTAAAGGATGTAAACAAGTCAAGCTAGCACCTTGGATATTAATAGGATATCAACACCTAAATCACCAACCTATTCATGCAGTACTTGAATTTAATCCATTTTCTCTGACCTGCAAGGCATTAACGACTCCTCATCATTTGTATGACTCATAGAGTCTATTCGTAGGGGCAAATTCGATGAGGGATATTTGTGTCATTTTTTAAGTTTGGTTCAATGAACCTAGATAAAATTATGGATAAGTTCATCCCTATATCTACCCAATTTTTTAAAATTCCCTCATTCTAAATCACTCTGCCAAATTCTCTATGACAAGAACTAAATTCTCTCAAGGGTTTCTCTTCAAGATTCAAACTAGGGTTTCAGATTTCACCAAGATTTCTTCTTTAATTTTGAGTAATTTCAATCAAGGTATGTGATCATTGATCCATAGGTTCCTTTCATTTGCTTTAATCCATGGAGTCTCAAAGCTTAATCAAGTTTCCTTCAATTTCAATTGATTTATCAACCCTAGTTTTGATAAATTGCATTGTGCTATTTCAATTTCATTTTGATTTCTTACGAATGATTATTCTAAGCATGTTTCAACATGAATTGTATTATTTTAAGTTGAGTTAGAACTCTCATGCATAAATCTATTTCCAAGTTATGATTATGAAGTTGAAGATGATTTTCAGGAGTTAATTATGAGTTCAATGATTTTCAAGGAAAGTTTTCATGATTTAAAGTTTAAATTATGATTTTAATGATGAAGTTATGATGATGATCAAGCTATTATTAAAGATAGTTATTATGGTGTGATAAGTTCAATTCTTAAACACTCATGTTAAAGATGGTGATAAGTACAATTCTCACCGAATTTATGGATTCTTATGAATCACTAAGGTTACTGAGCTACTCCTAATATATTTTATATAGATGGATTGATAGGTAGTTATTATCTTTTCCTATTATTTATGATTATGTTTTTATGAGTTTATGTTGGGATATTGACTAAGTACCAAGAGGACTTCTAGGTGGAGTTCGGTATGCTAACACAGTTAGTTACATAAGGAAATCCAAGTAGTGACCAAAAGTTTCAAACTACGTTGCCCGCATAGAATTGACTTCATGGCCTATCTAGTGGATTTATATATAGCACAATTGAGTTTAGTTGAGTACCATGATGGAGTATACCCTAGCAAGGTAGACTCTCCCTTATCGATGAGAGTTCCATCGGATTCAAAGTTATAGCTCACATGGTCTTAGATTTCAATTAAAGGTCTTATCCCACACAAGTTAAATGTCAAGTTATGATTTAATGATGAAGTTTTTATGATATGCATTGGTCATGAGTTTCCATATGTTTTCAAACACTTTAAGCCTTACTTATGTTCATTATGGTTGGTCATGCATCTTATGGCATATTGTTCACGTTCCTTTATTTTTTCATGCATATCTCACATACTTAGTACCTTTTATCAACTAACACATATTTTTCCTACATTGTCTCATAATGTAGGGACAGACGATATTCGCGATCACCCCATTCGTGGCTAGAGTTGCTTAGTTTTCTCCAAGAAGTTTGTGAGTCCTTATATCATCGAGATCATGACTTTCTTTTCATATTGTTTCATTGACTTACTTCTATTGATTCGGGTGAGATAGGAGATTTTCCTAAGCCTCTATCAAAAATAAACTAAAGGCATGTTTAGACGATATGTGATGTAGTGCGGTTGGATATCTATTGAGTTTGTTATACCTTTGGCCAATTTCCTTGAATTGTTACTTCCGCTTATTTTACTATGTTTCTTTACCTTATGTATGTGATGTATGCTAAGATGGTTTGGTTGGGGTCCCTTGCATCCCGATCATTGTGTCATGGCTTGTCCCTAGTTTGGGTTGTGACAAGCTGCCAGGACACTTAAGGGGCAATCACATTAGCAATGGGCCATTCGCTATACTAGATTAAGGCACCCTCCCTGTCCCCCCCCTTTCTCAACAAAGTGAAACCTTGGTCACTAAAGTTTCCATCATAAACAAGGCCAAGGATCACAAAAGGCATGGAACAAGAGGCCTGCATCAACAATTTAAGCTAAATTATCCAAACTTCAAACAGACCCCCAGAACTCATTCGGGGTCAAAATTATACAAACAAAAAGTGGTAACAACTATAAAACGACACTCCAAACTCAAAACAATTTACAAAACAAGCAACATAGGCCGTCTCATCAAAATGTTTAACAAAGTTAATACTTATAAGGAAAAAGCCAAACAAAAATGCCAAAAGTCACCAACTCATCCTGGAAGCCTTTTGAACAAAACCAAAGGTTATTCCCGACCAAAGTCAGTAATTCAAAGCTAATTGTGCTGACAAAGTTTTAATCAGAGCACATTTACCAAGAATATTGACCGAAGTCAAAATTTAGCCAAAACTTCAAAGTTAAAATATCTAACAACCCAAACTCAAAATGAACCTCTCAAAACCCAAAACAACTATCCTAATTGACCAAAATGATCCTTTTAGAGTTGATCAAATGGACAAAAATTGCATCCAACACCTGAAACTCTAAATGTTGACTAAAGTCAACTCTTTCTCTAATGAACTTCTAAAAGAGGAATCACACCACACCTAAAAGAATAACCCAATAATTGATTTGTCAGTTCCATCAAGTCATAAATGAATTAGGGTCACTATAGGAAAGCTCTTAATACTGCAAATATTGAAAAAAGTGGAAATAACATGGAGGGTCATTACAACGACCCCCTTCTCAGCTAATGTTTGTTGAAATCTGTGTCGTACTATTCTTTATACATTTTTTTCAAGAGTAAATTATATTTCAAGATTTCAAAGAAGTCTTTCACAAAAGAGTTCAAGAAAGTATATTTATTTTCAAGTGCATTATTTTAGAAGAGCTTGAATAAAAATATTTTTTTTCAAGTGCATTACTTTAGAAAAATTTCAAGAAAGTATATTTTGCATTAAAGATGCATATTTTCAAAAAGAAAGTATAGATAGTTTCTTAAGGAAAGCATGTTTAGCTTTAAAGGAAGCACCTCTTAGATTTGAGAAAGTATATTCATCTTTTCAGAAAAGAATAGTAAGTTTTGAAAGTTCAATTTAATTTTGTTTAAAGTACAATGCATAGACTCAAAATAATAGATTTTCAGTTTTTCCCTAAAGTGGGATAGATTCCCTAAAGTATAATATCATTATATTTATTGAGCACGATATATTATTTTTGTAGTATTGAGCATTGATTTGGGTAAGGGTTCAAATAATTGAAACCTTAGAACTACGCTTCTAGAGTAGGATAAGATTGTGTTGCTGATTCAAGCAACTCCATAAGAAAACCCTAGTATAGGCTCAGAGATTGGATCCATTATTCAGTTTGTCCTTTCCCCTAGAGAGGTTGTAGATGAATCTTGCAATGAGGGCAAGACACTATTTTATCAAGAAGATCAAATGATGGTTATTGGTTCGAGAAATAACCCAAGAAAAGTAAAGAACATTATTTTCAGTAATTGCGACTATTGTATGCACATTTAGTTGCAAAGCTTTGTTGTTAAAGTACATATGCATTCTTTATATTTCAGTTGACTATTTTACATTCTACCTTTAGGTTTACTCATTCGGATTAGTATATTTTGTTTAGCCAATATTTTATTCAGCTATTTTGCATGCCTTACCTTTCATGTATTAAGGTCATTCGATGCTGCATCATTTCATAATGTTGATTTAGGTACAAAGGATTGGTCGCAACCGCATCTCTAGGATGCCACTTTCATCCATATTTGGTGGGACCTCCATTTTTCTCAAAGGGATTAAGTTTATCTAGAGCATAAATGGTGATTAGATATTTTTAGAAAACTATTTAGGTAGCCCGGGGTCTTGTACTAGTAAACTATATTCAATATCATAGAGACTTCATAGATGAGTCACTTCAACCTTATCATTAGTTGTTTTATCAACATCTCTTATTTATGATTTATTACTTATAAATGATTGAAGTTATTTTCTAGGGCAGTTGCATGTCAACCTTTAAATATCTTTCATATATTTGTTAAGTCTGAAATTTAGTAGTAAGCCAAGCTAAAGATTTTCTTGGGACCATAAATGGCTCGGCTCAGGGCATGAGAAGAATGTCCTCTCACTTTGTACATCCAAGATGCCCCCTACAAAAGCAACTAAGTAATGTACCGCTTATGTATAAGGTAGAAAAAAACTCTCTAGACATGGAATGAGTATAAGTACACTGGAAGCACAAAAAATAGGAAAACTATTTTAAGTTTTTGTGAGAATTTTCAGATTAAAATCACAACATAAAACAAACAACAATCCCAAAACAGCCCAAAAGGTTGAGATGGAGGTTGTTATGTGACACTACCAATCTTATACACAACATCACTTTGGGATATTACTATAAAACCTACAAAAAAAAGTCAAGTCTACAAAGAATTCTATTTTATGGATACTATCTACAAAAGTAACAATGGACCGTAGATAGGATCATGGAATCAGAATTTTGAAACTTGGGTTGGAAATGAGTTTCATGAGTCTGGTATATATGTATAAAAGGGGTTTAGAAGCAGTATATTGAATCAAGAAATAAAAATCTTGACACTTATTTATAAGTATGACTTTTACAGAGCATTCTATGGCCTATAGAAGTAATTACAGACCGTAGATTATCTCGTGGAAGTTAATCGTGAAACTCTATTTTTTACCTAATTTGTATGGATGTAGATGATGACCCATCAAGGGAGTGATTAAGATTCTGTTCAGTTTTATATCCAGCTAGGTCACTCATGCTAGTTTATTCATGGGGAGCATCAGATTTTTGTGATGTACGTATGCATTTGAACTATGATAGTTGTACCTATTATCACATATAACATGATCTTGCTCGCGCCATTTTTTAAAGAGGTCTCTCCATTGACCTTTATGATATTTTTTACCTTGATTCTGATCCCTATGACGCAAAGGACCTTGATTGGTTGCCTAGTATGCTGAGCGAGAACTCAATTTTTGGTTTTCCAAGTACCTCACATCTTTATGAAAGGTAGCATAAGTTGCTTCTTTGTCACTCAAAGTTAAAGTGTGTTCCCTAATTGAATTTACATTCTTTGTTATAGCAGTCATCATATGCGTGTTAGGAGGTCAATGATTGCCATTATTTTTGCCATTTATTCATCACGCTCCTATTATTTCCTCCGTATTTCATTGGTTATCACTATTGTAAATATTGATCCACCACTCGATTTCACTTTATCTCGAGTGTGACATACCATATTAATCTTGGCTATTTGATTCAAGAAAGTGGGCACTTGAAGGTAATTGAGATTCATGTATGAACCTCCCACCAAGTTATTATAACCTCTTTGTTGACTTCATCCAATGAGCGATAGAAAATTTATAGTACTTGGTCGGATAAATCATGATTTAAGTGCTCAATCACTTTGTTCTTGAACCTTATCCATACTTCATGTATAGCTTCAACCGGCATTTGCTTAAAACTATTAATTTCATCACTCAATTTCAGCATTCGCGAGGGTGGGAAAAATCTCTCAAGGAAAACTCTCTTAAACTCATCTAAAGTAGTGATTGACCCCTAAAGTAACTCCATAACCCATTTGGTGGCTTTAATAATGAGTGAAAATGGGAATAATCACAGCATAATTGACTGTTGGCTAATATTGTGTATCTTGAAAGAAAGACATTTCTATGAAATTCTACAAGTACTTGTTTGAATCCTCAGTTGGTTGGCCTCCAAATAAGCCTTTTATTTGTAGAAATTGGATTATAAGACCAGTGATTTGAAACATCGTATTCCCCACCTCTGGAAGTAAGACAATTTCTCTGGCTACACCTATCTCCTTTGGGTTTTTCCTTCGGGACAAACTCATTTTGAAAGCCTGCATGTCCTACGCTTTCTTCATCCATCATTTTTTCTATGTTGCCCTATTTTTGACAAGCAACAACATAAAAGAACATGTAACAAGAACACAAAGTGCACACATGTTTGAATATAACATCAATCAAAGATAATCATTAACCAATTCCGAACAACAACACCATTTTTGATGAACGTTCAACTATGTCTCAAATTTCAGAGCTTAGGGGGCCATTTTCTAAATAATACCCAACTAATTAGGTCAGGGTCGAACCTCAAGTGCTTGTATATGGGACTCTTTTTCAATTGATTCAACAATTCAAATAAGTTAGCAATTGTAGTTCTTCAACAAAAAATAATATATAATATTGGGGGTTTAGATAACAACTACAATTTATCACTATCAAGTATCAAAAAGAGGTAGTTAACAATAATTTGTAAACTAGGATTGGAAAGGACTAGGGGTGTATGCATAGTGATTAGGGTTTCAAATCATATAGGCTAATATGAACCTCAACAAAAGATATTGGTACATGGATAGTATTTGGTCTAGACGTTTGATATTCTCCCGAACAATCAAGTGTATGTCCCTTATTTCTTCAAAACACCAAGATCCTTTGAAACAGAACACCAAACATTGCTTGAGTAGATGTACTATTCGTAACTCACATCATTAAATGAGAAATCACTCAGGTTATCCCATCCCTGGCTCAAACCTATAGAGTAATTTGAACAAGTTCTCACTACTGAGTCTTACCCAATTCTATTTTGTTTTTTCAAGCCAAAATAAGTTAGAAAGCTCAATCAATTGCAACCACTGATTCTTAGGTTAAAACTTCAAGACTATAATAGATCCATGTCATACAATCAATTTTAGGAAAGATTAATAAAAACCCATATGGGGTTTTACACCTCCATAAAGCACAAACACCCCTATTTATGGTTTTAACTACCCATAAAATAGGGAATAAAGATAATATCCATAAACAAAATCTTCATTTCAAGAAATAATGATGAAGAAAATCTAAATCCAAGCCTTGGAGTGTACAATATTGAAGCTTTCTTTCTAACTAAACTAAGAGTTCTTTCGTATGAAAATGAAGGTTTTATTTCTTAATCTAGAAACTTCTCTCTACTCTTTTTTAATGACCTGGACTAGGGCCTAGCTATGACATGCGATTAGGATTCCCCAGGAAACCCAACCAAGCCATCTTAGCATATCAGGCATACATAAGGTGAGTAAACGATCAATAGGAAGTAATATGATGGGTAAGTCTCAAAATAAAAACTAAAGATAAAGGTGAAGCTTATGCCCTACTATACAGACTTACACATTTTCTTTGTGTAAATATTCTTGTACTATACTAACATACGTCGGGGCATAGAAAATGACACTATTCACCCAAATAAGAAAAGAAATATTCTCAAAGTAACTACATAGTCTAGAGGTATCAAGAAAATATGAGCTCGATAGGTAGCCCTCGAAGCATGAGGACTTACCAAATCAAGTGAACAAATCTTCTATCTAGCCACAAGAATATGTAGAGTGATCACCAAGCCTTACATTATAAGACAGTGTAGGCAAACAAAAGAAGTATGTTTTAGTACTTTGAATGTATTAAGTATGTGAGCATGCAATGTAATATGCCATTATACAATAAAGTGATACAATAGGCCATTTAAAAATCATTAAATCATTTTAAATACTATTTGAGACCATGAGACTTGGCCAATTCAATGTAGGAACCATCATGAATCATAAAAGAACTTAAACACTATAATAGAAATCATGAGTTATTATAGGGTAACATATATTTTGAGAATACCATGAATCATAAAAAAGTATACCATAATCCTTTGAGAGAAACCTTTAACCTTGTAAAAGCACATACTTTACTTTGTGAGAGATACTGCCATACTAAGAAATACTTTAAACATTTTGACAAAGATGTTTTACCTTTGTAAGAGCAACTATTAACTAAAATAAACCATGTGAGCTATAACTGGAGTCCCAATGTTTACCCATGCATCGGAGGAAAGGGGAGACTACTAGCCTTTAACTATGGGTGACCCTTAAAGGAATCAAGCCTTTACTATGGTTGGTTCTTTATCCTATTGTGGTACATAGTTATGGGATAATGGGATCTTACTATGGGTCTCATGCCTCGACTATGAGAGAGATCATTTATCCCAAGGTCCGCTTGGTTGTAAGTAAGCTCTCAACAGAATAGTTTTAGCTATAAAATAATAATTCAGGATCATGTGAGAGAAGCCATAACTACTATAAAATAATATTTCAACATCATGTGGGAGAAGCCATATCTACTACCCATCCACTCTTTATAAAAGCATAGGCATAGAATATCTCTTTAATCATTAACTGGGTGAGATATCCTTCACAATAATTCATACTTACCTTGAATTTTTATCATAAAACTCAATTCATACTTTTCATGAAATTTTCTTGAAAACCTTATGTAATATCCCTCAAAACACCCACAAAATACCTTAAGAATGCCTTGAAAATAAGACACTCATGTAACGCATTATCCATAATTATTCTGGAAAATCTAAGTTCGGAATATTGATCAAGGGTCAAAACCTGTGGGAAAATGGTCTCAGTGGGTTTTTAGGACACATAGATTGGGAGAAGAATTTTCAAAGAAACCACAAAATAGTGTGGTCCGCGATAGGACCGCGTCGTGGCCCTGGGACCATTTTTTGGCTGAGTTGATCACGATAGGTCCGCAAAGGTCTTCCGGCTGAATTGAGTTTTTTTTAAGGGCGTTTTAGACTTTTCTCAAATTATTAGTTAATAAACCTAGATGTTTTAGGACCTAATTCACCTCTATAAATTAACCTAAACCTCTAATTCGATTCATTATTCTACAATTCATATATTAAATATTTCTACCTCTACAAAAAGGCTCTCAAGGGTTTCCATTGAAGACTTTAAGTAAATTCACTCAATCTTTCCATCAAAACTCTCAAGTTCTTCCAAATTAATTGGTGTTTTCACTTAAGGTATGTGGGTATTGATTCATGGATTCTTCCATCCATGAAGCCAATCAATTTCTCAAGTTTTTCTATCAAATTAAAGTATGGTATTTTATGGATTTTGTTATCTCTATTCCAATTGCATGAATTTTGATTTAATGTATGATCATGAGTCTATTTTGATATAAATTGATGGTTATTAAATTAAATTGAATAGTTTTTCCATAAATTCTCCTATTTTGATTTCTAGGGCTCATTATGTAAATTATGAGTATTTTGATTTTACTTCTAAAGGATATTATCTATATGTATTATGTATGGGCTAATATAAAGTTTATGATCATGCATATCTTCAAGTTAATTTCGTGATTTTCAAGTAAATTGATCATGCATTCATGTCATACCCTAATTTCAAGTTCAAGTTATGGTCATGAATTTTAAAAGTATGAATTATGACTATGTATTTCCATTATGATCCTGAATTATAAGTGTGTTTCAAATTAAGTTTTTTCATGCAAGTTATGAACTAAGCGACCTAAGGCCTAACAATATGAATTATGTAAATATGATTGTAATGATGAAAGGGCAAATTCTCACATTACAAGTATGTTATGAAAATGAGCTACTCTATGATGTTAAACCTATGATCATGACTATGATATATGAAATAATGATCTTATGTTATCTATGTATTCCGTGGGATTTGACTTAGCACCGAATGTGGACTTGAGGTGGGGGCTCAGAGCAAGGGGTCCTTATATAAAGTCTCTTATCTCATAACTACGTGCCACTGTAGGATTGCCTTTCAGCCTAGCTAGTGGATCCACAAATAGCACATGTTCATGATTAGGAGTTTACCTTGGCAAGTAGATTCCCTTTTCCCCCAATGTATGGGAAACATTGAGATTCCATATTGTTGCTCGCATGGTCTTATTGTCGGTTATGGTTATGGTCCTTTTCATGTTCTAAATGACTAACCCTATCTTTCACTTAATATGATACTCTTATGGTTTATTATGCATTGATCCTTCTTAAAGACTACTTATGATTTTTACTACTTTTCCTATTATGCTATTTAAAGTGGTCCTTTGTACAAACATGATTTTCCATGTATTGCATTCCCTACATACTTAGTACATTCCAACATACTAATGCATACTTTTGCCTATGTTGTCTCATAATGTAGGGGTTAAGGTTGAAGATCATATTCATCCACGTGGCTAGTTAAGCTTTTCTATCCGATGGTGTTTGTGGTGAGTCCTCATTTATCGGGGACTAGTCATCGATTTGGTTATTATTTCAAAGACTTTTTGTTATGTTTCATATTAACGATGAGCTAAGGACATGTATTAGCCCCTGTCTATACTCATGTGTAGAGGTATTTAGTTTGACAAATATTTTGAGTCTATGTTGTCATGTGACATTCTTTATTTACTATTCATGGTTTAGACTCTCCTATGATATTTCCTCTTTTACTTTACCTTATGTATACTTATTATATGTACAAGAAGCTTGATTGGAGCCCTTTGGGGTTTTGATCAGCATGTTACAACTATGCCCCAGGTCGGGTCATGATAAACTTTGTATCAGAGCACTATGTTCTTTTTCAAGTATCCTAGGGTGTCCAATATTCTGTGTCAAGTAAAGTCTTATTCATGGGTATGAAGCGCTCCACACTTATGAGTAGGAGGCTATGAGGTGTTTTAGGAATTCTCACTTGTTTCATGATCCATGCCGTGTTATAGAGTTTACCATAAGACCTCTTTTCCCTAACGGTCTTTCATTGTGATTTTCAGGAAGTTGGATCTAAAAAGACCACCATTTCCAAAGTGAGATAATGTTAATGAATCCCAAGCTCCCCTGTTCCTCAAGACAATGGTCGTTTACTGGACCAAGTGACTAATGCAAAGTTCCAAACCACAATTACTATGCTAGCCTGAGTGGTGACCAACCAAGGTGTTGAAGCTCCTCCTAATGTTCCTACTCCGACCTCAAGAGTAAGGAACTTTGCACGAATGAATCCTCCAGAGTTTCATGGATCAAAATTTAATGAGGATCCTCAAGAGTTCATTGATGAGGTCTACAAAATAGTGCGTATTATGGAGGTGACTTCGAAAGAAAAAGCGGAGTTAGCATCTTACCAATTTAAGGGTGATTCTCATATATGGTATACTCAAATAGAAGTTGGAGAGGATGGATAAAGAACCTATTGAATGGAAAGCTTTCAAATTTTCTTTCCTTTATCACTTTTTCCCTCTTAAGTTAAGGGAGGCTAAAGTTTTGAGGTTCATAAATCTTCGACAAGGCAATATAGGGATGAGAGACTTTTCCCTCAAATTTACTAAGCTATCCAAGTATGCTCCTTCAATGGTTGTCGATCCATATGCCAGAATGAGTAAATTCATATCGGGGGTGTCCAACTTGGTTGCTAAGGAATATTGCACCACTATGCTTGTTAAGGAGATGGACATATCTCGGCTCATGACTTTTGCTCAATAAATTGAAAGAGAAAAGCTCAAGGAAATGAGGATAAGGTATTCTAAGAGGGACCGGTATGAAAGTGGGTTCTCCAATGCTAGGACCATTGGTAGTAGTGGATGCTCTCATAAAGGCCAAAGCTCGGGGAAGAAGTTTTTTAAGGATAGGGTACCATACCCTAAAGCTCAAGGAGAAGGAGGTGAAAATGCTAGTAACCCTTCTTTCCCTAAGTGTGCAAAGCATCATATAGGTAAGTGATTAATGGGAACATGTGCTTTCTATCGATGTGGAAAGATGGGTCATAATCTATCCGAGTGCCCTCTTATTGTCAACAAGGGTGGAGAAGGTCTTCCTTTAGGAGGCCAAGTGCAACAAGGCGCCCAATCTCAACCTAAGGGAGGCAAACACAACAACCGATTCTATGCTCTTCATGCTAGACAAGAGGTTGATGAGGCTCTCGATATGGTCACAAGTATGTTATGAGTCTTTAACTTTTACGTTTATGCATTGCTTGATCCGAGTACCAACTTATCTTTTGTTACTCCTTACATTGCTATGAGATTTGATGTGTGTCCCAAGGTATTAATAGAACCCTTTTTAGTTTATTCTCCTGTTGGTGATTTGGTATTATCCAAGAGAGGTTATAGAAATTGTCCCATATGGGTTTTGCACAGAGTTATTCTATATGACCTTGTTGAACTTAATATGACTGATTTTGACATCATTCTTGGTATAGATTGGTTACATGCTGCTTATGCATCCATATGTTTTAGGACTCGTGTGGTTAAGTTTCATTTTCCTAATGAGCCTATTCCTGAATGGAAGGGTAATGATTCAGTGGTTAAGGGTCGATTTATCTTATGCATTAAGGCCTAGAAAATGATTTCCAAAGGGTGCATTTATCATATTATGCGAGTTAGGGATATCAATTCCAAAACTCCTACTCTTGAGTCGGTTCCTATAGTTAATGAGTTCTTCAATGTGTTTCCTGATGATTTGCCCAGTATTCTTCCCTAAAGGGAAATTGACTTTGGCATAGATGTTCAAGGGAAATTGACTTTGGCATAGATCTTCAAGGGAAATTGACTTTGGCATAGATCTTCTTCACTATACCCAACCTATTTCTATTCTTTCTTACTATATGGCTCCGCCGGAACTTAAGGAGTTGAAGGTACAATTGAAGAATTTGTTGGATAAGAGTTTTATAAGACTGAGTATTTCACAATGGGGTGCTCCCATTTTATTTGTTAGGAAGAAGGATGGTCACTCCGAATATGTATAGACTACCAATAATTGAATAAAGTCACCATAAAGAACAAATATTCAATTCCAAGGATAGATGACTTATTTGATCAATTACAAGGAGCAAGCTACTTTTCTAAGATGGACCTCCATTCCGGTTATCATCAATTAAGGGTAAGGGAGTGTGGTATTCCTATAATAGCTTTTCGGATAAGGTATGGTCATTAGAATTTGTAGTAATTTCATTTAGTTTGACTAATGCTCCCACTATATTCATGGATTTAATGAATCATATTTTCAAGCCCTATTTGGACATGTTCGTAGTGATGTTCATTGATGATATCTTGACTTATTCTCGAAATAAAGAAGATCATGTGGGTCACTTGAGGATTTTGTTGCAAACATTGAGAGACAAGCAATTATTCGCTAAATTTAGTAAGTGCGATCTTTGGCTTAGGGAGGTTGCATTTATTATCCATGTGGTATCCAATGATGTGATTATAGTAGATCAAATAAAATGGAGGCGGTTAAGAATTGGCCTAGACCATTATCTCCTTCCGACATTAGAAGCTTTTTGGGCTTAGTCGGATACTACAGAAGGTTTGTTGAAGGGTTCTCATCTATTTCTTCACCTTTAACTAAGTTGACATAAAAGAAGGCAAAATTCCAATGGTCGGAAGAATGTGAGAAAAATTTCTAAATATTTAAGGATCGTCTTACGTCAACTCCTATTTTGATATTGCCCGAAGGTTCAGATGTGTATGTTGTTTATTGTGGTGCTTCATGTGTTGGTTTTGGTTGTGTCTTGATGAAACATTGTAAGGTTATAGCCTATGCCCCTAGACAACTTAAAGTGCATGAAAGGAACTATCCAACCCATGATCTTGAACTTTTGCCAGTTGTGTTTGCATTGAAAATTTGGCGCCATTATCTTTACGGGGTGCATGTTGATGTGTTTACCAACCACAGAAGCTTACAATATGTGTTTAGTCAAAGAGACTTGAACCTTAGGCAAATGAGGTGGCTTGAATTCCTAAAAGACTATGACAGGAGCATATTGTACCATTTGGGTAAGGCAAATATTATAGCCGATGCCCTTAGTCAGTTGTCTATGGGTAGTGTTGTACATGTTGAGGAAGATAAAAATGAATTGGTTAAAGAGGTCCATAGATTAGCATATTTAGCTATGCGTTTGGTTGATTCCAATAATGCAGGCATTTCTATACAAAATGGTTCAGAATCATCTTTTATAGCAGACATTAAGGCCAAACAAGACAATGATTCAATTTTGATTGAATTAATGAAGTCGGTTGCCAAAAAATTCATTGAGTCTTTCTCCCTAGGAGAAAATGGGGTACTATATTACCAAGGTCGTTTGTGTGTTCCAAATGTTGATGGATTAAGAGAGTTGATATTGAATGAGGCCCATAGATCTCAGTATTCAATTCATCCGAGATCCACCAAGATATACCATGACTTAAGGGAAGTGTATTGGTGTAATGGCATGAAGAAGGACAAGCCAAAAGAACAATTCAAACCTTGGAGGATATGTTAAGGGCATGTGTGATTGATCTTAGAGGAAGTTGGGATGACCATTTGCCATTGATTGAGTCTGCTTACAATAATAGTTATCACTCTAGCATCCAAATGGCTCATTTTAAAGCCTTATATGAGAGAAGATGTAGGTCTTCGATGAGGTTATTTGAAGTAGGCGAGATGGCATTGATTGGTCCAGATTTGGTAGTTGATGCAATGGAGAAAGTAAGGCTCATAAGAAAAAGATTGAAAATGGCTCAAAGTCGTCAAAAGTCCTATTCAGACACTAGTAAGAGAGAGCTTAAATTTGATGTGGATGATATGGTGTATTTGAAGATTTCACCTATGAAAGGGGTAAGGCGGTTTGGTAAGAAAGGAAAGTTGAGCCCTAGATTTATAGGACCCTGTAGGATATTGAAGCGCATTGGAAAAGTAGCATATGAGTTAGACTTGCCACTTGAGTTGGCTTTGGTTCATCCGGTATTTCACGTGTCAATGTTGAAGAAGTTTGTGGGTGATATAAATTCTATTGTGCCAAAGGAGAATGTAAGGATTGAAGAAAATTTGACCTATGAGGAGATCTCCATTGAGAATTTATTCCGGCAAGTGAAGAGATTAAGAAATAAAGACGATGCATCCGTCAATGTGTTATGGAGGAATCAACAAGTAGAGACATGATGAAGCGCTATCCGTATCTCTTTCCTTCCACTAAGCCTAAAGGTACTAAGTTGTTCATGATTAAATCGATTAAACTCCTACATTTCAGTTCAATTTTTCATTCATATGCATGCATGGTTAATGAAAATGATTTTCTCAAAGACTATGTTTTATGTTAAGTAGGAAGTTTACATATTCTATGCATTTTTCGAAGTGTCCTCATGTTCATTTGGGTTGTTAGTTCTTTTTTCATGTCCTTCCTATATTAGTTGAATCTCATTTGAGGACGAATATTCCCACCAGGGAGATTGTAACATTCCTAAAAAATGCTCACAAGTGCCTTAAAAATGTCTTGGGAATAGGCCGCTCAAGTAATGCATTATCCTTAATATTTTTGGAAAATATGAGTTCGGAAATCGATCAGGGGGTTAAAATTTGTAGGGAATAGTTTCGGTGGATTTTTAGGAATCGTACATCGAAAAATAGATTTCTTAAAAAACTGCACAAATAGAAAGGTTCGCGACAAGTTCACATCGCGGACCTGGCAAGGGTTTTCTGGCAGAGTTGAATTTTTAGTAAGGGCATTTTTGAATTTTTTTAAATTGTTAGCTAATGAACCTAGATGTTTTTAGGACCTAATTAAACTCTATAAATTAACCTAAACCTCTAATTCTATTCATTATTCTATAATTCACCTACTCAAATATTTCTTTCTACAAAAAACTCTCAAGGACTCCATTGAAGACTTCAAGTAAATTCACTCAAGCTCTCCATCAAAACTCTCAATTTCTTCTAAATTAATTGGTCTTCTTATTTAAGGTATGTGGGTATTGATTCAGGGATTCTTTCATCCACGAAGCCCAATCAATTTCTCAAGATTTTCTATCAAATTAAAGTATGGTATTTTATGGGTTTTATAATATCTATTCCTATTGCGTGAATTATGATTCAAAGTATGATCATGAGTCTATTTTGATATGAATTGATGGTTATTGCATTAAATTGAAGATTTCTTCCATTAATTCTTCTATTTTGATCTCTAGGGTTCATGATGAAAATTATGACTATTTTCAATTATACTTCCTAATGATATTATCTATATGAATTATGTATAGACTGATATAAAGTATATGATTATGCATATTTTCATGTTAATTTCATAATTTTCAAATCAATTGATCATGCATTCATGTCCTACCCTAATTTCAAGTATAAGCTATGATCATGTATTTTTAAGTATCAATTATATCTATGTATGTATGATTGTAACGATGAAATGACAATTCTCACCTTACAAGTATGTTATGAAAATGAGCGACTCTATGTTTTCAAACCTATGATCATGACTATGATATATGAAATTATGATTTCTATGCTATGTATGTATTTCATGGGATTTGACTTAGAAATGAATGTGTACTTGAGTTGGGGTCCTTATACAAAGTCTCTTGCCTCATAACTATATGCCACCATAGGTTGCCTTCATTTTCCTAGCTAGTGGATCCACATATAGCGTATATATGACCCACCTAGCGGGGTAGAGTCTATCATAGAAAGTAGATTCCTCTTTCCTCCGATGTAGGGGCAAAATTGGGATTCCATATTGTAGCTCGCATGGTCTTATTGTCGGTTATGGTTCCTATACCACATATGTATGGTCCTTTTTATGTTCTAAATAACTAATCCTATCTTTGACTTCTTATGGTACTTTTATGGTTTATTATGTATTGATCCTTCTTAAAGACTACTTATAATTTTTACTACTTCTCCTATTATGCTATTTAAAATTGGTCATTTGTACAACCATGATTTTCTATGCATTGCATTGCCTACATACTTAGTACATTCCAACTTACTAATGCATACTTTTGCCTACATTATCTCATAATGTAGGGGTTGAGGTTGAAGATCATATTCATCCACATGGATAGTTAAGCTTTTCTATCCGGCGGAGTTGGTGGTGAGTCCTCATTTATCGAGGACTAATCATCGAGTTGGTCATTGTTTCAAAGACTTTTTGTTATGTTTTATATTGCGGGTGAGCTAGGAACATGTCTTAGCTCCCGCCCATACTCATATGTAGAGGCATCTAGTTGGACAAATATTTCAAATCAATGTTGTCATGTGACATTCTTCATTTACTATTCATGGTTACTCTCTTTTGATGTTTTTGCTTTTACTTTACCTTATGTATGCTTATGATATATACAAAAGGTTTGGTTGGAGCCCTTTGGGGTTTCGATTGTCATGTTACGACTATGCCCTAGGTCAAGTCGTGACAAGAGTGTACCTTGACAAGTAGACTCTCCTTTTTTGGGTGTAGGAGTTACAGTAGATTCCATGTTATAGCTCACATGTTTTAATTGTTGGTTATGAACCATGTCCTATAAAATGACTGTTGTTATTTTAAGCTCTTAAGTGATGTTTTATAATGCATTAACCTTATTATATAGATTCATGTTTTACTTCTTACTTTTCAAGTTATTTTGTCATGCATCACATGATAATGCTTATTATGTCTGTTTATTCATGTTATGCATGTTTGTCAAATACCTAATACATTCCCTGTACTAACACATACTTTTTCCTTATTGTCTCATAATATAGGTCACGATGCTGCTGCTCCTCCACGTGGCTAGTTTAAACATCTATTCATCCTTAGGTATTTTTGGTGAGTCCTCATGATTCGAGGGAGAACCAGTTATGCCACTTCTTAATGTTCAAAACCTATGTACTTCATTTTGTTTGGTGATCTAGGGCTTGTCCTATAGCCTATATAAAGTTAGTAGAGGCATGTCTAGACTATAGTAGTATGATTCATTTATGTTGATGTTTATCTTTGAATTCTCTATATTTCAAAATTTCTATGTTTAGACTATTTATGCATTTAATGTTATCTTTTATTTCATGTTTGAATGTCATGATATATATGCTAAGAGTCTTTGTTAGAGTCCTTTGAGATTCTAATAGATGTTTGACATCAAAGGTCTAGCTTGGGTCATGACATGTACAATCTTCAAAGAGCATTCGCCACAACATTAACATTATTCAGATGGTATGACAAACTCATATCATAATCCTTCAACCATTCAATCAACCTTCTTTGACAAAGATTAAAATCCTCTAATTAAAAACATATTGGAGACTCTTGTGATCAGTGAATACATCCACATGAACAACACCAAATTTTCAAGGTAAAAATAATTATCTCCTACTCAAGATCATGAGTCGGGTAATTCTTCTCATGAACCATAAGTTGCTTAGAAGAATAATCAATAACCCTTACATGTTGCATCAACACACAACTATCAACACACAACTAAGACCAATCCTTGAGGAATCACAATAAACCATAAAATCATCTAACCAATCTAGTAGACTCAGAACAGGGGATTTAGTGCGTTGAGTCTTCCACTCCTGAAAACACTTCTCACAAGCATTGGACCACTATAACTTGACTGTATTCTAAGTCAATTTAGTCAAATGAGAAGTAATATATGAAAACACTTCTAAAAATGATATGTAGTAACCGACTAAACCTAAGAAACTCCTGATATTTGATGGAGAAGAAGGTCTAGGCTTGTTCTTGACTGTTTTGGTCTTTGTTGGATCAACATAAATTCTTCTTTAGAAATAGCATGGACAAGGAATGCTACTAACCTCATCAAAAATTCACACTTTCTAAACTTAACATATATGTGATGATCCTTAAAATATTTCAAGACAATCCCAAAATGGTATGCATGTTCATCCTCACTCCAACAATAGATCAAGGTGTCATCTATGAAGACAATGATGAACATATCCAAAAACTATTTGAACACTCTGTACATCAAATGCATAAATATTGTAGCATCATATATTAGTCCAAAAGACATAACCAAACATTCATAGTGACTATAGTGAGTCCTGAAGGCTATTTTTTGCAATGTTATGTAACACCCCAATTTTCTTTTTATGTTTTTTCTAAAGGATTGCTAGGTGATCCACATTATCTATGAAGTTCTACGTGAGTTGTGACGATTAGAAATAGGTCTAAAGGGATTTGGAAGGAGTTGGAGGCCACATAATGAGTCATGGTAATCCACTTACTTGCGTAAGCTATTGATTGGGATGTCTTACAAAACAAAGCTACTTGAGTACACATCGAGCTTAAGTAATAAGGATTACATAGGTTCTTAAAGTGAGACGAGATTACGAACCCATGGAAGAGGGGAAAAGAAGTGTAACACTTATTTAAAATAAGTAGGTGATGCAACTAATTGGACTAAGTAGGCGATGCACCTATTTGGGGTGGACCCCACGCTGCCATGTGGCAGCTTTGGATCGGGTGCATGGATGACGTGGCGCCCTAGGGGATAGACACGTGTCACCCCTAGGGGATACCATATGTCACACTTTAAGGGAGCATATATATATATATATATGTATGTTAAGATGAATAAGAAGCCATTTCTGAAGCAAAATTATGCTTATAGTTTGAGAGAAAACTTAGAGAATAAGACAGAGTACCTACGACAGCAATAAGAAAGAAAGTTTAGCCCTCCAATTTCATTCCGTGGATTAATTATCGAAGGTGTTCTTCGATCAAATGGAGGTATTTAATAACGTAAATAAACTGATTGAGGTAGCAAGCAAGGATAACGAGCAACCACCAATTTTCAACAATGATTAAGGAGCTTTTGAGGTCTAATTTTAGCAAGGTAAGGTTTTTCCTTTCGAGTTGAAGTTAATGATATTGTTGTTGATGGTGTTGATACGTTGTTGTTTTTGAAAGTGGGGGAATAAACCTTGTTCTACAAACTCATTTTTGGATGGGACTGTTGTTAGTAATATTAGTATAAATCCTTGTGTAAATCTTTATTTTGAGTGATTCAAGATGTTTTGGTAAGCTATTTCATAGGGATGTAACTTTAATTTATGCTCTAAAACCCATTTTTTCTTTTATCTGCTCAAAAAAGGGGTGATGAAGTATAGGAGAGGTGCTGCCTAGATTTTGTTTCAGAAATCCTACACGGATTGTTGTTGGTATTTTGGGCATTAATTCTTATACAAAATTTCTGTAGGGGTGATTCTAAGTTGTATGTGACCCTAAGACACATGTATATAACTTTAATTGATTCCATAAAGCCTATTTCCCCATTTACCCCTTTGAAACTGAGCAATAATACAAGACAATATGTTATCCAAAATTTTAGTTTGAATAGCTTGGGCTGATTTTTATTGATTTCATATTTAATTTCGATATGATGAGACTCTTAAACTTAAGTATATATTTGGTTGTGTATTTAAGGTATATATGTTCTTATACAAGCTAAGAGAAACTGTTTGACGAAGTAGAGTTTTGTTGGTCTATGGCGGAGAGGAATTGAGTTCCTCGAGTTGTGGTAAAACCTGTTATTATGGGCTAAAATGCAAAGGTTTGTGTATAAAATTTAACTTGGAATATTTTATTTTCCGGAATTTGAAGTATCTTGATGGGTTGTTTTCTTACTCTTTGTCTTATATCATGGTATGACTATTATCTCATGTATTGCAAAACTTTTGCTAAACCGCCCACTTGTACGAATTGCTTGATCATTTTGCATTCTTGTTGGGACTTTGTCATTTTTGTTATGGTGACTTTTCATCGATATTGGCATGCATCTCGATTCAGGTCTTGCCCATCTTGACTTTGGATTTACATTTTATCTTGACAATGGATTTTTATCCATTCTCGAGTACGAGTGGAAATCCACTTTCAATATGGTTCTTGATTCTCTTGATATTAGGAGATGACCCTTCTTGATTTCGAGGCTTTGGTCCATCTTGATATTGATTGTGCTTAGTGTGAAAGCTGACGTACCTATTAGGCGAAATTGATTATTTGACACCTAAAGCTTTTACACCATTAAGATTTATGCTTAACGATAGTTATTTTCTATCGTAGGTAATGTGCGGGACGAGGTATGAAGATGGCCATTTGGAGTAGACTTTTTGGAGCCCTTGTGAAGATCACATCTGCACATGCATCTAGTTTTGTAAATATTTGGAGACTTATACATGATACATGTGGCACTTATGTTTGAAATTTTGAAGGCTTGTGAAAACAAAACCATATACTTGTAACTTGAACTGGGTGACTAGTTTTGCTATTTTTGGAGTGTTGTTTTAACTCAAGTCATGTCATATACTGGGTTTATACTTTGACTTTTCATTATGCACAAAGGAAGATAATAGTTTTGTGATAATTACTAGTTTGAGTTGGGTGTATTTTATGGACCCGCAAAGGTGTTGAATTGGAAGTAGAATTTCAAAACAAGTTTTCTAAATGTGTTGACTATTTGAGATTTTTTAAAAAAACTATCTTTTGTTTTGTAAGTGGCATCCTCCCTAAAGGGATGCTACAAGTGTTGGTATCAGAGCCTAGGTTTATGATTCTAGGACTTTTGTTGTGACTTATTGGTATACTGTTTCTTTTTTGTTACATGTTGTTTTTGTATATAATGCATATGCATCATGTACATGTTTCTAATGCATTGTGATCTTCCCTTATCAAGAAATCAAGTCGTGGCATCTTCTACTTTTGATAAACTTATGGAAGCCGCTCGTAAGGGTTTAAATACCTCTAATGCCCAACTTCACCTACAAGAAGGGGTTGGAGAATATTTTTCTGATTCTAATCCTCCTAGAATAAGTGGATCTGAAGAGGGAAGTAATCAGGGTATGAGAGTTGGTCCACACTCTTAAATGAGTCATAGTGCCCCCGCTGTTGATCCCCCTTTTCAACAAATGAAAGATTTCTTTCATCACATGGCTAGAAGAATACCTGACCTTGCTAAAATAAACTTTAAGAAAATCAAAAAAATGGGTGGAGTTGAGTTTGAAGGAACTGTTGACCCTACAGATGCTGAGCAGTGGTTGGAATGGATTGAAAGAGTGTTCGAGCAGTTAGAGTGTTCAAACGCTGCCAAATTTAAGTATGTTGTCTCACTATTACAAAAAGATGCCTATTATTGGTGGGTAAGTGTACCGAATGCGAGACAAAAACCTCTTGTTCTTACTTGGAATGATTTTGTGAAAGAATTTCATAAGAAGTATGCCCCACCTGCTTGTCATGATGCAAAGAAAAATGAGTTCTTAAATTTAAAGCAAGGGAGTATGTCTATCGCTGAATATCAGCAGAAGTTTCACCTGCTCTTACTTGGGAAAGGATCGATAAGGAACAAGCTAGTAGAAATGAACACAAGTTCAGGAAAGCTTATGCAGATTCAAGAGGTCCATCAAAAAGAGGGAGGTTTGACAGTTTCAAAGCTAATACTTTTTGCAAGTTAGCCCAACACAAGCAAAATAGATCAAGTTTCTTTACTTCCAGCACTCTAAGCTATGGCCAAGGCAAGACTCATATACCCACTTCTGCACAATATGGAAAGAATCATTTTGGTACTTGTAGAAGAGCTTCTGGCGCTTGTTTTAATTATGGGAGCTTCGATAATAAAGTGAGGGATTGTCCTAATCCTAACCCCACTTTTTCTCTGCATATGGAAGGCTCGGTTCAAAAACATGTTACCACTCTCTCTAAAGGGAATAAAGGTGCAAGATCTAGACACACACAAGCAATAGGTGTAGGTGCAGCTAATTCAGCTCATGGGTCAAGAGCTACAACATGGTATTATGCGATAAGACAGAGGGATGACCATGATGAAGCATATGTGGTTAGTGGTAAATTTCACTTATTCGACTTATGTGTTGTTACATTA
Source organism: Solanum dulcamara (assembly GCF_947179165.1). NCBI lineage: Eukaryota > Viridiplantae > Streptophyta > Magnoliopsida > Solanales > Solanaceae > Solanum > Solanum dulcamara. Next base: position 53,379,003 of record NC_077239.1, read on the forward strand.
TTTGATCCTGGTTCTACACATTCGTATGTTTGCTCATCATTGGCTTTTCCTAAAAATGCGAAATCTATGAGACTCGATTGTGGGGTGCTTGTCCAAAGTCCTTTGGGTCAACAAGTTGTTTGCAATAAAATCTATCGAGGTTGTCCCTTGGTGATTCAAAATCTAGTCTTCCTGCTGATTTAATTGAAATGCCTTTCCAAGAATATGATGTCATTATCAGTATGGATTGGCTTTATAGATACAATGCAATAGTTGATTATAGGTCAAAGCATGTGACCTTTAGAGCTCCTTCACCTTCACAAATCATTGTTCAAAGTGAAAGATCAATGATATCTAATATCATCTCTGCGGTGGTGGCAAGGAATATGGTTAGACAAGGTTGTGAAGCTTATCTTGCTCATTTATTTGATACACACCTGGAAAGTCCATGCCTTGAGGATATACCCTTGGTGTGTGAATTTCCTGATGTCTTTCCTGAAAATCTTTCTGGACTGCCCCCAAAAAGGGAGGTTGAATTTCTTATAGAAGTTGTTCCTGGAACTACGCCTATCTCTATGATGCCTTATCGAATGGCTCTAGCAGAACTGAAAGAGTTGAACAATTAATTGCAAGAACTCTTTGAGAAAGGTTTTATTTGCCCGAGTGTTTCTCCCTCAGAGTTCTAGTTCTATTTGTGAAAAAAGAAAGATGGGACTATTAGGCTTTGTTTTGATTACCAGCAACTGAACAAGGTAACCATTAAGAATAAATACCCACTGCCTAGGATTGACGATTTATTTGACTAGTTAAAAGTGCTTATATGTTCTCAAAAATTAACTTAAGGTTTGAGTATCACCAACTGAGGGTAAGGGAACATGATGTCCCTAAAATTGCCTTTAGGACTCGATATGACCATTATGAATTTTTGGTGATGCCATTTGGGTTGACGAATGCTTCTGTGGAATTTATGGATTTGATGAATCACATGTTTAAACCTTATCTTTATCAATTTATAGTGGTTTTTATAGATGATATTTAATATATTCCAAGGATAGTGAAGATCATAGAAAGCATCTTCGAATTGTTTTGCAAATTCTGCAAGAGAAGAAGCTTTATGCCAAGCTTTCTAAATGTGAATTTTGGCTCAGTTAAGTGGCCTTTCTGGGACATATTGTGTTTGCGGCAGGTGTGAAAGTGGGTCCTAGTAAAATTCACGCTATTGTTGAATGGAAACCACCTAAAACTCCAACTGAAGTAAGGAGTTTCTTGGGTTTAGCGGGATACTATAGAAGGTTTGTCAAAGGCTTCTCCATTATAGCCGTCCCTTTAACTAATCTCTTAAGGAAGGATGCCAAGTTTGTATGGGATGACAAATGCCAGGAGATTTTTGAAAAGCTTAAATACTTATTAACACAAACTCCTATACTTACTCCACCAACTAAAAGGAAGGAATATGTGATATATAGTGATGCCTCACATTGTGGTTTGGATTGTGTCTTGATGCAAGAAGGGAAAGTGGTTGCGTATGATTCCCTAAAATTGAAACTATATTAATTGAACTATCCTACTCATGACCTTGAGCTCGCTGCCATAGTGTTTGCCTTGAAAATTTGAAGGCATTACTTATATGGCAAAAAATGTCATATATTTATTAGTCAAAAGAATTTGAAGTACTTGGTTACATAGAAGGAGTTTAATTTGAGGCAACATAGATGGCTTGAACTCATAAAAGATTATGAATGCACGATCGATCATCATTCGGGTAAAGCCAATGTGGTAGCAGATGCTCTAAGTCGTAAAGCCCTTGCTAGTTTATCGCTAAGCCACGTGCCTTTGTTTGTTAAATTGAGAGCCATGAATGCTTGTCTTGCATTTAACTTTGAGGGCTCTATTGCTGCCGGTTTGTAAGTCAAACAAGTTCTACTTGAATAGGTGAAAAAAGCACAGAAGTTAGATGAGAAACTGGTGAAATTGATCAAAGAAGATCAAATTGGAGAAAAGCTTGATTTTAAATTAAGGGAGGATGGTGTTCTACTTTGTAAAAATAGGTTATGTGTCCTTAAAGATGACAATTTGAGAAAACAAATTTTGAATGAAGCACATACTTCAACATATGCAATGCATCATGGAGGTACTAAAATGTACCAAACCATTAAAGAACACTACTGGTGGAATATTATGAAGAATGAAATTGCGGAGTTTACTTCTACATGCTTAGTTTGTCAACAGGTAAAGGATGAGCATCAAGTCCCGACTGGTTTGTTACAACCCTTGTCGATACCTAAGTAGAAATAGAAAAGAATAACTATGGACTTTATTTCTGGGCTTCCACACACTCAAAGAAATCATGATGCAATTTGGGTTATAGTTTATAGGCTAACCAAAAGTGCTCATTTCTTAGCCATCAAGGTGGACTACCCACTTGAACATCTAGCAGAATTATATGTTGAGGAAATTGTAAGGTTACATGGAGTTCCTGTTTCTATTGTATCTGACCGAGACCCAAGGTTTACATCTAGATTCTGGACTAGATTGCAAGAAGCTTTGGGCACTAGGTTGAACTTTAGTATATCTTTCCATCCTCAGACAAATGGTCAATCCGAGAGGGTGATTCAAATCTTGGAAGATATGCTTCGAGCTTGTATTATGGAATTTGAAGGTAGTTGGGACAGACACCTAGCCTTGATAGAACTTACTTATAATAATAGCTACCAATCAAGTATAGGAATGTCTCCCTACGAAGCCTTATATGGGAGAAAGTGTAGAACTCATCTTTACTGGAGTGAAGTTGGTGAACGAAAACTGGTTGGTCCTAAGATTGTGCAACAAACTGAAGATAAAGTAAAAGTCATCAAGGATCGTCTAAAAATTGCTTCAGAGAGACAAAAGTCTTATGCTGATCTTAAGAGGTGTGAAATTGAATATCAAGTAGGAGATAAGGTGTTTTTAAAGGTTTCTCCATGGAAGAAGATTATGAGATTTGGCCAAAAAGGAAAACTTAGTCCTTGATTTATTGGACCATATAAAGTACTTGAGAGAGTGGGTCCAGTTGCATATAAATTATCTCTTCCACCAGAGTTAGATAGAATCCACAATGTCTTCCATATTTATATGCTTAGAAGATATCGCTCTGATCCATCTCATGTTTTGACTGTCGAATCCATTGAGATAAGTCCTAACCTAACATATAATGAGGAACCTATCCAATTCTTGGCCAGTGAGACAAAAGAGCTTAGAAATAAGAAAGTTCCTTTAGTAAAAGTCCTTTGGAGGAATCATTCTGGAAATGAAGCAACCTGTGAACGAGAAGAGGTTATGCGAATTCAGTATCCACATTTTTTTTGAGTATAAGGTAAATTTTGAGACAAAATTTCTCAAGGGGGGAGAGTTGTAACACCCCAATTTTCTTTTTATAGTTTTTCAAAAGGATTGCCAGGTGATCCACATTATCTATGAAGTTCTACGTGAGTTGTGACGGTTGGAAATAGGTCTAGAGAGATTTGAAAGGAGTTGGAGGCTACGTAATGAGTCGTGGTAATCCACCTAATTGTGTAACCTATTGATTGGGATATCTTACATAATAAAGCTACTTGAGTACACATCGAGCTTAAGTAGCAAGGATTACATAGGTTCTTAAAGTGAGATGAAATTACGAACCCACGAAAGAGGGAAAAAGTGGTGTAGCACCATCTTAAAGCAAGTAGGTGACAGATCTACTTGAGGTGGACCCCACACTGCCATGTGGCATCTTTGGATAGGGCGCATGGATGAGGTGGTGCCCTAGGGGATGGACACGTGTCACCCCTAGGGGCTTCCACGTGTCACACTTTAAGTGAGCATATATATATGTATGTTAAGATGTCTAAGAAGTCATTTGTTCAGCAAAATTACACTTAGAGTTTGAGAGAAAACTTAGAGAATAAGAGAGAGTACCTACGACAGCAACAAGGAAGAAAGGTAAGCACTCCAATTTAAATCCATGGATTAATTATCTAAGGTGTTCTTTGATCAAATGGAGGTGTTTAATAATGTAAATAAACTTATTAGGGAAGCAACAGTAATGAGCAGCTACCAATTTTCAGCCGCGATTAAGGAGCTTTTGAGGTCTATTTTTGGCAAGGTAAGGTTTTCCCTTTCAAGTTGAAGTTAATGATATTATTATTGATGTGTTGATATGTTGTTGTTATCGAAAGTGATGGAATAAACCTTGTTCTGCAAACCCATTTTTGGATGGGACTACTGTTAGTAATATTAGTATAACTCCTTGTGTAAAGCTTTATTTATAGTTATTCAAGATGTTTTGGAAATCTATTTCATAGATATATAACTTTAATTTATCTACTTAAAAAAGGGTGATGAAGTATAGGGGAGGTACTGCCTAGATTTTGTTTTGGAAATCCTATATGGACTGCTGTTGGATTTTGGGCGTATCTTCTTGTACAAAATTGTTGTAAGAGTGATTAAAAATTGTATGAGACCCTAATACATAGGTATATAACTTTTATTGAGGACACAAATCCTATTTCCCCCATTTACCCCTTCAAAACTGAGCAACAATACAAGACAGTAGGCTGTCCAGAATTGTGGGCTGATTTTTATTGATTTCATGTTTAGTTTTGATATGATGAGATTATTAAACTTAATTAGATATTTGATTGTGCATTTAAGGTGGTTATTTTCTTATACAAGCTAAGAGTAACTATTTGACGAAGTAGATTTTTGTTGGTCTATGGCAGAGAGGAATTGAGCTCCTCAAGTTGTGGTAGAACCTGTTTTTATGTGCTAAAATGTCAAGGTCTGTATACAAACTTAAACTTGGAATATTTAACTTTCTGAAATTTGAAGTATCTTGATGGTTTTTTTTCTTAATCTTTGTCTTATATCGTGGTATGACTATTATCTCAAATCTTAAGTCTAGCGATGGCTTGGAGGAAAAAAATAGGTAAGTCCTGATTTTGTTCTATAAATTAATTATTTAGGGTATCCTACGATGATATAGAGATGTTTGAAAACATAACAATCCATTTTGGGGCAGCAAGGATGAGCTATAAATAGTCCGCTACTTTCAGCATGTTAAAAAGGTTTCTGAGGTGCAATTTTGGCCAATTTCGGGTAAGGTAAGACTTCTCCTTTAAATTTGGAATTTATGGGGTAGTTATAAAGTGTATTATACACCTTTTATATTGATAAAAGGTTAATAAAGTCATGGAAATGCTCGACGTTCGAAATAAACTAAATTAAAATCGTTATAGTTAAATTGTAGTCGAAATAAGGCATTATGCATATGGGGGATGCTTCTGGTCGTGTGGTGGTGTGTGCAGGGAATAAAAGTGTTCTAATGGAGGTGGGGGAGATGCTGGTTTCAGCCACACGACCCCCCCTCTTTGTACGGTTAAAGGTTTTGCAAAACGGAAACTAGAAACCTTATTTTGGTATCGTAGTTTCGAGAAAGTCGTTTGGAGTTTATGTTCTATATTGTTGATGTGAATTGCTTAAACATATGCTGCAGGTTGTTGTTGTTGGTTGGATGTAGGTATTAGGGGTTAAATTTGGAATTCGGATACGGTACATTATAGGGGAGGTGCTGCCCGATTTTCGTAAATGCCTTAGCTAATTAAGGAACTAATCGAGAAGGCGAATGAGGGGTTGAGTTCTAGGAATACTCATGTGTAGCCTAAAGTGATAGAAAGACAAGGGTTTTTATACTCGTGTTGCTTTTATGTTACTTAGGTTCAAAGAACGACGAGACGAATAGGATAAGAAGTAACCCAAAACAGGTATGTGAAGCTTTCTCTTGGCATATTTTTGACATAAGTATGTAAAGCCTATCCTTCCTTTCTTTTGGGGATGTCTTAGATTTAAGTGACAAATGATATGTGTATGAAGCTTGGGGTAACTCTATTCATGAGCTCTGAACATGATTTATGATTCATAATTCATATTCACTTCTGAATGTTAAGACTCTTAAAATAGTTAAGACCCTATTCCTCGAGTCTTCTCTGTGACTGTATAGTGATTGATTAGACAGATCCCTTTTTTTTATAAAGACTGTGAGATAATTAATGCTCAGACTTCTATAAGATATTTCACACTGGTATGAGTCTAAGATTTCCAAAACTCCTTTTTACTTAGTCCTTAGTGACAGTTAGAGGGTATACGTCACTTACTTCCAATCTTGATCTACAAGTGATGGTTTGCTTGAGGACTTCATTGAGTCTCAGATAACGATTTAAATTGTGTTTTATTTCTCACTACTCTACTCGTGTATACTGTAATACTTTTTCTCCAAGTCCCGGGCCGATTATCGGATTTGTGCACAATTCCACTGCATTGTCCATCGTGCCCTCACTGGAGGGCCAGGTATGTATGTATATATGTGATGATGTGATGATGTGTTGTAATAAGGAGGTGATAGTTCTACAGATATGATTCATCTAATCCCTGATGGGGCCGGCTATATTGAAAATTTGAGCATGCATGTTTTTATAAATCATAGAGTATAAGTACAGATTCCTTACATGACATTTTATCACCTTCTTCTATATTTCAGATATGCCTCCAGTCGTATTGTGTTATGTTTTACATACTCAGTATATATGTCGTACTGACCCCCTTTTTCTCGGTGGGGCTGCATTTCATGCCCATAGGTACAGGTATAGGTTTTGGGAGACCATCAACTTAGAATTTCGTTCAGCTCAGCTGGAAGAGGCTTCATTGTTTTATAGCCTAGTTTTTGGCACTGGCCGTTGATATATAGTATTGTTTTGTTATTCATGATTATGGTGGGGCTCTGTCCTGCCATATGTTGTCATTAATATTGTTACAGGTCTGCACACATGTATATATAGGTTGTATGTGTCAGTTTGGTTCAGCTGGGTCTACATGATGTATAATATATGTTATTATGTTATGGAAGCCTTGTCGGCTTGTGTGCCCTTTCATTCTTTGATGCAAATGAAAGAGGCTACAGATATACGAAAATGTTATCGCCCAATAGGGATCTGATGTATGGCATTGTGTTGTTTATAGTCCACTTTGACTACACTTGATATATATGCGTTGCATGTTTATAATTCGACGTGACCACAACTGATAAATATGTATACGGGGTGTCCAGGTGAGACCTTTGTCGCGGCCTACGGAGTTAGGTCGTGACAGAAGTAGTATCAGAGTAATTCGTCCTTGGATTGTCTGCAGACCGTGTCTAGTAGAGTCTTGTGTATTGATGTGTTGCATACCACATCCATAAACAGGAGACTATAGGACATTTAGGATGTTACTTTTCTTCCATATCTGAGATCATGCTATAGAACCGAGTTATAGGATAATTTCTTATACTAACCTTGGCTTTTAGCAGAAGGACGACATCAATAGAAGAAAGTAAATGATGATATAGGAAGTTATGAAGCACACAGGTAAGTTAAGGCATGAGAGATATCTATTGGGTAAGGTATTAACGTATGATTGAAATGTAAAGGCAAAACCTGAAAAGAAAGTAGATAGGGTAGGGAAACAAATGCAATTCGAAGTTGGACATACGAGGTAAGTCCATTATTTTTATACTATTATTGATATTAAAAGCCTTGTGTGGCTGTGATATGAGATGATATTGGAAGCCCTGTGTGGCCGTGATATGATATGAATATATATATGTGTTGACCCCGTGAGGCATTGTTTGTATTTTCTGCGTGCAAGTTTGGGAAAAGTAAGAAGTATAGAGAAAACTCTGGCGAAATTTTCCCAGAACAAGAAAAGGGAATGAAACATAGATTCTTAAGACGTCTTGGAAATTGATACCAAGTCTACCTATTATGTTTAACTAAAGCTGTAAGAGGTACCCTTCATGTCGTCGATAAGGGGTACCATTTTTACTTGGAGAATGTTATTTTGGAGAAGCGAAAGCCTATTCGAGAACTAGAGTTCAAACTGTGGTATCTCCAGCCGTATTTGTGCCGTAGGAAAAACAAGGGGCTCAAGTTAAGGGATAAGATGTCCTGCGATTAAGTTTCACTTTTTTTGAAAAAGTACCAAGCCCCAACTGCTAGTTGTAAACTAAATAAGTTGTTCATAACTCGAGGATAAATTCAGAAGGAGACCAAGTAGCTCAAGTATTAAAAGAAGTACTGTGATGTTTAAGAGGTTCTAGTTTCTTCCAACAATGGTTGGAAAAGGGGTTACGATAACAGTTTATAGTTCTCCACCGACTAATTGGGGAAAAAACTTCTAATAGAAGCACCTCAAAGAGATGTCAGGAACTGAATATGAGTACGAACTAAAAAAGGGATATGTAAGTATGAATTGAACGGTGTGATACAATTATACATGGATAAAGTAGGACCACTAGTAAGGCACAATTGGTATACGTTGACTAAGTTAAAAGCCTGTGTTGGGTACATAGTAAGGGCAAGGGGCATCAGTTATAAAGGAATGACGCGTGTACACAACGTCGCCCTAAAAATAATCTAACCCTTACAAGACAAAGACAGCATACTTAGGGAATAAATGGTGCAACTTACGTTCACCCCAAGAAACAAAGGATATTGGTTGGGATAGAGATACTACTTCAATAAAACCTTGAACAGTTATCATCGGAATACTAGCACCGCCTAATTGAAATTGGAACGACTACAAGTACTAATTAAATTTTCATAAAGATAAGTAGAATGTGCCCTTGGGCAATTTATTGCATGAGTCCCATTACTCAAGTATAGATTAATAGATGAGGTGTCGCACTATGTATGAAAAGGTTCTCGATGCTTCGTGATTTAGCCAAGGTTCTGTGCACGGATAACCAGGTTATGAAATATACAGAAAGTTGGGGACATGATACTATACCAAGTAAATTGGGAAAGGAGATAAAGGTATAAGTAACCTCTAAAGGGGGGAAGTCAATGAGAGAGTGCCAAAGGTAAGGGGAAGGCAATTGATAGGATAACATATTTGAGAGGGATGTTTAAGTTTCAATAAGAACCCAGACTGAACTAAGTTAGGAAGGTCTGGAAGTCATTGATAATGGAATGGAAGTTGGAATGCTATATAAGGCAGCGTTAAAAAGATTTCAACAAGACATAGAATGATATAACGCTAGAAGGTGGGTGCGTATAAAAATAAAAGGGCATAACAATGAAAGGATATCGAATAACTTAAGGGACACTATGAAGGATAATGACATCATGCTAGACCAAAAGCCAAAATGTTGGCTATAGAATTGGCCGCAAATGATGTTGCGATAGATAAATAACCAAGGAAAAAGGAACACGAAACCTCCTATGATAGGGGATGAGAAGAGAAAAGAGTAAATAAGGGAAAAGAAAAAAGTATAACGAGATGGGACAAGCAAGTTTCAATATGAGTAAGATGTGTACAGTAGAATGAATCAGGAGATGGAAAGACTATGTCTACCTACTACAAGTTGCATCTGAAGGGTTGTATGACCTACATATATGTATATATAGACATCAGGTTAAGTAAGGAAGTACGAAAAAAAAGAATAGGGGTCCAATAATGACAATACCATTATGATATTTTAGATACCCTACCAAGAGATACAGGGATAGGTTAAGCCAAACTATAGGGATGAAATTAATACTACGGACAAAAGAAATGACCACGGTTGGACCAAAAATCTACCCTGATACCAATGGTAGAATAAGGGAGGTAACAGTAGGGTAACACATGAGACCTAGAGAAACGATGCTAGGATATTTCTCAGGTTAAGTTGAGCACCTTCTCACATTCTCGTAAAGGTAAAGGAAGACACGAGATAACACATCTAAAGTGTTACCAACTGGGGTAAAAAAAGTGTAAAATGGGTTAAGTAAGACGGGCAGAACTAGTTGATTACTATCGGATGGCGAGCTCATATGCCAAACTTCTTTGGGATTATGCCGGCTAATGACAGACAGAACTCAAAGCGGCTATAAAGGTCACTATATGAACGAACTTTAGCGTTACTAAATAGCCAACCCTAATGAATAGGTGTGTACAAAAGGGGTGAATATAGTAGGGGACTAGGGACGTGGTCATAGTGGAACTAAAGATCTACCCCTATACTGGTTGTAATATAACAGAGGAAAAGGCAAGGCAAAATATGAGGACTAGTGAGACCACGCTAAGGTAAATCTTGGTCTAAGTTGAGTGCCCCACATATTATTGAAAGGATTACAATGAAACGTGACACGAAGACTTCTCAGGGAGGTCACACATCCAGTATTTCTCTCGCCCAAGCACACTTAACTTCGAAATTTTGATGGAATTTAGTGCATTAGTGCTGGTATGATAGCGTGAGATGGAATGATCTATACTAGTGATGGAGAAACAACATGGGATTATGTACCTAGGGTACTATAAGTTACATTGAGGGAATTATAAAAACGGCTTAAGGAAAACCAGCAGGATTAGCTAATTACTAACTGATAGCGCGCTTGAATGCCACAGTTCTTGAACATAGTACCGGTTAATGATAGGCAAACCACAGAATGGCTATATGGGCCAGTGGGTGAGGGAATTTCGACACCACTTGGCAGCCAACTCTAAGGATTGAAAAGCAAAACCCAAAAGATAGAGTGCCAGTTAAGGTTCTGAAAAGAGTAGAGAGAGACTATACGAGGCTAAGGATTCCCAAATGATCAACGTCATTACGTACCTATTCTATACTCTTTGAGAGTTGGGTGCTATATGGGTTATTGTGAGTAGGCTAATGAATCAGCCTATTTGTTTTCAATCAAGACCACCTATGCAGCTGGCACTAGGTGAAGTTATAGGACAAGGTGGTAGTAAAGTTCCGTGAAGTTTCCCTAGCTAATATATCAAATAGAGGGACTTCAATTATGATTAACATCTAGAGATCAGTCCAAGAAGAGATCGGGAACACATGTAGGTCTTAGTACCCTAGTTTTCCCTCGAGCTGCTGGATAGGCTGAGCGCACTATTCGACACTAGAAGATATGTCGCGATCCGAGGTGTTAACTTCGAAGGTAGCTGGGATAATTATCCATTACCTATCTAGTTTCCTACCATAATGGATACCACTTCGATATCCCAATGACCCCGTACAAGACTGGTGGGGCAAAATGTGTAAGTCTCCTATTAGTTGAATCAAGGTTGGAAAGATTAAGCCAGTTGACCCAAACATGATTAAGAAAGCTATTGACTAGTAGCCTAGAGTCGACAGAAGTGACATGCAGATAATCGACATCAATGTGCAAAGTTCAAACTGACGATTAGGTATTCCTAACAGGATCACCCAGGAAGGGAGTAACAATATTTGGCCAAAAAAGGAAACTTAACCCAAAATATATTAGATCTTATCAAGTTGATGATAAGATGGACAAAGTTGCCCATCAGTTAGACCTACTGCATAATTATGAAATTACATGCCCGGTACATCTATACGGGTAATTCACAATATATTGGTGATCAATCCAGAGTGTGTCCCATAGATAATGTCCATGAAATTGAATCCTGTGAGGAACAACCTATAACAGTCTTAGAACAGAAAATTAAAAGGTTGCGAACTAGGACGTTACTCCCGTCAAGGTATTGTGGCAAAACAAAAACCAGAAAGAAAGTGCCTTGAGAAATGAAAAAGGAGATAGAAAAAAGATATCCAGACTTGTTCCCTATGTACAAAGGTAGTCTAAATCCCTAAATGGATTGAGAGACGATGGTTTTATAGAACCCCCGCTTCATACCGTTAAAGGTTTTGCATAATGGAAACTGGAAACCTTATTTTGGTATCATAGTTTTGGGCGAGTCGTTTGGAGTTTATGTTGTATATTGTTTATGTAAATTGCTTAAACATATGCTACAGGTTGTTGATGTTCGTTGTATTTAGGTATTAGGAGTAAAATTGGTAATTCGGATAGGGCACATTATAGGGGAGGTGTTGCCCGATTTTTGTTTACGCCTTAGCTAATTAAGGAACTAATCGAGAAGGCGAATGAGGGGTTGAGTTCTATGAATACTCTTGTGTAGACTAAGGTGATGGAAAGACAAGGGTTGTTAATACTCGTGTTTTTTTATGTTTCTTAGGTTCAAAGAACGACGAGATGAATGGGATAAGAAGTAACCTGAAATAGGTATGTGAAGCCTCTTCTTGGCATGTTTTTGACAAAAGTATGTAAAGCCTATCCTTCCTTTCTTTTGGGCATGCCTTAGATTTAAGTGACCAATGATATGTGTATGAAGCTTAGGGTAACTCTATTCATAAGCTCTAAACATGATTCATGATTCATAATTCGTATTTACTTCTAAATGTTAAGACTTTTATAATAGTTAAGCCCCTATTCCTCGAGTCTTCTCTATGATTGGATAGTTATTGATTAGACAGAGCCCTTTTTTTTCTAAAGACTCTGAGATATTTAATGATTAGACTTCTATAAGATATTTCACACTGATATGAGTCTAAGATTTCCAAAACTCCTTTTTACTTAGTCCTTAGTGATAGTTAGAGGGTATACATCAAATACGTCCTACCCTGATCTCCAAGTGATGGTTCGCTTGAGGACTTCATTGAGTCATAGATAACGATTTAAATTATGTTTTGTTTCTCACTACTCTACTCGTGTATACTGTAACACTTCTGCTGCAAGTCTCGGGTGGGTTATCGGATTTGTTCACTACTCCACTACATTTTTCATTACGCCCTCACTATAGGGCCGAGAAAATATGTATATATGTGATGATGTGATGATGTGTTATAATAAGGAGGTGATGGTTCTACATATATGATTCACCGGATCCCTAATGGGGCCGGCTATACTGAAAATTTGAGCATGCATATTTGGGATGTATGTGGATGTATTTGGGAATTTATTCAATACGAAATTAACCTAAATACTCCTAAACCTGTTCTTTTCCCTCATTAATTCCTACTTCAAGAGTTCATCTTCTTTATCAAGTTTGGCTGGTTTCTGCAAGTACAAGTCACCTTTTTCAATTCCTAGTTCAAACTCAATTAAGGTATGTAGCTATTGATCCATGGATCCCTTTCTCCGATGGAGTTCCAAGGTTTTCATTCAAAATGTCATAAATTTTAATTGGGTTTATAACCATAATTTTATGAATTACATTGTCATATTTCAATTATATTTTTAATCATTATAAATGATCATTATAAGTATGTTTTGAAATAAAATATATGATTTCAAAGTTGAATTATGATTGTCCATGCATCAAGCTATTTTCGATGATGATATTATGACGTATGATTATGATTACAATGATTTCAAAGTATTATCATGGTTTTCATTCAAATTGAATATGTACATGAGTTTTACTCTAAATTCAAGTATGAATTATGCTCATAAAGCACAATTATGTTCAAGATATGAATTCTATGCAAGTTATGAAGAAGGGTGACTTAGGTCCTAATGTAGTGACCTAGGAACCTAATGACATGAATTATACAAGTATGATATTGTAATGTTGAAAGGCTAATACTCAGATTGTAAGTATTACATGAAATTGAGCTACTCTATGTATTATGAAGTTTTTGAACAAATTTATGATATATGTTAAGTATGATTATTATGTATGTATTCCATGGGTTTAACTTAGCACCAATAGGACTTTGAGGTAGGGGCCCTACGAAAAGCCATAGTAGAAGTGTCAAGTCCCTTAAACTACGTGCCACTATAGGTTGCCTTCATGGCTTAGCCAGTGGATCCACATATAGCATATTTACATGACCCACCTAGCAGGGTATAGTCTACCTTGGAAAGTCGATTCCCCTTTCTTCCCTTATATGGGGAGACATTGGGATTCCATGCTATAGATCATATCATCTTATTATTGTTTATAGTTCTATCCCACATATGTATATGCTATTTACAATCTTTATTTTTTAACCATGTCTTTCAACTGCTTTGATCACTATAATTTTCTCATAACTTTACTTATTTTTTCTATCATGTACTTAATCGATCATTGCATCTTATGATTTATATTACATGTCATTTCCTCATAATTAGTATATTCAAAAGTACTAATATATATTTTTGCCTATATTTTCTCATAATGTAGGGTTGATGATCACAGTACCGCACGTGGCTAGTAGAGCTTTTATACGGTGAAGTCTTGGTGAGTCCTTATCAATCGAGGAAAAAATATGAGTTGTTTCATTTTTAAGAGTTTCTTTACAATTTATTCTGGGTGATCTAGGGACATGTCTTAGCCCCCGCACTTCTTATGTAGTAAAGGCAATTGTTGGACCTATCTTATGGAGTTTATGTAGTCAACTGTACTCTTTCTTTTATGATCATGTTTATACTCTTGTTATGTTATTTCCTAACTTACTTTACCTTATGCATTGTTATGTACATAAAGAGGCTTAGTTGGAGCCCTTCAGGTTTTGATCATCATATTACGACTAGGCCCGAGGTTGGGTAATGACAAACTTAGTATCAAAGCACAAGTTTTAAGATGTCTTAAGGCGTCCATCATGCCACTTCAAGTAGTGTTTAATTCAGGATTTGTAAATAGCGCCACATCTATGAATAAGAGGCTATATGGATTTTAGGAAATTCTCACTTCTTTCATGGTCTATGTCGTGCTATAGAGTTTACCCTAAGACTTCCTTTCCCTAATGATTGTCCTTTGCAATTTATCAGAAAATACCTCTAAGAAGAGCACCTATACAAAGAGGGATTAATCCTAATGAGGACCAAGCTCCTATGGCCCCTCAAGAAAATGGTCCCCTACCCAACCAAGTGACTAATGTGGAGTTCCGGACAACTATTACTATGCTAGCCTAAGTTGTAGCTAACCAATGGGTTGTTTCTCCTCTTAATGCTCCACTTCGTCCTCTAGAGTGAGGGACTTTGCAAGAATGAATCCTCTTGAGTTCCATGGTTAGAAAGTTCATGAGGATCGTTAAGAGTTCATTGACTAGGTCTACAAGATAGTGAGTATTATAGGGGTGATGACAGAAGAGAAAGCATATTTGGCGGCATACCAACTGAAGAGTGTTTCTCAAGTTTGGTATACTAAATGGAAGATAGAGAGGGTGGATGAATGACCTATTGAATGTGAATCCTTTAAATTTGCTTTTCTTAATCACTTTTTCCCTCTTGATCTAAGTGAAGCCAAGGTGTTAGAGTTCATAAATCATCGATAAGGAAACACGGGAATAAAGTACTATGCCCTCAAGTTCACCAAGCTATCAAAGTATGCTCCTTCATTAGTTGTAGATCCACGTGCCCAAATGAGATAATTCATAGTGGGGTTGTCTAACTTGGATCCAAGAAATATCATACTGCTATGCTTGTTAAGGAGATGGATATCTATCGGCTCATGAATTTTTTCCAACCAAATTGAAGGAGTGAAAATCAAAGAGATGAGAATGAGAGATTCTAAGAGAGTCTAGTATGAAGGTTGGTTCTTAAAGATAGGTCCGGTGGTGGTAGTGGCTATTCTTAACAAGACCACAGTTCCAAAAAAAATATTTTTAATAATAGGGTGCCATACCCTAAGGCTTAAGGAGGAGGTGTGAATTCTAGTAGCCCTTCATTTCCCAAGTGTGAAAAATGTGGGAAGATTCATGGAGGAAGATGTTTGATGGGATGGGTGCTTGTTATGGATGTGGAAAATGCGAAATAGGCAATCCAAGTGCCCTCATGTTGCCAACAAAGGAAGAAAAGGTCTTCCTCAAGGCCAAGTTACTCAAGAAGGCCAAGTTTCATAAGGTGCCTAAGCTCAACCTAAGGGTGGTAAACGCAACAATTGGTTCCATGCTCTTCATAGTAGGGAAGATATGGAAGAGACTCCCAATGTTGTTACTAGTATGTTATGGGTCTTTCACTGTGATGTTTATACCTTGGTTGACCCGAGCGTAAATTTATCTTTTGTTACTCCTTATGTGGCTATGAGATTTGATACGTGCTCGAAGTATTGCTAGAATCTTTTTTCCATTTATACTCATGTAAGTGAATTGGTTATGGATAAAAGAATCTATAGAAATTATCCAGTGTCGGCTTTTCATAAAGTTATCCCTTATGATCATCTTAAACTTGACATGACCGATTTCATCATCATTCATGGTGTGGATTGGTTTCATGCCTCTTATGCATCCATTGATTGTAGAAACCATAGAGTCAAGTTTTGATTTCCTAATGAGCCTATTATTGAATGGAAAAGTAATGATTTGATGGTTATAGGTTGATTTATCTCATGTTTTAAGGCCTGAAAAATGATTTTCAAAGGGTGCATTTATCATAAAGTCTGGGTTAGGGATGTTGATTCTGAAACTCCTACTCGTAAGAAAGTCCCTATAGTTAATGAGTTTCCTGATATATTTCCCTATCATTTTCCTGGTGTTCCTCTCAAA
Organism: Solanum dulcamara; assembly: GCF_947179165.1. Taxonomy (NCBI): domain Eukaryota; kingdom Viridiplantae; phylum Streptophyta; class Magnoliopsida; order Solanales; family Solanaceae; genus Solanum; species Solanum dulcamara. The sequence goes on from NC_077239.1 coordinate 53,395,309, forward strand.
AGGGAAATTAACTTTGGCATAGATCTCCTTCTCTATACTCAACCTATTTCTATTCCTCCTTACCATATTACTTTGATGAAACTTAAGGATTTAAAATTGCAATTGAAGGATTTATTGGATAATGGTTTTATAAGACCAATCATTTCACCTTGGGAGTTCGTGTGTCATTTGTTTGGAAGAAAGATGGATCGAAATGTGTATAGATTATCTACAACTAAATAAGGTCACTTTAAAGAACAAATATCCAATTCTGAGGATAGATGATTTGCTTGATCAATTATAAAGGGCCAGTTACTTTTAAAAGATTGATCTTCATTCCGATTCTCATCAACTAAATGTAAGAGAGTGTGATATCCCCAAAATTGTGTTTCAAACTTGGTATGGCTACTTTAAATTTTTTGTTATGTCTTTTAGACTAAAGAATGCCCCAACAACTTTCTTGGATTTGATAAACAAGGTATTTAAGCAATACTTGGATATACTTGTGATCATGCTCATTGATGATATTTTGATTTATTCTCGAAGTGAGTAAGAGCATGCCGATCATTTGAGGATTGTGTTGCAAATTGTGAAAGACTATTAGTTGTATACAAAGTTTAGCAAATGTGATTTTTGGTTAAGGTCAGTTGCTTTTCTTGGTCATATTGATTCTAGAGAAGGAAATATGGTTGATCCAAAGAAGACCGAGGTAATGAGATAAGAATCTCTGGAGATCTTTCCTCTCCACTTACTCATAATAGGATTTTTCTTCTGTAGAAGACGCCATCCGAATGGCAGCCTAGACCATTGTGTACTTCTGACATTCAGAGTTTCTTAGGTTTAAAAGATTATTATAGATGGTTTGTGGAAGGTTTCTCTTCTATTGCATAGCCCTTGACTTTTTTGATTAATAAGAAGGTAAAATTCCAGTTGTCCGAGGCATGTGCGAAAAGCTTTCTAGAGTTGAAGGATAGGCTTACCCCCACTTCGATGTTGAGATTACCGGAAGGTTCTGATGGTTTTGTTGTGTATTATGATGCTTCACAAGTTGGTCTTATTTATGCGCTAATGCAGAATGGTAAAGTGATAGCTTATGCTACAATGCAACTCAAGGTGCATGAGAAGAATTACCCAACTCATGACTTGGAGTTGGCGGGGGTGATATTTGCTTTAAAGTTTTGGAGACACTATCTATATGGTGTCCATGTAGATTTTTTTACTGATCATAAGAGTTTGAAATATGTGTTCACTCAAAAGGACTTGAATCTTTGACAAAGGATATTTCTTGAACTATTTAAGGATTATTACATAAGTATGTTATACTATCTGGGAAACGCAAATATTATTGCCGATGCTCTTAGAAGGTTGTTGTAAGAACACATAAGATGAAAAATTGAATGAAAGGAAAATCCTAAGAAAAGTGTACTAACCCCAAGTCTACGAGTTGGTCTATGACTTGTAGGGACATGTATGGGTCATAGAAATGAGTCGTATACATGGGCTCATGCTAGAAAATTTGGATAAGGAAAAGTGAGAGTCTACGAGTCGTATGATAACTCATGGAAGTGTCTACGACTCATAGAAAAGAACTCGTAGTGCAGGCCTTACACCCTACAAACTGATGAGCCTCGAGACTTCACCTCAGACTTAATAGGATGAGTTGTAGAGAAATTTATGACTCAAAGAAATAAGTCGTATGGAAATTTCATAGACTACCTAAACTTACAGGTTTTCAGACCTGCAAGATGACTCACTTTGATAGCTCGTAACCCCAATGATGAGTAGTAACCAATACTTGTAGAACTAACTTCAGAGATTTGTTTTTAAGCCTTTCTCAGGGACTGCAAGATGGGTCACTCCTATGACTCGTCACTGCTTCTACGAATCATAGAACCTAATCTTAGAGTTGGAATATATGAAATTTAATGATGGTTTTTTTTGATATTTTCCCTACATTTTAATAATGTATGTGAACATTTTTAAGGTCTAGATTCATATGAATTGTATCCTAAATACTCCTAAAACTCTTTTATTCCCTCATTATTTCCCAAATAAATTTTATATTTCTCTCCCAAGGTTCCTCAAAAGTTCGTCAAGGTTTAGTTAGGATTTCTTCAAGATTAAGTCTCATTTCTCAAAATTCAAGTCCAATTTCAATCAAGCTATGCAAGGATTGATTCATGGGTCCTTTCCACCCATGGAGTCCAAGGTTTATTTCAAAAATCTCATGAAATCTCATTACTTTTAAACTTTAATTTTTATGAATTATGTTGGGCTGTTTCAATTTCATTTCTAATAATTATTAGTGATCATTATAAGTTGTTTCTACATAAATTACATGAATTCAAGTTGAATTATAAATGCCCATGCATGAAACTATTTTCTATTGTAAATTATATGAATTATGATTGTGAAATCAAGGTTTCCAAGGTATTCTTATGGTTTTCAAACAAATTTATTATGTTTCAGAGTTTTACTCTAAATTCAAGTCTATATTATGATCATGAATTATAAAGTATGTTTAAGATATGAATTTCAAGTAAGTTATGAAGATAGGTGACTTAGAACCTAATGATATGAATCATGTAAGTATGTATTTTAATGATTAAAGGCCAATACTCACATTGGAGTTATGTTATGAAATGAGCTATTCTATCAATTATTATGTTTATGAACAAGTAATGATATATACTAAGTATGTTAACTATGTTATATATTATGTGGGATTTGACTTAGCACCGAATGGGATTGAGGTGGGGTCCCTACCAAAATCCATAGCAGTGGTCTCATGTCTCTTAAACTACGTGCCATCGTAGGTTGCCTTCATGTCTTAGCTAGTGAATCCACATATAGCGTATGTACATAACCCACCTAGTTGGGTAGAGTCTACCTTGGAAACTAGATTCCCCTTTTCTTTATTGTGACAATGGGATACCCTGTGATAGCTCACACGGTCTTATTGGCGGTTATGGTTCCTATCCCATATATGTATATGATTATTTTTTTATCTTATGATTTTCAACTACGTCTCTTAAATACCTTGATCCTTATAACTTTTCTCATGGTTTTACTTATTCTCTTTATCATGTATATTCTTGATCATTGCACCCTAAGATTTATATTGCATGTCATGACCATATACTTAATACATTCAAACATACTAATGCATATTGTTGCCTACATTGTCTCATAATTTAGGGGATGAGGTTGAGGATCATACCCACAATGTGTCTAGTTGAGTTTCTATGGCGAAGCCTTGGTGAGTCTTAATCCATTAAGGGCGATTTATGAGTTTCTTCATCTTTCAAAGACATTTATTTCCTTCATTTTATGGGTGAGATAGGGATATGTCTTAGCCCCCTCCCACCCATGTTCATGATTAGAGGTACTAGTTGGATAAATGTTTGAGTCCATGTTGTCAAACTATATTCTTTGTTTATGATTCATGATTTAGACTCTCATATGATATTTTTTTTATTTACTTTACCTTGTGTATGATTATGATGTATCACAAGGCTTTATTGGATCCTTTCAGGGTTTTAATAGTCATGTTATGACTAGGACCTATGTCACGTAATGAAAAACTTAGTATCAGAGAACAAGTGTAAGATATCCAAGATTGTCTATCATGTCGCGATAAGTAGAGTCTTATTCATGATTGTGAAGTGCACCACATATATGAGTAGGAGGCTATAAGACATTTTTGGAATCTTCACTCTTTGCATGATCTATGTCGCCCGATAGAGTGTGTTCTAAGACTTTCTTTACCTAACATTTGTCCTTTGCAATTTTGGGAAAACATACCTCCAAGAATACCACCATTTGCAAGGAGGGACAATGCTAACGAAGTCCAAGGTCCTCTAGCTCCTCAAGGCAATGGCCATTTGCCTGAGCAAGTGACACATGTGAAGTTTCAAATTGCCTTTACTATGCTAGCTCAAGTAGTGGCCAACCAAAGAGTTACGGTTCCTCTTAATGTTCTTACTCTAACTTCTACTTTTGAGGACTTTTCATGAATGAACCCTCCTAGGTTCCATGGTTCAAAATTCAATGAGAACCCCCAAGAGTTCATTGATGAGGTGTACAAAATAGTGAATTTCATGGGGGTGACTTCGGAAGAGAAAGTGAAGTTGGTTCCTTACCAACTAAAGGGTGTTTCTCAAGTTTGGTACACTCAATGGAAGTTGGAAAGGGTAGATGAAGGTCCTATTAAATGGGAAGCCTTCAAACTTGCTTTTCTTGATTGTTTTTTCCCTTTTGAGCTAAGGGAAGCTAAAGTGTTTGAGTTCATTAATCTTGGAAAGGAAATATGGGAATGAGGGACTATGCCCTCAAGTTTAGTAAGTTATCCAAGTATGCTCCTTTATGAGTTGCCTATCTATATGCCCAAATGAGTCAATTCATATTAGGAGAGTTTGACATGGTTTCTAAGGAATGTTGTACAACTATGCTTGTTAATGAGATGGACATATCTTAACTTATCACTTTTTCTGAATAAATTGAAAGAGAAAAGCTTAAGGAGATAAGAATGAGGGATTCCAAGAGGGCCTGGTATGAAGCTGAGTTCTTCATTTCTAAGGCCGGTGGTGGTAGTAGTGGCCTCTCTTAACAAAGCCAAGGTACTAAGAAGAAATTATCTAAGGATGGGGTTCCATACCCTAAAGTTCAATATGGATAAGGTATGAATGCTAATAGCCCTTCTTTTGATAAATGTGCAAAGTATGGAAAGAATCATAGACGGAAATGCTTGATGGGAATGGGTAATTATTATGGATATGGCAGGATGGGCCAAAGCAATCCAAGTTCCCTTATGTTGCCAACAAAGGTGGAGAAGGTCATCCTCAATGAGGCCAATTAAAAAAAGGTGCTCAAGCTCAACCTAAGGGTGGACAACACAACAACCGCTTCGATGCTCTTCATGCTAGGTAATATGTGGTTGAGACTCCCGATGTGATCATGGATATGTTGCAGGTCTTTAAATTTGATGTTTATGCATTGCTTGATCCGGGTGCCAAGTTGTCTTTTATTACTGCTTACCTTGCTATGAGATTAGATCTTTTCCCCAAGGTTCTATTAGAACCCTTTTTGATTTATACTCCTATTGGTGAGTCAGTATTAGCCAAGAGAGTTTATCAAAACTGTCCCATCTCAGTCTTGCACAATGTTATTCAATGTGATCTTGTTGAACTTAACATGATCGATTTTGACATCGTTTTGGGTATAGATTGGTTACATACCACTTATATATCTATATTTTGTAGTACCATGTGGTTAAGTTTCACTTTCCTAATGAGCCTATTCTTGAATGGAAAGGTAATGATTCGGTGGTTAAGAGTCAATTCATCACATGTCTTAAGGCTAGAAAAATGATTTCCAAAGGTTGTATTTATCATATTGTGCAAGTTAGGGATGTTGATTCCGAAACTCCTACTTTTAAGTTGGTCCCTATAGTTAATGAATTTCTTGATGACTTGCCTAGTATTCTTCCCAAAAGGAAAATTGACTTTGGCATTGATCTCCTTCTCGATTCTCAACCTATTTCTATTTATCCTTATCATAGGGCTCTGTTATAACCCATACCTTTATGCTTTGGAACATTTTCTTAAGCTTCTTGAAAGGTTCCATGTGATCAATATTAATTCTAATGTTATCAAATAACTCTAAGGAAAGGAGGATATGATGCCTCATAGTAGTGAAGGTTGGAAATAGAGTTATAAGGATTGGAAGGGAGTTGGAGGACAAATAATGAGTCGTAGGACTCGATCTACTTACGTAAGCTACCCACTTGGATGTCTTACATAACTAAGCTACTTGAGTACATGTCGAGCTTAAGTAAAAAGGATTACAGAGGTTCTTAAAGTGAGATGAGATTACGAACCCACGGAAGAGGCAGAAGGAGGTATAGCACCTACTCGGAAGCAAGCAGGTGATGCACCTACTCGGAAGCAAGCAGGTGATGCACCTACTTGGACTAAGTAGGTGATGCACCTACTTGGGCCAAGTAGGTCACACACCTACTTGGGTTGGGTCCCACATGGCCACGTGGCAGCATGGGATTGGTTTCATAAGGTGACGTAGCTGCCTAAGGTTGTGACATATGTCACCTTTAGGGGTTGACATGTGTCACTGTCTAAAAGGGTGTATATATATATATGTATGGATGACTAAGACTTCATTTTTTCATCTTTACAACTTAGAAAAATAAGAGAGTTGAGAGGAAACGTTGAAGACCAAGAGAGGAGGACTACGGGTTGCTTAAAAAAAAGGTAAGGCCCGATTTTGTTTGGTGAATTAATTATTTAAGGCATCCTACGGTGATATGAAAGTGTTTAACAACATAAAATTTATAGTTGGGGTTTCGAGGAGGTTCTCGTTCTTGTCAACAAACCCATTTTTGGAATGGGACTGTTGTTAGTAATACTAGTATAATTCCTTATGTAAGGCTTCGTTTCTAGTTATTCATATTTGTTTTGTAAAGATATTTCATAAGTATATAACTTTTATTTGTACTATAAAACCCATTTTTGCTTTTATCTGATCTAAAAAGGATGATGAAGTATAAGTGAGGTGCTGCCCAGATTTTGTTTTGGAAATCCTACAAGGGTTGTTGTTGGTATTTTGGGCGTATCATTTTGTACAGAATTGATGTAGGGGTGATTAGAAATTGTGTGAGACCTTATGAAACATGTATATAACTTTAATTAAGTCCATAAAACCTGTTTCCCCTAATTACCCCTTCGAAACTAAGCGACAATACAAGACAGTAGGTTGTCCAAAATTCACCTTTTGATAGTTTTGAGCAAGTTGTTTGGGGGTTTGTATTGTTTAATGTTAAAGTGAATTACTTGTGTGTATGCTGATGGTTGTTGTTTTTGGTTGGCTGAAGTTATTAGGAGTGTAATTGGAAATTCGGATAGGGCATATTATAGGGGAGATGCTGCCTAATTTTCATCAACTCCTTAACTAGTTAAGGAACTAGTCGAGAAGGCGAACAAGGGGTTGAGCTCTATGAAAACTCATTTGTAGCCTAAGGTGATGGAAGTCCAAGGGAAATTGATACTTGCATTGCTTCCATGTTAACTAGGTTTGGAGGGAGACGACGTGAACGTGGTTAAGAGTAGTCCGTAAGAGGTATGTAAAGCCTGTCTCTCTTTTCTTTTGGGCATGTCTTAGCTTTAAGTGGAAAATGATATGTGTATGACGCCTGGGGTAATTCTATTCATGAACTCTGAACATGATTCATGATTCATAATTCGTGTTCACTGTTGAATGTTAAGACTCTTAAAGTAGTTAAGCTTCCATTCCTCAAGTCTTCTATATGCTGAAAAGTAGTATATATAAAGTTATTCTTCCTCTCTTTTGGCATGACTTAGATGTAAGTATTATGTATATGAAGTTTGAAGTTATTCCACTATTAAAACTTTGAATGTGATTTAAGGCTCTTATTCACTTCCTACTGATTAGAACTCTTGTAACAAGTTGAGTCATCACTTTTCAAGTCTTCCATGTGATAGGAAGTGGTACATGTAAAGCTTGTCTTTTCCTACTTCTAGAAAGACTAGACTATAGGTACTATAGAACATGGATTTGGATATAGCCCCATTTATAGATTCTGGATGTAATTCACGACTTGTACCCACTTTTGAATGATAAGGGCCTTGAGGTAGTTGAACTACGACCCTTGAGCCTCATATCAGTTGAATACTATTGGGATGTGTAAGCTCCTATACCTAGGGGTTCTTGAACGTGCTTTATGGTGATATTTAAGTGATATTTGATATGTTACAGAGTTTTACGTGGACATATATGCATTATGATATATATGGATTGGGCCGAACATACCTCAGCACATTTTTCTATGTAAGGATCGGGTCGTACAGTCCACGACATGTTATGCTCTTTATGGATCAGGCCATCATACCTCGGTATTATTACATGATATATTGATCGGTCTGTCGTTCCTCAGCATTGTGATATGATATATGGATTGGGCCATCGTTCCTCGGCATTGTTACATGATATACAGATCAGGCCGTCGTTTCTCAGCATTGTTAAATGATATAAGGATCGAGCCATCGTTCCTCGGCATTGTTATAAGATATGTAGATCAGGTCGTCGTTCCTCAGCGTGTACTTTTGTTACACCCCACACTCTCGAGCTCAGAATGTCTCTTAAGTTCTTTGGACATTATCATGTGATCTGGATAAGCTACGACACTATCAAATGACTCTAAGGAAAGGAAAATGTGTTACCCCATAGTAGAGAAGGTTGAAAATATAGTCATAAGAATCCAGAAGGAGTTCGAGGCCAAATAATGAGTCGTAGGACCCGATTTACCTACGTAAGCTACCAACTTAGAGGTCTTACATACTTGAGCTACTTGAGGACATACTAAGCTTACTTAGCAGGGATTACATAGGCACCTAAAATAAGATGAGATTACGAACCCACGAGGAAGGGGAAAAGACGACAAGTAGAAGCCAATGGAGGAGCAACATGTGGCATCACCTCAAGCAAGAAGGTGACCCACCTACTTAGGGTCAAGTATGTGACTCACCTACTTGGGAGGTGGGGACCACAACGACACGTGGCAGCCTAGGGGTAAGGCATGGATCCGTGGCCCAATAGGGGCTAGACACGTGTCACCCTATGGGGATGACACGTGTCACCTCCTAGGACCACATATATACATGTATATGTGTCTTATACTTCAGTTCTGGTCCATTAAACTGCAGCAAAAATCAGAAAACAAACACTAGAACAAGAGAGAAAATCGCGACGGCTAGGAGGAAAAAAATAGGTACGTTCCGATTTCGTTCCGTAAATTAGTTATCCATAATATACCATGATAATATGGAGGTATTAGAAGTATAAAATCATGACTTGGTGCAGACAAAACGGACAGCAAACAGTCCACATAGTTTCAGCGCGACTAGAGAAGTTCCGAGGCGAGTTTTGGTGTGTTTTGGCTAATTTCGGGTAAGGTAAGACTTCTAATTTAAATTTGGACTTTATGAGGTTGTTATTTAGTGTATTATATACCCTTTTTACTTCTGTAAGTATAAAAAAAGTTGTGGAGATGCTTGACGATAGAAACAATCGAAAGTGAAGTCGTCGTAGTTAAATTGTAGACGAAATAGGGTGTTGTTCGTGTGGGGTGATGCTGCAGGTGTGTGGTGATGTGTTCCAGGGACTAAATGTATTTTAAAAGTGGTGTGGGTGATTCTGTTTGAATCCACACGACCCCTCGTTTCGTATAATTAAAGGTTTTGCGAAATAAAGACTAGAAACCCTATTTTGGTATTACAATTTTCAGCAAGTTGGGTGGAGTTTATATTGTGTAATGTTGCCATGTTTTACTTGTATATGAGCTTAAGTTTGTTGTTGTTGGTTGGCCGTAGTAATTAGGTATGTAATTGGGAATTTGTATAGGGCATATTGTAGGGGAGATGCTGCCCAATTTCCGATAACTCTTTAAACTAGTTAAAGAACTAATCAAGTAGGAGAGCGAAGAGTTGAGTTCTATGAATACTCATACGTAACCTAAGATGCTGTAAAGCCAAGGTTTATTGATATTCATGTTGCTTTTATATTACTTAGGTTCAGAAGATGACGAGACGAATGAGATAAAGAGCCGTAAGAGGTATGTGAAGCTTTCTTTTGGCATGTTTTTGCAATAAGTATGTAAAGCTTATTTCTTCTCTTGGCATGTTTTTGGCATAAGTAGGTAAAGCTATTCTTCTTTATTTTGGCATGTCTTATATATAAGTTATGAATGGTTTGTATATGGAACTTGGGGATAGTTCCATTCGTAAAGCTCCGAGTATAGTCCATAATTCTTATCCACTTCGTAATGGTAGAACTCCTGTAATAGTTGAGCTATTGCTTTTTTAAGGCTTCTATAGGATAAAAGGTAATATATGTAGAGCCTATTGACTCGTGTTCACTTCTAAATGCTAATTCTCTTGAGATAGCTGAGCTATCACCCTCAAGCCTTCTATAGAGGAAATAGTAACCGGATGCATAGGGAGCATGAACTATAACTCGTATTCATTTCTTACTATCGAAGTTCTTGAAGTAGTTGAACTACTACCCTCGAGTCCCTATATGATGAATAATAATTGAATGTATGAGCTCCCATGCCTAATAAATCTATAATGATAAGTGTCTCTAATTGCATAAGCCATTTGGTATTACCTTAATAAAAGCCTAGGATTCTTGAGACTCCGTCGATATGGACCCTAATGGAAGTTAGAGGGTACGTGAGACGATGATAGTTTTGATCCTCAAATGATAGTCCATGATGATTGTTATACCGAATCTCAGATGATGGATTAATTGCATATGGTTCCTCATTACTTTACTCGTACAGGCTGTTAATACGTCACTCACCGCATCCCATGAAGGGCTAGGCAGGATAAACTCACCGCGTCCCATGAAGGGCCAGGCATGATAAATTTACCATGTCCCATGAAGGGCCTGGCATGATAAATTTACCGCATCCCATGAAGGGCCGGGCATGATAAATTCTCCGCATCTCATAAAGGGCCGGGCATGATAAATTCACCGCATCCCATGAATGGCCGGGCATGATAGATGATGAAATGATTATTCAATGCGTCCCATGAAGGGCCGAGCATGATATATGATGCAATGATCATTCACCGCATCCCATGAAGGTCCGGGCATGATAAATGATGAAATGACATCTTCATTGAGTCCCTCACTGAAGGGACGAATACAGTCTGTAGGCATGCATGTGGAAATATAGTAACACACTTATATCACCAAGTCCCATAGCGGGGCAGGTATGGTATATAAGGAAGGTATATATGCCCTCATGTCATAAGATGCAGGTAGAGAAATTCGTTAACTGTTATATTTATTTCCTGCATCCCTACTTCAGTTTTCAGCTCAGTTATGTATTGTTATGATTTATATACTCAGTACATATATCGTACTGACCCCTCGTTCTTTGAGGGGCTGCATTCATGCCTGCAGGTACAAATGTTCAGTTTGTATATCCGCCAGCCTAGGGTTTCCACTTAGCGACATGGAAGCACTCCACTGTTTTGGATCCTAACTTTTGATACTAGTCATGTAATATGTATGTATTTAATTGTCCAGGGATAAGGAGGGGGCCTTGTCCTGCCATATGTTGCTATTACTATTCTTAGAGGTCTGTAGACATATGTATATATAGGTTGTTTATAAGTTTGTTTCAACTGTGCCTATACGACAGGTTGTAAATGTTTTTATGTTATGACAACCTCGTTGGCTTGCGTGCCCTTTCATGGTATGATACGAATGAAAGAGGCTACATGTACATGAAAACATTTTCAAATATTGAGGCTTTTAGCTATAGTGTCACATCACACACGGTTCAACTTAGGTGTAGCTAATAGATACGCATAAGGGGGAGGTCCAGGTTGGACCCTAGTCGTAGCCTATGGGGTTGGGTCATGACAACTTTGTATATACTTGGATCGGGATGTACATTCCACAACGCTAATGGTATATATGTTCTTATGATGAAAAAATGAGGAAGTTATTACACAAGTCCCCGAATGGGCTGGATACAATACGTAATGATAACATGTATGCCTTTATTTTATAACATATAGGTATGGTAGATGTCTTAGTGTTATACTTGCCCCCTGCATCCCTATTTCAATTATTGTCCCAGTTATGATGTTTTATGCTTTATATACTCAGTACACATATCGTATTGATCCCTTTTCCTTAGAGTGGGGGAGGGGGGCTGCATTTCATGCCCGCAGGTATAGATGTTCATTTTGGAGATCCACTAGCTTAGGGTTTCAACTAAGTGATGTTGGAAGTGCTCCACAGTTCTGACGCCAAACTTTTGATACTGGTCATTTGATATATATATGTTTGTTTATTTAGGGGTACGGCGGGGCCCTGTCCCACCATATATTATTGTTACTATTCTTAGAGGCCTGTAAACAAGTGTATGTGGGTAATGTGTGAGTTTTGTGCGATTATGATTGTATGATGAGTTGTAAATGTTACTATGCTATGGCAGCCTTGTCGGCTTGCTTGCCCTTTCATGACATGATGCAAATGAAAGAGGCTATACGTGTATGAAAATTTTATCACTCACTAGGTTTATATATATAGTTCTTATATTTGTTAGATACATATACGGGGTACAATTTGGACCCCACTCGTGGCCCATAGGGTTGCTTCATAACAAAAGTGATATCAGAGTAGTTCATCCTTGGAATATCTATAGACCATGTCTAGTAGAGTCTTGTCTATTGGTGTGTTATGCACCACATCTATATATAGGAGGCTACAGGATATTTAGGATGTTACTTTCTTTCAAATCTAAAATAGTGCGATAGAGACGAGTCATATGGAATAAAATTCCTCATACTAACCTGTGATTTCAACAGAAGGACAACATCGATAGAAGAAGTGATTGATGATGTTGGAAGTTATAAGGCATGCAGGTAAGAAAAGGCACGAAGGACCTATCTCAGGTAAGGTGTTGCAATATAATTGATACATAAAGTTGAAAAATGGAAGGAAAAGTAAATAGGAAATTACAACAGGTGCAGTTCAAGTGGACATACGAGGTAAGTCTATTTTGATACTACCAATTATGGGCACCCTGTGTGGCTGCGATATGAGATGATATGACTATATATGTGTGTGCCTTGTGAGTCACTATTAGCATTTTCTGCGTGTAGGTGTTGAGATATTAAGAAATACAGAGGAAACTCTACCCAAATTTTCCTAGAAATAAGAAGAGAACGAGGTATAAGGCTATAGTATGTCTTGGCAAGTCGTGCCCACAACAATGATGCAATTTGATTAAACCACGAGTATGGCTGACCTCGATAAATGAGTTAATTACTGAATTAATGGCAATAGAAACTAGGAGGTTGATACTGGTATAATGGAATGAAGTTGGAAAAGACATATAAGCCAAAGAAGATGATTTAGAGAAGATTGATAGATCTGGATAAAATAATATATTAAGGCATCGCCTGAGTTGATACATAGGGATAGACTATGACGAGTTATAGTTAAAAGAAGTAAAAGTATGATGAAGACAAGAGTGCAAGGGAAAAAGAATTGTGACAGATATGAAGTGTTAATAACATAGCTTGTAAGACATTAAGGATAAGACTAACTAAGAAGGGTAAGTAACCCATAGTAAGAATCTTGAAGAAGACCAAGTAGTGGTATACTAGGGTACTAAATATGAATAGGATACCATGTGCATATAGCAAAGATCGTTATGAGAATAAGTAAAGCTGGGTAAGGAAGTAACTAAAAGGTAGGATATCGTCCAAGTGATTAGAATATGAAGATAGGTATGAAATGGAAAAGCGAACTATGGAACCAGTGAGGAAGTCTTATCAAGTTCCGTAAGGAAAGTTTTGAATAAAGGTTAAATGAAGAAGAAAAGGATAATTAGTGCAAGGAAATAAAGAGTAATATGGAATTTCTTGCGCACAACCAAAAAAATGGACATGAGCTGGAGGAATAATAAGGAAATCTAATAGAGGCATCCAAGATAGACATAAGTAACTAAATACGAGGACGTAATGAAAGGAGAATGTATAATTATCAATTTAAAGGGGTGGGTGAGATAAAGAAAGGCATAGATATGGTGCAATACACCAATGGTATTGGAAAAGAATCATACGCATTGGAAAATTGGAAATAAGGGCATAAGGTAGAACACAAATAAATAATGACATGGGTAATCCTGAAAAAGGGGAAGTGGTTTTAAGTGAGATCCCATACTGGCATGAGTTGATAGGATTTAAAAGTCAACAATGAACGGATAGGAGTCATGGCACCAAAGACAGTGTTGAGAATTATTAGTAAGGACCTTGAACAGTATAGCCTCAAAGAATGGGTGCATATAAAGGGGATGAATACGATAAGGGAGTCACAATAAGAACTTAAAGATATTATAAGGGATAGCCAGGCTACACTTGAATAAAGGTCAGGATATGGATAACAGAGTTACTGGCCATCGGCATTGTGAGATACAATTAGACAAAGAGAAGGGATACAAAAGCCTCTCCGATATTGGAATAGGAGAAGACTTAAGAGTGAGTGAAGGAAGCAAAATAGGTATGACAAAAGAGGCTAGTATAGTGATGCTAAGGCAGTTTCTGGACTGCTTTAAACACCTACACACGTTTGTACAAAGATTACGATATGATGTGTGATAAAAAAACTAGAGAGAAGATCTAAGTAAAAGTGTTGTATAAACATGCCTAAAGTGTTACAAGCTGGGTTAAGAGGGATTATACAATAGCCTTAAATAGAACTGAGTGTCAGAGGCTCAATAAACTATTACAAAGGATGGAAACCCTGACTTGGAAATGAAAAGAAATTAATATAGGTTATAGTGCAGGCTGACCTTACATTCTACGAAAGTATAAGTTCATATGGGTTATGGTAGATAAGCTGACAGAATCAACCCATTTTCTTCCAGTTAGGAAGGCATATTCAGCTAAGGATTATGCGAGATAACATAGCAACAAAATAATAAGATTTCATAGAGTTCCCACATCTATTATCTCAGATAGGGAAGTTCAATTTACAGCTAACCGCTAGAGATCATTCCGCGAAGGATTAGGAACATAGGTGAATCTTAGTACAATATTTTTCCCTTCTATTAATGGATAGTCCCAGAAGGGATCTAGCAAGTTATTAATGAAGTAAAGCTTATTCAGGTACAAGCTATCGATTAGAAGCCTAGAGTCGGCAAGAAGGGGATATATTGGAGCTTATCAGATTATTTGTAGAATAGATAAATTTGTCTATGAGTTAGACCTACCATCCGATTTGAAGCAATATATTCAATTTTCACAAATCAATGCTCCGCGAATATATAAGCGACCCTCCCAGAATATTTTTCATGGGTGAGGCCTACATGAAAGGAAAGTTATCCTATGAGGAGCAACTTATCACTGCCTTAGATCGGCAGATTAGAAGGTTGCGAACTAAAGACGTGGCTTCCTTCAAATTATGGTAATGAAATGAGAATATAGAAGAGATGAACTGGGGATCCAAAGAAGAAATAGGAAAAGAAATATCTATACCTGTTCCCTATGCCTTTGGATGACAACCAATACAGAGAAATCTTAAAGCACTCGTAAGACCTTATGAGGCTAGCTAACATTCGAGGACGAATATTCTAAAGGGGGGAATGATGTTATACCCCATACCTTTGTGCTTCAGAATGCTTTCTTAAGCTTCTTGAAAGGTTCCATGTGATCAATATTAATTCTAATGTTATCAAATAACTCTAAAAAAGGAAGGATGTGATGCCCTATAGTAGTAAAGGTTGGAAATAGAGTTATAAAGAATGGAAGGGAGTTGGAGGACAAGTAATAAATCATAGGACTCGATCTAATTGCATAAGCTACCAACTTGGACGTCTTACATAACTAATCTACTTGAGTACACATCGAGCTTAAGTAACAAGGATTACAGAGGTTCTTAAAGTTAGATGAGATTACGAATCCACGGAAGAGGCAGAAGGAGGTGTAGCACCTACTCGGAAGCAAGCAGGTGATGCACCTACTTGGAATAAGTAGGTGATGCACCTACTTGGGCCAAGTAGGTAATACACCTACTTGGGTTGGGTCCCACATGGCCATGTGGCAGCATGAGATTGGTTGCATAAGGTGATGTAGCTGCATAAGGTTGTGACACATGTCACCTTTAGAGGTTAACATGTGTCACTCCCCAAAAGGGTATATATATATGTGTGGATGAATAATACTTCATTTGTTCATCTTTACAACTTAGAAAAATAAGAGAGAGTTGAGAAGAAAAGTTGAAGACCAAGAGAGGAGGGCTATGGGTTGCTTAAAAAAAAAGGTAAGGCCCGATTTTGTTTCGTGAATTAATTATTTAAGGCATCCTATGGTGATATGAAAGTGTTTAACAACACAAAATTTATAGTTGGGGTTTCGAGGAGGTTCTCGTTCTTGTCAACAAACCCATTTTAGGAATGAGACTATTGTTAATAATACTAGCATAACTCCTTGTGTAAAGCTTCGTTTCTAGTGATTCAAGATGTTTTGGAAAGATATTTAATAGGGAAATAACTTTCATTTGGACTTTAAAACCCGGTTTTTCTTTTATCTACTCTAACAAGGATGATGAAGTATAGGTGAGGTGCTGCCCAGATTTCATTTTGGAAATCCTACATGGGCTGCTGTTGGTATTTTGGGCATATCGTTTTGTAAAAAATTATTATAGGGGTGATTCAAAATTTAATACGATCATAGGACTCATGTATATAACTTTCATTGAGGTCAAAAAGTATATTTCCCCCAATTACCCCTTCAAAACTAAGCGACACTACAAGTTAATAGGTTGTCCAGAATTCACATTTTGATTGTTTTGAGCAAGGTTTTTGGGGGTTTGTATTGTGTAATGTTGAAGTTAATTACTTGTTTGTATGCTGATGGTTGTTGTTTTTGGTTGGCTGTAGTTGTTAGGAGTGTAATTGGAAATTCGGATAGGGCATATTATAGGGGAGATGCTGCCTAATTTTTCGTTAACTCCTTAACTAGTTAAGGAAATAGTCAAGAAGGCGAACAAGGGGTTGAGTTCTATGAATACTCATGTGTAGCCTAAGGTGATGGAAGTCCAAGGATTATTGATATTTTCATTTCTTCCATGTTACCTAGGTTTGGAGGGCGACGACGTAAACGTGGTTAAGAGAAGTCCGTAAGAGGTATGTAAAGCCTATCTCTCTTTTCTTTTGGGCATGTCTTAGATTTAAGTGGCAAATGATTTGTGTATGAAGCCTGGGGTAATTCTATTCATGAGCTCTGAACATGATTTATGATTCATAATTTGTGTTCACTGGTGATTGTTAAGACTCTTAAAGTAGTTAAGCTTCCATTCCACAAGTCTTCTATATGCTGAAAAGTAGTGTATGTAAAGTTATCCTTCCTCTCTTTTGGCATGACTTAGATGTAAGTATTATGTATATGAAATTTGAAGTTATTCCACTATTAAAACTCTAAGTGTGAGTTAAGGCTCTGCTTCACTTCCTACTGATTAGAACTTCTATAAGAAGTTGAGTCATTACTTTTCAAGTCTTCCATGTGATAGGAAGTGGTACATGTAAACTTGTCTTTTCCTACTTCTAGAAAACTAGACTATAGGTACTATAAAACATGGATTTGGATATAGCCTCATTTATAGATTTTGGTTGTAATTTACAACTTGTACCCACTTTTGAATGATAAGGGCCTTGATGTAGTTGAACTACGACCCTTGAGCCACCTATAGGTTTAATACTATTAGGATATGTAAGCTCATATACCTAGGGTTTCTTGAACATGCTTTATGGTGATATCTAAGGGATGTTTGATTTGTTACAAAGTTTTATGTGCACGTATATGCATTATGATATATTTGGATCGGGCCGAACGTACCTTGGCACATTTTTCTATGCAAGGATTGGGCCATACATTCCATGGAATATTGTGCTATTTATGGATGGGGCTGTCGTACCTTGGTATTATTACACAATATACGGATCAGGCTCTCGTTTCTCAGCATTATTACATGATATATGGATCAGGTTGTCGTTCCTCGACATTGTTACATGATATACGAATTGGGCCATCATTCCTCAGCATTGTTACATAATATATGGATCGAGCCATCGTTTCTCGACATTATTATATGATATGTGGATCGGGCCATCATTCCTCGATATGTACTTTGTATATACATGGATCGAGTTGTATATTCCATAACGCTAATGGTATATATGTTCTTACGATGACAAAATAAGGTAGTTATTACACAAGTTCTCGAACGGGCTAGATACAGTACGTAACGATAACATGTATGTCTTTATTTTCTAAGATACAGGTACGATAATTGTCTAAATATTATACTTGCCCCCTGCATCCCTATTTTAGCTATTGTCCTAGTTATGATGTTTTATGCTTTATATACTTAGTACATATATCATACTGACCCCCATTTTATAAGACTAAGTATATCACCATGAGGTGCTCCTGTGTTGTTTGGTAGGAAGAAGGATGGGTCACTTTGAATGTGTATAGATTATCGTCAATCAAATAAGTTCACTATAAAGAACAAGTATCCAATTCTCAAGATAGATGACTTGTTCGACCAATTACAAAGAGCAACTTACTTCTCAAATATTGATCTGTATTCTGGTTATCATCAACTATAGGTAAGGGAGTGTGATATTCCCAAGATGGCATTTTGAACAAGGTATGGTCACTTTGAATTTTAAATAATATCGTTTGGTTGACTAATTCTCCCATAATTTTCATGAATTTGATGAATCGTATTTTCAAGCCATACTTGGACATATTTGTGGTGGTGTTTACTGATAACATGTTGATTTACTCTCAAAATGAGGAAGACCATATATGTCTCTTTAGAATTGTGTTGCAAACATTAAGAGATAAGTAAATATTTTCCAACTTTAGTAAATGTGAATTTTGGCTAAGGAAAGTTACATTTCTAAGACATGTAGTGTCTAGTGATGGGATTATGGTTGATCCAAAGAAAATGGAGGCGGTAAAGAATTGGCCTAGACCACTATCTCCTTCGGACATTAGAAGATTTTGGGGCTTGTCCTGATATTATAGGAGGTTTGTTGTAGGGTTTTCATCTATTGCTTCACTTTTACTAAGTAGACCCAAAAGAAAGTAAAATTTCAATAGTCGAATAAATGTGAGAAGAGTTTTCAAGTATTGAAGAATCATCTTTAGCTCCTATTTTGACATTGCCCGAAGGTTCGGATGCATTTGTTCTTTATTGTGATGCCTCACGTGTTGGTTTATGTTTTGTTTTGCCTATGCTTCTAGACAACTCATGGTGCGAGAAATAAACTATCCAACCCATGATCTTGAACATGCGGCGGTTGTGTTTTCTTTGAAAATATGGCGTCATTATCTTTATGGGTTGCATGATGATGTGTTCACTGACCATAAGAGTTTTTAATATATGTTTAGCTAAAGGGATTGAACCTTCAGCAAACAAGATGGCTTAAATTGTTGAAGGACTATAATATGAGTCTGTCGTACCATTCGGGCAAAGCTAATGTGGTTGCTGATACACTAAGTAGATTTTCCATGAGTTGTGTGGTTCATGTTGAGAAAGGTAAGAAATAATTGATTAAAGATGTTCATAGATTGGCACATCTGTGCGTTTGGTTGACTCCGATGATAGAGGTATTCTTGTTCAAAATGGTTTGCAATCATTTCTTGTGGCATATGTTAAGGCTGAACAAGAATATGATCCGGTATTAGTGAAACTAAAGAAATTGGTTGTCGAAAAATCCATTGAGGCTTTCTCCCAAGGGGTAGATGGTGTACATCATTATCAAGGTCATTTGTGTTTACCTAATGTTGGCGGGTTAAGAAAGTTGATATTGAATGATGCCCATAGTTCTTAATATTTGATTCATCCGGGTTCCACCAAGATGTACTCTGATTGGAGAGAAGTGTATTGGTGGAATGATATAAAGAAAGACATAGCAGAGTTTGTAGCTAAGTGTTCAAATTGCCAACAATTTACAGTTAAGTATCAAATATCGGGAGGTTTAGCCCAACACTTTCAAATTCCTACTTGAAAATAAGAAGATGTGAATATGGACTTTTAATGAGTTTGCCTCGTACTAAGAAGTGGTATGAATCCATTTTGGTTGTTGTAGATCAGATGACTAAGTCAGCTTATTTTCTACTGGTTAAGACTTCCTATGGTGCCGAAGACTATGCTAAGTTATGCATTCATGAATTTGTGAAACTTCATGGTGTTCCTTTGTTGTCTATCAGATAGAAGTACTCAATTCATTACACATTTTTGGAAGTCATTCTAAAAATGTCTTGGTACTAAAGTTAAGCTAATAAACGCTTTCCATCCTTAAACCGATGGACAAGACAAAAGTACTATCCAAACTCTAGAAGATATGTTATGAGCGTATATGATTGATCTTAAAGGAAGTTGGGATAAGCATTTGCCATTGATTGTGTTTTCCTACAATAATAGTTATCACTCTAGCATCCAAATGGTTCCTTTTGAAGCCTTATATAGAAGAATATGTAGATCCCTGGTGGGATGGTTTGAACTGGGTGACATGGAATTAATCGGTCTAGATTTGGTAGTTGATGCAATGGAGTAAGTAAGGCTCATAAGAGAATATTAAAAGCAGATCAAAGTCGTCAAAAGTCCTATTCAGACACTATAAGGAGAGAGTTCGAATTTGATGTTGATGATTGGGTGTATTTGAAGGTTTCACCTATGAAAGGTGTAATACATTTTGGTAAGAAAGGAAAATTGAGTCTTAGATATGTTGGACCCTATAGAATATTGAAGCGTATTGGTAAAGTGGCATATGAATTAGACTTTCCATTTGAGTTATCTATGGTTCATCCAGTAATTCATGTGTCAATGTTCAGGAAATTTGTTGGTGATCCTATTGTGCCACTGGAATTTTTGAATATTGAAGAGAATTTGACTTATGAGGAGGTTCCGATGGAAATCTTAGACCAACAAGTGAAAAGATTAAGAAATAAAGATGTAGCATCTATCAATGTGTTATAGTGAAATCAACAAGTAGAGAGTTCTACATGGGAAGAGGAAGCGGACATGATGAAGCGTTATGCGTATCTCTTTTCTTCCACACAAGCCTAAGTTACTAAGTTCTTCATGATCAAATTGATTAAACTCCTATATTTTTGTTCTATATGTCATTCGTATGCATGCATGTTCATGAAAGTAAAGTTTTTAAAACTATGTTTTATGTTAAGTGTGAACTTTATATATTCTATAATTTTTTATAAAGTGTCCCTATATTCATGTTGGGTTTCTAGTCCTCTTTCCATGTCTTTGCTATGCTAGTTGAATCTCATTCGAGGATGAATGTTCCCGAGAAAGAGATATTGTAAGACCGCGTCAGATGAAAATTCAAAGAAAAGGAAAATCTCAAGAAAAGTCTAATGACCCCAAGTGTACGAGTTTCTCTATGACTCATAGGGACTTGTATGGTTCGTAGAAATGAGTCGTGTAGATGGGTTAGGGCTAGAAAATTTGGCTAAGTTAAAGTGAGAGTCTAGGAGTTGTATAATGACTTGTGGAAGAGTCTGTGACTCTGAGAAAGGAATCATAGTGCAGGCCATATACCCTAAAAACTGATGAGCCTCAGGACTTCATCTACGACTCAACTAGATGAGTCCTAGAAATGTCAACATCTCGTAGAAATGAGTCGTATGGATACTTCAGAGACTACCTAAACTTGCAGGTTTTTAGACTTGTAAGAAGAGTCACTTTGATGACTCGTAACCACAATGATGAGTGGTAATCATGACTTGTAGAAGTAACTTCAGCGACTTGTTCTCAAGTCTTTCTCAGGACCAACAGGACGAGTCGTTCCTACTACTCATCACTACTTCTACAAATTGTAGAACCTAGTCGTAGAGTTGGCTGATTTGAAATTTAATGAGGGGTTGAATGGTATTTTCCCTACATTCTAATAATGTATGTAGGCGTTTTTAAGAACTAGATTCATTGTGAATTGTATCCTAAATACTCCTAAAACTCTTTTATTACATCATTATTTCTCAAACAAATTCTAGACTTCACTCCCAAGGTTCCTCGAGAGTTCATCAAGCTTTAGTTAGGGTTTGTTCAAGATCAATTTTAATCAAGGTATGTCTGGATTGATTCATGTGTCCCTTCCACCCATGGATTCAAAGGTTTATTTTAAAAATCTCATGAAATCTGATTAGTTTTAAACTTCTATTTTTATGAATTATGTTGGGCTATTTTAATTTCATTTCTAATCATTATTAATGATCATTATAAGTATATTTCTACGTAAATTATATTATTTTAGTTGAATTATGAATGCCCATGCATGAAGCTATTTTCTATGATGAATTATATGAATTATGATTCTGGAATTCAAGGTTTCCAAGATATTCTTATGGTTTTCAATCAAATTGAATAGGTATATAAGTTTTACTCTAAATTCAAGTTTGAATTATTATCATGAATTATATAGTATGTTTAAGATATGAATTCCATTCAAGTTATGAAGTTAAGTGTCACGACCCGACCTAGGGCCTAGTCGTAACACAGTGATCGAAACCCCAAAGGGCTCCAACCAAGCCTCTTGTCATATCATAAAGCATACATAAGGTAAAGTAAATACAGAAAGATCATAAGAGACTCTAGATTATGAAACATAGCAAAGAATGTCACTTGACAACATAGACTCAAAACATTTGTCCAACTAGATGCCTCTACTCATGAACATGGGCAGGGGCTAAGACATGTCCCTAGCTCACCCTCATAGTAAAGAAATAAATGTCTTTGGAAGTAAGAAAACACCAACTCAAAACTAGTCCTCGATAGATGAGAACTCACCACAACTCTTTTGATATGCAAGCTCAACTAGCCACGTGGATTGATACGATCCTTAATCTCAACCCCTACATTATGAGACATGGTTGGAAACAATATGCGTTAGTACATTCAAATGTACAAAGTATGTGGGCATGATATGCTATATAAATCATAAGATGCAATGATCTAGAATATACATGATAAATAGGATAAGTAAAATAATGAGGAATATATTAATGATCAAAGCATTTGAAAGACGTAACCGAAAATCATAAAATAATATAATACTCATATACATATGTGGGATAGGAATCATATCTTACAATAAGACCATGCAAGCTATAACATGGAATCTCGTTGTCTATCCATACCACGAAGAAAAGGGGAATCTACATGCCAAGGTAGATTATACCCTACTAGGCGAGTCATATATATATGTTGTATGTGGTCCCACTAGCTAAACCATGAAGGAAACCTATGGTGTCACGTAATTTAAGACACATAAAGCTGCTATTAAGTTTTTTTGTAGGCCCTCCACCTCAAGTCCACTCAGTTCTAAGTCAAATTCCACAAAATACATAACATAATAAACATACTTAGCATATATCATAACTTGTTCATAAATTTCATGATTCATAAAATAGCTCATTCATATCAAAATTGCAATGTGAGAATTAGCCTTTCATCACTACAATATCATATTTGCATAATTAATGTCATATGGTCCTAGGTCATTGCATAGGGTCCTAAGTCGCCTTTCTTCATACTTGCATAAAAATCATAACGTGAAAATACTTGAAGTTCAAGATCGTAATTCATACTTGAAATTAGAGCAAAACTCACATACATAATCTATTTGATTGAAAATCATAAGAATACCTTTAAAAATTGAGTTCCATATTCATATCTCATCTAATTCACCATAAAAATAGCTTCATACATGGGCATTCATAATTCACCCGGAAATCATGCAATCTATATAGAAATATACTTATAATAATCTAAAACGAAATTGAATCAACCAAACACAATTCATCAAAATTGAAGTTTAAAAGTTATGAGATTTTTGAAATAAACCTTGGACTCCATGAGTGGAAGAGACTCATGAATCAATCCACACATACCTTGATTTAATTTAGACTTGAATTTGAGAAAGGAGACTTGATCTTGAAGAAACCCTAATAAATGCTTGAAGAACTCTTCAAGAACCTTGGGAGAGAAGTCTAAAATTTATTTAGGAATTAACGAGGGAAAATATGGAGTTTAGGAGTATTTAGGATCCAATTTGTAATGAATCTATTCGTTAAAAATGTCCAAATACATTATTAGAGTATAGGAAAAATAAAAAGTACCCTTCATTAAAAAATTTGATCGGGCCTTTCTACAACTTGCCTCTACGGTTCATAGAAGCAGTAATGATTCATCAAGGTTCTGAGAAAAGACCTAAAAATTGAGTCTCTAAACTTTTTCTATGAGTCATCTTTATGACTCGTTGTTGAGTTTACGGTTCATCAAAGTGATCCTTCCTACAGGTCTGAAAAACCTGCAAGTTGAGGAGTTTTTGAAGTTTCATACGACTCATTTCTATTAGTTGTAAGGATCTCTACGACTCATCCTGTTTAGTTGTAGACAATGTCTTAAGAGTGACATATGTGGAAATCTTACCTTGTTACGATGACTCATTTCAATGAGTCATCATTTCCACTATGGGTCATCAAAGGACTCACCCAACCCTACTCCTGCCTTAGCCAAATTCCAAATTCTTACTTTACCTCTACGAGTCATGTTTATGACCCGTAACAACTTCTATGAGTGGTATACTAACTCGTAGACTTGGGCATTTTCAATTCCTTCAAAAAAAATCTTTCGTTCTACTTTTCATCTAATGGGGTCTTAAAATATCTCCCCCTTGGGATCATTCTTCCTTGAATGAGATTCAACTAGCGTAGAAAAGACATGGAAGGAGGACTAATAACCCAAAACGAACATAGAAACATTTTACAATGTATGGAACATGTAAACTTCATACTTAACATAAAACATGTCTTTTGAAAAATCACTTACATGAATCATGCATGCGTATGAATAACATATGGAGCTGAATACGTAGGAGTTTAATCTATTTCGATCATGAATCGACTTAGTACCTTTAGGCTTATGCTGAAGGAAATAAATATGGATAACGCTTCATCATGTCCGCTTACTTTTCCCACCTAGCACTCTCTACTTGTTTCTTTCTCCACAGCACTTTAACGGACGCAACATCTTTATTCCTTTGTATTTTCACTTTCCTGTCTAAGATTTCCACTGGATCTCCTCAGGGGAGAATGAGATACCCCAATAATAGGGAAGATTGGAAATAGTGCTACATCTGTTTTCATGCACTCTCTTGCGATATCTTTTGATTTCTACATTTGTGTATTCTGCTAACATGTTCGGTAGGGCTAAGAGTACGTATGGGTGCCAAAATCGGGGACCAGTCATGACCTACAGAGTTGGGTTGTCATACATTCATGTCACACAAAATAACTATGTTGTTCTTATAAGATCTTAAATGATATTTCATGATGCATTGACCTTATTACAGGTTTTGAAGTTTTACTTCACGCTTTTAAAGTTATTTATTCATGCATCACATGTTCATGCTTATTATTTCTTTTTATTCATGTCATGTATGTATCTCACATACTTAGTACATTTTATGTACTAACACATACTTTTTCATGTAATGTCTCATAATATTGGTCACAATGCTCCAGCTCCTCCACATGACTAGTTTTTGGTGATTCCTCATGATTCGAGAGTGAACCCGTTATGTCACTTCTTTATGTTCAAAATTTATGTACTTCGTTTTTTATTTGGTGATTTAGGGCTTGTCTTATGCCCCGTGTAAATTTAGTAGAGGCATCTCTAGACTATCTTGGGTCGTAATATGTACAACTTTCTAAGCATATTCACCACAGCATTAGAATTACTCAGATGGTACAACAAACTCATATAATAATTCTACAACCATTCAAGCCACATTCATTAGTGAAGATGAAAATCCTTGTGATTAAACATATATTGAAGACTTTTGTGATCAGTGAACACATCCATATGAACACATAGAGATAATGCCTTCAAATTTTCAAGATAAAAAGCACCGCCACCAACTCAAGATCATGAGTCAGGTAATTCTTCTCATGAACCTTAAGTTGCCTAGAAGCATAAGTAATAACCTTTCCATGTTGCATCAACACATAGCCAAAACCAAATTTGGAAGCATCACTATAAACCATAAAATTATCTGAAATAATTGGTAGAATCTAAATTAGGGCTATAGTAAGTTGAGTCTTCAAATCCTGGAAACTCTTTTCAGAAGCATTAGACCACTGAAGCTTTATTTTCTTCTGAGTCAATTTAGTCAAACAAGAAGCAACAGAGGAAAACCCTTCTACAAACCATCTGTTGTAACCGGCTAAACTCAAGAATCTCTTGATATCTGATGGAGAAAGAGGTCTAAACCAGTTCTTGACCGTTTTGGTCTTTTTTGGATTAACATGTATGCCCTCTCTAGAAGTAGTATGGGTAAGGAATGCTACTAACCTCAACTAAAATTCACACTTGCTAAACTTAGCATGTCACTAGTGAACCTTTAAATATTTGCAAGACAATTCTAAAATAGTTTGCATGCTCATCCTCACTCGAAGAATAGATCAAGATGCCATCTATGAAGACAATGATGAACATATCCAAATTCTATTTGAACACCCTATACGTCAAATGCATAAAAGTTGTAGCATCATTTATTAGTCCAAAAGATATAATCAAAAATTCATAATGACTATATTGATTCCTAAAGGCTGGCTTTTTGAATATAACATTCTCAAACTCTGAGCTGGTAATAGCGTGATTTGAGGTCTATCTTTGAGAAGAAATTGGCACCCTGAAGCTGATCAAATAAGTCATCAATCCTTGGGATGTGATACTTATTCTTGACTGTGAACTTATTCAACTGTCGGTAATCAATTCACAATCTATGAGAATAAATTTTTTTACAATAAAAAAGAGCTGGAAAAAACCTTATGGAGAAAGCTGGAAAAGAATAACTTCAAAATCAAGCATGTCTAGATCTATAAGATCAAGTGAGGTGATTTTCTGAAAGGTGGGGACAAAGCAATTTCTATATATTTATTTATCTAAAACGGAGTCACCAATAGGAGTAGAGACTAGGAAAGACTCTAATAAGATCGCATAGATGACACTAAATTTCATATTAATATTAGGATCTACAAAGGAGAGTTCTTTTCTGGATCTAACAAGGCATAAATCAAACTAAATGACTAATAACATATCAGGGACTACACATGGGAAAGACTTCTCATCTTGTCGAGTTTGAAGAGTATAAAATCTACCCTGGTACTGTTTCCCATGAGAACCAGATACAATACCCTACTGAATTGGGCTCCCTAAAGAAGTACTAGGATTAGTCTGATGACACCATCTCCATCCTTTATAGCATGTGAAGGAGAATTCCTCAATCTAAGTTTAGTCTTACCACAACCAAAGCATCCATCTGAATCGGCTAAGCACTCGCCCGTAAGTTTCTTCCCACAACTTCCACATATGGGGATTGATTGACCACTAGGATCACTCCATTGAGGCTTAGGGATAGGCACCCTATACTTGTAGAAAATGTAAATGAGATAACTAGATGAAATTGGTCTGGTGAATTTCTTTCTAAACTTATAATGCCCATCTCCACCGGAACTTAAATAAGAATAGTCACCATTATTTGTCTAAGTTTTCATAGGCATACTAGATTTCTCCTTAAGCTTATCTTACTCAATTTGGTGAGCATGAGTCATCAATCTAGACATATCCATCTCTTTGATCAACATGGTTGATTTGCATTCTTTGAGATCTATTTCTAAAAGACCTAAAGAAAACTTACTCACACAAGCCCTAGAATCGACTACCATCACTGGAGCATACTTTGACAATTGAGTAAAATTCAAAAAGAATTCCTTCACACTAGTATTACTTTGATTTAGGTTTATGAACTATTGACCTAGCCTCCTATAATACCCTTGAGATTCTTAGACTAAACTAACTCTAGAAAGCTAAAAGAAAAATGAAGTTTGCAGACCAGGGCTTTTTTATGGGCTATCTTCATGAATCATGGTGGATACCACGAGCTATGGAAGGTGTCGTAGAGTTGAGATCAAGCTGGAAAACTGCAAAGGGAGGGTCCATAAACCCCTCCAAGGACTGCGGTGACTCTTACGAGCCAAGGAGTTAATCTGTGAACCTCCCCTCCCCAAAGCTTCATAAGCTAAGTTTCCCTCACCTTCATGAAATCGTCTATGTTACAGGCAATGGAGGTGTTTCGTGGACCTTAAACCTCATAAATATTCTTTTAGTCCCTCTTCACGGATGACTTCATGGTCATTGAAGAGTTGTATGGCCCATGAAATCCCTCTCGTGAAAATTCCCTGCTAGTTTCAATGAAGGCCATCTCTGTCTTTTCCCAACTGAGCCCTATATGTTTAGGGATGAAAAATTAGTCTTTAATTACACCCACAAGGGAGTTTTTCCTCTCATTAACATTAAATATTTGAGATAAGAGATTAGAGAGGAGAAAGAGGGCTAGGGTTTAATCATTCAACTTTCATTCTTCAAGTTTGATTATTCTCTGATTTTCAGGTATGTAAGGATAATCACAACATTGGACTTAGTTTGTCCTTGTACGCTACATCTTCATTGAGTCGAATTGAGTTTGAGTTTCAAGTTTCCATGAATTGAATTTTTGAGTAACCTATAATTCTATCTAGTTCTTAATAAATAATTGCATATGTATTAATGATGTCTATGAGTTAAGCATTTGAGATATATGTTCATGTCCTCATTCATATGAAACCTAATTGAGTTTTGGCATTTAAATAATATATGCATTGATTAAGTCTTAAAGCATGATTTGTGAATGTCTTTAATGAGAATAAGTTGAGTATGACTTGAGTCTAAGATTTTTAAAATTATTATTATTTGAAAATGAGTATTTTGAGTATAAATGATTGTTTTGAGCTAGAATTTTGAGGGATATGAACAAGTTTGAAAGCATGTTTTAAATGAAAGAGTTGATGATTGAGATGAGATTGAGTTTGATGTGAGTTAAGACTAGATGAGATGATTTGATTATAATGATTTGATTGAGAATATGAGCATATTGAGTCTTTTGGGAAAATATTGAGCACCAATTTGGGTTAAGAGTGAAAAACAACTCAAACTAAAAAAACTACATAGCCAGTGTTGGATAGACGTTATGTCTCTCTAGTCCCACAAATAAGGACTTTGATTGATTATTGATCTAATGAGATTATTCATCCCTCACCCTAGCAAGGTAGTGGAAGGCTACGGTAATGGAAGTGAAAAGCGTTATATCATCCCTAGCTCATAAGTAATGGTTGTCAATTAGAAAAACATTCCAATAATAAGTCTCACAATATTTTCTGAGATGCATATTACACAGTTTATTTTCAAAGAATTGTTTATTTATAAACTTGCATGTCATCTTGAGTTAGTTTGAGCTACCTTCCGAGTTGAGTCCCTTGAGTTGAGTTATCTGATCTTATTTCATTTTGGCTATTTTACACACTCATATATTTCATACACTGATACCATTTGACCTGCGTCATTTTATGATGCAGATACAAGTGTTAGAAATCCTCAACAGGTGCTCCGATGAAGATCCATTTCCTTTCTGATAACGGTGAGACCTTCTTTCTTTTGGGGGAATCATAATTACTTCATTCATTTCTTATGAGTAGTTTACTTTGAGGTAGTCGTGGGCTTGTCTTGGCACCTTCTTGTTAGTTAATAGAGGCTTCATAGTCATAGACTGAGTATATCAGGGTGATTTCCCTATTGAGTCTATTTTCAAAAAAACTATTATTTATAAGATTGAATTGACTTTTAAAATTGTTTATTAAAAACTATTACTTCATTAAATATTGATTGGTTATCCTAGTTGAACGTATCCTTATTACAGTATTGAGTCTTTCACTAAATAATTAAATGATTGATCAAACCAGGTGGTTCACTTGGGGACCAACAATGGTTTTCGAGTGCCAGCTCACCTAGGGTACCCTCTCGGGGCATGAATTGTTTTTTATCAAATATAGAGTTTAAAATTCCTAGGGTGTCTATGAATTCATGTCTAGTAAATTCTTAATTATGGGTGTATTGTGCACCATATTTATAAGATGGAGGTTATAGGACATTAGGAATTGTCTCATTTCTTTCATATTTTTAGTTCGTGTAATAGAGTTCAACTCTATAAAATTTCCTTGCTAATTTGTGCATTTACTCATTTGAAGATCCAAAACATACCACCAGTCAGAGCAATGCCACCAGCAAAGAGGTTTTACTATCTGATATGCCCTCACAATCATAGGTGAGAACTAAGGGTTGACCTGCACGATCCACTGAGGTTCCCCAAATTCGTACTACTCAGCCTGCTCCTTCTTTAGAGACAAATTTCTGAGGAGCTATTGCTATGCTCACTCAGTTGGTAGATACTCATAATGGTAGTCAGAGTTTACCTGCTCCTAACTCATGCTCTCAAGAGCCATCAACTTTTGTGAGGATTAGGGATTTCTTAAGGATGAACCCTCCTATCTTCACGGGATCTAAAGTTGAGAAGGACCCCCAGAACATCAATGATAAGATATGGAAGATCGTGAAGGCTATGTTTTCTATAGAGATTGAAGGAGTTGAGCTTGTCTCTTATCATTTCAAGGATGTGGAGAATGTTTGGTAAAACTAATGGGAGGATAGTCATAGAGAGAATGGTGAGCTGGCTGTCTAGGATGAGTTTTAGGGTGCATTCCTTGATCACTTTTTTCCCAATAAATTGAGAGAAGCTAGAGTTGAAGACTTTGTGAATCTAAAGCAAAAGGGGATGACGGTAAATGGGTATAGTCTTAAGTTCATGCAACTATCTAGATATGTTCAGGAAATGGTTCTAGATGTGATTTCTAATATGAGAAAGTTTGTTTTTGGATTGGGAAAGCACGTGAAGGAGGAGTGCAAGGTATCATTAATGATTTTGAACATGGTATTTCCAGATTAATGGTGTATGCACAATAGGTAGAGTTTGATAAGAAGAAGGATAGAGAGGTGCATTTTTTTAGCAAGAATTCCAAATCAACTAGTCATGAGAATTATCATAAAAAAGGTAAGGGAAAATATCCTTCTTCCAAAAGAGGTCTTCTAGCTATGCTCTATCATCAGAGAGTGCACCAGTGCCTAATAATAGGTATGATCAAAAGTCACAAAATCCCTAAAATTTCAAATCTTAGGGTTCTCAATCCCAAGGAACTGTGGTTCAAGGTTTAAAAGGGAAACTGCGTTGTAGAAAGTATGGTAAACTCCATTTGGGAGATTTCAAAGAAAGCGCTAATAGTTTCTTTAAATATGGTAGGATGAGTCACTTTCAGAGAGAGTGTTCGATGTGGGGTAACAGAGCCTAGTCTTCTACTACAGTACCACCAGGTCAAGATAATCAGAGGGGTACTACTTCAGGTATAGGCAAAGGTTCAAATTATTGGTATGTTATTTATAGTCACCAAGATAAGGAAAATGTACTAGATGTTGTCACTGGTATGCTTTGAGTGTTTTCTCTTGATGTGTATGTTTTACTTGATCCAAAATACACTTTGTTTTTTCCGACCCCATATGTGGCTGATATGTTTGAGATTCTTCCTGAGCATCTTCTTCAGCCTTTCAATGTTTCCACTTCTATTGGTGAATTTATTCTAGCTAAGAGAGTCTATAATGATAGTCATATGTTCATCTATCATAAAGATACCATGGATGACTTAGTCAAATTAGAAATGGTTGATGTTGATGATATTCTTGGCATTGACTGACACTATGCTTGTTATGTTGTAGTTGATTATAGGACTCGTATTGTCAAATTTTAGTTTTCGAATGAACTTGTCATAGAGTGGAAGGGTAGTCCATAGTGCCTAAGGGTAAATTCATCATTTGAGTTAGAGTTGATAGTGTGAATATTCTATCCCTTGAGCCAGTTCTTGTTGTTAATGAGTTTCTTGCGGTCTTTTCGAATGATCTTCCCAAAGTACATTCTGATAGGGAGGTCAACTTTGGGATTGATATTCTTCTTGATATGCAACCTATATCTATTCCTCCATATAGAATGGCTCCCATTAAGTTGAAAGAGCAGTTCAAAGACGTCTTAGATAAGGTATTGAATCTACTGATTGTCTCAACTTAGGGCACTCCTGTCCTATTCATGTGAAACAAAGATTATTCCCTTAGAATGTGTATTGACTATCATCAGTTGAACAAGGTTACCGTTAAGAATAAGTATTCTCTTTCCAGAATAAATGATTTTTTTGACAAACTTAAGGGTGCCACTTATTTCTCAAATATAGACCTCAGATTAGGCTATCATCAATTGAAAATGAGAGAATGTGATATCCCAAAGACAGCTTTCTGAACCCTATATGGTCACTTTGAGTTTCTTGTTATGTCCTTTGGTTTAACTAATGCTCCTTCAGCATTTATAAATTTGAAGAATCAAGTATTCAAACAATGTTTAGACATGTTTGTGATTATGTTTATTGATGATATATTTATCTACATCTGAAATGAGGAGGAGCGTGTCAACCATTTCAAGATTATTCTTCAAACTCTGAAGGATAAGAAGTTGTAAACTAAGTTTTTGAACATCGAATTTTGGCTTGCCTTTGTGGCATTCCTAGTCCATGTTACATCTGGTAAAGGTATTCCACTTGATTCATAGAAGATTAAGGCGGTAGAGAACTTGCCCATCTCTGACTGATATAAGAGTTTCTTGGGTTTTGTTTATTACTATCAAAGGTTTGCTGGGGAATTTTCATCTAAATCATCTCCACTAACTAGACTGGGCCAGAAGAAGACTAAATTTCAATGGTTCAATGCTTGTGAGAAAAGTTTTCAAGATCTAAAAATGATCTTGACTGTCTCTTCAGTAATGTCCCTACCCAAGGGGATTGATAGTTTTGTTATCTATTGTGATGTGTGCTGAGTTATATTTGGTTGTGTATTGATGTAGAAGGATAAGGTTATTGCATATTTTTCAAGACAACTTAAAATTCATTAGAGGAACTTCCTAATTGATGACCTTGAGTTAGCAGCTATAGTGTTTGCTCTCAAAATTTGGCATCACTATCTCTATGGAATGTGTATTGATGTGTTGACTTATCACAAGAGCCTACAATATATGTTTAGTTAGAAAGAAATGAACCTGAAGCAGAGGAGATGGCTTGAGTTGCTCAAGAATTATGACATGAGTTTTTTCTACCACCTAGGAAAATTAATATTATTGTTGATGCTTTTAGCAGGTTATCTATTGGAAGCACTACCTATGTGGAGGAAGGAAAGAGGGAGTTGGCTAAAGAGGTGCATAGACTTGCATATTTGGTATTTTAGCTTATTGACTCTTGTGAAGGAGGTGCAATTGTTAAAAATAGGGCTGAGTCTTCATTCGTGGTGGAAGTAAAGGAAAAGAAAGACAAAGATCCTATTCTCCTCCAATTGAAAGAAGATGTTCATAAGTATAAAGTTATGACTTTTGCCAAAGGGGGATATGGAGTATTGATATATCAAGGCAGATTGTGTGTTGTAAGTATTAATGGTCTTTAAGACAGAGTTATGACAGAGGCTCACAGATCCAGATATTCAATTCATCCGGGATCTACAAAGATGTACCATGGCTTGAGAGAAGTCTATTGGTAGAATGGCATAAACATAGATATAGCAGAGTTCGTTTACAAGTACCTTAATTGCCAACAAGTAAAAGTTGAGCATCAAAGTCCTTGTGGTGTAGCTCATAATATAGATTTTCCAGAATGGAAATAGGAGATAATTAATATAGATTTCATTATAGGCTTACCGCGATCTCATAGACAGCATAACTTGATATGGGTGATATTTGATAGAATAACCAAACCAACCCACTTTCTGCATGTCAAGACTACAGATTAAGCCAAGAATTATGCAAGGTTGTATATTCGATAGGTTTATACAAGGTTGTATATTCGATGGATATTCAGATTGCATGGACTTCCCTTGTCTATAATCTCAAACAGAGGTACCTAATCCACTGCATAGTTTTGGAAGTCGTGACTTCTAATGATAATACTGATGATAATGTTCCTTTTTCCTATCTTTGAGTTGATGTTTATTCTGAGTTTGAGTGATGATGTGTAATCTTGAGTCTGAGTAAATGATTGTTTGAATATTTGAGTATTTGAGTACGAATGATCCCATGGGCGAGATATTACAATACCTCTATAGTTGTTAGCCTAAACTAACTCTAGAAAGATCAATGAAAAATAATATTTGTAGAGAAGGGCTATTTCATGGGCCATCTTCACAAACCTTGGTAGATACCACAAGGCGTGAAAGGAGTCGTGGAGTTGAGGCCAAGTTGGAAAATTTCAAAGGGAGAGTCCACAGACCCCTCCAAAAAATGTGGTAGCTTCCAGAAGTTGTGGAGTTGATTTGTGAACCTCCCCCTGCCCAGACCTTCAGGAGCCAAGTTTCCCTCACCTTCATGGAACCCTCCATAAGCCGTACACTCCACGGGCCGTGGAAGTGTTCCTGGACATGGTCCCTCAGGAATTTTCTTTTAGCACCTTTTCACGGATACCTTTATGGTACGTGAAGAGCTATACGGCCCATGAAAGGCCACTCGTGAAACTATCCCTCCTAATTTTAATGAGGGGTATCTTAGTCCCTTCCCACTTTTTCCCAATTTAACCCTACACATTTAGGGAAAACCAATAAGTCTCTTATTATACCCAAAAGGGGCTTTTCCCTCTCATTAACACTTAAACGTTTAAGAGAAGAGATGGAAGAGGAGAAAGAGGGCTAGGATTCAATAATTCAACTTTCATTCTTCAAGTTCGATTGTTCTCCAATTTTAAAGTATGTAAGGCTAATCAGAACATTGGACTGAGTTTTTCCTCATTCCCTGCATCTTCATTGAGTCGATTTGAGTTTTGATTTTTAAGTTTCCATGAATTGAGTTTTTGAGTAATCTATAATTCTATCTAGTTCTTAATATATAATTGCATATGTATTGATGATTTGTATGAGTTGAGTATTTGAGGTACATGTCCATATTGTCATTCACATGAACCATATTCATGTTTTAGTATTTAAATAATTTATACATTGATTAAGTCTGAAAGAATGATTTGTGAATGTATTGAATAAGAATGAGTTGATTATAGGTTGAATATGAGAATTCTTTAAAATTATTATTATTTGAATAGTAATATTTTGAGTATAATTGATTGTTTTGAGATAGAGTTTTGAGGGATATGAATGAGTTTGAAAGCATTTTTTAATTGAAATAATTAATGAGGGAGATGAGATTGAATTTGACGAGAGTCCAATATGACTAGAGGAGATGATTTGATTATAATGATTTGATTGACCATATAGCATATTAAGTCTTTTGGGAGTAAAATTGAGCTCAATTTGGACAAGAGTAAATAACTACTCAAACCCCATAAATTACGTAGCCAACGTAGGATAGAGGTTTTGCCTCTCTCATCCCAAAAAGAGGACTTTGATTGATTGTGGATCCAATGAGGTGGACCATCCCTTAACCTAGCAAGGAATTAGACGGCTTTGGTAATGGAAGTGCAAAGCATTATATCATTACTAGCTCGTTATTGATGGTTGTCGATTACAGAAACTCCCTAATAGTAAGTGTCATGATTTTTACTAAGTTGTATATTACTGAGTCTATTTTCAAAGTATTGTTTATTTATAAACTTGTATCATATTGAGTTGGTTTGAGTTACCTTCAGAGTTATGTCCCTTGACTTGAGTTATCTTATCGTACTTCCTTTCAGCTATTTTACATACTTGTACATTGCATGTACTGATGCCATTAGACCTGCATCATTTTATAATACAGATACAGGTGCTAGAGATCATCAACAGATACTCTTGTGAAAATCTATTTCCTTCCTGATAATGGTGAGACCTCCTTTCTTTTGAAGGAATCATAATTACTTCAGTCATTGCTCATAAGTGGTTTCTTTTGAGATAGTCGTGGGCTTTTATTGGAACCCTATTGATAGGTTATAGAGCCTTCATAGTCATAGACTAAGTACATTGGAGTGATGTCTCTTTTGAGTCTATTTTTGCAAAAACTTTTATTTATAACATTGGATTGCTTAAAAATATTCCTTCATTGACTATTAATTAGTTAGCCTACTTGAACATCTTCTTATTATTGAATTGATTTTTTCGCTGAATAATTGAATAGGTGATCGAACTAGGTGGTTTGCTTGGGGATCAGCAATGGTTTGCGAGTGTCGGACACACCTTGGATACCCTCTCGGGGCGTGACACCTCCCTTATCTCTAGGAGAAATAATCTATCTAGAAAATCTCCTTTAAACTTATCACAATCCAAAGGACCTGCCTCAATATTCCTTTCTTCCTTCCATTGGATAAACCCTACTTGTGCAATCCCTTTTGTAAGCCCCCGGAAGTTGAAAAGTAGATACAAAAGAAGAATTCAAAGAAAATTTTGACTGCTTCAAGTTTGTACGACTCATAGGGTTGTTTATGAATCAAATATTAGTCGTAGGGACAATGTAGAGGTTGGAATTTAGTTAAGGTAGGAAGTGGATCTATTTATGACTCGTAGAAGTGATGATGACTCATCTGAGTTCCTATACATGACCAGTCTTAGAACTCTTTCTTTGACTCATCTAGGTGAGTTATAAAAAATTTTACAACTCATGAAGATGATTCATAGAAAAGGTTTAGAGAATCAGAATCTCGGGGTTTTTTAGGCTTTGTAGAATGAGTCATTTTTAAGACTCATCAACCCCTCCACAACTCGTAAGGTGTGATTCGTAGGGTCTTCCGTCCATGTTTTAATGAGGGATATTTTGTTCTTTACATATGTTTTATTAATAAATGTGGATGTTTTGGGAATATATTATTACTTATTAACTACCCTAATATTCCAAAACCTATCATTCTCTCATTAACTCTAAAAATCACAAGTCTTCTCTCCCAATGTTTCTCTCAAGGGTCTTTTTCATCACCAAGAAATTTCTAGTGTTTTTTTTTCAATATCAAAGGTCAAAATTCATCAAGTTATATGGGTCTTCATCCATAAGTACCTTTCACCCATGGAATCCCAAAGTTTTATCTCTGAAAAATCTCTTGAGTTTACTATTCAAAAGCCTTAATTTTATGATTTATGCATTGGGTCTTCTTATTCATTGTATATTATATAATTATTAATTAAATAATGCATCTAATTGACATTACCTTAATGAATTATGTCTGAGTTGGTATAAGTAGTATGATCATGCGTGTTTTAAACCCAATTTCATGGTTTTCAATTAAATATTTTATGTATTCAAGTTTTTATCCTAATTTCAAGTATACACTTTGATTACAAGTTTTAATTATGATCAAGATAAGAATTTCATGAAATTTATGAAAGAGGTGAATTAGGATCCTTAATTGATGGCGTAGGAACCTAATGATATGTATTATGCAAATATGATATGTGATATGGAAGGCTTTTATTCACATTACAATTATGATATGAAAATGAGCGACTCTATGAGTTTTGAACCTATGAACAAGTCTGTGATATATGTTAAGTACAATTACTAAGTTATGTATTTCATGGAATTTTACTTAGCACAGAATGAGGCTCGAGGTGGGGACTCAACCTACGGGGTCCTTATATAAAGTCTCTTATCTCATAACTATGTGCCACCGTAGGATTTTCCTCTATGTCCTAGCTAAAAGATCCACATATAGCACATGTTCATGACCCACCTAGAGGGATAGAGTCTACATTATCAAGTAGACTTCCCTTTCTTCAATTGTGTGGGGAGATATCAGGATTCCATATTATAGCTCGCATGGTCTTATTATCGATTATGATTCTATCCCACATATGTGTACTTTATTTATGTACTCTTCATGACCTCATCTATGTTTCTTAAATGCTTTGATCAAACTATGGTATCCTCATGACTCTACTTATCCTCTTTTATATCATGCAAGTTTGATCATTGCATCTTATGTCTTATATTGCAGGGCATGCCCGCATACCTAGTACATCCAAACATACTAACGCATAATGTATTGCCTACATTATATTATAATGTAGGGGTCGAAGATCACATTCATTCTCCACGTGGCTAGTTGAGTTCCTATACATTAAAAACTGGTGAGTCCTCATCTATCGGAAGGTGAGTTATGAGTTTACTTCTTTTAAAAGGATTTTTTGTTATGTTACATTGATGGTGAGCTAGGGATATGTTTTAGCCCCCACTCATATTGATTAGTAGAGGCTTGTTAGACACACTATGTAGAACTTATGTTGTCCTATTTCTTACATTTTATGATACGTGTGTTGAGACCTTCTAATGTTGTTTCTACTTTATTTATACCATATGATTGCCTACTGTACATCAAGAGGCTTGGTTAGGGCCCTTTTGGGGTTTCGATCACCATTTCACGTCTAGCGCCTAGTCTAGGTCATGACAAAATTAGTATCCGAGCATGAGGGTTAAGAGTGTTGTAGGGAATCTAATATGCTGCATCAAGTAGAGTCTTATTCATGTGTGTTAAGAGCACCACATCTATTAAAAGGAGGCTATAAGGCCTTTTAGGAAATCCTCACTTCTTTCATGATCTATGTCATGCGCTATAGTATACTCTAAGACTTCCTCTCCCTAATGATTATTCTTTGCAATTTTCAAAAATACATCCAAGAAGAGAACCTATGCAAATAGGGGTCAATACTAATGGAGACCAAGCTTCTCCGGTCTCTCAAGCCAATGATCCCCTTCTTAATCTAGTGTGTAATGCGGAGTTTTGGACAACTATTACTATACGAGCCCAAGTTATGGCCAACTAAGGAGTTTTTTCTCCTTCTAATGTTCTTACACCAACTTCTAGAGTGAGGTACTTGAACCGTAGGCAAAGAAGGTGGCTTGACCTACTAAAGTAATATTACATGAGTATGTTGTACCATCTAGGGAAAGAAAATATTATAGCCAATGCTCTTAATTGATTGTCCATGGATGGAGTTGTTCATATTGAGGAAGGTAAAAAAGAGCTAGTTAAGGATGTCCATAGATTTGCCCATTTCTATGTTCGATTGGTTAATTGTAAAGATGGAGGTTTTATTATGCAAAATGGCTTGGATTCATCTCTTGTGGTGGATGTTAAGGCCAAAAAAGACCATGATCCGATTTAGGTGGAATTCAAGAAGTCAATTGCCGAAAAAACCACAGAGGCTTTCTACCAAGAGGGAGATGGGGTACTCCGTTACCATAGTCGTTTATGTGTGCCTAATGTTGATGGTTTAATAGAGTTTATACTAAATGAGGCCCTTACCTCTCGGTATTCAATTCATCTAGGATCCACCAATATGTATCATGATGTGAGACGGGTGTATTGGTGGAATGGCATTAAGAAGGACATAGAGAAGTTCGTGGGTAAGTGTCTAAATTATCAACAATCGAAAAATGAGCATAACAAATCAGGAGGTTTAGCTTAAGACATTGAGATTTCTACTTCAAAGTGGAAAGATGTGAATATGGACTTTCTGATGGGATTGTCTCGTACTAGAAGGCAACATGATTCTATTTGGGTTATAGTGGACCGAATGACTAAGTCGACAAATTTTTTACCGATCAAGACTTCTCATAGTGCCGATGACTGTGCTAAGTTGTAGATTTGTTAGTTGGTAAAGATTCATTGTGTTCCCTTGTATATTGTATTGAATCGAGGTGCTGACTTCACCTCATAATTTTGGAAGTCATTTCAAAAGGGTCTTGGTACAAAAGTCAAGCTAAGTACTGCTTTCTATTCTCAAACCATTGGCCAAGCTGAAAGAACCATTCAAACTTTAGAGGATATTTTGAGGACATGTGTCATTGATTTCAAAGGAAGTTGGGTTGAACATCTACCATTGATTGAGTTTTCCTATAGCAATAGTTATCACTCTAGCATCCAAATGGCTCATTTTGAAGCCTTATATGGGAGAAGATGTAGGTCCCTAGTGGGATGGTTTGAAGTGGGTGAGATGCAATAGATTGGTCCCAATTTTATATTAGACACAATGGAGAAAGTAAGGTTCATAAGAGAAGGATTGAAGATGGCTCAAACTAGTCAAAAGTCCTATTCGAAAATTAGGAGAAGAGAGCTTGAGTTTGATATGGATGATTGGGTCTATTTGAAGGTTTTGCCCATGAAGAGTGTTATGAATTTTGGTAAGAAGGGGAAGTTTAATCCTAGGTATGATAAACCCTATAAGATATTGAAGCATATTTGCAAGGTGGCATACAAGTTATATTTTTCATTTGAGTGGGCTATGGTTCATTCAATGTTTCATGTGTCGATGCTGAGGAAGTTTGTAGATGACCCAAATTCTATTGTGCCATTATAAGATGTGAGTATTTAAGAGAACTTGACTTATCAGAAAGTTCAGGGGAAATTCTAGACCAGCAAGTGAAGTGGTTAAGAAACAAATATGTTGCGTCCATCAAGGTATTATGGAGAAATCACAAGTAGAGAGTGCAACATGGGAAGTGGAAGCGGATATGAAGAAGTGATGCCCGTATCTCTTTCCCTCCATTAAAGCTTAAGGTATTAGATTGCTCTTATCTAAGTAACTTAAATTCCTATAATGCAGTTTTCCTATGTATTTCATATGCATGTACACTCACAAAGATTGATTTTTAAGTTGTGTTTTATGTTAAAGTTCGAAATATCATGTTCTATACTTTTTGATGTGTAATCATACTCATGTTGGGTTTATAGTCCTCTCTCCGAGTGTTATGCCCCGTACTTTTGTACTTCGAAAAGCTTTCTTAAACTTCTTAAAAGTTTTTAAATGACCAAGATTATCTATAATGTTATCAAATAACTCTAATGAAGAGAGGATGTGATGCGCCATAAGTGTAAAGGTTGGAAATAGGGTTATAAGGATTTAAAACGAGTTAGGGGCCAAAGTAACAAGTGCTGGGACTCGACTTACTTGCGTAAGTACCAACTTGGATGTCTTACGTACTTAAGCTACTGGAGTACATGTTGAGCTTAACTAATAAGGAATACATAGGCTCTTGGAGTTAGACGAGATTACGAAGCCACATAAGAGAAATAAGGAGATGACGCGCCTGCTCGAAGCAAGTCGGTGATGCACCTACTTGGAAAAGTAGGTGATGCATGAGCTTGGGGTGGACCCCACTACCATGTGGTAGCGTGTGAGGGGCCTCATGGGCTGAGGTGGAGCCCTAGGGGGCTTCCACGTGTCACCCCTAACGGGATACCACATGGAACCTCCTATGGAAATATATATATATGTATTTGATGACTAATTCATCATATTTCTCACTTTGAGACTAAGAAACTAAGAGAGAAAATTAAGAGGAAGAAAGAAGAGAGCTACGACTTGACTCCTCCAAAAGTAAGTCTCCAATTTTTCTCCATGAATTAATTATCTAAGGTTTTCCTCAGACACGTGAAGGTGTATATATGTATATTATAATGACTAAAGAGTCATTTCTTCAGCCCTACACTTGGAAAAAATAGAGAGAAAAACCTAGGAAGCCAAAGAGAGGATCTACGGGTTTGGAGGGCAAGAAAGGTAAGGCTCGATTTCATTTTGTGAATTAATCATTTAAGGTATCCTAAGTTGATATAACGGTGTTTAATAATGAAAATTTTTGGTTTGGGGAAGCAAGAAACGGTGATGAGCAGCCGTCTACTTTTCAGCGCGATTAAGGAACTTCTGAGGCTAATTTTTGCAAGTTTTGAACAAGGTAAGTTCTTTCCTTTCAAGGTGAAGTTAATCATGTTGATATGGGGTTTAATACCGGTGTTAAATAAAGTTCAAAGTAGGAAAAATATATAAGTATGCTTGGCGTTAGAAACAAACTAAATGGAAGTCTTTCTAGCAGAGTTAAAGTTGTTAAGGTTGTATAGTGTGGTTGTGATTGTGGCGCTGTCTGTGGAGATGGTTTTATGGTGTGTTGAAGGGATGTAACGTGGGTCAAAAGAGGTGTGGGTACTTCTATTTGAAGCCACCTAACCCTCTGTTCCGCTTGGTTAAAGATTTTACAAATTAACGATTGAAAACTTTATTTTT
Organism: Solanum dulcamara; assembly: GCF_947179165.1. Lineage (NCBI taxonomy): Eukaryota > Viridiplantae > Streptophyta > Magnoliopsida > Solanales > Solanaceae > Solanum > Solanum dulcamara. Next base: position 53,436,907 of record NC_077239.1, read on the forward strand.
ATATCATAGTTTTGGGCGAGTTGTTTGGGACTTGTTTTGTGTAATGTTGATGTGGTATAATTGTTTATTGGCTTCTGGTTGTGTTTTTGGTTGTCTATACTAATTTAAAGTGTAATTGGAAGTTCGGATAGGGCAAGTTATAGAGGAAATGCTGCCCAAATTCTGTTAATTTCTTAACTAACTAATAGACTAGTCGAGACTAGTCAAGAAAGGCGAATAAGGAATTGATTCCTATGGGTGCTTAGTTATGGATTTAGCAGCTGAAAAGTTAAAGGTTATTAATATTAGTATTACCGTCATGTTAAATAGGTTGAGAGGACGATGAGACAAGCTGGGTTAAAAGCAATCGATAAGAGGTATGTAAAGTCTATCCTCTCTCCTTTTCTTTGGCATGTCTTAGTCTTTAGTATGATGTGTATATAAAATATGGGAACAAATTTACTCATGAAGCTCCGAATGTGATTCATGACTTCTACCTACTTCTTGAAGTAAGAGCATTTATGCTAATTAAGTTAGTGCCTCTCACTGTCTCCTAGATGATGAAAAGCACAGGGTATGTAAAGCTAACTTTCTCTTCTTTTGGCATGTCCTAGAAGTAAACAATGGATATGTATGTGAGCTTGGGGTTATTCCATTCATAAATTCCAAGAAGTAACCATGAGTCTCATTCACTTCGTGATGTTAAAACTTCTATAACAGTTGAGGTATTACCTTTTAAGGCTTTTATATGATCAAGAGTAGTATATGTAGAGCCTATCCCTTCTTTCTTTTGGTATATCTTAAATGTAAGTGAAATGAGATATAGTATAAGTGTGGAGGTAGTTCCCATTGTAAATTCTGAGTATAACTCATGACTCGTGTTTACTTCTAAACTCTAAGGCTCTTAAGGTAGTTGAGCTATTATCCTCGAACCTCCTATATGTAAAGACATGATCCATGACTCTTATTCACGTCTAAATGTAAAGTTCTTGAAATAGTTGAACTACTACCCTCTAGTCCCTGTATGATGAATATTAATTAAATGTATAAGATCTTGTTCCTAGGGACTCTACGATGACAAATGTTTCTAATTGCATAAACTATATGGCATCACCTTGATACATGCCTCTGATGCCTGATACATCACTTGATATGATTCCTACTAACCGTTAGACGGTACCTAAGATGACTACTACCTTGATCTTCAAGTGATGGTTCGCTTGATTACTCGATTGAGCCTAGGATGATAATTTAGTTACATATGGTTACACGCTGCTTTGCTCGCATACATAGTAATGCATCTTTCACCGAGTCTCGGGCTGGCTATAATAAAGGTATATAATTATATGATATGTAGATCGGGCCATCGTTCCTTGTAATAATTATATGATATGCATGTATACGGATCGAGTCGTCGTACCTTAGCATTATTATGCAATAAAAGGATCGAGACGTCGTTCCTCGGCACTAATATATGAGATACAGATAGGGCCATCGTACCTCGACATTGTTATACAGTATGTGGATCGATCCGTCATTCCTTCTCTTGTACTTTCTATATATATATGGATTAGGTTGTATGTTTCACAGCGCTAATGGTACATATGTGCTTATGATGACAAAATGATGTAGTTGTTACACTGAGTCCCCGAACGGGCTGGATACAGCACATGATGATAGTATGTATGCCTTTATTTTATAAGATGCAGGTACGGTAGATGGCTTAATATTAGACTTGCCCTCTGCATCCCTATTTCAGCTGTTGTCTTAGTTATGATCTTTTATGCTTTATATACTCAGTATATGTATCGTACTGACCCCCTTTATTTGGGGGACTGCATTTCATGCCCGCAGGTATATATATTTATTTCGAAGACCTGCCAGCTTAGGATTTCCACTCAGCTATATTGGAAATGCTCTACTGTTTCGCTGCTTAGGTTATGGTGCTGACCTTCTAGTGTATATATTTGGTTATTCAGGGATATGGTGGGGGGCCTGTCCCACCATAAAGGTTTGTAGACATGTGTGTGGGCTATACGTGTAAGTTTTGTTCAGTTATATCTACATAATGTATTGTAAATATCAAGATACTATGGCAGCCTTGTCGTCTTGCACGCTCTTTCATGATAAGATACAAATGAAAAAGGCTACAGGTATATGAAAATGCTATGACCCATTGGGGTTCTTATGTATAGTTCTTATATTGATTATTACATCTGATAGTTAGATATATTAGGGTCCAGGTCGAACCCCAGTCATGGCCTATGGGGATGGGTCATGACAAAGAGTCCTTTCTATGCTAGTTGAATCTCATTCGAAGATGAATGTTCCCATGAGGGAGATATTATAAGACTCCAGAAGTTGAAAAGTCAAAATGGAAGAACAATCCAAAGAAAAGTTTGACTGCCTCAAGTTTGTGAGACTCTTAGGGTTGTTTACGACTCATAGAGATGAGTCATAGGGAAAATGTATGAGGTTGTAATTTTGTTAAGGTAGATAGTGGGTCTACGAGTCCAGTTACAAATCGTAAAAGTGATGATGACTCATTGGAATGAGTTGTCTTTGCAGGTCTGAGTTCCTACACATAACTAGTCTCAGGACTCTTTCTATGACTTATCATATCCAGTCGAAGAAAAGTTTACCACACATAAATATGAGTCGTAGGGAAGGTTCAGAGAGTCAAAATCTCATGGTTTTTTAGGATCTAAAGGATGAGTTATTTCTATGACTCGTCAACCCATCTATGACTCGTAAGGTGCGATTTGAAGGGTCTTCCGGCCAAGTTTTAGTGAGGGGGTATTTTGTTTTTTTCCTATATTTTATTAATAAATGTGGACATTTTTAGAATAGATTATTACTTATTAACTATCCTAAGTATTCCCAAACCTCTTATTCTCTCATTAACTCCAAAAAACACAAGTCTTCTCTCCCAAGGTTCCTCTCAAGGGTTTTCTTCATCACCAAGAAATTTCTAGTATTTTTCTTCAAGATCAAGTCTTCTTTTTCAATCTTAAATATCAAAAGACATCAAATTATGTGGTTCTTTATAGGTACCTTTCACCCATGGAATCCCAAAGTTTTATCTCTGAAAATTATCTTTGATTTTACAATTCAAAAGCCCTAATTTTATGATTTATGTATCGAGTCTTCATATTCATGGTATATTATATGATTATTGATTAAATTATGCATCTAATTGACGTTGTTTTCATGAATTATATATGGGTTGGTATAATTAGTAAGATTATGCGTGTTTTAATCTAATTTCATGTTTTTCAATCAAATTGTTTATGTATTCAAGTTTCTATCCTAATTCTAAGTATAATCTATGATTACAGATTTCAATTATGATCAAGATATGAATTTCATGGTATTTTGAAAGAGGTGACTTAGGATCCTTAATTGGTGACTAGGAACCTAATGACATTTATTTTGGAAATATGATTAGTCTTGTTGAAGGCCTTTACTCACATTACATTTATAATATGAAAATGAGCTAATCTATGAGTTCTAAACTTCTGAACAAGTCTATAATATATGTTAAGTGCGATTACTATATTATGTATTTCATGGGATTAGACTTAGCACCGAATGAAGCTCGAGGTAGTGGCTCTACCTACAAGGTCCTAATATAAAGTCTCTTGTGTCATAAGTACATGTGCCACCATAGGATTTGCCTTTATGGCCTAGCTAGTGCATCCACATATAGCAGATGTTCATGACCCATCTAGCGAGGTAGAGCCTACCTTTGCAAGTAGACTCTCCTTTCTTTCGCTATATTGGGAGACATCGAGATTCTATGTTATAGATCGCATGGTCTTATTATCGGTTATAGTTCTATCCCACATATATGTACTTTCTTTATGTACTCTTCATGACCTCATCTATGACTTTTAAATGCTTTGATCAAACTATGGTTCCTCATGACTGTACTTATCCTTTTTATATCATGCAAGTTATTTTGATAAATGCATCTTATGTCTTATATTGCATGGCATACCTGCATACTTAGTACATTCAAATATACTAACTCATACTTTATTGTCTACATTATATTATAATATAGGGGTGAAGATCACATCCATTCTCCATATGGCTAGTTGAGTTCCTTCATGTCAAAGATTTGTGAGTCCTCATCTATTTGAGGGAGAGTTATGAGTTTACTTCTTTAAAAATGATTTTTGTTATGTTACATTGAAGGTAAGATGGGGATATGTCTTAGAGCTCTCCCATATTGATTAGTAGAGGCTTATTAGACACACTATGTAGAACCTATATTGTCGTATTTCTTACTTTTTATGATATATGCATTGAGACCTTCTTATGTTGTTTCCACTTTATTTATACCATATGCATGCATACGATACATCAAGAGGCTTGGTTGGAGCCCCTTCGGGGTTTTGATCACTTTGTCACGTCTAGGCCCTAGTCTGGATCATGACACCATTCAATTGGTAAGTAGCCAAATATACCTTTTTAACCGGAGTCACTCCCATAATGTCCACAATCTTTTGAATTGCCTTAACAAACTCTTATGGATATTCATCCACTTTCGAACCATGGAATTCTAGAGGATTTACCCTTGTGAAATCTCAAACCCTTATCACTGCCATACCCATATTTGGGTTCATGAGAGCACAGCCTCTCTATTATCTTGTGCAGGCATTGCTTGGGACAACACTTGGAAAGAAACCCTAAATTCAACATCTGAAACTTTCTCAGCCAATGGATCGATCGGAGCTTAAGGTATTTGTTGCTCCTCAACTTGATTCACATTCCCTCATAACAGAGCTCTTCTTGGAGGCACGATTCTCAATGCATAGAACATGAGTTAGAAGAAAACCTTATAGCGTTCAACTCTATCGTACAATAAAGAGTATTAAAGAAGTAAAGTATTTCTTAAACATCTCATAGCCTCTCATTCATAAATGTGACGCTCTTAACACTGATGAAAAAGACTCTATTTAATGCGGCATTCAGACACCCTATGACACTTGAACCTGGCTTTGATACAAAGTTTTTCATGATCCAAGACTACCCCTTATACTTGACATGGTGAATAGAATCACAAAAGAAACCAAGCGAACTATGAATAGTCTAATAGGAGTCTTATATAGCAAAAAGACAATATCTAATGACATATATGCAAAATCTTATTACATAAGTGAATTGCTAGGACATGTCCATAACTAAATCTAACATCTAAAATTGAAAGAGAAGTACTGAAATAGAAAGATAACTTTGTCCTTGGAACATGAGAACTCACCAATAATAGTGTAAGCTGATAGGATTCCATACTAACCGCGACCCGAAGGATTTACATCCGAAACTATATTATGAGAAAAATATAGGAAAAGGTATGAAGTTAGTACTATGGATAACATACATGAACATACATTAATGGCATGATAAATATCAAAACATGTTAATTTAGTGAACAAGTAAATCGTGAGATAATCTGATAAGTTGAGTTCATAGAACATAATACAAGGTAAATGCAATATTCTAACAAATCATCATAAACTGTTGTGAGAAATATTGTTAAGCGACATAAACCATGTTAGCTATAATGTGGAGTTTATAGTAATGCTCCCACACTAAAAAGAGATTGTCCTACTTTCCAAGGTAAGGGGCATAATCTTAAGCTTAAATGGATCCACGTAGTTCTAGAACCTTGGTAATCGCCACTAGTCTAACTTGATGCTAAGTAATCTCTCAATGAAAAATATGCATAATCATATCATGTTCATATTCTTAGTCTATGAAATTGTAAGAATATATTGAAACCAAATCATTCAAGAAGACTCATAATCAAAACAGTAACTCCTTTAAAATATAAAAAAATTTATAATATAATCATAAGAGACAGTTAATTGAAAGAATCTAAATCATGATAGCCTTCTCATAGTAAAACTGCACATCAATCGGAAGTGGCTAAATCATGATAATCTTTTATAATAAGAATACATCAATTGTAAACAATGTAACTTCATAAAATCATACTAAAACGTTGTTTGAAAGCATCCTTAAATCAAAATATTTTCAATCCATAATGCATGAATATTTCAAAGCTTTATTTCATTATCAAAATACTCAAATTGCATGAGTTTATGTAAAAATAATTGAAAATATTGAATTATGATCAAATCATGCATAATAAAATCAATCATGACTTGTAAAGTTGAAATCAATTGAATCCATGGAAAAATCACAAAAATCGTTCAATTGGGTAATAATCATAAAGTTGAGGTTTCTTTGGGACTCAATGACTGAGGGAAACCCATTGATGAATTTATCGCATACGTTGATCAAAACCAAATCAAAATTGGAGAAGGAGACTTGATATGTTGGTCTTTCCTTGAGAGAGTAGCTTGATAAAGAAGAAATCTATTTTTGAGTGGGAGTTGAGAGAATGAGGGATTATGTTTAAAATAATCCAAAACTAAATAGTACAGGAGTTAAAAGAGTGGGAAAGGCAAAAATACCCCTGAGAAATAACTATTAAAAAGGTTTCACGAGAGGCATCTACGGACCATAAATCATTCTACAGACCATAGAAGGTCGTCCGTAGAAACTAACTAAAAATTGTGAGTTTCTGATTCTTGAACTACGACTCACTTTTATGACTTGTAAGCTCTTCTATGGATCGTACTATCTACTAGTAGAATATCAAATATTGAAATCACTAAGTCTTTGAAGAACAAACTATGAAATGTATTTCCATGTACGATCTGTACAAGCTAGACGTAGAAACTCAAAAATTTCAAAATCCCACCAAGTCTAAATATCCATCAAAGAGGCCAACTACGTCCTGTAGCTCCGTCTATGAGTCGTACTATTCCCTCATACAAAGAGTTTGATGCTTGACATATTTGAAGTTTCTGAACTTTATTCCATGAGCCAATTCCAATATTCTCACTCCAAACCACGGACCATAAAACCTCACTCATAATCACTAAACCACATTTTGAAATTTCCAAGGCACTAACCACGACTAGTTTCCATGGCCCTTACAACCATCGATGATTTGTACATGGGCTCGTAGAACCAGTGCACCAAAAACTTTCTGCAATATTTTAACTTCTAATGATTTTACACCTCCGAGGTGCTACAATCTTTCACTAACCATCAGTACTTGTTACATAATCAAACCATTAACAAATTCGGGCATTACTCCTTTCTCATATATGATATTTAATTAGAAATTCATTAAGTGGCTTAATGCATAGTATTCAATCATTGGATAGTTGAACTTCCATATAATATCATGTAATCATCATAGTAAAGACATTTATAATTTAACTTTGTAATGTAATTCTATTATCTGAATAATATTACTATTATCATTATTATTTAAGAACTTTGAAACTTTGTCGAATATAGAACATGTGGCTTCTAGTCTGGAAAGTCTTCATCAAGCTACCAATAATCAATTGTGATCTCCAATCCAATCTCATTTCTGGTTTCATCAACCCTTGTTTTATTTACAACATATATTGCTCTATCTTTACTTTTCAACATTATACTTTATTCTACATTGTGCAGTTAAATTATGGTCTATTATCCTTTAAATCTCACCAACAAATTCAATTATACCATTTTTGGGTAAACACACATTTCTTCTTTCTTCTTGCGAACAATATTCTCTATCAGCCCAAGTAGTCTTATGTTTTATGGCATAATATGCCTCCAATTCTTCACTGGTTCATCAACAAACTCCCTCAACTACATCTCAAAATAGTTTGATTCATCTCGATCATAGGTCCTTCATAAATTCATTCATGTAAATCGTTTATCACCATCATGCCATCTTCTGAATCAAAGAGACAAACTCCTAAGATATACCATATAAGTTGATCTCTATATTAAATGAGCCTCATATACACACTTTTTGGTATATCTTGATATTCATAGTTCTCATATGATCACTGAAGAAAGTGTTTTGGTGATGAAGGTTGCTACTGTGTTGAGTGTACTATGATTCCACGGTTCTTCTATCATTTGTACTAATAGTAGTTTGTCCTTAAAAGTGATGCCAAAAGGAGGGAATATATTCTGTCAAATTATTGTTTCAAACTCCCTGAGAAAAGGTAAGTTTTTAGTCTTTTGCAGCATTAAAAAATTACATCAACCATATCTATCTCTCACTATTTTCCCATTTTCTCCACCCATTCATGTGTTAAAATTTTATCATGTATTGTTCTCCATGTTGTTAAGGTCATCTTAAGAGGAACAATTAATTTCCTGAGGCTTTGTCAATAGTTGATATCTCTTTCTTTTGTCTCATATTTTTTTCGTGCTGAAGAAATTGAAAATGTACAACATTCTAAGTTGCTCTAGTTGTGTTATTCTTATATTTTGTACAAGTCATTCCCCAACTCTTCAAACTTCATTTTGTTAAATATGCAAAGGTCTCACTTCATCTAAAAAATAACTAAAAAGGACCCATGAAAATCTATTTGTCATACAAAAATGTAATGTCACCCTTTCCAATGATCCATAGCAAATGTTGTTCAATATTTGACCTTATCTTACACAAAGCTCTCTATATTTGGCATCTTTCATTTCTTGCCTATTTTGCAATTGAATGAGATCGTATGAAAAACTTTGCCTTAATGAATTCCATGAAAAGTGAATCTTTAATCTTAAGATTCCACCAACTTATAGCCAAAATGTTTTTACAAATATGTTTCAATTTACTATAATTATGTCACGACCCAATTCCTTTGGTCATGATGGCACCTACTATAACACACCAGTAGATAAGCTAACCCTCAACTCGGAACCTCAAGTAATAGGTTTGAGGGCAGAAACTAAACAAGAGTGGCAAATTATAGAGATAGGCAGAAAGAATAAGCGGAAGTAAACCAAAATATGATATAAACAACTAAAGATCCCTTCCAAAACCTAGAAGTTACAAGTACAGAGCTGCTACAAAATAAAAGACGAGTACAAGACCCGAGAGTCGACAAAAAATATATATAATAACTGGCCAGTCTCAAAAGGCAAAAAATGGGTCATCCATACTGAAGGAGACAGGAATGATCAAAAAAATTCCAAGTGCTCACCCTAGTGTCCAAATCTGACTGCAACAGGCTCGATCTATCCACGGTAGTAGCTGATGCTCGGTCATGCATCACGAAAGTACCCAGTAGGAATCATAGGCCAAATGAGCAGAAAAGGTAAAAACAATATGAAAAAGAGAAATAGCCTAAATAGGAGTCAACATAAGCATCAAAAAGGGAAAAGAATACTACCTATGAAATTACAGCTAACTATACCCAATTGGGCCCCATAAGCCAAGCCAAAACACTTGTGTGCAAGTTAAATAAAAATTTGGACGAACCCCATAAGCCCGCCGAGTATATAGAATAGCTACAACTACCAAGGCTAGGAACCAATAATTTGCAATGTTAGGAGTCGAAGCACTATATCATTTCCAAACCTAGAATTTCCAAGAGTCAATCAATTTAGTGGTGACATAGGGGTCGAGGCCAGGACTAGGACCCAGATGCTCACCCGAATGTTCAAAGTGGCCAAGGCTAGGACTGGGTACCTAGATGCTCGCCGTAATACATCGGTATGATCGAGGCCAAGATTGGGTACTCGGATGCTCGTCATACTAGCAAGCCTGTAGAGGCCCGGGTTGAGTACCCAGATGTTCCCCGATAATTTAAAATGAAGGCCGGGACTTGGTACATGGATGCTCGCAAATAATTTATCCCATTATGCCAAACATTCGACTTACTAACTAGAATACAACAGTACCAAAAATCTTTTCCCAAATGAGTCAACGAATATGCCGCCAAAATTGGAACCAGATCCAAAGTCAATGATCACGAAATCTAGTATGGCCAACGCATCACAAAAGTCATGATTATACTGATTTATGGATGAGGATATTTTTAAGAGCAAGGGTAATGCCTAACTAAGGCCAAACTACCAGGCACTAGCCCGCTACACCATTCTACAGGGATTTAAGTCCATTGGAGCGACGTTTGGGCATCTAAAGCAAGTTTACATCCTATACTAAGGCCAACATATTCCAAAGTATCAATAACATGCTCATTCAACTCTCCTTATAATACTAACAAATAACGACAAGATACATATGCTTCTAAATATCTGAAAAAACCCGATAACAAGCCTAAAGCATGATTTCTAATACCTAAAATATGCAATGAAACTACCCAACCCAAATTCCAACTATTTCGACATGATTTCAGACATTCTAGCTCAATCTAAAAAAAGGTAAAATTGTAGCCTACCTGTAGGCTAAACACGCGAGCTTCAAATCACTGTGCTGGAGCTCTTTTCTTTCTAACGACCTCGGAACACTACCACACTATAAAAAATAGGACCATAATATCGATATGATCGTTTAGACACTAATTTCATATTTTTTAGAGACAAACCAATTTTGGAGTCTAAAACGGGAATTATAAGGCCCGCATATGGAATTCTGGATTTGAACACACAAAACAGGTTCCAAACATCACCTCGAGCTCACAAATAAGATTTATAACATAATTCAGGGTGGAAAACTAAGTGGGACAAACATGCAACCAAAACTCATAAATTTTGATTAAAGGACAAAATATGGCAACATGAAAATCAGCTAATTCTGAAGATATAAGACTCTTCCAACCACAAAAATTATACTATGGCGATCCTTGTGAAAAACCCATAATCTAGCCTCAAGAATAAGTCAAAATGGAGTTATATTGACCAAGATACACTCTTCCAAAATTCAACAAAATTTTATTTCGAAAAAGACTAAATCAGTAACTAAAAACATATTTTTATAAAAGCTTCCCCTCGCATTTCTAACATAACAACGAGATTTCTCATGAAATTATGTTGAATTTAGACCCTTTTTTTTTGGGGGGGGGGAACAGACCCTACACGAGGCTCCCACCTCTCGTGCACAGTCAGTGGTTGAGCAACACCCCCAAGCCTTAACATAAATAAATAAAGTAAAAATACACGGAGGGGGACATAAACCTTACCTCCGATCCTATGTTGGTTCATAAGTAGGCTAACCTACTAAGGTTGGCTAACTCATTCCCATTACAAAATAAAGGCTAACTAAAAACTAGAAAGCATTAAACCTATGGGAGGACTCCTCCCGGTACAAGTCGATTAAGTAAGCATAAATGAGGGAGACTCTCCCCTTCCATGAGAAAAACAAGAAAGTAACCTACACTAGTCCTCTTCAACTACGCGATGAATCACATAGTTAAACTGAAACAGAACAAGTATACGAAACTTCTATCTCGCATGGGATGAGAAAGTTCTATTCATCTTGCCCTTTTTAGTCTTGTCATACCAAGTAAGTCCAAATGGAGAGATGTATCAACTTTAATATCATGATTATAGCAGCTATGGAGGATGAAAAATGGAAGGAAGTGTATTAGTCAGCCGCTTTGGAGCTGTATTAGTCAGCATGTTTGGAGATGTTGTGGATTGGGGATCCAGCTGCAATCTTGTAGTAGGTTTAAGGGAGGCTTCAACTTCCTATTGCCTTTCTAAACTGTAGTATCCTGCAGTAGAATTGCACATTAAGAGGTGCAATTCTGCTGATTCATATTGCAGTTCTGCAAGCTTCTTGGATGCTGCATGTTGCTGGAGATGTTGTGTATTGAGGCTTGTATCCCCAAATGTTCTCCAGCTACCTGCAACTGCATAACACCAAGCCAACAAGACCAAAAACAAAGATCCACAATTAAAACTATTGTGGATGGACCAATTGCTGTGGATGTAGCTCTTCATGTTGTTATTGTTGTTGAAACAGTTGTACCTGTTGCACCATGCTTTTGCTGTTGTATATTGCAACCTGTAGGAGAAATAGCCTTGGTTTGAGTGTTTAACTAATGGAGCCTTGCCTTTTGGAAGGTTCCATTGCTGCTGTATTATGTGTCTGCACTCCAATAAATAATCAAACAAGGAGTTCCAAGTAGCTTGGATGTAATGGTGTTGATGTAGGTAATAAAGGATGGAATCTGGCATGGTTGGATTGTTGGTGAAGGCTGGTGATGCTCCTGCATCTCTAGAATTTGTCTCCCTTTGTTTGGATCTCTGTATACCTGCACAAACAAGTAGCCAAAGAAACAAGGGAATGTGGGGGGGAGGGGGGGGTATAGTCTGCTGCAAACCTGTAGCCAGCTTCCTGGTGCCTCCATAGTGGATAAGCTCAGTTGTTTGTTGTTGCAAGTTACCTTCAGGAGAAGATCTTTCCTCATGATCAGTTCCTTAGAACACCTGCACATACAAACAAACACAAAGCATTGAAAGTAACAGACCTGAAAGAGTGATTTGGAGCTTGTTAGCTTTAAATCGGCTAACTTTTTCAAGGCCGCTCGACTAACGTCTACAATTATCCGATTGAGGTGAAACTTCTTGGGCTTTGCAATTACTATATTTGCTGTATTCCTGCAACATTTGGGGGTCTTTTGTACAAGATGGAGACTCCAAGTTGTGAAGTGCATCAGTTGGAGACTTAAGTCGACTAACTTTTTCAAGGTCACTCGACTAACGTCTCCAATTATCCGTTGGAGGTGAAACTTCTTGGGATTTGCAAATACTGTATTTTCTATATTCTTGCAACATTTGGAGGTCATTTGGATAGGCTGGAGGCTCCAAGTTATGAAAAGCTCCATTTGGGGACTTAAGTCTGATAACTTTTTCAAGGTCGCTCGACTAACTTCTCCAATTATCCATTTGAGTTGAAACTCCATGGGATCTTCAGGAAGTGTATTTGCAGTAATCCTGCATAATATGGAGGCATTTTGGTGATGCATGATGTATTTGTTAAGTACTGTTGGGTGCTTTTGGTGTCTTGTGCTGCTGTTAGAAAGCTGTTGTTGTTTATCAATTAGAGCCACTGCTACTTCTGTAATGTGGCTTGTGCAAAGTCTTCTAACATTTGAATTCCTATACCTGTTAAGCCACGAAGGAAGAGAAGACAAAATACAAACTATTCTACTTCTTACCTCTAAGGTTAGACTAGTTATTCTAAGAAAATAATAAAGATAGTAATAAGGAAGGGAGATTTTCCTTTTGCCAGGAGTTCTAACTGTGAGATATTCAAGGTATTTATAGCTATGCATAGATAAAAGCATGTTGAAGTTTAAGTTAGAACCAAAAATGGAATGAGTTAGGGAGGTTTCTTTAGTCTCTTGAGTTTCTTTCTTCTGAAAGAAGGCATTTCCAACTTGTCCATCTCAAGGTATGCCTTATCTTGTTTAGGGAGATCATGCACAGTGAAATAAAGTTCAGGAGATTTGCATTTGTGGCTGTGTTTGGATAAGATATCAACTGTGTAATTTGCTTCTCTTAGGATGTGTTTACAGCTGAAAGTTTGGAATTGGTTGATGATGTTGTTTAAATTATCCAGCAGCTCCTTTATTGACCAAGGGGGTTTTGCTTCTTGTTGTAACCACCTGATTAGTAGTTGAGAATCTACCTCTAACTCTACCTGTAAATAACCAAGATGAATACACCAAGATAGACCAAAGATAGCAGCCCTGATTTCTGCTTGGTTGTTAGTTCCTTCCCCCAATGGAACTACATAGGCAAATATAAGGTCACTATGAGTATTTCTAAGTATTCCTCCTCCACCAATGTTACCTGGGTTTTTTAGGGCACTACCATCTGTATTTAGCTTTACCATGTGATCAGCTGGTTTGATCCAGCATACAGGGGTAATTTTGGTGTCATGGTAGCATTGTTCCACTGAAATGACTAGGTCCTTCCAGTTATTTGGCCATTCAATATAAGGAAAAGCTGTGATGAGCAGGTTAGAGATGCCTTTGTACACAGAAAATTTGACTCTTGAAAGGTTAGATTTCTTCCCACCATATTTGGAAGCACATCTATTCTTCCATAAGTTCCAACAAATGAAGATAGGGATTGCTTGTAACAGGAGCTTATGTGCTGCATTCTTGTGTTTAGATGTCCACCATCTCATAATCATATTTATAAGAGGTGTGTAATCCTTTTTTATGCCCAAAGAATCAGCAAACACCCTCCAAATATTCTTGGCAAAGGTTCCTGCAACAAAAGTGTGATCAATGGTGTCTTGGCTAGGGCTTTCACAACAATGGCACTGAGAGGGGGGTTTGCCAAAGCTGGTTATTTTCTCATTGGTAGGTAATTTCCTTGTAAGAGCTCTCCAAACCAGAAAGGAGCATTTGAAAGGTATTAGTTGGTGCCAAGTACATGCATTCAGCATAATATTTGTCCTCTTGTCTCTAATGAGCTCCCAGGTAGAAGAACAACTGAACTCCCTATTGGTAGTAGGAATCCAGTATGGATGGTCCTGTTTGAGGGGTTGGTAGCTGAATTGAGTTGCTAAAATGTTAGGAACAAACTGAGGAGGGGCTTTTTGGATAATGAGATCAACATTCCATTGGCCATTAGTTAGAAAAGCTGAAACTTGGGTGTGGTTAAACCTACAGCTGTTAGCAGAAAAATGAGCTAAAGGGCCAACACCCAGCCAGTTATCCCACCAAAAAAGACAAGAGCCAGACTTAATTTGCCACTGAATGTGCGGCTCAATGTTGTGTTTGTTGTTCATGAGGTGCTTCCAAATTAAGGACTGACCAGTGTCCCACTTTTTTGTAATAATATTGGCCCTCTGACAGTATTTGGATTTAAGGAATTCTCCCCACAAGGTGTTCTTGGTTCTAAGGGTCCACCACTGCTTGTATTGAAAAGATTTGACCACAGCAGTGATTTGTCTAAACCCTATGCCCCCTTCATCATAAGGATAGCTAAGGTTCTTCCATGAGGACTAGTGGTACTTCCTCTTGTCATTTTTCCATCCCCAAAAAAAGTTAGCAGTGATGCTCTGAATCTGCTTAATGATGGTTGAGGGAGGGATGCTGGCTGAAAGCAAATGTATTGGTATGGCTTGAATAACATGCTTCACAAGAATAGCTCTACCCCTATAGCTTAGGATTTTAGCATGCCAACCAGTTATTCTGCTTACAACTTTTGCAATAAGATCAGAGTAGTAAATAACTTTTTGCCTACCAATATAAATAGGACATCCCAGGTATGTTATAGGACTACTCTTTTGGTTGAAACTAGTGATACTCTTGATTCTCAGTACAGTAGACTTGAAAGCATTGGAGGGAACCATGAAATGACTTTTTTGCTTGTTAATCAATTGTCTAGAAACTCTTTCATAGGTAGTTAATGTTTCCATAATGAGATCTAAGGTGTGCCTTCTTCCAGAAGTAAAGATGATGATATCATCTGCAAAACTCAGATGATTGATCTGAGGTACCTTTTTTGCCATAAAGAAGCCATGGAATTGGGGGTGATGATAAAGATTATTCAGTAGTCTGGACAGCACTTCAGCACCTAAGACAAATAAAGCAGGGGAGAGAGGATCACCTTGTTTGAGACCCCTTGTGGAGTGAAAGACACTATGTCTTGATCCATTGACTATAACAGAGTACCAGTTTTCAGCCATGATTCTCCAAACCATGTCAATGAAGGTTTCTTTAAATCCCATTCTTCTCATCACAAGACAAGTGTAATTCCAAGAGACCCTATCATAAGCCTTGGTCATGTCAAGTTTTATCACAACATTGCCTCCAACATTTGTTTTTTTGATATGGTGGATTATTTCCTGGGCAAGCATTATATTTTCAGAGATGTTTCTATTCTTGACAAATCCATATTGGTTCAAAGAAATAAGGTTGGGAAGAATAGGAGCAAGTCTTAGGTAGAGGAGTTTGGAAATGATTTTGTTTGTGAAGTTGCTAAGGCTTATGGGTCTGAACTCAGAGATTTTTGTAGGATGGTTTACTTTTGGGAGTAGAACCAAACAAGTATGGGTGAAATATTTAGGCATAGTTTGTCCACAAAAGAAGGATATGATCACTTTAAGGAGGTCTTCTTTGATGATGTCCCAGCACACCTGAAAGAAATTTCCATTCATCCCATCAGGCCAGCAGCAGAGTGAGAATTCATAGTAAAAACAACAGTTTTCACTTCTTCCATAGTAGGCATGGCTTGTAGCTCATCATTGTCTTTGTCAATCACCATTGTAGGGATGCATTGGAGTGTCTTTTGTTGGATGTGCTCCTCCTTTCCAGTAAAAATTTGTTGGAAATATTCACAAACAGCATCAGCTATCTCTTTATCACCTTGCACCCAAGAGCCTTCTTCATTTTGGATTCTGTGGATGTGGAGCTTTCTTCTCCTGCCTCTGATGAGAGCATGAAAGTAGCTAGAGTTCCTGTCACCTTCTTTGAACGAGTGAAGTTGAGACTTTTGTCTGAGGATAGAATCCTCCATCTTCATGTATCTAATGTACTCAGCATTGATAGTATGCTGTTGAGACCTATTTTTATTGGTGTTCAGACTGATCAGATTCTCTTCAGCTTGTCTAGCCTTCTCCTCATATTCTTTGACTTTAGCATAGATGTCTCCAAATTGATTTCTTGACCAGCTGCTAAGAGTAGCAGTAAGTCTTTTTATTTTCTGATGAAAACTCCATATTGGATTTCCATTAGAAGGTCTGCTCCAGCAATTCTTGACAGTATCCATGAAGGAAGGTTGCTCAGGCCAGCAATTCAGGAATTTGAAATACTTGATGGGGTTGTGTTGTTGGTCAATTATTTCTAAGAGCAAGGGGCAGTGATCAGAACCCACTGAAGGAAGATGAGTAATGCTGGTATGGGGCATGGTTTCAAGCCAGTTGTCATTAACCATCCCTCTATCAAGTCTCTTCCAAATTCTAAAGTTGATACCCCTCAGATTGGACCAGGTGTATTTCTGACCTGAGAAACAAAGGTCTTGAAGACCTGAAGCCTCAATAGTGCTAATGAACTCAAGACTCTTTCTCATATTATAGGGGACACCCCCTAATTTTTATTTAGGGTCTACAATAACATTAAAGTCTCCTATAGTGCACCATGGATTGGATGTAGTAGACTGCTTTAGAAGGCTGTCCCATAAAGGTCTTCTGAGATGATCTTTACATTTAGCATAGACAAAGGTAGTGATGAATTGATTTGGGATCAAAACATGATTGAGTTCACAAGTGATTAGTCGCTCATCATTCTCCAAAATTTTGCAATTCACATCTTTGGTCCATAAAATCCAAATCTTACCATTGGGATTGTGGATGGCATGGTCCATATTGAGCTGGTTTCTGAAGTATTATAACTGAGAGTTATCAGAAAAAGGTTCCATTAGAGCTATAAGAGAAATTTGATGGATATTTGTGAGGATTTTTATTCTATCCATGGCTCCTTGGGTATTTATACCCCTTACATTCCAGCTAAGGGTACTAATCATTGAGAAATTCTTGAAGTATGGGACCTGGTACTTGGTCTGCCTATGGTGGCAGTTTTTGTAGAAATTTTTGCCTTGTTGCTGAATCTGGTCCTATGTATCCCTCTAGGAGATAGACCCTGTGAACTAGCCACCTGTTGGATATCTTCCTCATATATATTCTCAGAAGAGGGGTTGATGTTTTTGATTAAGTGCTCACTTATAATATCATCCTCCTCCTGATCATGCAAGGGCTGATAATTATTATCTTTTTCATTTTCTGAATCACATACAGCATACTCATCAATAGGGTCCTATATGTTGGTATTGCAGGTGAAGTGATCTGTAGCTACCTCTGGATTTTGAAGAGGGGTAATATCTTTACCCACCTGGTCATCAGAAAGTACAAATTGTTGACATCCCTGTTCACTTTGTTGTATTCCAACACTGTCAGTTAAAAGAGTTTGGTAGTTCTCAGAAAGGTTTGATTTCTTTTTGATGGCCTCTCTCCTTTTTTTGCTTAACTTGTTCTTTTTTGCATTAGAGTCTTTGCCACTACTGCTTGCAAAGGATCCCAAATCCTTGGTCATAGAGCCTAAGATGTTTTGCATGGTAGAATCATCAGTAGGGGGATCTCTTCTGATGGATTCAGTATTTGGTATGTCATTTTGAGCCTTGTGTGCAGGGGTAGCAGGGGCTGTAAGGGCACTCCTAAGGTCAGTGATATTCTCATGCAGAACATGAGACAAAATCCCTCCCATTTTTGGGTTCCCCATCCTGCAGATTAGTGGGGTTCTCCATTACTCCTCCAACCTTTCCTCCATCAACTACACAGCCAACAGCAGCAGAAGTATGATGTGGGGGTGTAAGGGGTATGGGGAGTAATAAGTCAATACCTGCATTCATTGGTACATTGCTCCCTTGAGTAGTACTTTGTTGTTGAATTATGGTGTTTTCCTGCATTTTTGCTAAATTCTTCAAAGTGGAATTCCTTTGGTTACTTGGTTCTCCTGTATCTTGGTTATTGGTTTGATCCTGGGTAACAAGATCAACATAATTATTGAGAGTATAAATAGAAGTAGAGGACTTACCTAGACCTGTGATGTTTTGTTGAGGTTTATCAACTCCTCTGTTCTACTGTGGTTGAAAAGAACTGATCACATTTGTTTGTTGGGGCTTATTTTGTCCCTTAGATTATTTCTTTCTCTGAACTTGCCACAACAGTTCTTTTGCATTGTCAAGTGTTTGTTGTGGCTGGGCAGGAGAATCTTTTACAGATGTATTGATATTTGTGTCATCATGATCCTTGGTTAGCATGCGTTCCTTGTTTTTGTTCAATTTTGTTGTTTCTTTTTTTTTTGTTCTTCATCCCTTCTTTAAATATTACAAACATGTATCAAGTGACCCTGATGTTTGCAGTACATGCAGTAATCAGGTACATTTTCATATAAAATAGCTTGCCACCTCCCTAGAGTTTTATCAATTTTGTCATATCCCAGCCAAACATGGGGAGGTCTTTTATTGGTGAGATTCACTTGAAGTCTCACCATGTCTATGCTTCCCCTTGTTTTTTGTATGGAAGTAGTGTCTAGATAAAGTACCTTCCCTACAGAGGCTAGCAGGGCAGTGGTGAACTCCATGTTATAGCAATGCCAAGGTAGTTCTGGTAAGGCTACCCAGATTGGCACTATTGGGGTTTCTTCATCCGGTTTAAAAGTAGGTGTCCATGTCTGAATCCTCATGAGTTGGCCCTCTATTGTCATTCTTTGGTTGGTCCAGACAGTATTGTAATCCAACTCATTGTCCAAGTCAATGTAGATATGTCTAGCATTGAAATGAGCAATTTTTACACCTCCTGGGAGCTGAGTTTGAATGATAAAACTCCTTCTTATCAACTTTATCTCTGGCATGGTGTGGGTAAATTTGCCAACCAAGGTGTATTTGCATCTTTGAGATAGTTTGTGCATAAAGTCTTCTTTTTCAAAAAACACAGCAGGAAGGCCTTGTTTGGTTGTGTATTCAAGGGTGGCTAATTCAATAGGAGCCTCATTTTTTGCTTGATTATTTCTGAGCTTGGCAGCAAAGGTCTGAACTACAGTGTAAGGGGCAGGCTGAAGGACCTGGTCATTTAAATTGGGAAAATTATTTTTCTGGGGGTTTTGGTTAGTGGAATTTGGTTAAGGTTGGGTATTGACTGATTTAGGTCCACCATATTTAGGAACAACATTTGCATAGCTGATAGGCACCTTAGGTTGGCTAGTTTGAACCTGGATGTCAAAATTACTAGACACCTTAGGGAAACTATTATGGGTGGTGGTAGGCTGTTGAGTGTGTAGCTGGTTGCTAGTTTGAGGAATAGAATTGTTAGGCATTTTGGCAGGAATTTCAGGGCTGCTTTTAGAAGTGACTTTGGTATGATCAGTGCCCTGCAAGGAGTTACCTACAGCATTACTAGGAATTACATTTGCATTAGGTTGCAAAGGAACTCCACTGGGTATCAAGTTGGCAGTCTTAGAGTATATCAAGTTGGAAGGATTGGTCTTACCTTGGGGGTCTGTAACATTGGCACTGTTACATTGTTGTGAAGTTCATGAGGCATGTTTATCATTTTTGGAAAAAGGATGCATCAATTTTGCATTATCAATTGTTTGCATACTATCCTTTATTTGATTGAATTGACCATATTGTTGATATTGGTCTTGAACCAATGTGTGTTCATCAGCTTGACTATCAGTGAAAATGTGCATATCACCTTGACGAGTGTCTCGATGACTTTTTGAATTTGAATTTGTTATTGCTGATTCGAGACACCTCTTGTGGATGGGAAGTTGTGCATTGCCCTTAGGGGCATTTTAGATTTGATCTTGTGACAAATGGTTCGCCGGAGCTCCGGCGCTGGCACTCTGACAGTGATCCTGTAGATTTGGCAAATTCGAGCTAATTTGAGAGGATTTGAGTCCTTCTCTAGTGTTTGTGAGGTGCTGGTGGGGTGTTTTCCATTGGTTTCCACCTGAAAATGTCGCCTGAGCTCCGGCAACCTCGCCGGTACCATCGTCCCCAACAATTTCACCGTCTATTTGGGTTGAAATTTTGGTGGTAGGAGCGCCATGAGTTGGGGAACAAACCACGGGGTCCGCAGTCTCGAAAGTCACCGGAGCCCCTTCAAATATGAAGGCGCAACTCCGGCGACTCTGCGATATTTCTCTCAGGCGTCGCCTGATCACTGCTCTCAAATGGTGCGGCGGTTTGATCCAATTTTTGGACTATATGTTGTCCAAAAGATAAGGAATCATCTACCACGGTTCTTGATACTCGAATCAAACCATGTTTTTGAAAATTGATGATCTTGTGTGCAATTCTCAGCTCCTCTTCAGAGACAGTGATTGCCGATTGTTGCTGATTCAAACCAGCTTCACTTGAAATTGCAGTGTTATTTTGCAGATTCAGAGTGACAGTAGCTGGCGTTGTTTGTTTCTCTATATTCGGCGGCCACGGGAGCTTCACCGGCGGCGGTGAAGCCATTTAGAACTGACTGGAGATGAACAGTGTGAGATAGGATATGACCGTTAGAGATGAGAGCGTTTTGGATGTTTTAGACCCTTGAATCACCAAAATTGGGTTTATATAGGTCAAGAAATAATTTCTCAAAATTCTTCAAAAACTCAATCCAAAAATGGACACTTCTGCAAATAAGATCATGATTTTTACCTGAATCGAATGCTCCAAATTAGTTTCTGAGCTTTCCGATGCGTTCTTCTTGAAAAATATCATAAATTTTCCTTTTAAATCACCCAATTTGGAGCTCTAGAACTCAAGTTATGGGGTTTTAAAGTTGGAGAAAAACCCAAAAACAGGCTACCTTTGCACCAGATTTTCTGCTGCAATATTTGATTTTGAAAAAAGTCCAAAATCTACGACGGGGTGCTGCTATTCTTTCGGAATCCGATAAAAATAAACCAGATATGCTACTCATCTAAATTTGACATTTTGGACTCGGTGGCGCATTCAGAATTCTCATACGAGATCATTTTAATAAGAAGTGGGTCCCACGCCCAAATACCATTTTAAGTCACATTCTACAACGGACCTCGAGATTAGACCGTAAGCCTTGAAAAATGAACGAAGGGTAGTTCTAGACCAAAATAGATATTACAAAACTAACCCCACTGTCATAATTTTCATCCGAGCGCATTTTGCAAGAATGTTGACTAAAGTCAACAATAAGATAACTTTCAAAGTCTAAAGCGCTAAATGGCCCCAAACTTGTATCGATTGCCTTGATAGTCATGAAAAAAATGCTACTAGCCTAATTTGGACATTTCGGAGCTGATGGAATCATCAGAATTCAAATTTGAGGTCTCCTTCACCCGAAACTCAAAAAGTCACAACTAAACCAACTTAGGCCTTCAAAATACTAAAATGGGCTCAGGACCTCTAAAAATTTAGCCAACACATCTTCTAGACCAAAAATCATCCCCCGAATACAACAGAGTCATCGAAATTCCATTAACAGTATCGGAACTCCAAAAGTTGACCAAAGTCAAATCTTGGCTTAAAATTCGTCAAATTCTCAACTCAGTGCCTCAAATATTCTGCAAAGTCTCCTAACCCAATTTAGACATTTTAGAGCTACTAGAATCGACAGAATTCCTTTCCGAGATCTGTAACTTTGATTAACCCCAAATACCACTTTTTAATACTTAAAGCTTAGGAAATTCAAAATTTTCAAAGACTTAACTTTTCATACAATTTTCTAAAAATCAACACCCAGTACCAATCGAAACTGACTCAAGGCAACTAAAGGGAGGGGTAAAATGGTTATTTTATAAAAATTCCAAAAATGACCTTGAGGGTCATTATAGTATCCACTACTAAAAGATCTTTCATCCGCGAAAGTAAAGACAAGGGTATACCTGGAGGGAGAAATAAGTTGGAGAATTGCTCCCACATCTCCTGCTCAGTCTCCCATGTAGCCTCCTTGATCAGACTATTGCGTCGCTTGATCTTAATCATAGGGATGGACTTAGAACAAAGCTGGCGAATATCTCTGGCTAAAATAACAACTGGTTCCTCAAGAAAAATAAGGAGATCGTCCAACTCAAGAGAGTCATAGTGAAGAACGTGAGACTCATCTGGGATGTACCGGTGCAACATAGAAATATGAAAAACAGGTTGTATAGCTGAAAATATTGGTGGCAAAGCAAACTCATAAGCAACCTCTCCAACTCTCCTTAGAATCTCAAAAGGCCCGATATACCTAGTGGTAAGCTTTCCCCACCTGCCAAATCTTATCACGCCCTTCAAGGGCGACACCCGTAAGAACACCCAATCTCCCACCTCAAAGTGCAAGGGCTGATTCTTTTAATCAGCATAACTCTGGTGCCTACTCTAAGTTGTCCTCAGCCTATCCTGAATAATTAGACTTTGACTATGGCATCCTGAAGGAAATTTGTACTGTGTGGCCTAGGCTCTGAAGACTCAAACCAACCAACCAGAGTGCGACAACACCTACCATATAAGGCCTTGAACGAGGCCATCTGAATACTAGAGTGGTAGATGTTATTGTACGCAAACTCTGTCAAAGCTAAGTACAACTCTCAATGAACTTTGAACTCTAATACACAAGCTCGCAGTATATCCTCCAGAATCTGAATAGTATGCTCTGGCTGGCAGTCGGTTTATGGATGAAATGTCTTACTAAGATCAACTCGGGTGCCCAACTCTCTCTGAAAGGCCCTCCAGAAACTGGATGTAAATTAAGATCCCCTATCTGATATAATAGTTATCAGTACCCCATGTAGATGGACTACCTCCTGAATATAGATTCGAGCTAGATGATCCACAGTAAAAGTGGATCATACTAGGAAGAAATGTGCTGACTTGGTCAATCGATCAACAATGAACCAAATACCATCATTACCTCTGGATGTTCGAGGCAATCCCATCACGAAGTCTATGGTAATCCATTCCCATTTCCACTCGGGAATGGGTAATCTTTGAAAGACTCCACCAGGCCACTGATGCTCGACCTTAAACTGCTGGCAACTTAAACAATGGGATACATACTCAACTATATCTCTCTTCATACCATCACACCAGTAATGCTGTCTTAAATCTCGATACATATTTACGGTGCCCGGATGGATAGAATATCTGTAATCATGGGCCTCATGAAGGATTAATTGAATGAAGTCTCCAACTCTAGAAACATAAAGACGACCATCGAACCGTAGTATTCCATCCGAATTTATAGAACCCTGGCCACCCTCGCCTTGCAATACTAACTCTTGAAGCTTTACCAAAGCTCCATCCTCAAACTGTCGGCCACAAATCTGTTCCAATAGAGATGATTGAGCTTCTATAAAAGCCAAAATCAGTCCAGAATCTGAGATTTCCAACCTGACCATCCGATTAGCCAAATACTGGATGTCCAAGTCTAGAGGTTCCTCCCCAGCAAACAAGTAAGCTAAACTACCCATACTCCCCATCTTCTGGCTCAAGGCATCCGCTACTACATTTGCCTTGACCGGGTGGTAGAGGATAGAGATGTCATAATCGTCCAGTAGCTTAATCCAACGTCGCTGTCTAGAATTAAGATCTTTCTAACTTATAATGTACTATAAGCTGTGATGATTTGTATATATCTCGCAATGGACTCCGTATAAGTAGTGCCTCCACATCTTAAAGGCGAAAACTATCGCCGCCAGTTCCAGTTCATGGGTGGGGTAGTTGCGCTCGTGCACTCTTAACTATTTGTAAGAATAAGCAATAACTCGGCCATGCTGCATCAGTACACACCTAATACCTATACCAGAATCGTCACAATATATTGAAAACATCTCTCTTTCAACTTGTAAAGTTAGAACTAGAGAGGTGGTAAGCAACTTCTTAAGCTTCTGAAAGCTCGACTCACACTTCTCGGACCACATAAAGGGAACATCCTGGCGGGTCAAATGGGTCAATGGGGTTGCAATGGTAGAGAAACCCTCAATGAATCCTCTATAATACCCAGCCAATCAAACAAAACTCTATATCTCTGTAACAGATATGGGACTAGCCCAACCATGAATAGCCTCAATCTTCGTCAGAAACACTCTGATACCCTCTCTGGATACCACGTGTCCCAAAAATGCCATAGACTCTATCCAAAACTCGCACTTTGAGAATTTAGCATAAATTGCTGATCTTTCAAAGTCTAGACCACAACCCTCAAGTGTTGCACTTGCTCCTCCCTACTCCGTGAGTATACCAGTATGTCATCGATGAATAAAATCATGAAAGAGTCAAGATAAGTTTTGAATACTTGATTTATAAGGTCCATAAAAGTTGTGGGGGCATTGGCAAGCCCAAAAGACATCACAAAGAACTTATAGTGGCCATAGCGAGTCCAAAAAGCAGTCTTAGGAATATTGGCTGCTCTAATCCTCAACTGGTGGTAGCCAGACCTCAAGTCAATCCTACAAAACTCGGTCACACCCTGAAGCTAATCGAATAAATCATCAATATGAGGCATGGGGTAACGGTTTTTTACCATCACCTTGTTTAACTGCCTATGATTAACACACATCCGCATAGTATCACCCTTTTTATTAACAAAAATGATGGGCGCACCCCACAGCAACACACTCGGGCAAATAACTCCCTTACCTAGAAGATCCTCAAGCTACACGCTGAGCTCCTTGAGCTTTACAGGGGCCATATGGTAAGGTGGAATAGAAATAAGCTTAGTTCCCAGCTCCAAATCTATGGCAAAGTCAATATCACTCTCTGAGGGTAGGCCAGGTAGGTCAGTAAGGAAGACATCAGTATACTCCCTAACCATAGAGACTGAATCAATAGTAAGGGCCTCACTGGACATATCACGTACATATGCTAAGTACGCTAAGAACCCAAACGTAACTAGCTGTTGGGCCAGCATAAAGGATATAATCCCAGTCGGTGAATGACTATAAATACTCTACCAAAACTGGGGAAATACCAGGCTTGGCTAATGTAACGATCTTGGCATAACAGTCCAAAACTGCATGATAAGGGGATAGACAATCCATGCCCAGAATAACATCAAAGTCTAGCATGTCAAGTAAAATAAGATCTGCCCGAGTCTCATGCCCCTGAATAGTCACCGCACAAGATCTACAAACCTAATCCACTACTAAAAAATCCCCTACTGGGGTGAAAACATGTAATGGGACCTTAAGTGACTCGTAAGGAATACCCAGATATGAAGCAAAATATATAGACACATAGGAATACGTGGAACCTGGGTCAAATAAACCTGAAATAGTCTACTGACAAATATGGATAGTACTTATGATAACATCATCTGATGCCTCAACCTCTGCCCTTACCGGAGCAGCAGAGAAGTTGCCTTATCAGCCTCCCATACAAACATTCACCCAACCACCTAACCTGTCTCCCCGGAACCTCTTTGAACACCCTACTGACCACGTAATGGCCATAACCCCGATCTATACCTCTTAGAGGAGGCGATGCTACTACTAATGGTCTAGACCAATTGGGATACTCCCTAACCCAGTGCTCCAGTGAGCCACAATTGAAGTAACCTAATGCTGAGCTACCCGTGATAACTCATCTACGGTAGGAAGGAAGTGGACCTAATCCCCTCGAGCTCTGCCCTGCGGTGGAACCCCTTAAACGGGGCTGACTACCCTCAATTTCTGGCAGAGCAGCCTAAATTGGTCAGCTGGACTGGCCCTGCTAGTACTTATCTTGATGGAATCATTGGCGGGGCCTGTCATAACTATCATGGCCTCTAGAATGGGACCCACTGAATCTACCCTGATGCCTGGGTTTCTTATCACTACCCCTTGGGCCTGATGATGAAAAATATCAATCATGCAAGCATGATCTACCGCATCTAGAAAAAAGAGGCCCATAGAAACTAAGTGCTCAGTCCCTAACCTTAGGTAAGGTCTAAATCCGATCACAAAACATCGTACCCACTCTTTCTTAGTAGGTAGAATCATAGTGGCATGTCGGCATAACTGATGAAATCTAGACTCATACTCTGCAATCATCATGTGGCCTTGCTCTAACAAAGTAAATTGATCTCAGAGTCGGTCCCTAACACTCCTAGGGATGTATCAAGTAAGGTAAGCCTCTGAGAACTGGGCCTATATCAATGGTGGTGACACAACTGGCCTGGACTGCAAATAAAAGTGCTATTACTGTCTAGCTGCCCCTATGAATCGGTGAGTAGTGAAGTCGGCGCCTCTGGACTCCACAAGACCCAAGGAATGGAGCTGCTCCTGACAGGTAGTCAAGAACTCCATGGCATCCTCGCCAACGGCTCCAGAAAATATCGGGGGTGACAGCTTCTGAAATACCCCTAACCTCTTCTGATCCTATAATCACATCACACCCTTCGGAACTACTGGTGGGGGTGAACCAACTAGTAGAGGCAGTTGAACCTCAAGAGCTGGCTGGGCAGGCGGATCTCATAGTTCTGGTATATCTGCTACTAGGGTCGAGGCTTGTGGTACAACCTCAATAGCCATGAGGAGCTGCATAATCATTATCTGTAGTGCTGGGGTCATAACTAGTGTAGCTAGGGGATGTGCTGGTGGTGGTGGTCCCTCTGGCTGAGTAGGAATAGGAGTGTCTTGATGCTCCTCTACTAGCTCCGGCTCTATCTCTAGGTTGAAAGCTGGTGCTGCTCCCCTACCTGTCCCACGAGGATGACCTCTAGGCATGCCAGGCCTTGGTACATTATCACGACCAGTGGTACCACGTGTACGTACCATCCCTACAAAAGAATGGAACAAATAAGATTTCATGAAATCAATAAGACACAATACTACACGAAATGATACAACATAGAGAATTTCAAGTAATAGGTTTGAGGGTACAAACTAAACAATAGTGGCGAATTTTAAAGATAGGCAGAAAGAATAAGCAAAAGTAAACCAAAACATGATATTAACAACTAAAGATCCCTCCCAAAACCTGGAAGTCACAAGTACAGAGCTGCTATAAAATAAAAGATGAGTATAAGTCCCGAAAGTAGACCAAAAATATATACAACAATTGGCTAGTCTCAAAGGTAAAAGATGGGCCATCCATATCGAAGGAGACAAGAATGATCAAAAAATGGCCAATTGCTCACCCTATTCTCTGAAGCTAACTGCAACAGGCTCAATATATCCATGGTTGTATCTAGTGCTCGATCATGCATCACGAAAATAGATGAAGAGTGTAGTATTAGTACCAAGACAAAAGGTACCCAATAGGCATCATAGGCTGAATGAGTAGAAAAGGTAAAAAAAATATGAAAAAGAGAAATAGGCTAAATAGAAGTCCACATAAGCATCATAAAGGGAAAAGAATACTACCTATGAGAAATACAACTAACTATACCCAACTGGGCCTCCATAAGCCCAGCCGAGACACTCGTGTGCAAGTTAAATAAAAACTCAGATAAATTCCAATAAGCCCGTCAAGTACACAGAATAGCTACAACTACCAATGCTAGGAACGAAGAATCTGTGATCCTAGAAGCCTAAGTACTATATCAGTTCCAAACCCAGAATCTCCAAGAGTCAATCGATCTAGTAGTGACTTAGGGGTCAAGGTCAGTACTAGGACCTAAATGCTCACCCGAATGTTCAAAGTGGCCAAAGCCAGGATTGGGTACCGGGATGCTTTCTATAATACATAAGTGTGATTGAGGCTGGGACTGGGCACCCGGATGCTTACCGTAATACATTGGTATGATCGAGGCTGATATTGGGTACTCGGATGCTCGCCATACTAGCAAGACGGTAGAGGCCGAGGTTGAGTACCCGGATGATCCCCGATAATTTAGAATGAAGGTCGGGACTTGGTACTCGGATGCTCACAGATAATTTATCCCATGATGCCAAACATTCTACTTCCTAACTAGAATACAACAGTACCAAAAATCTTTTTCCAAATGAGTCAACCGATATGTCGCCAAAACTGGAACCGGAGCCAAAGTCAACAATCACAAAATCTAGTATGGCCGACACTTCATGAAAGTCACGATTCTACCAATTTATGGATGAGGATATTTTAAGAGGAAGGTAATGCCTAACTAAGACCAAACTACCACGCACTAGCCCGCTACAATATTCTCCAAGGATTTAAGTCTACCAGAGCGATGCTGGGTATCTAAAGTAAGTTTACATCTTATACTAAGGACAACATACTCTATAGTATCAACAACATGCTCATTCAACTCTCCTTATAATACTAACAAATAACGACAAGATACATATGCTTCTAAATATCCGAAAAACCCGATAACAATCCTAAAGCATGATTTCTAACACCTAAAATATGCAATCAAACTACCCAACTCAAATTCCAACTATTTCAACATGCTTTCACACATTCAAGCTCAATCTAAAGAAAGGTAAAACCATAATCTACCTGTAGGCTAAATACGCGAGATTCAAATCACTCTACTGGAGCCACAACGTCGATACGGTCAAATCAGAACATAGCCATACTGTCAAAAAAAGAACCACAACGTCGATACGGTCGTTTAGACTCTAATTTTATAATTTTTGGAGACATACCAATTTCAAGATGTAAACCGGGAATTGTGGGACGCGCATACAGAATTCTAGATTTGACCCCCAAAAATAGATTTCAAATGTCACCTCGAGCTCACAAAACATATTTATAACATAATTCAGGGTAGAAGACTAGGTGGGACGAGCATGTAACCAAAACTCATAAATTCCGATTAAAGAATCAAAAATGGCAACATCAAAATCAGCTAATTCTGAAGATATGAGACTCTTCCAACCAAAAAAAATTACACTATGACGATCCTTGCAAAAAACCCACAATCTAGCCTTAAGAATCACTTAAAACAGAGTTATATTGACCAAGATACACTCTTCCAAAATTCAACAAATTTTCATTCCAGAAAAGACTAAATATGTAACTAAAGAAGAATTTTTACCTCAAACAAAGCTTTCCCTCACATTTCTGAGATCACCACGAGATTCCTCACGAAGTTCTCTTAAATTTAGACCCTTGAATCACCAAAATCAAGTTTATATAGGCCAAGAAATAATTTCTCAAAGTTCCTCAAAACTCAATCCAAAAATGGACACTGCTGCAAATAAGATCATGATTTTTACCTGAATCGAATGCTCCAAATAAGCTTCTGATCTCTCCAATGCGGTCTTCTTGAAAAATATCATAAATTATTCTTTTGAATCACTCAATTTGGAGCTCTAGAACTCAAGTTATGGGGTTTTAAAGTTGGAGAAAAACCCAAAAACGGGTTGCCTTTGCACCAAATTTTCTGCTGCAAAATTTGATTTTGAAAAAGTCCAAAATCTCCGACGGGGTGCTCGAGATTCATTCGGAATCTGATAAAAATAAACTAAATATGCTACTCCCCTAAATTCGATATTTGGGACTCAATGGCACATTCAGAATTTCCATAAGATATTATTTTAATAAGAAGTGGGTCCCACGCCCAAGTATCATTTTAAGCCACATTCTACAATGGACTTCAAGATTATACCAAAAGCCTCAAAAAATGAACGAAGGGTCGTTCTAGAGAAAAATCAACATTACGAAACTAACCACGCTGTCAGAATTTTCATCCAAGTGCATTTTTCAAGAATATTCACCAAAGTCAACCATATGCTAACTTTCAAAAGTCAAAAGCACTAAATGACCCCAAAATCTTATTGATTGCCTCCATAGTCATGCCAAAAATACTACTAGACTAATGTAGACATTTCGGAGCTGATGGAACCATCAAAAATAAAATTTGAAGTCTCCTTGACCCGAAACTCGAAAAGTCACAACCATACTTCTTTTAGACCAAAATTCATCCCCCGAATGCAATGGAGTCATCGAAATTCTATTTAGTGCATCAGAACTCAAAAAGTTGACCAAAGTCAAATCTTGGCTTAAAATTCCTCAAATTCTAAACTCAAGTCCTCAATTCTTCGTTACATCTCCAAAACTGATTCAGTAAAGTCTCCTAACCCAATTCCGACATTTTCAGAGCTGCTAGAATTGACGTAATTTCGTTCTGAGATCTGTAACTCCGATTGACCCCAAATACCACTTTTTAATACTTAAAGCTTAGGAAACTCAATATTTTCAAAGACTTAACTTTTCATAGAATTTTCGAAAAATCAACATCCGGTTCCAATCAAAAATGACTTGAGGCAACTAAAGGGAGGGGTAAATGGTCATTTTATAAAAATTCCAAAAATGGCCTTGAGGGTCATTACAAATTAGCTCCACCTCCCGCATATGGATGACATAAATTTTCTCATGACCTTGATACAATTGCTAATATGAAATAAATTTAAAGCTTATCAATAAGTCGATTGAAAGTATTTTCATAGCACGTTAATATCTACATACCCATATAAATTTTATTTCTATTCCTATTAGAAAATAAGATTATCTCATCTACAAATGATCAATGGATAATCTAGGATCACCTAGAGAATATCCTTTGAACCCCCTATATTATAACAAGGTGTTCAGTAACACATACAATGGTGATCAGAATCCTAAAGGACCCCAACCAAACCTCTTAGCATATCATACATGATAATACATAAGGTAAGTAAAGCAATCAAAGTAAGACATGGGAGCGGAAATAAAGACTCAATGAAATAGAACTATTCTCAAACTCAAATGAAAGACAACATAGAGTCCATAACATCCAACATGCCTCTACTAACTATATAAGGGCATAAGAAAAACTACTATCTTACCTATGACAACATATGAAAAGTCATAAGAATGATAAAAAGATAAAATCATTGTCCTCGAAGCATGAGGACTTGCCAATTATAGAAAAGTAAAACTCAACTCTGCCCACGAGTGGGAAGTGTATGATGATCGCCGGATCCTACATTATAATACAATATAGGAAAAAATATATGTTAGTACATGAAATTCACTAATTGTATAAGAGGTATGCATGAGAAATAATAATAATTCATAAACAATATGAACATGGGATGCATGACTATTATCTTTAAAATATAAGTAAAACCATGAAAACCTTTAAACACCATAATCATATGGTAAATGCATCAAAACATCCTCATAAGAACTTTATGCCTTTTATTTATCTTGATGTGGAATAGGACCTTTAACCGACACATAAAAATATGTAAGATATAACTTGGAATCCGATGTGCCCCATATCTAGAAGGAAAGGCTATTTTGCCAAGGTAGACTCTGTGATGTACTTTCTCTAAATTTGTGCTATATGTGAATCCACTAGCTATGCCATATTAGTATCATAAACCTATGCGAACAATGTAGTTAGGGACTAAATAATGCTACTAGGATTCTCTTGAATAGCTATAATGTCTATTAAACCGAACCCTACCTTAAAGTCTTCTTGGTGCTTAGTCATTATCCTACCAAAAATTTATGAAAATATAGTCATTACATTACTAGGAAATACAATAATATATATCAATCCTCATCATAAGAAAATCATAGAAATAGCTCATTAACATGATTGATTCATAAGAATCCATGAGTTGGTGAGAACTACATTATCACCTCTTTAACATCATTGTGTGAGAACTATCTTATCTCACTATAATTTCTTTCTTAAAATATTCTTGAAACATAATTCATAGTCTTTCATGAGTCATTAATAAGATTTTATAAGCATTCATAGAATATTCAGTGAAATCCTTTGCGTGATCTGCCTGTGCCGCCTTCAATTTCTCTTCCTACCTCAATGGCTGCCACATTGAAGCAATAAGAGAATTTACAATTTGCAATTCTTGTTCAGTTTCTCTTTGCCATATAAATATAAAATATATTATGATATTGAATTGAATCCATTAATTTGTCAGCTTAATTTCCTTATATGATTTCTTATTTCTAATTCGTTTGAGATCCAAATTTCTTCATCTTCCCATTATTTTAATCCTATAAATACACAATGTAAGAATAATTGATAAATCTCATTGATCAAAAATAATAATGAAAAACTTAAATGTGAGGTAAATAATGATTAAATATATGTATTTGGACACCACATCATACAACAATGACCCATAATACACACTTTGATGAACCTTCAAAGTCATTCGCATCCCATTATGATGCCCAAAAGTGGGAGATGGATGACAAGCTTTAAGAATCGTAATAAATTCCACCTCCGGATCACAGGATGATCACATTCACGAAATAAATACAGTTCATTCCAACAATGCATTTTGACATCAAATAGAAACGTCTTCGTTTGGTATGGGGTTAGGCCCTCGAAAAAGATACCAGAAATAATGTAATTTGCATAATCCGCATATCAAGGAGAAACATTATTTTAGAAAACCATCATACATTCATCAGGGAAGGGTTCATCAATGTCCTTTTCACCGCAAACAACCACATTGGGATCAAATAGAGACAAGTGATCCACCACTTGGTTCTCATAATCTTTTATATCCGACTTCAAAGTAAAATTCTTGAAGCAATAACATCCACCTAATCAACCTTGGTTTTGCTTATTTATTGGCTATCAAATACTAAATCACAGTATGATCCGTATGAACTATGGCACCAAAAGATACGCCCAAAAATTTTCAAATGCATACACCACAACCAATAGTTCTTGTTCAATCACGATTTAATTTTTCTGAGCAACATTCATCATTTTATTTGCATAATACACTTCATTAAACAATGTTTCTTTTCTTTGGACCAGAACTATACCAAGATCCACCCCACTAACATCACACATCAACTCAAAAGAAAGACCCCAATCTGGTGCAACAACAATAGAGGTTGAAACAAGTTTTCTTTTAGACATGAAAATGCCTTCAAGAAAGCATCATCAAATTTAAAGACACTCGCCTTCCAAAATAACTTGCAAATAGGATACACAACCTTGGAGAAGTCTTTTATAAAATGACAATAAAATCTTGCATGACACAAGAAACTCCTAAGTCCCTTCACCAAAACTGAAGGAGGTAATTTTGTTATCACTTCTACCTTGTCTTGGTCAACTTGAATGCCATCATCCAAAATTTTGTTCTCAAAAAAAATTCCTTCCTTTACCATGAATTTATACTTTTCCCAATACAACACAAGATTCATTTCAACGCACCTCTTCAAGACTTTACCTAAATGATCAACACATGCTTCTGAAGTATCACCTACCATTGAAAAGTTATCCATAAATACTTCCATGGTATTTTCTACTATATCTGGAAAAATTGAGAGCATACTTCTTTAAAAGGTAGAGGATGCGTTACACAATACAAAGTCATTCATTTAATTGTGAAAGTGCCATAAGAAAATAAAAAAGTACTCTTTTTGTGATCCTCGAGTGCCATAAAAATCAGATTGTACCCAAAGTACACATCAAGGAAACTATACCAATCCCTACCCTCAAGTTGGTCCAACTTTTGATCCATAAATGGCATATGGGAATGGTCCTTTTCAGTCAAAGAATTATGTTTTTGGTAGTCTATTCAAACTCACCATCCGGTGATCGTCCTTATTGGAAGAGTTCATTCTTTTCATTTAGAACCACAGTGATTCCTCCCCCTTTAGGCACACATTATATGTGACCAACCTATTTACTATCCACAATTGGGTAGACAACACTAGCATCAAAACACTTAATAATATCCTTTTTGATAACTTCTTACATAAAAGGATTCAATCTCCTTTGATGCTCAATGCTTGCCTTACAATCACAAACCAATTGAATTTCGTGGGTATACACCGAGAGCAATCCCAATAATATTAAAAATAGTCCAACCCACAACTTTATAAAAATTTTCAAAAAACTCACAAGTGCCTCAAATTTTCAATCCAAGAAGTCAATGGCAACAACTGCCAATAAAATATTCTTACTACACAAAAACACATACCGGAGAAAAGAAGGAAAGCTTTCAATTCTAACCTTGGAGGTTTTTTAATAGAAGGTTTTGCAGGTGAATGCTCTTTATTTTTGTATGACCCCGGAAGTCAAAAAACCAACGATAAAATTATGAAAAATTTGAATCGACTCATGTTTACGAGTCCCTCTATGGCTCATAGAGCTTTCTACAACTGTTAAGAGTGAGTCCCAAGGGTTTGTTCAGAACAAACCTCAGATGACACCTTTTGACTCAGCAGGATGAGTCGTAGGAGTGTCTATGATTCGTAATAGTTAGTTGTAACCCAAATTTAGGGGCTAAGTTTCAAAAGTCCCTCAAGGTCAAGTTTATGACTTGATTGGATGGTTTGTACAGGTTATTGCGAGATATAGAAATGACTCTAGGTAAGGTTTAGATCCCTTCAAGTTTGCAGGTTTTTGGACCTATAGGACAGATCAAGTCTACGACCTATAGATGAGTTGACGAGTTTTAATAACAATAAATTTGCAAACTTTAAAGGCTCAAATTTAAGTCATTTTCTTAGACCTGTGGGATGAGTCATCTTGATGACTCGTCATTGTCTCTACGACCCATAGAAGTCATCTTGTAGGATCAAATTTGAAGGTTGAATGAAGGGTAATTATGTTATTTCCTACGTTGGAAACAAGATAAATAGACACAATTAAGGCTACATTCAACCCTATATCTACCTAATTCTTTGAAATTCCCTTATTCGAAAATCACTCTCCTAAATTCCCTAAGGTAGAACTCAAAACTCTCTCAAGATTTCTCTTCAAGCTCCAAGATAGGTTTTTGGATTTTTCAAGGTTTCTTCTTCAATTCTAAGTGAATTCACTCAAGGTACGTGAGAATTGATTCATAGGTTCATTTCACCCACGAAGTCCCAAGTTTTCTCAAAGTTTCTTTCAATTTTCAATTGATTATGAACCCTAGTTTTGATGAATTGCATTGGGCTAATCTAATTTCATTTTAAGTTGTTATCAATGATTATTTTAAGCATGTTTCTACATAAATTTCCCAATTTTAAGTTGAATTATGAATTTCCATACATAAAACTATTTTCAAGTTATGATTATGAGGTTAAAGATAATTTTAACGAGTTGATTATGAGTTCAATGATTTTCAAGAAAAGTTCTCATGATTTAAAGTTGAGATTGTGATTTTAATGATGAAGTGATGATGATGATCAAAGTTATGATCAAAGAAGTTATCATGGTGTGATAAGTCTAATTCTCTTACAATCATGTTAAAGATGGTAATAAGTACAATTCTCACCGAAGTTATGGATTCTTATGAATCACTAAAGTTAATGAGATACCCTTAAATATATTTTATAAAGATGGATTGATAGATAGTTACTATCTTTACCTATTATTTTATGATCATGTTTTATGAATTTTTGTTGGGATATTGATTAAGCATCGAGAGGGCTTCTGGTTGGGGTTCGATCCATTAATATAGTTAGTTATACAAGGGAATCCTAGTGGCAACCTAAAGTCTCAAACTACGTTTCTCGTATAGGTTTTCTTCATGTTCTAGCTAGTGGGTCCACTTATAGTATAGTTGAGTTGAGTTGAGATGGGTACTATGATGTAGTATACCCTTACGAGGTAGCCTCCCACTTCTTGTTGAGGGTTCCATTAGATTCTATGTTAAAACTCGCATGGTCTAACATGTCGGCTAAATGTCTTATCCCACATAAGTTAAATGTCTAGTTATGAGTTTCATGATGAAGTTTTATGATATGCATTGACCATGATTTTCATATATTTTTAAATGCTTTTAAGTTGTACTCATGTTCATTATGATTGTACATGCATGTCATGGAATATTGTTCATGTTTCTTTACTTGTTCATGAATACCTCACATACTTAGTACCATCTATCTACTAACGCGTATTTTACCTATGTTATCTCATAATGCAGGGGAGGACGACACTCACGGTCATCCTATTCATGGCTAAAGTTGTTTAGATATCAAGAGTTGGTGAGTCCTCATCTTATTGAGGGCATTGAATTCTTTTCATGTTGCTAGTATTTTTACTTCTCCTATTATTTTGGGTAAGCTA
The DNA here is from genome assembly GCF_947179165.1 of Solanum dulcamara. Taxonomy (NCBI): domain Eukaryota; kingdom Viridiplantae; phylum Streptophyta; class Magnoliopsida; order Solanales; family Solanaceae; genus Solanum; species Solanum dulcamara. Next base: position 53,473,136 of record NC_077239.1, read on the forward strand.
GGAGTTTTTTCTAAGCCCCTATCAAAGACTAGACTAGAGGCATATTTAGACGCTATGTGATGTAGTCTGGATTAGATATCTATTGGTTTTCTATCCTTTAATACCATCCCCTTGAGTTGTTTAGTTTCTCTTATTTCATCATATTTCTTTACTTTATGTATGCAATATATGCTAAGATGGCTTAGTTGGTGACTCTCGCATCCCAATCACTGTGTCACATCTTGGCCCAAGTTTGGATCGTGACAAACTTGGTATCAGAGCACAAGATTTAGAAGAGTACTAGGGAGTCTAACATGTAGAGTTAAGTAGACTCTTATTCATTAGATTGAAAAGAGCCACATCCATGAATAAGATGCTACAAAACGTCTTAGGAAAAGTCTCACTTCTTTCATGATCTATGTCATACAATAAAGTTGTCACGACCCAACTCCGTAGGCCGCGACTGGGTTACGACCTTGACTCCCATCTACGTATCTATCAGTTATAGTCAAGTTGAACTATGTGTGATGTGATACTATACAAAAAACTCCAATGGGTCAAAACCTTTTCATATACCTATAGCCTCTTTCACTTGTATCATATCATGAAAGGGCATGCAAGCTGATAGGGCTGTCATATCATAAAAACATTTGCAATACGTCGTAGGAGCACAACTGAGACAAGTTTACAAATAACCCACATACACATGTCTACAGACCTCTAAGAATGATAATTGTATCATATGGTGGGATAGGGCCCCGACGTACCCCTAAATAAATAAACATATACATGAAATGACCAGCATCAGCAGTTAGGCTCCGGAACAACGGAGCACGTCCAACATAGCTGAGTGGAAACCTTAGGATAGCGGATCTCTAACATGAACATTTGTACCTGCGGGCATGAAATGTAGCCCCCTGGAGAAAGGGGGTCAGTACGACATATGTAATGAGTATATAAAGCATAAAACTTCATAATTAAGACAACAACTGAAATAGGGATGTAGGATACAAGTATACCAGTTAATAAAGCACTATACCTACATCTTATAAAATAGAGTCGTATACCCTAATCAAACCTGTACCCGGCTTGCTAGGGGGCTCGATAGTACAAAAACATCATTTATCATGATAGGCATATATATGCTATTAGCGCTATGGAATGTACAGCCCGATCCATGTATATAGCAAGTACCTACCGAAGAACAACGGCCCGATCCATATATCGTATAATGATAATAAGAATGTTGAGGAACGACGGCCCAATCCGTATAATGCATAATAATGTCGAGGTACGACGACCCAATCCATATAATGCATAACAATGCTGAAGTACGATGTCCTAATCCGTATAATGCATAATGATGCCGAGGTACGATGGTTCAATCCATATATAATGTAATATGCATATACGTGCACGTAAAACTCAATAAAATATCAAACATCCCCCAACCATTATCACAAGTATGCCTAAGAGCCTCCAGATCTAGGAGCTTACACATCCAATCACTATTCAGCCTATAGAAAGCTTGAGGGTCATAGTTTAACTACTTTAAGACTTTAAATATTCAGAAGTGACTATAAGTCATGGATTATATACAAAGAGCTCATATTTGGAATTACCTCTAAACCCATGTCATATATCATTTCACTTAATATTAAGACATTCCAAGGTAAAGAAGAGATAAGTTTAACATATACCACTATTCATCACATAGACGACTTAAAGGCAACAACTCAGCTATTGTAGGAGTTCTAACATCAAGAAGCAAATAAGAGTCTAGACTCATGATCAGGGCTTTATGAATGGATTAAATCACAAATATCATATACACATCATTAATAACTTACGTCTAAGACATGCCAAAAGAAAAGAAGGATAGCTCTACATACCTGTCGTAGTTCAATTGTAACCCAGCTTGCTTTGTTACTCCTTCGACCTATTTAACACGAAAGTGATACTAATGTTAGTGAATTCCTACTTTCCAGACCCTAAATTCATAACCAAGAACTTGTAGGAATCAATTCCTTATTCGCTTTTCTCGACTAGTCTCGACTAGTTTTTTAAGTAATTACGAAGTTTACAAAAATTAGACAGCATCTCCCCTATCACTTGCCCTATCCGAACTCCCAATTTCATCCTCTAACCTTAGCAGCCAACCAAAAACATAACCATCAGCTCATACACACATAAAACATAACAACATTACACAATATAAACTTCAAACGACTCGCTCAAAACTAGGGTACCAAAATAGGGTTTTTTTAACCTTTCTTTCATGAAATCTTTAATTGTACAAAATGGAGGGTCTTGTGGATGCAACCAGAAGCTCCCACACCCTAAATAAACCAATTTCCATCCCTAAAACACACCACCACACAACCAGCAGCTGCAGCATCACAACACAACGCACTATTCGACTTTAATTTAGCTACGACGACTTCAATTTAAATTATTTCTAATGTCGAGCATTTCTACGAAGTTCGTACACTTCCAAAAACATAAAAGATGTATAATACAACCTATAAAAACACCATAAAGTTGAAATTAAAAGGAAATACCTTACCTTTCCCAAAATTGGCCAAAACTTGCCAAAATTCACCTCGGAAGTTTCTTAACATGCTGAAACTTTAGCAGACTATTTGTATCTTTTTGGTGCTGCTCCAAACCATAACTTTATGTTACTAACACCTTAATAACGTGTAAAAACCTTTACCAAAACAAGGGAGAAGATAATCAAGCCATACCTTGACAAATGGCTTTCCAAGCTTGCTGAAAATTAACATCGGAACTCCTCGACGCGGCTGAAATTAAGGTTTTATTTGCGTTGCTTCTTGCTGCCCGAAATACAAAATTTCCATTATTAAACACCGTTATATCACCATATCATACCTTAAATAATTAATTCACAGAATGAAATTGGGGCCTACCTTTTCTTTTGGCCAAGGCCGCCACTACTCTCTCATTAGCCCTAGGGTTTCTCTCTTTCTTTTTCACGTTTTCTCTCTGGTTCTAGGCTGAAATTTGGATAAAAACTGAAGTTGTGAGTCAGATAACATACATTTATAGGTCTTCCCAAGAGGAAAAATGTGTCATCCCCTTAGGGTGATACATGTCAAGCCCTTATTGGGCCACGTATCCCTGTAAAGGCTCCTAGGCTGCCACATGTCCTTAGTGGGGCCCACCCTCAAGTAGTTGGGTCACCTACTTGAACCCAAGAAGGTGGGTCACCTGATACCATGTGGCACTCCTTCATTGGCTGCCACGTGTCCTCTTTTCCTCTTCCTCATGGGTTCGTAATCTCATCGTATTTTAAGAGCCTATGTAATCCGTGCTACGTAAGCTTGGTATGTACTCAAGTAGCTCAAGTATTAAGACTTCTAAATTAATAGTTTACGTAGCTAAGTCGAGTCCTATGACTCATCACTTGGCCTCAAACTCCTTTTGACTTTTCTTGACCCTATTTCCAACCTTTCCTAATATGGAGTATCACGTTCTCCCTTTCTTAGATTTGTTTGATAGTTTCATAGCTTATGCGGCTCATACGATAACTTCTAAGAACTTAAGGGATATTCTGAGCTTAAAAGTATGGGGTATAACATCCTTCCCCCCTTTAGAACATTCGCCCTCAAATGTTAACTAGTCTCATTAGGTCTTGCAAGGACTTTAGGAATTCTTTGTAATAGTTGCCATCAATAGTCCTTTATTCATAAACTCAACTAATCTAGGTGTTTAGACTTCCTCTAGATATAGGGAACCTGTGTCCTCAATCCCTTCCGGAATGCTCTCTAACGGTTAGTTGTAAATTAAACTCCCTTGTTCGAAATAATAGATGTGGGAACTTCATGAAATCTCATTTTCCCTTGCTATGTCATCTCGCATAACTCTCAGCTGAATATGCCTTCCTAACTAGAAGGGAATGGGTTATTTCTTTCAGCCTATCTATTATAACCTGTATGAACTCATAGCTCCTTAGAACACGAGGTCAGCCTGTACTATAATCCATATTAACTGTTTTTCATGTCTGAGTTAGGTTTCCATTTACTATGATAGGCTATCAAGCTTCTGATGATCTACTTCGTTTAAGCTATTATACAACTCATCTTAATCCAACTTGTAACACTTTAGGTATGCTATCTTGCGCTTTTACTCAAATTTTCTCTCCAGTTTTCTTACCATACATTATATTATAATCCTTACACAACCGTGTATAGATACCTAGAGCAATTCAGAAAATGCCTTAGTGATGCTATACTAGTGGCTTATCTCCTTCAGTCGAGGTCAGGGATCCACTATGGCTTTCGTCCTTAATACCAATTCTATAGGTTTAGCTAAGACTACCTCGAACCATCTTACACTTTTCTTTAATAGATTCAAAATATGGCAATCACATTGCTATTACCGACTTCTTTTTATCGAGTAATGACTTGATCTTACTCTTAGTATGCCAATGCTCGTAGGCTGCACAATTATTCTTGTGCCATTTGCACGAGGTGTGTTCCAATTTAGTCACAACCTTTTTTGCTCTTGGTTTACTCTGTTCTATATGTGTCATTATACTAACATGCGCTTAAAATCTATCTTTCCCATACTTGCTTCGTTTCCTTTTTCACTTCCCGGGGGGTCACTCATCCCAGTGCTACTCTCACCCAAGCATGCTTAACTTCGGAGTTTTGACGGAGTATGATGCATTAGTGCGGGTATGATCGCGTCCATCCTTTATGGGGTCTCGTTTAAAGTTTAAGCATTCCCATTTACATACGATAGCGTTAGTTGATTTTCTCTTATTCTTGTACTTCTCTTGTCCACTTCCCCCCTTTAGGGTGTATCCTTGTCATTGTCTGTTTATTTCTAACTTTCCAAATGCATATGAGTCCTTTCCAACCTATTTAGCTACTGTGTTATTTTCCTATCTTCCTTTATATCACCTATACTCTAGGTTACCCCTGTACAAACCTTAATACAATCGTGAGGTGCTTAGAATCCTCAATATATAGTACCAACTTCATTCTTGAACATTGGTACTCGAGTAATGTATATACAATACTTCTTTATGCCTCATGAGCTTTCATCCTTGTCGTGCGCCCGGTGCTCACTTTCTTACCAGCATATCGAGTTTGCCTCAATAATAGGTCTACCTTAACACCATGTTGTAGTACTATACCTTAAAATCTATCACTATACATTCTCTTTTTGTTCCATCCTCGTATTCAGTTATTTATGTCTGTCTTGGATGCCTCTGTTAGAACTTCCTTATTATTCCTCCAACTCACGTCCATTTTTGGTTGTGCGCAAGGGATTCCAGATTACTCTTTATTTCCTTGCAGTAGCTATCCTTTTCGTCGTCACATAACCTTTATTCGTAACGTTTCGTATAGAACTTGATAAATTTTCCTTATTTGTTCCATAGCTTGCTTTTCCATTTCACACCATTCTTTACATTCCATTCACATGGACCACGTCATACCTTTTAGTTATTTCCTTGCTAAGATTTACTTGTTCTCATAACTGTTTTTGTTATATTCACCTGGTACCTTATTCACATTCAGTCCTATAGTATAACACCGCTTGACCTTCTTTAAGATTCTTATTATGGGCTACTTACCCTTCTTATTTAGTCTTATCCTTAAGGTTTCACAAGCTGACTTATTAACACTTCACTTCCGTCATAATCCTTTTTCCCTTGCACTCTTGTCGTAATCATACCATTACTTCTTTCAACTATAACTCATCATAGTTTGTCCCTATGTATCAATTCAGGAGATGCCTTACTATATCATTTTAATCTGATCTATAAATCTTCTCTAAATCATCTTCTTTGGCTTATAGGTCCTTCCAACTTCGTTCGACTATACCAGTATCGACCTCCTAGTTTCTATTGCCATTAATTCAGTAATTAACTCATTTCTCGAGGTCAGCCATACTCGTTTAGTCAAATCTCATCATTGTTATGAGCACAACCTTTCAAGACATACTACAACCCTATATCTCATTCTCTTCTTATTTCTAGGAAATTTTGGGCAGAGTTTCCTCTGTATTTCTTATTATCTCAACACCTGCATGCAGAAAATACCAACAATGCCTCATAGGGCATATATATATTCGTATGGTATCATATCGTAGCCACACAGGGCACCCACAATTACCTGTATGGAAAGGAATTTACCTCGTATGTCCACTCGAACTGCACCTGTTACACTTTTCCTTTCACTCGTCAACTTTATATGTCAATTGCATTTCAATACATTACCTAACATTGGTCCTTCGCGCCTTTGCTTACCTGCCTGCCTTGTAACTTCCGATTTCTATTAATGTTGTCCTTCTGTTGAAATCACAGGTTAGTATGAGGAATTTTATTCCCTATGACTTGGCTCTATCGCACGATCTTAGATCTGAAAGAAAGTAACATCCTAAATTTCCTGTAGCCCCTTGTCTATAGATGTGGTGCATAACACACCGATAGATAAGATTCTACTAGACACGGTCTGTAGACATTCTAAGGGCGAACTGCTCTGATACCACTTCTTTCATGACCCAACCCCATGGGCCGCGACTGGGTTACGACCTGGACCCCTATCTACGTATATATCAGCTATAGTCAAATTGAACTATGTGTGATGTGATACTATACTAAAAACCCCAATGGGTCAAAACCTTTTACTATACCTATAGCCTCTTTTACCTATATCTTATCATGAAAGGGCATGCAAGCCGACAAGGCTATCATATCATAAAAATATTTGCAATACGTTGTAGGATCACAACTGAGACAAGTTTACAAATAACCCACATACACATGTCTACAGACCTCTTAGAGTGATAATTGTATCATATGGCGAGATAGGGCCCCCACTGTACCCCTGAATAAATAAACATATACATCAAATGACTAGCATTAGCAGTTAGGCTCCAGAACAGCGGAGGACGTCCAATATAGCTGAGTGGAAACCCTAGGATAGCGGATCTCCATTACAAACATTTGTATCTACAGGCATGAAATGTAGCCCCCCCAGAGAATGGGGGGTCAGTACGACATATGTACTTAGTATATAAAGCATAAAACTTCATAATTAAGACAACAACTGAAATAGGGATGCAGGATACAAGTATACCAGTTAATAAAGAACTATACCTACATCTTACAAAATAGAGTTGTATACCCTCATCAACCTATACCCGGCTCGCTAGGGGGCTCGATGGTACAAACACATCATTTATCATGATATGCGTATATATACTATTAGCACTATGGAACGTACAGCCCGATCCATGTATATAGTGAGTACCTGCCGAGGAACGACGGCCTGATCCATATATCGTGTAATGATAATAAGAATGCTGAGGAAGTGACTATAAGTCATGGATTATATACTAAGAGCTCATATTTGGAATTACCTCTAAACCCATATGATATATCATTTCACTTAATATTAAGACATTCTAAGGTAAAGAAGAGATAAGTTTAACATATACCACTATTCATCACATAGACGACTTAAAGGCAACAACTCAGCTATTGCAGGAGTTCTAACATCAAGAAACAAATAAGAGTCTCGACTCATGATCAGGGCTTTATGAATGGATTAAATCACAAATATCATATACACATCATTAATAACTTACGTCTAAGACATGCCAAAAGAAAAGAAGGATAGCTCTACATATTTGTCGTAGTTCAATTGTAACCCAGCTTGCTTTGTTACTCCTTCGACCTATTTAACATGAAATTGATATTAATGTTAGTGACTTCCAACTTTCCAGCCCCTAAATCCATAACCAAGCACTTGTAGGAATCAATTCCTTATTCGCCTTTCTCGACTAGACTCGACTAGTCTTTTAAGTAATTACGAAGTTAACGAAAATTGGGCTGCATCTCCCCTATCACTTGCCCTATCCGAACTCCCAATTTCATCCTCTAACCTTAGAATACAACCAAAAACATAACCATAATCTCATACACACATAAAACACAACGAAATTACACAATGTAAACTTCAAACGACTAGCTCGAAAATACAGTACCAAAATAGGGTTTTTTTAACCTTTCTTTTGTGAAATCTTTAATTGTACAAAATGGAGGGTCTTGTGGCTGAAACAAGAATATCCCACACCCTAAATAAACTAATTTCCATCCCTAAAACACACCACCACACAACCAGCAGCTGCAGCATCACAACACAACGCACTATTCGACTTTAATTTAGCTACGACGACTTGAATTTAAATTATTTCTAATGTCGAGCATTTCTATGAAGTTTGTACACTTCTAGAAGAATAAAATATTTATAATACAACCTATAAAAAACCATAAACTTCAAATTAAAAGGAAATACCATACCTTTCCCGAAATTGGCCAAAACTCGCCAAACTTCACCTCGGAAGTTTCTTAACATGCTGAAACTTTAGCGGACTGTTTGTATCTTTTTGGTTATGCTCAAAACCATAAATTTACATTAATAACACCTTCATAATGTTTAAAAACCCTTACCAAAATGAGGGAGAATATAATCAAGCCATACCTTAACAAACGACTTTCCAAACTTGCTGAAAATTAACTTCGGAACTCCTCGACGTGGCTGAAATTAAGGGGTTGTTTGCGTTGCTTCTTGCTACCCCAAATACGAAATTTCCATTATTAAAAACCTTTATATCACCGTAGAATACCTTAAATAATTAATTCAAAGAACGAAATTGGGGCCTACCTTTTTTTTTGGCCAAGGCCGCCACTACTCTCTCCTTAGCCCTAGGGTTTCTCTCTTTCTTTCTCATGTTTTCTCTCTGGTTCTAGGCTGAAATTTGGATAACAACTGAAGTTGTGAGTCACATAACATACATATATACGTCTTCCCAAGAGGTGACATGTGTCATCCCCTTAGGGTGACACATGTCAAGCCCTTATTGGGCCACATATCTCTATCAAGGCTCCTAGGCTGTCATGTGTCCTTGGTGGGTCCCACCCTCAAGTAGGTGGGTCACCTACTTTACCCCAAGAATGAGGGTCACCTTCTTCCACGTGGAACTTCTTCATTGGCTGCCACGTGTCCTCTTTTCCTCTTCCTCATGGGTTTGTAATCTCGTCCTATTTTAAGAGCCTATGTAATCCGTGCTACGTAAGCTTGGTATGTACTCAAGTAGCTCAAGTATTAAGACTTCTAAATTAATAGTTTATGTAGATAAGTCGATTCCTATGACTCATCACTTGGCCTCCAACTTCTTCCGACTTCTCTTGATCCTATTTCCAACCTTTCCTACTATGGAGTATCATGTTCTCCCTTTCTTAGATTTGTTTGATAGTTTCATAGGTTATGTTGCTCACATGATAACTTTTAAGAAATTAAGGGACATTCCGAGATTAAAAGTGTGGGGTGTAACAAAAGTATTTAAGTGTTTCCCTCTAACACTTGTTCTTTGTAATTTTCAAAATATGCTTCCATGAAGATACCCTGCTAGAAAAACGTGGTTGAAGAGGATAAACAAGCTCAGAATGATCCTTTGAATGATCAAGTCTGCAATGCCTAGTTATGAGAAGCCTTTCAAGTACTTTCACAAGTCATTACAGCCCAAATTAATTATGAAGTGGTTGCTCCTATGAACTTGAATATTGGTACGACGGCGACAAGAGTTAGTGATTTCATGATGATGACTCCTTCGAAGTTTTAGGGTTCTAAGGGGGAAGAGGATCCATAAGAGTTTGTTGAGATCATTCAAACGATTATGGATATCATAAGGGTTAGACCGATTGAGATGGCATATTTAGCTACGTATTAATTAAAGTGTGTTGCCCAAATTTGGTTTGATCAATGGAAAAGTGAGAAGCCTAGGGAGGCGGATCCTCTGACTTGGGATGAGTTCAAAAAAGTGTTTCTTGATCACTTATTTCTTTGGGATGAGTTCAAAAGAGTGTTTCTTGATAACTTATTTCCATTAGAGTTGAGGGAAGAAAAAGTACTAGATTTCATCAACCTTAAGCAAGGTTGTATGAGTGTGAGGGAGTATGCCCTAAAGTTCACCCAATTGTCAAAATATTCTCCATCAATGGTTGCCAACTCAAAAGCTCGCATGAGTAAGTTTTTATTGGGTGTATCGGATATGGTCTCAAAAGAGTGCAAGATGGATATGTTGATTTAGGAGTTGGATATCTCTAGATTTATGAACTATGCGGAGCAAATAAAGAGTAAGAAGTTAAGGGAGAAGAATAGGGAGTCTAAGAGGCCAAGGACCGATGGTGGTGAATTCTCTCATGGTACGTTCGGAGGTGGTGGACGTCCTCATTTTTTCCAAAGGTACTCCGGCCAAGAATCTTCAAATGTTGTTACTCCAAGGTTTGACAAAGATAGGGTTCCCAACATTAAGCCTCAAGGAGGTTCTCCTATCGGCCAAGTTACTCCCGCTTGTAAGAAGTGTGGTAAGAACAACAAGGGTGAGTGTTTAGCAGGTTTAAATATGTGCTACCAATGTGGTAAGATTAGTCATCATGCTAAGATATTCAAGGTCAGAGATGGTCATCCTAAAGGCCAAATTGCTCATGAAGGCCAAGTTTCTCAAGGTTGTCAAGTGCAACTAAAGGGTGGTCAACACAACAGTCGATTCTATGCTCTTCATGGTAGGAAAGAGGTGGAGGAGACTCCTAATGTTGTTACTAGTATGTTACGGGTATTTTGCTATGATTTTTATTCCTTACTTGATCTAGGTGCAAATTTTTTTCCCCTTATATGGCCATAAGGCTTCATATTAGCCCCGAAACATTGTTAGAGCTTTTTTCCATTTATACTCCCGTAGGTGAGAAAGTGGTGGCTAATAGAGTCTATAGAAGTTGTCTGGTTATGGTCCTCCATAAAGTTACTCTACGTGATCTAGTTGAGCTTGAGATGACCAATTTTGATGTTATCCTTGGTATGGATTGGCTATATACATGTTATGCTTCTATTGATTGTAGAACTCGAGTGCTTAAGTTCCAATTCCCAAATGAGTTGGTCCTAGAATGGAAGGGTAGTAATTTTGTGTTCAAAGGTCAATTCATTTCGTGCCTTAAAGCTCAGAATATGATTTCTAAGGGTTATGGTTATCATTTTGTGAGGGTTAGGGATGAGAATTCTAAAGCCCCTACTTAATAGTCAGTCCCTATTGTTATTGAGTTTTTGGATGTGTTTCCTGGTGATCTACCTGGTGTTCCTCTCGAAAGAGAAATTGATTTTGGCATAGATCTTCTTCTGGGTACTCAACCTATTTCTATTCCTCCTTACCAAATGGCCCCAAAAGAGTTAAAGGAGATAAAGGATCAATTGAAAGACTTGCATGTAAAAGGTTTTATCAGACCAAGTATATCCCCATGGGGTGCTCCTATTTTGTTTTTTAGAAAGAAGGATGGTTCACTATGAATATGCATTGACTACTGACAATTGAATAATGTAACCATCAAAAATAGGAACCCAATTCCGAGGATAGATGATTTGTTTGATTAATTGCAAAGGGAAACTATTTCTCTAAGATTGATCTTCGATTCGAATATCACCAATTGAGGGTGAGGGAATGTAATATTCCCAAATTGGCATTTTAAACAAGGTATGGCCATTATGATTTCTTCGTTATTATCACGACCCAACCCCGTAGGCCGCAACTAGGGTCCGACCTAGACCCCAGTATACATAACTATTAAGTATAAAAACTATATACAAGAACCCCAGTGAGTAATAACATTTTCATATACACGTAGCCTCTTTCATTTATATCATATCATGAAAGGGCACGCAAGCCGCAAGGCTGCCATAACATAAAAACCCTTACAGCTGAACAAATGCACAAACAACCCACATACACATGTCTATAGGCATCTAAGAGTAGTTACTGAATCATATGGCGGGACAGAGCCCCTGTCATACCTTTGAATAAATAAATATGTACATCAAATGACCAGTATCAAAAGTTAGGCTCTAGAATAGTGAATCACTTCTAACATAACGAGTGGAAACCCTAAGTTGGAAGATCTCTAAAATGAACATATGTACCTGCGGATATGAAACGTAGCCCCCCGGAGAATAAGGGGTCAGTAGACATATGTACTGAGTATATAAAGCATAACATATCATAACTAAAACAACTATTGAAATAGGGATGCAGGAAATAAGTATGACAGTTACCAATTCACTATACCTGCACCTTATGAAAAGAAGGCATGCATATCATCCTCATATATCACTTCCGTCCCGCTGTGGGACTCGGTGTTACCATATCATTGTATACGATATCATACCTTCGTATACGGTATCATTTCATACATTATAAGTACCTTACTATATTTTTATATGTATGCCTATCTATCATATCCAGCCCTTTAGTGAGGGTCTCGGTGAAAGAATGGTGTATATGTCATATCGCACTCGACCTGCTATGGGACTGGGTGCCATTATCATATAGTAAAATATAGCGAGGAACATTTGGCCTGATCAATACTTTAAAATAACACCAAAAAATACATGGCCTGATCCATATTTTAAAATAATGTCGAGGAACATATGACCCGATCTATAGTTTAAAACATATGGCCTGATCCACATTTTCCATCATATCATCATGTACATACCCATTTTGGGATGCGGTGACGAACATCATCGCATACGACGTTATTGTATGCTTCACTTCATCATATATGGCAATTAATCATCATATACTTTTACATATATATATATATATATAACCGGCTCGGGACTCGGTGAGCAAAGAGCAAAGCTAGGCACAACCGCATTCCCAGCCCCCTTATTGGACTCGGAGGAAGATAGGTTACAGTGTAAACGAGTAGACTAGTGAGAAACCATATGCAATTTACATCATCATCAGAGACTCGATGAAATAGTCAAGTGAACCATCACCTGAAGACCAGAGTAGTAATCGTCTTAAGTATCTTCTAAACACCATTCGGGATCATATGAGCTGGAGTTTCAGGGATCGTAGACATGTATCAAGACAAGGTTAAATAGCTTATGAAAGTAGAGACGTTTTTTTGTCGTAGAGACCTTAGGAATAGGAACTGATGCATTCAATTATTATTCATCAGATAAGAGACTAAGGGTAGTAGTTCAACTACTTAAAGCATTCTAATATCAAGTAATAAATAAAAGTCACAAGTTATACCCGGAGCTTATAACTGGAACTACCTCAACCTCATATCATATGCCATTGCATTTATAGTTAGGACATTCCAAAAGGAAGAAGAGACAGGCCTTACATATACTACTATTCATGATCTAGCATCCTTAAAAGGCAATAACTCAATTATTACAAGAGTCTTAACATCACAAAGTGAGTAAATTCTATGAACTACATTTAGAGTTTCATGAGTCGAATTATCCCCACATTTCATATACAAACCATTCATAACTTATACCTAAGACATGTCAAAAGAAAAGAAGAGTAGCTTTACATACCTGTTATGGATTACTCGCATACAAGCTCGCTTCATTACTTATTTAACCTATTTAACACGAAAGTAATACTAGGGTTAGTGACCTTCGACTTTTCAACTTGCAATTCTACCACCAACTACCCATAGGAACCAATTCATTATTCTCCTTTCTCGACTAGTCTATTAACTAGTTAAAAGTTAACGGAATTTGGGCAGCATCTCCTCTATAACTTGCCCTATCCGAACTTCCAATTACACCTCTATTCACTACAGACAACAAAAAACAACACCCTACAGCATATATATAGGCAACTCATATCAATATTACATAATACAAACTTCCAACGTCTCACTCAAAATTACGATATCCAAAATAGGGTTTCTAGTCTCCTTGTTGTAACACCTTTAATCATACATAACAGAGGGTTAAATGGCTGCAACCAGAAGCACCCCCAGCTTCATTATAATGTGTTACATCCCTGCAACATACCATAAAACCACCTACAGCCGCAGCACCATAAGTACAACATTCTACTCGACTTCAATTTAAGCACAACGACTTCACTTTAGGATATTTCTAATGTCAAGCATTTCCATGATATTTTCACATTTCCAGCCACTTACACAACATATAATACATTTCATATACAAACCATTCATAACTTATACCTAAGACATGTCAAAAGAAAAGAAGAGTAGCTTTACATACCTGTTATGGATTACTCGCATACAAGCTCGCTTCATTACTTATTTAACCTATTTAACACGAAAGTAATACTAGGGTTAGTGACCTTCGACTTTTTAACTTGCAATTCTACCACCAACTACCCATAGGAACCAATTCATTATTCTCCTTTCTCGACTAGTCTATTAACTAGTTAAAAGTTAACGGAATTTGGGCAGCATCTCCTCTATAACTTGCCCTATCCGAACTTCCAATTACACCTCTATTCACTACAGACAACAAAAAACAACACCCTACAGCATATATATAGGCAACTCATATCAATATTACATAATACAAACTTCCAACGTCTCACTCAAAATTACGATATCCAAAATAGGGTTTCTAGTCTCCTTGTTGTAACACCTTTAATCATACATAACAGAGGGTTAAATGGCTGCAACCAGAAGCACCCCCAGCTTCATTATAATGTTTTACATCCCTGCAACATACCATAAAACCACCTACAGCCGCAGCACCATAAGTACAACATTCTACTCGACTTCAATTTAAGCACAACGACTTCACTTTAGGATATTTCTAATGTCAAGCATTTCCATGATATTTTCACATTTCCAGCCACTTACACAACATATAATACACTTCATAAAAAACACCATAAACCCAAAATTGAAAGCAAAACCTTTACCTTACCCAAAATTGGCCAAAACTTGCCAAAATTTGTCGCGGAAGTTCTCTAGCTGCGGCTGAAATTTCGTGGCTGCTTGCTATCCATTTGGTGCTGCTACAAACCATAAATTTACAGCATTAACACTCTAATAACATTTACAAAACCTTACCAAAACGTGGGAGAAGATAACCAAGCCATACCTTGCTAAAACTTACTAAAACTTATCTCGGAAGTTCTCTTAGTATGCTGAAAAGTAGTGGGCTATTTGTGTCGCTTTTTTGCTGCCCCAAATAGAAATTTTTCATTATTAAACACCACTATATCACTGTAGGATACCTTAAATAATTAATTGACAGAACAAAATTAGAGGCTTACCTTTCTTGGCCCCAAACCCGTAGCTTCTCTCTTCCTTGTTGTTGGTTTTTCTCTCAAGTTTTTCTTACTTGTTCTAAGTCCAAAAGATGAAATTGTAAGGAATTACTCATCAAAGGATACGTATATACTTTCCTTTGGGAGGTGACACATGTCAGTCCCTAAGGGTGACACATGTCAAGCCTTTATTGGGCCACCTCAATCATGCAACTAATAAGAGGCTGTCACGTGATAGTGGGGTCCACCTCCTTAAGAAGGTGGTTCACCTACTTGACCCCAATCAGGTGGGTAACCTGCTGCCATATGTCACTTCTCTATGTTGCCATGTGTCACTCCTTTCTTGCTGCCACGTGTTATTCTTTCCTCCTCCTCGTGTGTTCGTAATCTCGTCTAATTTTAAGAGCCTATGTAATCCATGCCATGTAGTCTTAGTATGTACTCAAGTAGCTCAAGTGTGTAAAACTTCTAAGTTAATAGCTTACGTGGGTAAATCAAGTCCTACGACTCATTACTTGGCCTCCAACTCCTTCCGACTTCTAATGACTCTATTTCCAACCTTCCCTATTATGGGGTGTCACATTCTCCCTTCCTTAGGGTTGTTTGATAGTTTCCTAGATTATCCGCCTCACATGATAAGTTCTAAGAAGCTTAAGAAATATTCTGAGCTCAAGAATGTGAGGTATAACATCCTTCCCCCCTTTAAAACATTTGTTCTCGAATGTTAATTAGTCTTATAAGGTCTTACCAGGAATTTGGGAATTCTCTATACCAGTTGTCATCCATAGGCCTCCTACTCATCAACACCATTGATTTAGGAGTTTAGATTACCTGTAGTCGTAGGTAACCCATCCGGATTATTTCTTCTCTATTTTTGTCTCATCACATACTTTGATGGGAGCCACGTCCTTAGTTCGCAACCTTCTAATTTGCCTACCCAAGATGGAGATAATTCGCTCCTCGTAGGGTAACTTCTCTATGATGTGGACCTCATCCACTGAGAATATTCTAGAAGGGTCGCTTATATATTTGCGGAGCATTGATCCGTGGAAACTAAATTTATTGCTTCAAACTGGAGGGTAGGTCCAACTCATAGGCAACTTTGCCTATCCTATGAATGATCTGATAAGGACCAATGTATCCCCTTCTTACCACATTTTATTAAACCTTTCCTTTGTGATGCTTTCACAAATACTCATTCCTCCATTTCAACTTGAAAGGTTAGCGTCGACTATCTATATATGACTTTTGTTAACTCTAAGCTGTTAATAGTTTTTCCTAAATGGGTTTCACTTTATCAATCTTAAACCCACCAGTAGATGCTCTGCGCTTTCTGGTACACGAAGCTTTCTATGGTGCTATACAGGTGCAATTAGAAGCACTTTAATAAGTGATAGACGATCACTCCAGCTACCTCTGAAGTTAATAATACAGGCCCGCAATATAATTTCTAGCATTTGCATAGTGCACTCGGCCAGTCCATTAGTTTGGGGGTGAAAGGTTGTGCTAAAATTCACCTAAGTTCCCAATTTCTTTTTTTAGAATGATCCCCGGGAGTTAGCTGTAGATTGGGCTTCTCTGTCTAAGATCATAGCTGTGGCAATCCCATAAAGTTTTACTAATCCCTTATTATATAGTCTCGTATAGTCCTTGGTTGAATACATAGTCCTAACTGGATGGAAGTGGGCTGATTCCTATCAGCCTATCCACAATGGCCCATATTAACTTATACTTCTGTAGAACGCGAGGTCAGCTTGTACTGTAACCTATGTTAATTGCCTTCCATTTACGAGTCGGGATTCCCATCCCCCGTAATAGGCTATCAAGCCTTTGATGCTCAATTTTGTGTAAGATTTTGTACAATCCCTCTTAATCCAGCTTATAACACTTTAGGCATCCTATTCTGCATTTTTACTCAGATCCCCTCTCTAGTTCCTTTATCCCACTTCATATCGTACTTTTTATACAAATGTATGTCGGTGCTTAGAGCAGTCCAAAAATGCCTTAGTGTCGCTCTACTAGTGTCTAACCTTCTTTAGTCGAGGTCGGGGCTCCCTTATGGCTTTTTTCTTTAATACTAATTATGTCTTAATAGTTTTTCCTCGAACCATCTTATACCTTTCTTTAATAGATTCTAAATATGGCACTCCCATTGCTATTACTGACTTTTTCTTCTTTTTTTTATCGAGTAATCACCTGATGTTACTCTTAGTATACCAATATTCATAGGTTGAACAACTATTCTTGTGCAATTTGCATGAAGGGCATTCCATTTTAGTCCTAGGTTTTCCTGCTCTTGGCGTACTCTGCTCTACATGTGTCATTGTACTAACACGCACTTACAATCTCTTTTGTCATACTTGTTTTGCCTCCTACACTTACTCTTAAGTCTTCTCATATTCCAATATAGGAGAGATTCCTTATACTTTCTCTTTTACTACTTGTATATCACAACGCGAGTAGCCAGTAACTCTGTTACCAACATCCTAACCTTTAGTCAATTGTAACCTGGCTATCCCTTATAATATCTTTAAGTTCTCAATGTGATTCTCCTGTTGTATTCCTCCCCTTTGTATATACCCAACCTTTGACGTCATACTATTCAAGGTCCTTACTAATAATTCTCAACCCTATCTTTGGCATTATGGCTTCTATCCATTCATTACTAGATTTTAGATCTTGGTCACTCGTGCCAATATGGGATCTCACTTGAAGCCACTTTCCCCCTTTAGGTTGTACCCATATCACTATCTGTTTGTGTTCCACCTTAACACCATATTGTTGTACTATCCCTTTAAATTTATAACTATACATTCTCCTTTCATCCTATCCTCATATTCAGTTACTTATGTCTATCTTGGGTGCCTTTGTTCGAACTTTCTTATCATTCCTTCCGCTCATATCCAAAAAATAATTGTGCGCAAGGAATTCCATATTACTCTTTATTTCCTTGCATTTGCTATCCTTTCCGCCATCATATAACCTTTATTCGAAACTTTCCTTACAGACTTGATAAGTCTTTATTATCTATTCCATAGCTCACTTTTCCATTTCACACCTATCTTTATATTCCAATCACTTGGACCATGTCATACCTTTTAGTGATTTCCTTACTAATCTTTCCTTATTCTCATAACGATCTTCGTTATATTCACATGGTATCCTATGTGCATTCAATCCCATAGTATAATACTGCTTAACCTTTTTCACGATTCTTACTATAGGTTACTTACCTTTCTTAGTTAGTCTTTTCCTTAATACCTCACAAACTGTCTTATTAACACTTCACATCCGTCACAATCCCTTTTTCCCTTGTATTTGTTTCTTTATCGTGCTGTTACTTGTTTTAACTATACCTCATCATAGTTTATCTTTGTGTATCAATTCAGTCGGTACCTCAATACAGCATTCTGTCCAGATCTATCAGTCTTTCCTAAATCATCTTCTTAGGGTCACAAGTCTTTTCCAAATTCATTTTACCATACCAGTATCGACCTCCTAGTTTCTATTATCGTCAATTCAGAAATTAACTCATTTCTCGAGGTCAGCCATACTGTAATTTAACCAAATGTCATCATTATTGTGGGCACAACCTTTCAAGACTTGCTACAGCCCTGTATCTCATTCTCTTCTTATTTCTAGGAAAATTTGGGCAGAGTTTCCTCTGTATTTCTTACTACATTAACACCTGCATGCAGAAAATACCAATAGTGCCTCACATGGCACACATATATATAGTCATATCATCTCATATCACAGCCACACAGGGCATCCATAATTAACAGTATGGAAATGGACTTACCTAGTATATCCACTCGAACTGCACCTGTTGTACTTTCCTATCTAACTTTCCTTTCACTTTTCAGCTTCATATGCCAACCGTATTTCAACACCTTACCTGACATATGTCCTTCATGCCTTTTCTTACCTGTGTTCCTTGTAACTTCCAATATCATCAGTTACTTTCTTCTATCGATGTTTCCCTTCTACTGAAAGCACAGGTTAGTAGGAGGAATTTCATTCCCTATGACTCAGCTCTATCAAACGATCTTAGATATTAAAGAAGGTAACATCCTAAATGTCCTGTAGCCTCTTGTCTATAGATGTGATGCACAACACACCAATAAATAAGACTCTACTAGACACGGTCTGTAGACATTCTAAGGATGAACTGCTCTGATACCACTTATGTCATGACTCAACCCCGTAGGCCGCGACTAGGGTCTGACCTGAACCCCCGTATACATAACTGTTAAGTATGAGAACTATACATAAGAACCCTAGTGGGTAATAACATTTTCATATACACGTAGTCTCTTTCATTCATATCATATCATAAAAGGGCACACAAGCCGACAAGGCTGCCATAACATAAAAACACTTATAGCTGAACAAACGCACAAACAACCCACATAAACATGTCTATAGGCCTATTAGAGTAGTAACTAAATCATATGGTGGGATAGGGCCCCCATCGTACCCCTGAATAAATAAATATCTACATCAAAGGACTAGTATCAAAAGTTAGGCTCTAAAATAGTGGAGCACTTCCAACATAGCTGAGTGGAAACCCAAAGCTAGCGGATCTCCAAAATGAACATGTGTACCTATGGACATGAAATACATCCCCCCAGAGAACGGAGGGTCATGACGACATATATATAGAGTATATAAAGCATAACATATCATAACTAAAACAACAACTGAAATGGGGATGCAGGAAACAAGTATGACAGTTAATAATTCACTATACCTGCACCTTATGAAAAAAAAGGATACATATCATCCTTACATATCATTCCCGGCCCGCTGTGGGACTCGGTGTTACCATATCATCATATACGGCATCATACCTTCGTATACAGTATCATTTCATACATTACAAGTAACTCACTATGTTTTTATATGTATGCCTATCTATCATATCCGGCCCTTTAGTGAGGGTCTCAGTGAAAGAGTGGTATACATATCATACCGCACCCAACCCACTATAGTACTTGATTACATTATCATATAGTAAAATATACCGAGGAATATTCAGCCCGATCCATACTTTAAAATAGTGCCGAGGAACGTACAACCCAATCTATATTTTAAAACAATGCTGAGGAATATACGGCCCAATCCCCATTTTCTATCATATCATCATGTACATACCTGGCACGGGATGCGGTGACGAGCATCATCACATATAGAATCATCTTAAGCTTGACTTTATTGTATACGGCATTTCATCATCGTATACTTTTACATATATATATATAACTAGCATAGGACTCGGTGAGCGAAGAGTAAAGCTAGGTAGAACTGTATTCCCGGCCCCCTTATGGGACTTAGAGGAAGATGGGTTATAGTGTGAACGATTAGAGTAGTGAGAAACCATATTCAATTTACATCATCATCAGAGACTCGATGAAACATTTAAGTGAACCGACATCTGAAGACCAGAGTAGTAATCGTCTTACGTAACTTCTAAACACCATTCGAGATCATATTAGCTGGAGTTTCAAGGATCGTAGACGTGTATCGAGATAAGGTTAAATAGCTTATAGAAGTAGAGACATTTGTTGTCGCAGAGACCTTAGGAATAGTAGCTGATGCATTCAATTATTATTCATCATATAGGAGACTCAAGGGTAGTAGTTCAACTACTTAAAGCATTCTAATATCAAGTAATGAATTAAAGTCACAAGTTATACCCAGAGCTTATAACTGGAACTACCTCCACCTCATATCATATGCCATTACATTTATACTTAGGACATTCCAAAAGGAAGAAGAGACAGGCCTTACATATACTACTATTCATGATCTAGCAGCCTTAAAAGGCAATAACTCAATTATTACATGAGTCTTAACATCACAAAATGAGTAAAGTCTATGAATTACATTTCGAGTTTCA
Source organism: Solanum dulcamara (assembly GCF_947179165.1). Classification (NCBI taxonomy): domain Eukaryota; kingdom Viridiplantae; phylum Streptophyta; class Magnoliopsida; order Solanales; family Solanaceae; genus Solanum; species Solanum dulcamara. Next base: position 53,494,140 of record NC_077239.1, read on the forward strand.
TGAGTGGGATTATCCCCACATTTAATACACAAACCATTAATAACTTATACCTAAGACATGCCAAAAGAAAAGAAGAGTAGCTCTACATACCTATTATGGATTACTCGCATCCAAGCTCGGTTTGTTACTTCTTTAACCTATTTAACACAAAAGTAATACTAGGGTTAGTGAACTTAGACATTCCAACTTTCAATTCTACCACCAACTACCCATAGGAACCAATTCCTTATTCTCCTTTCTCGACTAGTCTATTAACTAGTTAAAAGTTAACGGAATTTGGCAGAATCTCCTCTATAACTTGCCCTATCCGAACTTCCAAGTATACCCCTATTCACTATAGACAACCAAAAAAAACACCCTACAGCATATATACAGGCAACTCATATCAACATTACATAATACAAACTTCCAACGACTCGCTCAAAATTACGATATCTAAAATAGGGTTTCTAGTCTCCCTGTTGTAACACCATTAAGCATACGTAACGGAGGGTTACATGGCTGAAACCAGAATATCTCCCACCTTCATTAGAAAATTTTCCATCCCTTCAACATACCATAACACCACCTACAGCCACAGCACCATAAGTACAACATTCTACTCGACTTCAATTTAAGCACAACGACTTCACTTTAGGATATTTCTAACGTCAAGCATCTCCATGATATTTTCACATTTCCAGACAATTACACAACATATAATACACTTCATAACAACACCATAAACCCCAAATTTAAACCAAAACCCTTACCTTACCCAAAATTGGCCAAAGCTTGCCAAAATTCACCTCGGAAGTTCTCTAGTTGCGGCTGAAATTTTGTGGCTTCTTGCTATCCATTTGGTGCTGCTACAAACCATAAATTTACATAATTAACACTCTCATAACATTTCCAAACCCTTACCAAAATGTAGGAGAAGAGAACTAAGTCATACCTTGCTAAAACTTACTAAAACTTGTCTCGGAAGTTCTCTTAGTATGCTGAAAAGTAGTGGGCTGTTTGTGTCGGTTCTTCGCTTCCCCAAATATACATTTTTTGTTATTAAACACTGCTATATCTTTGTATAATACCTTAAATAATTAATTCACATAACAAAATCGGAGGCTTACCTTTCTTGGCCCCAAACCCATAGCTCCTCTCTTCCTTGTTCTTGGTTTTTCTCTCAAAGTTTTTCTTACTTGTTCTATGTCCAAAATATGAACTTTTAATGAATTATTCATCAAATTATATGTATATACTTTCGCTTAGAAGGTGACACATGTCAGCCCCTAAGGATGACACATGTTAAGCCCTTATTGGGCCACTTCAATCATGCAACCAATGAGGGGCTGCCACGTGATAGTAGGGTCTACCCCCTCAAGAAGGTGGGTCACCTACTTGACCCATATTTCACTTCCCTATGCTGCCACATGTCACTCATTTCTTTCTTCCATGTGTCGTTCTCTCCTCCTTCTCATGTGTTCGTAATCTCATATTTATTTAAGAGCCTATGTAATCCATGTCACATAAGATTGGTATGTAATCAAGTAGCTCAAGTGTGTAAAACTTCTAAGTTAATAGCTTACGTGGGGAAATCGAGTCCTACGACTCATTACTTGGCCTCCAACTCCTTTCGACTTCTAATGACTCTATTTCCAACCTTCCCTATTATGGGGTATCACATTCTCCATTACTTAGGGTTGTTTGATAGTTTCGTAGATTATCCGGCTCACATGATAACTTTGAAGAAGCTTAAGAAACATTCCGAGCTTAAGAGTGGGGTGTCATAGTTATGTCATTTGGTTTGACCAATGCCCACGCGGCATTCATGGACTTGATGAATAGGGTGTTCCAGTAATATTTGAACATGTTTATAATTGTGTTTATTGACAATGTAGTGGTTTACTCTCGAAATAAAGAGGAGCATGCTAATCACTTGACGTTCGTGTTGCAAACACTAAAGAACAAGAAATTATTTTCCAAGTTCAACAAATGTGAGTTTTTGTTAAGAAAGGTGGATTTTATTGGTCACATTGTATTTAGTGTAGGGATTATGGTTGATCCTAAGAAAACAAAGGCTGTTAAGAATTGGATGAGATCCTTATCTCCTTCAGATATTAGAAGTTTCTTGGGCCTAGCGGGATATTATAGGAGATTTGTGGAAGGATTTTCCTCGATATCATCACCTTTGACTAAGTTGACTCAAAAAAAGGTGAAGTTTCAATAGTTGGAACCTTGTGAGAAGAGTTTCCAAGAGTTAAAAATCCTCTCGCTACTACTCCTACCTTGACCTTGCCAAATGGATAAGATGGTTTTGTGGTGTATTGTGATTCTTCAAGGGTTGGCCTTGGTTGTATTTTGATTCAACATGGTAAGGTAATAGCCTATTCCTCTAGGCAACTTAAGGTGCATAAACAAAATTATCCAACCCATGATCTTGAACTAGCGGCGGTTGTGTTTGCTTTGAAGATTTGGAGATACTATCGTTAGTAAAGGCATGTGGATGTATTTAACGACCATAAGAGTTTATAATATGTGTTTAAGAAAACCTTTTTGAATCTTCAATAAAGAAAATGGCTTGAATTATTGAAAGACTATGACATGAGTTTGTTGTACCATCTGAGCAAAGCTAATGTTGTTACTGATGCACTAAGTAGATTATCCATGAGTTGTGTAGCATATATTGAGTAAGGTAAGAAAGAATTGGTCAAAGATGTTCATAGACTGGCACGTTTCGGTGTACAGTTGGTTGATTCCAATGATGGAGGTATTCTTGTTCATAATGATTCGGAATCATCTCTTATATGGGTATTATGGCCAAAAAAGACCATGATCCGATGTTGGTTGAGTTGAAGAATTCGGTTGCCAAAAAAGCCTTTGAGTCTTTCTCCTAAGAGGGATATGGTATGCTTTGTTATCAAGGTCATTTGTGTTTACCTAATGTAGATGGTTTAAAGGATCTAATATTGAATAATGCCCATAGTTCCCAATAATTGATTCATCAAGGTTCTACCAAGATATATCATAATTTGAGGGAAGTGTATTGGTGGAATGGCATGACGAAGGATATAGTGGAATTTGTAACTAAGTGTCCAAATTGCCAATAAGTTAAAGTTGAGAATCAAAGACTGGGAGGTCTAGCCCAAGATATTAAAATTCCTACTTGGAAGTTGGAAGATGTGAATATGGACTTTGTAACGGGTTTATCTCATACTAAGGAACAATATGATTCCATTTGGGTTGTTGTTGATTGAATGACTAAGTCGGCTCATTTTCTGCTGATTTATACTTCTTATGGTGCCGAAGACTATGCTAAGTCGTATATTCATGAGTTAGTCAGACTTCATAGTGTTCCCTTGTCTATTATATTGGATCGAGGTACATAATTCACTTCACACTTTTAGAATTCATGTCAAAAAGGTCTCGGTTCAAAGGTTAAATTAAGTACCGCTTTTCATCTTCAAACTGACTGTCAAGCTGAAAAAATGATCCAAACTTTAGAGGATATATTGATGGAATGTGTTATTGATTTTAAAGGAAGTTGGGAGAAACATTTTTCATTAAGTAAGTTTGCCTACAATAATAGTTATCACTCTAGCATCTAAATGGCTCTTTTGACGCATTGTATGGGAGAAAATATAGTTCCCGGTGGGATGGTTTGAAGTAGGTGAGATGGCCTTGATTGGTCCAAATTTGGTAATAGATGTCACAGAAAAGGTGAGAATCATAAGCGAGAGATTGAAGTTGGCTCAAATTCATGAAAAGTCCTATTCCGATGTTAGGAAGAGACAACTTGAATTTGAGGTGGATGATTAGGTCTATTTGAAGGTTTTACCCATGAAAGGTTTAATGCATTTTGGTAATAAAGGGAAATTAAGCCTTAGATATGTTGGAACTTATAAGATATTAAGACGTATTGGCAAAGTGTCTTATGAGTTAGGTGTACCATTTGAGTTAGCTATGGTCCACCCGATATTTCATGAATCTATACTGAGAAAGTTCATGGGTGATCCAAACTCCATTGTACCATTGGAAGATGTGAGAGTTGAAGAGAATTTGACTTATGAAGAAGTTCCGATGGAAATCTTAGACTGGCAAGTTAAGAAGTTAAGAAATAAAGAAGTTGCATCCGTCAAAGTTTTATAAGGAATCAACAAGTATAAAGTGCTACTTGGGAAGAGGAGGCAGATATGATGAAATGATACCCGTAACTCTTTTCCTCTACTCAATCCTAAAGTAGTAAGTTGTTCCTATTCAAATATAATTGAACTCTTACATATTCAGTTCCTCCTATGTCACCCATATGCGTGCATATTCGTTAAGTTGATTTTTAAATCATGATTTATGTTAAGTTTTAACTATTCATGTTCTATGTGTTTTAAAGGTGTCATTATATTATGTTGGGTTGCTAGTCCTCTTTTCCGTGTCTTTCCTATGATAAGTAAATGTCATCCGAGGATGAATGACCCCAAGGGGGATATATTCTAAGACCCCGATAGTCAGAAAGTTGGAACTAGGGAGAAAATTATCAAAATTTCAAACTGAATCATGTTTAGGAGTCCCTCTATGACTCATAGAGCTTTCTATGACTCGTAAGAGTGAGTCGTAGAGTGACTCCAAAGGTTTAATCTAGAAAAAACCTCAGATGATACCCTATGACTCAACAGGATGAGTCATTAGAGTGTCTAAGATTCGTAATACCCAGTCGTAACCAAACTTCAGCAGCTAAGTTTTAGAAGTCCCTCAAGGTCAAGTCTACACTGGACAAGATGGTTCGTAGAGGTTATTATGAGTCATAGAAAAGACTTATAGTTAAAGTTCAGAGGCCCTCAAGTTTGTAGGATTTGGGACCTGGAAAAAGGATCAAGTCTATGACCCATAAATGAGTTGACAAGTTGTAATAATGACTCATTTGAAAACATCAGAGGCACAAATTTAAACCCTTTTATACAACCCGTAGAAGTCATCTCGTAGGGTCAAATTCAAAGGTTTAATAAAGGTAATTATGTCATTTCCTAAGTTCGATTCAATGAACCTAGACACAATTAAGGCTACGTTCAACCCTATATCTACCCAATTCCTTGAAATTCCCTCACTCTAAAAACATTCTCCTATATTCCCTAAGGCAGAACTCAAAACTCTCTCAAGGTTTGTTTTCAAGCTCCAATCTAGGGTTTTAAATTTATTCAAGGTTTCTTCTTTAATTCTAAGTTAATTTACTCAAGGTATGTGAGGATTGATTCATGGGTTCCTTTCACCCATGAAGTCCTAAATTTTTGTCAAAGTTTCTTCTAATTTTTAATTGATTATGAACCCTAGTTTTGATGAATTACATTGGGCTGATCTAATTTCATTTTAAGTTGTTATTAATGATTATTTTAAGCATGTTTCTACATGAATTGCATGATTATAAATTGAATTATGAATGTCCATGCATAAAGCTATTTTCAAGTTTTGATTATGAGTTTAAAGATGATTTTTATAAGTTTATTATGAGTTCAATGATTTTCAAGGAAAGTTCTCGTGATTTAAACTTAAGATTATGATTTTAATGATAAAGTTATGATGATTATCAAAGTTATGATCAAAGAAGTTATTGTGGTGTGATAAGTTCAATTCTCACATAATCATGTTAAAGATGGTGATATGTACAATTCTCACTGAACTTATGGATTCTTATGAATCACTAAAGTTAATGAGTTACTCCTAAATATGTTTTATAATGATGGATTGATAGGTAGTTACTATCTTTCTCTATTATGTTATGATCATGTTTTATGAGTTTCTTTTTGAATATTAACTAAGCACCGAGAAGGCTACAAGGTGGGGATTAGTCTGGTAACGCATTTAGTTACCGTAGGGAATCCTTGTAGCAACCTAAAGTCCCAAACAATGTTTCCCGCGTACGTTGCCTTCATAGCCTAGCTAGTGGATACACATATAGCACAGATGAGTTGTGTTGACATAAGTACCATGACTAAGTATACCCTGGCAAGGTAGCCTCCCCCTTCTTAATGTGGGTTCCATCAGAGTCCATGTTATAGCTTGCATGGTCTAAAATGTTGGTTAAATGTCTTATGCCACACAAGTTTAATGTCAAGTTATGAGTTTCATTATGAAGTTTTATGATATGCATTGACCATGAGTTTCATGTGTTTTCAAATGATTTTAAGCCTTACTCATCTTCATTATGATTGGTCATGCATCTCATGGAATATTATTCACGTTCCTTTACTTGTTCTTGCATACCTTGCATACTTAGTACCTTATATGTACTAATGCATATTTTTCCTACATTGTCTCATAATGTAGGGGAGGACGACACTCATGATCATCCTATTCGTGGCTAAGTTGTTTAGTTATCAAGAGTTGGTAAATCCTCATCTTATCAAGGGAAATGACTTCTTTTCATGTTGCTTCTATTTTTAATTCCCTTATTGTTTTCTAGTGAACTAGGGGCTTGTCCTAAGCCCCCATCAAAGAATAGACTAGAGGCATGTTTAGACGCTATATAATGTAGTCCAAATTGGACATCTATTGAGTTGCTATTCCTTAGGCCCATCCCTATGAGTTGATTACTTCTGCTTATTTCATCATATTTCTTTACCTTATGTATGTAATATATGCTAAGATGGCTTGGTTGGGGACCCTCACACCCCAATCATCATGTCACGACTTGGCCCTAGTTCACTTTATGACAATTTTCAAATCAATATCAAGCTTCATGGTGTTCTTAGGATAACAATCTAACCCTATAAGAGCATCCATAACTTCATCAAAATCTTGAATTTCCTCCCCATCATAATTCAACAAAATAGTGGCCAATGGTTCTCCAACACATGAAATTTCTCCAACACTTGCAACCGCTTCATCAATTAAATCAATCACTATAACAACTTGGAGGCCACTTGGTGTCATGGCCCAAACTAGGAACTAACTATGACATGATGTTTAGGATTCCCTAAGAAACTCCAACCAAGATTCCTAATATATTACAAGCATACATAAGGTAAACAATAAGCGAAAACTTATAAAAGTCCCAGAATATAGCATAACTAGAGAGAATCATGACAACATAGACTACTTACATAATATTCCCAATATGCCTCTACATGACTACATAGGCGAGGACTAGGACATTTAGCTTCTCATACGTAATGACATTTCAACAATGGAAATAAGAGGGATAATGGGTCTAAGGGAACACCATACTTGATAAGAGTCAATAGCAACATTAATAACTTCTGTTTGTCCAACAATACCTCTACATCTTTAGATTTGGCGGGGGCTAAGACCTGTCCCTAGCCCACCCTCATAATAAAGAAATGTAACATCCCTCAAAATGATCATAAGTTCCTTAAGAATGCCTTGGAATAGGCCACTCAAGTAATGCATCATTCTTAATCTTTTTGGAAAATTCGAGTTCGGAATATCGATCAGGGGGTCAAAACCTATGGGAAAATAGTTTCGGTGGACTTTTCGGCCCCATATATTGAAAGATATATTTTTTGGAGGAATTGAACAAAATAGTAAGGTGCGCGACAAGTCTGCATTGTGGACTTGCTCGCCTCTGCTTCGCGGACCTGGCGATGATTTTTTATGGCCAAAATTATTTTTTAGTAAGGGCGTTTTAGACTTTTTCCAAATTATTAGCTAATGAACCTAGACATTTTTAGGACCTAATTCAACTCTATAAATTAACCTAAACCTCTAATTCTATTCATTTTTCTATAAATCACTTACTCAAATATTTCTCTCTCTACAAAAGACTCTCAAAGACTCCATTGAAGACTTCAAGTAAATTCACTCAAGTTCTCCATCAAAACTCTCAAGTTCTTCCAAACTATTGGTGTTCTCACTTATGGTATGTGGGTATTGATTCATGGATTCTTTCATCCATGATGCTCAATCAATATAAATTATATATGGGCTGAAAGAAAGTTTATGATCGTGCATGTTTTCAAGTCAATTGATCATGCATTCATGTCTTACCCTAATTTCAAGTATAAGCTATGATCATGAATTTCTAAGTATAAATTATGTCTATGTATGTATGATTGTAATGATGAAAGAAAAATTCTCATATGATAAGTATGTTATGAAAATGAGCTACTCTAAGATTTTCAAACCTATGATAATGACTATGATATATGTCAATTTTGATTTCTATGCTATGTATGTATCCCATGAGATTTGACTTAGCACCAAATGTGTAATTGAGGTGGGGACTTGAAATATGGGGTCCTTATATAAAGTCTCTTGTCACATAACTACGTGCCACCGTAGGTACAAAGGGATTAGTGGCAAATACCCAAATCTCTAAGAGGTGAGTACCCAAAATATCAAGGCTTGGAGGTGAGTACCCGAGTCTAAGAACTATGGGTGAGTACCCAGTTCACATAACCACTTAGTGGATCCACTTAGGTATATAGGAGTCTACCTTGGCAAGTAGTCTCCCCCTTTCCTCCGATGTAGGGGTAACATTAGGATTCCATGTTATAGCTCGCATGGTCTTATTGTTGGTTATGGTTCCTATCCATATATGTATGGTCCTTTTCATGTTCTAAATGATTAATCCTATCTTTTACTTTATATGATACTCTTATGGTTTATTATGTATTGATCCTTCTTAAAGACTACCCATGATTTTTACTACTTCTCCTATCATGCTATATAAAATGGTCATTTGTACAAACATGGTTTTCTATACATTGCATTGCCTACATACTTAGTACATTCCAATGTACTAATGAATACTTTTTTCCTATATTGTCTCATAATTTAGGGGTTGAGATTGAAGATCATATTCGTCTACATGGCTAGTAAAGCTTTCCTATCCAGCGGTGTTTGTGGTGAGTCCTCATTTTTTTTTTTATCAAAATTTTCCTCATTATATAAAGAAGAAAGAAAGAACAAGTACAAGGAGGGGGACATGAAAAGCCTTACCTCCAAAAATAAGATGGATGAGAAGCCAGCTTTAAGGTCGGCATACATATCCCTGATACAAAGGTGCTATCTATGTACTTGAAAAGCGTTAAATCTATGAGAGGACTCATCTCGGTACAATGCGACTAAGAAGAGAAAACATAACTGAGGGAGGATCGATTTTCCCTAAATCCAAAATCAGCCTCACAACTCCAACACAAGGCTCAAGGTCAGTACAACTAAACCAGGAGACACACAACGGTGACCAAAATTGAAAACTAGTTTCATTTTTGATAGCCGTTGAGTGCGGCTCCAAGTATTGGGTGTTGTGTTGCTGGTCTAGATTTTTGTTGATTGCATCATGCATTTGAAGTTCTGCATACAACCTGCATGACTTAAACAAGTGAGAAGGCCCAATAGTTGTTGTTGAGATAACCATCCAGCTGCACCAAAAGGCTTTCTGAAGCTGTTGTTGTTGGTAGGTTGTGTAGCTTGATATTGTGATTGCTGCTGCATGTTGTTGCAGTATGGTAATTGGCATGTATGGAGTGTTGATGAGCTTCCTTCATGCCAGGCTGCTGCCTCCCTTCTTTTGAAGTTCTGTGGGTCTGCATAGACAAGTAACCAAAGTAACAAACACTTGTGGGTATTTAGTTGTTGTTGTTGTTGAACTGTTGCTGCTCCAAATACATTTAGTTGCACCAAAAGACAAGTATGAAACCATCTGCTGTAGCCTCTGTTTCAGGTTGTGACTCCATGGATTATTGGAAGAAACAACTCCAATTATTGTTGTTCTTATACTCTGCTCAGAGAAATAACCATAGGCCATTCCACATGTTAGCCCAATAGATGCCAAGATGCAGATCAGCCCTGTAGTTTGGATTGTATTTCTGAAGTTGTTGTTGTTGGAAGTTGTTGTTGAAAGTTGTTGTATGTTATAGGTCTGAGGTGTGAAAGTGCAAGGCTGCACTTGTTGCATCTCAGCTAATTTGCTGTAGGTGTTGTTGTTGTAGTTGTTGTTGCACTTTAGAGGAGTTCCAAGGTCAGCTGTTGTAGTTCCCCTGTAAGACTCCAATCTTCTGTAGTTCTGCATCCCAGGTATCCTATGTTGTTGGTGTAGTTCTGCACTAATAAGTAAACAAGCAAAGGTCTCCAATGGTGTTGTTACTTGCAGTACGTACAACCTGCTGTATCTTTGCACTATAGCTGTTGGTGCTGTGGTGTAACTTCTGGAGTAATTGTTTTTGGTGTGTTGTTGTAGATTCCTGGTGAGTAGCTCCAACTTGTTCTGCTGGAGTTCCATGTTGTTGCCTTCTCTGCAATGTAGCTGCTGCTGTAACTCAGTTTTATTCACTGCTGCTGCTGTAATGTAGTATATGCAGGTGATGTTGCTAAGCTGCTGCATGTCTAGGGTGGGTTATTTGTCCAAGAATTCCACTCTCAGCTGCTGCAACTCCAATGCTATGTTTGAAGCTGCATGGTACCTGTATAAGATAGACAAACAAAAGGAGAAATCCCATTGTTGATTCCTGTGCTGCATCTCTACAGCATTCTTATGTTGTTGTTGCTGCATCTCTGTAATGTAGTTGCTGCTTCTTATGTGCCTGGTATTTAGGAGTGTTGCTGTGATGATGAGGTCCAAGTAAGCCAAGTAGTTGTCTCCCTTAGTGTGAGGATCTATGGACCTGTACAGACAAACAAGACCAACAAGCCACTGCTCCCTCATTAGGCTTAAGTCGGCTAACTTTTTCAAGGTCGCTCGACTAACGTCTCCAATTATCCGTTTTAGTTGAAACTTATTGGACTCTTCAAATACAATATTTGTTGTAATCCTGCAACTTTTGGAGGCCTTTTTCATAATCTGGAAGCTCCAATTTGTGAAATGCTCCATCTTGAGACTTAAGTCGGCTAACTTTTTCAAGGTCGCTCGACTAACGTCTCTAATTATCCTTTTGAGCTGAATCTTCTTGGGCTCTGCAGGAGTTATATTTTCTATAATCTTGCATAATTTGGAGTCATTTTGGTGTAGCATAGTGTATTTGTTGAAAGTTGCTGGTTGCTTCTGGTCTTTGTTGTTGTTGCTGATTGGCTGCTGCTGTTGATCAGTTGCAGTCACTGTTGCTGCTGTATTGTGGTATATGCAAGTGATGTTGTTGAGATGCTGGTGCAGGAACTCCAAACTCAGCTGCTGCAACTCCAATCCAAGGCTCAAAGTATTATGATACCTGCACAAAGAGGCACCCAACAGGAAACAAAATTGGAACTTAAGCTTCATTTTTGATGGCCGTTGAGTGTGGATCCATGTGTTGGATGTTGGGTTGCTGGTATGGATTGGTGTTGCTGTATGCTTCTGTGTGTTGTGGTAGTTGGAAGTTCTTGTTCTTTGAGGGTGCAGCTGTGTAAAGTACCTGCACCAGGTAAACAAACAAGAAGACACCACTACTCTAGCTCTTACTTCTAGATGTATGTTAGTAATACTACTGAAGCAGTAAACAAGGGAGGCTCTCCCCTTACAATAGGTGATAACTAGGTGGAATAAGGAGTAAAACAAATTACAAATAGATAGTCTATTACACATTTGAGAAATATTTTAATCAAGAAGATAGTTTGATCTTTTTTAGAGTTTTCCTTCTGAAACTTGCCATTCCTAGCTTGTCCATCTTGATGTAGCCCTTTGTTTCCTATGGTAGCTGCTGGAGGTTGTAGAAGTGTTGTGTATCATTGAACCTGTGGCTTCATTTTGATAAGGTATCTGCAGGATGGTTTGCTTCTCTGAAGATATGTTTGCACTGAAAGAGTTCCAATTGTTGGACCAAAGATTGTAGCTTTGTAACATATCTGTGAATGCTTCAGGGTGGTTTGAGGTCTTGTTTCAGCCACTTAGTCAATAGTTCTGAGTCAACTTCCAATATCACTCTATTATATCCATGTTGGAGACACCAATTGAGGCCAATAGCTGCTGCTTGCACCTCTGCCTGGTTATTAGTACCCATTCCCAATGGAGTAGCAAAGGCATATATTAAGTTACCATTATGATCTCTTAATATTCCCCCAGCTCCAATTTTCCCAGGGTTGTCTAATGCACTCCCATCAGTATTCAGTTTCACAATGGAAGATGGAGGTCTGATCCACATAACTTTGGTCACTCTCATGTCTTGTTGGCACTATTCTATCATAGGAACCAGTTCCTTCCAGCTCTGAGGCCACTTAATGTAAGGGTAAGCAGTGTTTATCAGCATGTATAGGTCCTTGACTATGGAGAATTTAACTCTAGTAGTACTAGATTTGTTTCCTCCATATTTACTTGCACATCTATTCTTCCATATATGCCAACAAATAAAGATAGGAGTGGCCTGCAACATGATCTTATGAACCTCATTATTGGACTTGGCAGTCCACCACTTCATCAGGATGCTTCTCAAGGGGCAGGTCCCTTGCATTATCCCCCATGATCTAGAGAAGTGTTGCCAAATATGCTTGGCAAAATTTCCTGAAGAAAATATGTGATCTACATTGTCCAATCCTGGTCTGTAACAACAAGAACATGCTGCTGGTACTACTCCAAATTGGACAAGTTTATCATTAGTAGGGAGTTTCTGTCTCAGAGCTCTCCATAGTAGAAAAGATACTCTGAAGGGAATGTTAGTGTGCCAAGTGCACCAATCAGTCAGGGTCTTGGCTCTTTTCTTCCTAACTAGTTCCCAGGCTGATTTAGAAGTGAAGTTGCCATGTGAAGTCAACTTCCAGCAAGCTTGATCAGCTGTGTTAGGGTGATAGTCTATCTCAGTGTCTAGTATCTGCTGCACCAGCTGAGGAGGGGCATATTTTCTGATTTTCGGCACATTCCACTCCCCATTCTCAATATATTCAGATACTCTAGTATTGTTGAGTCTAGGTAGATGGTTGTTATGATAAGCTAGGGGGCCACTACCCAGCCAATCATCCCACCAGAAACTGCTTGTACCTGAGTTGATATGCCAGTGTATATGTGGCTCAATATCAATTTTATTATCCATCATGTGCTTCCACATAATAGACTGACATGTTCCCCATTTGTTTATCACAGGATGAGCCCTCTAGCAGTACTTTAGCCTTCAGAAATTCTCCCCATAAAGTCTTCTTAGACCTGAAGGTCCACCATTGTTTGTATTGCAAAGCTAAGCACACATCTTGTATTTTCTTTATACCAATACCCCCTTCCTCCATAGGATAGCTGAGGGTCTCCTATGATGCCCAGTGATATTTCTTCTTCTCCTTGTCCCATCCCCAGAAAAAGTCAGCTATGAGGCCTCTGATCTGATTCATAGTGGTAGCAGTAGGTCTGATTGCAGACAACAAGTGGATTGGTAGTGATTGCAGCACTGATTTCACCAATGTTGCTCTGCCTCCATAGCTCAACACTTTAGTCTACCATCCTCTGATTTTGCTTAGAACGTTGGACACCATACTTGTATAGTAAATGATTCTCTACCTTCCAATGTAGAGTGGACATCCCAGGTAAGTAATGGGACCATGTGTACACTTAAAGCCTGTGATACTACCTATCCTTTCAATAACATCTGGATTGGTATTAAGAGGAAGCATGAACTGGCTCTTGTCCTTGTTGATTAGCTTTCCTGAAGTAGTTTCATAAGCCTTCAAAGTCTTGGTAATAAGATTCATGGAAAAGTTGTTGGTAGCTGTAAAGATGATCACATCATCTCCAAAGCTTAAGTGGTTCACTTGGGGGCCTTTTCTTTCCATATGGAATCTGGTATATAGGTAATGTTGGTGAAGATTATTCAGCATCCTGGATAAAACTTCAGCTCCTATAATGAATAATGCAGGTGATAAGGGGTCTCCTTGCTTGAGACCTCTTGTGGAATGAAAAAAACCATGCCTTACCCCATTGATGATGACTGAGTACCAGTTGTTGGACATGACCCTCCACACCATATAAATAAAGATTTCTCCAAATCCCATCCTTCTCATGACCATACAAGTGAAGGACCAAGAGACCCTGTCATATGTCTTAGCCATATCCAACTTGATCACTACATTGTCCCCTACATTGGGCCTCTTAATGTTGTGAATAATTTCCTGAGCCAGCATTATATTCTCTGCTATGCTCCTACCTTTAACAAATCCTGACTGGTTGTCTGAAATGAGCTGAGGTAGAATGGGAGCAAGTCTAAGACAAAGTAGTTTGGATATGATCTTGCTAGTGAAATTGCTGAGGGAGATGGGCATGTACTCTGACAGTTTGTTTGGGTGTTCAGTTTTAGGGAGTAGAACCAAACAAGCATGTGATATGTCTCTGGGAATACAGTGACCATTGAAAAAGTGTTGCACTAGCTTCAGTAAATCATCACAAATAATATCCCAGCATGAGTGAAAGAACTTGCCACTCATGCCATCTGGCCCTGTAGCTAAAGTAGGACTCATAGAGAATACTACCTCCTTTAACTCTTCCTTTCTAGGTATGGAATGTAGTAATTCATTCTGCTGATCAGTAACTATCTTTGGGATGCATTTAATCACATCTTCATTGATATATTTCTCCTCAGCAGTAAAGAATTTCTCAAAGTGTGTACAAGCTGCACTTGCAATATTGTCATCACCTTAGATAGAGTTTCCTTGTTCATCACTGATCTGATAGATGAACAACCTTCTTCTTCTCCCTCTGATGATGGCATGGAAGTAATTGGTATTGGCATCTCCATCTTTAAACCAGTGCAATTGAGTTTTTTATTTCAAGATAGACTGATCTATCTTCAAATACCTGATGTACTGGGCATTTATCTGATTTAGCTTAGCTCTGTTATCCTCAGAATTGTCATTGATGATATTCTTTTCAGCTTGTATCACCTGTTCCTCAAACTGCTTGACTGAAGCAAATATATCTCCATATTGATTTCTAGACCAGTGGCTAAGGGTATTAGATACTCTTTTCAGTTTTTGATGGAAGATCCTCATTAGATTTCCATCCACAGGTCTTTCCTAGAAAGATCTTATAGTATCAAGGAAGTTTTCATTATCAACCCAACAGTGTAAGAACTTGAAATATTTGATAGCATGACTTTGTCTTTCAGTACATTCCAGCAGGAGAGGACAGTGATCAGAACCTGTAGAGGCCAGGTGATTAAGAGTGCTCACTGGCATGACCTCTAACCAAGCATCATTGACCATGGCCCTGTCAAGTCTCTTCCATATTATGGCATCTGCATCTCTCTTGTTGCACCATGTGAATTGTTGTCCATGAAAACCAAGATTAGTGTGTCCACAAGCTTCTATGACACTAATGAACTCAAAACTTTTATTCATGTTGTAAGGTTTACCCCCCATCTTTTCTTCAACATGAGTAATTACATTGAAGTCTCCAGTGGTGCACCAAGGTTCTTCCCTATCAGAGAATTGAAGCATCTTTTCCCATAGTTCTCTTCTCATGTAGTCTTTGCATTTGGCATATACAAAGGTAATGAGATATTGTTTAGGCCAAGTTGCATAGCTGATCTTACAGGTAAGCTGCTGTTCATCTTGATCCACAAGATTGCACACACAGTCTTTGTTCCAAAATAGCCATATTTTGTTGTTGGGATTGGACATGGCATTATCCATACCTAACTGAATTCTGTAGAAGTGGAGTTGAGATCTGTTGGAGAAAGGTTCCAGCACTGCAATCATAGAGAGCTTGTGGTAGTCTTTCAACCTTTGTAGTCTGTCTAAGGCTCCTTGAGTATCAATACTCCTTGCATTCCAACAGAGTGTACTGATCATAATAACCTGTGGGATTTAGACCTTGTGTTGATGTTGCTTTTGACTGCAACATTATCTGGGCTGTTGATTAAGCTTTGTTTACTCCTCTTCCTTTCTTGCTTACTTTTGGAGGGTGGATCATTCTTCACCTTTTCTTGCTGAGTTTTCTTCTGCAATATAGCTATCATTGTGGATCTGAATGTCTCCAGTTGATCTTCTTGTTGTGCCTCTTCCCACTGGTCATGGTCTTCCTCATCTTCAGAATGAGTGACCCTATATTCATCAGAGACTCCCTGGGACTTAGCAACCAGTTGGACCTCATCCTCATACACCTTGTCCCTGGATGGGCTGAAAGCCTTAATCAATTGTTCACTCACAGCATCTTCATCCTCATGGTCAATCATTGGTTGATAATCATTATCCTCTTTATTCTCAGATACACACACTGCATATTCATCAACCTTTGTTGCCGGAGCTCCGGCGACTTCTCCGGCGAATTGGTCTCTGACTATTCCGGCGGCCATTTGATCTAAAATTTGGAGGAGAGGGATGCTTTGATGTGGGGAGTAAACCCCTGAGAGGAGCGCCACTCTACAGTCGCCGGAGGAGCTTCGAATCGGTGATCGAGCTTCAGGCGACTCAGTCGCATCTCCTCCAACATTCGCCCTTTGATTTTTCACAATTGGCTGATTCAAAACAGCTGATTTTTGGATATCATGTAGCCCTTGTAGTGTAGAAACATTCCCAATTTTTTGTTCGATTTGAATCAATCCAGCTTTCTCCAAATCGTTTATGTGATGAATCCAGGCGATTTGCTCCTCTGACAGTGCTATAGTGATTGCCGACTGATTTTGCACTTTGGGGGAGCTACGGGTGGAATTTTCCGGTGTTACAACTTGGGTTGTGTTCGTGTCATCGTTATCTTCATTCCCATCTTTTGAATGAAATTTTTCGAGGTCCGGTGGTGGGTCCCACCCCATATTCGTCTTAATGACAATAGTGCCCTTAGTAGAGAGAAAGATGAAAAGTCTGAGGTTCCAGATGAAGTTTTTAGTCCTCATTTATTAGGGACTAGTTATCGAGTTAGTTATTTTTTTTTTCAAATATTTTTTCTATGTTGCATATTGAGGGTGAGCTAGGGACATGTCTTAGCCCCCACCCATTCTTATATGTAGAGGCATCTAGGTTGACAAATGTTTCGAGTCTATGTTGTCATGTGATATTCTTCAACTACTATCCATGGTTTAGACTCTCTTATGATGTTTCCACTTTTACTTTATCTTATGTATCCTTAGGGGTTTCTATCATCGTGTTACGACTAGCCCATGGGGTGGGTCATGACAAGAAACCAGTACAAAAAAAAGAAATCCAAAAGTTCAGACAATTCATAAGCTAGAAAGGAAAAAGGGCATTATTCCCGAAATATGGGTACTCACCAAAAAATAGTAGTAGCCTTCAATGATCAAACTAGCCATAGGGAAAAGAGTGTGGAGCAATGTCGGCCCCTACATGGTAATATCATGTAGGCAAAGAGATGCGTTAGTACTTTGAATATACTAAGTATGTGAGCATGCAATATATGATAGACGTTGAGACATTTACAAGCATAGTACATGAGTGAATGAATGCATGAGAAATCATATATATATATATATATATATATATATATATATATTATGGTAAGATGACCGTAACCGACATTTAAAACCATGCTATCTATTACATAGAATCTAACATAATCCTCTACGCTGGCACGGGGAGACTACTTGTAGCGTAAAACTCTGTCAACTTTAATCATTTCTTTAACTTTAACTTTAAGGTCTATTCGTGGATCCACTAGTTTAAATAACCTATAAGGGCCCCTATGTTGGTACATAGTTAATCAACATGAGACTTTACTTAAGGAGACCTTAGGTCGAGTCCCTATCTACATGCTACATTCAGTGGTAGGTAAATCCCACGAAATAACATTTAAATATCATAATAACATAAGAATTCACGTAACATTAGATATCAATCCATCATTCAATGGAATAGCTTATTAAATCTTTCATTTTATTCAAAATGTGAGAATTATCCTTTCAAACAGAATCCATTCTTTGGCTATGAAGCTCTTTATCATCATTCTTTTATTTCATAAGACTCCCTTTAAAATATAACATTTGCTTTCATAAAACATTTATCGGAGTCAAGCTTTTAATTCAACTTCGTTTCAATCATATGAAACTAGGTGGGTTCACCTCATTAAATCTTCAAACACTTTTAAAACAATGCTAGCATGAATGAGAGTGGTGGAAATTCATCAATTAAAATACCTTAAACAACCCACCAAAATAAATCAAAGCTACTTTCATAACTTCATATAAGAACTTGATAAATCATTCATTCCATGAAATTGAGAGTAAATATATATATATATACATATCAATATCGGTAAATAAGCCTCAAATAAACCATAGTATGTGCATTTGGAATCATCATGTAAAAGACCATAAGGTTTCATCATTTACAATTGAAATACTAAGTTGAGAAAATATTTGGGATCCATAGGTAGAGGAACCCATGGATAAAACCCACAAACCTTGGGGAATGTAAACCTTAATGCAAAACTTAAAAAGAAATGGAGGCTTGGTCTTCTTGGAGTAAAACCCTAGAACCTTTGTTGAAGATGGAGGAGACTTTGAGAGAACTTGGGAGGTTAGGGTTTTGAGTTCTTAGGATGTGAGTGAGAGTGAATGAGTTTAGAAAGACTTAGGGTCCTTTAAATGGGTGCATATTGCCTCTTAAATGACCTCACTTTAAGTTAAAATGCAGGAAAAGACTAAAATGTTCCTTTTTAAATTCTTACTGGACTGGCTTCACAAGGACCCTTTACAGTCAGTGGTGCCCACCACAGCCTGTGGTGGGTTTCTATGGTAAAGGAGTTGGAAAGTATTTTTAAAGCTTGAAGGGTAGGTCTCTGAACTTTCTTCATAAAGACCTTCATGGTCCGTGAAGGACATCACATCCCGTAAAACATGGTTGTGGTGCAGGGCCTACAGGAGGCCTGTGAAATGAATACCATAGAAACACACCACAGTCCATGAAAAGCTCCACGATCCATGGTGTTTGTCTTTGGCCCTTGCCTTTTGGAAATTTCCTAGGGCATTAGGGGGGGTCACTATGGAGGGGTTCACAGCCCGTAGTGCTCACCACGGTCCGTGGTCCCTCATCTTGAACTCTTCCATGCACTAAGCCTCTGAATCACCACCATGGTAGCTTATTATGAGGTATGGTGCATATCATGACCCTTAATGGTGTCACAACCCAACTCCATAGGCCATGATGGGTGTCTGAACTGGATACTCGCATACACCCCTACTAATGATAAATAAACCTATCCCCTGTTTGAATCATAATATATCAATAGGAATGATAACATATAAGATAATGAGGCTATCGTAACATACAGGGTCATCCTATAATAAAACCCACGTGAGCTGAAAAGGTTTCCATGACAAAGGGGACATCCCAAAACATCACCCTAATAGGGACAACTACACATACATACATACGTATACAACCCACAAATATGTCCACCGACCTCTAAGAGTAAGAAAAGTACACATAAGGTAGAACAGGGCCCATGTCGTACCCCTGAATGAACAAAATAAATATATACATCAAGGGACTAGCACCACAGCTAAGCTCTGATACAATGGATCTCTCCCGAACTTACTGATAGGAGTCCTAAGCTGGTGGGTTTCCAAACTATGCGTCAAAACCTGCGCGCATGAAATGCAGCCCCCAAAGAAAGGGGTCAGTACGATATGTGTTCTGAGTATGTAAAGCATAAAATACCACAAAGGGAGTACAGTTTATATAGGAATGTAGAGAATAATATAACAACTCATAAAACCCTATACCTGCGTCTTATAAAATAAAGTCATGCATCTCAAAGTCGTATTTCATACCCGGCCCCATGTGGGACACAGTAAATAATCATACTATCATAATAATCATACCATCATATATCGTACTCAACCCTTTATGGGACTTGGTCGTACCCGGCCCTTTATGGGACACAGTGAATAATCATGTCATCATATATCGTACCCATCCCTTTATGGGACTCGGTGAATAATCATATCATCATATATCATACCCGGCCCTTTATGGGACTCGGTGAGTCATTCATGTCATTGCATTATCATTTCCTCATATAGCATACCCAACCTTTAGTGAGGAACTCGATAGATAATGTAGTGAACTATGTACGATTACGTACCCAGCTCGAGACTCAGTGGTAGAAGGGTTACGGTATACACAAGTAGAGTGTCATGACCCAACCCCATGGGCCGCGATTGGGGCCCGACCTGGACCCCCATTTACGTAACTGTCGACTATAGTCAAATTGGACTATGTATAACATGATACTGCTCACAAAAACCTCAATGGGTTAAAACTTTTTCATGTTCATATAGCCTCCTAGATATAGGAACCCAACACATGAACCCAGTAGGTGATAAAACATTCATACACGTGTGGCCTCTTTCATTTGCATCATGTCATGAAAAGGAAAGCCAGCCGATAAGGTTGCCACATAATAATAGCTTTTACAACATATTGCATAGGAATAACAAAAATAAACTCCTAAATAACCCACACATATATGTCTACAGACCTCTAGGAATAAGAACGACAATACATGGAGAGACAGGGCCCCCATCGTACCCCTGCATAAACAAATATATACATCGTAGGACCAGTACTCAAAAGCTAGGCTTTGAAATAGTGAAGCACTTCCAACATAGCTGAGCGGAAATCCTAAGCTGGCGGATCTCCGAAATGAACATCTGTACCTATGGTCATGAAACGAAGCCCCCCAGGAAAAGGAGGTCAGTACGATACATGTACTGATTATATAAGCATACATAACTGAGATAACAACTGAAACAGAGATGCAGGAAACCAAGTATAGTATTTAATAGGGCACTGTACCTGCATCTCATAAAATAAAGTCATGTATACCATTATCACGTACCGTATCCGGCCCGCTCGGGGACTCGGTGTTACAAACACATCATCTATCATGATAGGCATATGTATATTATTAGCATTGTGGAACGTATAGCCTGATCCATATATATAGCAAGCACATGCTGAGGAACGATGGCCCGATCCATATATTACATGATAATGCCGAGGTACGATGGCCCAATCCATATATATAATGCATAATAATGCCGAGGTACGATGGCCCGATCCGTATAATGCATAATAATGTCGAGGTACGACGGCCCGATCCGTATAATGCATAATAATGCCGAGGTATGACGGCCCAATTTGTATAATGCATAAGCTGTCGTGGAACGTACGACCCGATCCTTACATAGCAAACTGTGCCGAGGTACGTTCGGCCCGATCCATATATATATATATAATAATGCATATACGTGCACACAAAAATCTGTAACATATCAAACATCCCTTAGATACCATCATAAAGCATGTTCAAAAGCCCCTAGGTATAGGAGCTTATACATCCCAACACTATTCAACCTATAGGAGGCTCAAGGGTCGTAGTTCAACTAATTCAAGGCCCTTATCATTCAAAAGTGGGTACAAGTTATGAGTTACGTCCAGAATCTATAAATGGAGCTATCTCCAAATCCATGTTCTATAGTACCTATCGTCCAGTATTTCTAGAAGTAGGAAAAGACAAGCTCTACATGTACCATTTCCTATCACATGAAAGACTTTGAAAAAGTAATGCTCAACTTGTTACAGGAGTTCTAATCAGTTGGAAGTGAAAAAGAGTCTTAACTCACCGTCAGAGTTTTAAGAGTGGAATAACTTCAAACTTCATATACACAATACTTACATCTCAGTCATGACATCAGAGAGGAAGAATAACTTTACATACACTAGCTCTCAGCATATAGAAAACTTGAGGAATGGAAGCTTAACTACTTTAAGAGTCTTAACATTCAACAGTGAACACGAATTATGAATCATGAATCATGTCTAGAGCTCATGAATAGATTTACTCCAAGATTCATACACATATCACTTGTCACTTAGATCTAATACATGCCTAAAAGAAAGAACAGATAGGCTTTACATACTTATACCAAAACATGCCAAAAGAAGGAATAGCTTTACATACCTCGTATGGACTTCTCTTAATCATGTCCACGTCGTCGTCCTCCAAACCTATTTAACATGGAAGTAATATGAGTATCAACCCTTTTTAAATTTCCATCATCTTAGGTTACACCTTAGTATTAATGGAGTATATTTCCTTAGTCGTTTCCTCGACTAGTTTTGTTATTCGCTAAGGCGTCGACGAAAATTGGGCAGCACCTCCCCTATAATGTGCCCTATCCGAATTTATGATTAGGTCCCTAAGACCTACATCCAACCAACAACAACAAATTTCAGCATATTTTTATGCAATTCACACCAACAATATACAACATAAACTCCAAACGACTTATTCAAAAATACGATATCACAATAGGGCGTCTTAGCCTTTATTTTGTAACACCCTTAATTATACGAAACGAGGGGTCATGTGGATTCAAACAGAAGAACCCTAACCCACATTAGAACATATTTAGTCCCTGCAACAACACATCACACCCCTGCAGCAGCACCCCACACATACAACACCCCATTTCGACTACAATTTAACTACGACGACTTCAATTTCGATTGTTTCTATCGTCGAGCATTTACATGACTTTTTTTATACTTACAGCAGTATAAAAGGTGTAAAACACACTAAATAACAACCCCATAAACTTCAAATTATAAGGTAAAACCTTACCTTTCCCGAAATTGGCCAAAACACGCCAAAACCCGCCTCGGAAAATCTTTTGATGTGCTGAAACGGAGTGGACTGTTTTCTGTCCGTTTGGTGCTGCTCCAAACCTTAAATTTACATTATTAAAACCCTAATAACATTTAAAAACCCTTAACAAAACGTGGGAGAAGATAATCAAGCCATATCTTATCAAATGGCCTTCCAAACACGCTGAAAATTAACTTCGGAACCTCCTTGACGCGGCTGAAATGTTGTGGCTGCTTGTTACTCGTTTTTGCATCCCCAAGTAGGTAATATACATTGTTAAACACCTCCAATTGATATAATAATACCTTATCTAATTAATTTATGAAGCGAAATCGGGACATACCTATTTTTCTCCTCTAAGCCGTCATGTTTTTCTCTCTTGTTCTAGGGTTTGTTCTTGAGTTTTTGCTGCAGCTTAATGGATCAGAACTGAAGTATAAGACACCTATAGATGTATATATGTGGTCCTAGGAGGTGACACGTGTCATTCCCACATGGTGACACATGTCCAGCCTCTATTCCATGCCTTACCCCTAGGCTGCCACGTGTTCTTGTGGGCACCTACTTGAACCTAATTAGGTGGGTCACCTACTTGATTGAGGTGCTACCACGTGTTGCTCCTCCATTGGCTTCCACGTGTCGTCTTTTCCCCTTCCTCGTGGGTTCGTAATCTCGTCTTATTTTAGGAGCATATGTAATCCATGCTACGTAAGCTTGGTATGTCCTTAAGCAACTCAAGAATGTAAGACATCTAAGTTGGTAGCTTACGTAGGTAAATCGAGTCCTATGACTCATTTCTTGGCCTCCAACTCCTTTCGAATTTTTATAACCCTATTTCCAATCTTCCTTATTATGAAGCATTTCGTTCTCCTTTCCTTGGAGTTATTTGATAGCATTATTAACTATCCGACTCACATAACGACTTTTTAAAAACTTAAGAGCCTTCCCAAAAACTTGAGAAGCTTAAGAAGTATTCTAAGGTACCAAAATACGGGGTGTAACATCCTTTCCCACTTTAGAACATTCGTCCCGGAATGTTAACTAGCCTCATAAGGTCTTACGAGTGCTTCAGGATTCTCCTGTACTGGCTTCCGTTCATAGGCCTTGTATTAACTCATATGGTCTATTTAAGAAGGTAGATTACCTGTAGGCATAGGGAACAGGTGATATTTCTTTTCCATTTCTTCTTTCCAGTTCCTTTACCACACATCATATTGCACCCTTTACACAAACATGTGTAGGAGCTTAAAGTAGCCTGAAAGATGCTTTAGCATCACCATACTAGTTTGTACGTAAACCTGTGTCGTTTCTTACTTCCTTCCTTTACTTACCCTTGAGTTTCCTCATATTCCAGTATAGGAGAGATCTCTCATCCTTTCCTTGTTTTGCTGCTTGTACACCACAATATTAGTAGTCAGTAACTTTGTTACCAACATCTTACCTTCAGTCGAGTATAGCCTGGCTATTCCTTATAGTATGTTTAAGTTCTCATCGTAATTCTCTTGTTGTATTCATCCCCTTTATATGCACCTATTCTTTGATGTCATACTATTCAAGTCCTTACTATTAATTCGCTGCACTATCTCCGGTATCATGGCTTCTATTCGTTTATTGCTGTACTTTAGATCTTATTAACTCGTGCTAGTATGGGATCTTACTTGAAGCCACTTCCCCCCTTTAGGGTGTACCCATGTCACTATCTGTTGTGTTCTACCTTACGCCCTTATTTCCAATTTTCCAATACGTATGATTCTTTTCCAACACATTCGGTATACTGCACCATACCTATGCCTTCCTTTATATCTTCCATACCTTTGGTTGCCCAGGTACGACAACTTAACACAATCATGAGGTGCTAATCCAGTCTAATTATGGGTACTCGAGTGACGTAGCAATTTATTCGAAGCCACTTTCTCACAAGGCTTTACTTATTTTCATATCTATCCTCATTATATTCACATCATATCCTGTTCGCATTCTACCCCATAGTATAGCACTTCTTAACCTTTTTCACGATTCTTACTGTGGGTTACTTACCCTTCTTGGTTAGTCTTATTCTTAATATATCGTTCTATCCAGAACTACTAGTCTTTCCTAAATCATTTTCCTTTTATTTCAAGGAAAATTTGGGCAGAATTTCCTCTGTATTCCTTACTATCTCAACACCTACACGTAGAAAATGCCAACAATGCCTCACAGGGGTAATACACATAAAGATACATATATACGTATCATATCACGTCATATCGCAGCCTCACAGGGCGCCCAATATCAACAATAGTATAAACTGATGGACTTACCTCGTATGTCCAACTCGAACTGCACCTGTTTAGACTTTCCGACTACTTTTCCTTTCAATTTTCAACTTTACATGTCAACCGTAATTCAATACCTTACCTGGCACCTATCATTCGTGCCTTGCTTACCTGCGTGCTGTGTAACTTCCAATATCATCAGTAACCTCCTTATATTGATGTTGTCCTTCTGCTGAAATCCCAAGTTAGTATGAGGAATTTCATTCCCTATGACTCGGCTCTATCGCACGATCGTAGATATGAAAGAAAAGTAACATCCTAAATGTCCTGTAGCCTCTTGTCTATAGATGTGGTGCACAACACACCGATAAACAAGACTCTACAAGACACAGTCTGTAGACACTCCAAAGACGAACTGCTCTGATACCACTTATGTCATTATCCAACCCCGTGGGCCGCGATTGGGCTTGACCTGGACCCCCATTTACGTAACTGTCGACTACAGTCAAATTGGACTATGTATAACGTGATACTGCTCACAAAAAACCTCAATGGGTTAAAACTTTTTCATGTTCATATAGCCTCCTAGATATAGGAACCCAACACATGAACCCAGTAGGTGATAAAACATTCATACACGTGTGGCCTCTTTCATTTGCATCATGTCATGAAAAGGAAAGCCAGCCGATAAGGTTGCCACAACATAATAGCTTTTACAACATATTGCATAGGAATAACAAAAATAAACTCCTAAATAACCCACACACATATGTCTACAGACCTCTAGGAATAAGAACGACAATACATGGCGAGACAGGGCCCCCGTCGTACCCCTGCATAAACAAATATATACATCGCAGGACCAGTACTCAAAAGCTAGGCTTTGAAATAGTGAAGCACTTCCAACATAGCTGAGCGGAAATCCTAAGCTGGCGGATCTCCGAAATGAACATCTGTACCTATGGGCATGAAACGAAGCCCCCCAGGAAAAGGGGGTCAGTACGATACATGTACTGATTATATAAGCATACATAACTGAGATAACAATTGAAACAGAGATGCAGGAAACCAAGTATAGCATTTAATAGGGCACTGTACCTGCATCTCATAAAATAAAGTCATGTATACCATTATCACGTACCGTATCCGGCCCGCTCGGGGACTCGGTGTTACAAACACATCATCTATCATGATAGGCATATGTATATTATTAGCATTGTGGAACGTATAGCCTGATCCATATATATAGCAAGCACATGCTGAGGAACGATGGCCCGATCCATATATTACATGATAATGCCGAGGTACGATGGCCCAATCCATATATATAATGCATAATAATGCCGAGGTACGATGGCCCGATCCGTATAATGCATAATAATGTCGAGGTACGACGGCCCGATCCGTATAATGCATAATAATGCCGAGGTATGACGGCCCAATTTGTATAATGCATAAGCTGTCGTGGAACGTACGACCCGATCCTTACATAGCAAACTGTGCCGAGGTACGTTCGGCCCGATCCATATATATATATATAATAATGCATATACGTGCACACAAAAATCTGTAACATATCAAACATCCCTTAGATACCATCATAAAGCATGTTCAAAAGCCCCTAGGTATAGGAGCTTATACATCCCAACACTATTCAACCTATAGGAGGCTCAAGGGTCGTAGTTCAACTAATTCAAGGCCCTTATCATTCAAAAGTGGGTACAAGTTATGAGTTACGTCCAGAATCTATAAATGGAGCTATCTCCAAATCCATGTTCTATAGTACCTATCGTCCAGTATTTCTAGAAGTAGGAAAAGACAAGCTCTACATGTACCATTTTCTATCACATGGAAGACTTTGAAAAAGTAATGCTCAACTTGTTATAGGAGTTCTAATCAGTTGGAAGTGAAAAAGAGTCTTAACTCACCGTCAGAGTTTTAATAGTGGAATAACTTCAAACTTCATATACACAATACTTACATCTCAGTCATGACATCAGAGAGGAAGAATAACTTTACATACACTAGCTCTCAGCATATAGAAAACTTGAGGAATGGAAGCTTAACTACTTTAAGAGTCTTAACATTCAACAGTGAACACGAATTATGAATCATGAATCATGTCTAGAGCTCATGAATAGATTTACTCCAAGATTCATACACATATCACTTGTCACTTAGATCTAATACATGCCGAAAAGAAAGAACAGATAGGCTTTACATACTTATACCAAAACATGCCAAAAGAAGGAATAGCTTTACATACCTCGTATGGACTTCTCTTAATCATGTCCACGTCGTCGTCCTCCAAACCTATTTAACATGGAAGTAATATGAGTATCAACCCTTTTTAAATTTCCATCATCTTAGGTTACACCTTAGTATTAATGGAGTATATTTCCTTAGTCGTTTCCTCGACTAGTTTTGTTATTCGCTAAGGCGTCGACGAAAATTGGGCAGCACCTCCCCTATAATGTGCCCTATCCGAATTTATGATTAGGTCCCTAAGACCTACATCCAACCAACAACAAAAAATTTCAGCATATTTTTATGCAATTCACACCAACAATATACAACATAAACTCCAAACGACTTATTCAAAAATACGATATCACAATAGGGCGTCTTAGCCTTTATTTTGTAACACCCTTAATTATACGAAACGAGGGATCATGTGGATTCAAACAGCAGAACCCTAACCCACATTAGAACATATTTATGCCCTGAAACAACACATCACACCCCTGAAGCAGCACCCCACACGTACAACACCCCATTCCGACTACAATTTAACTACGACGACTTCAATTTCGATTGTTTCTATCGTCGAGCATTTCCATGACTTTTTTTATACTTACAGCAGTATAAAATGTGTAAAAAATACTAAATAACAACCCCATAAACTTCAAATTATAATGTAAAACATTACCTTTCCCGAAATTTGCCAAAACACGCCAAAACCCGCCTCGGAAAATCTCTTGATGTGCTGAAACGGAGTGGACTGTTTTCTGTCCGTTTGGTGCTGCTCCAAACCTTAAATTTACATTATTAAAACCCTAATAACATTTAAAAACCCTTAACAAAACGTGGGAGAAGATAATCAAGCCATATCTTATCAAATGGCCTTCCAAACACGCTGAAAATTAACTTCGGAACCTCCTTGACGCGGCTGAAATGCTGTGGCTGCTTGTTACTCGTTTTTGCATCCCCAAATAGGTAATATACATTTTTAAACACCTCCAATTGATATAATAATACCTTATCTAATTAATTTATGAAGCGAAATCGGGACATACCTATTTTTCTCCTCTAAGCCGTCATGTTTTTCTCTCTTGTTCTAGGGTTTGTTCTTGAGTTTTTGCTGCAGCTTAATGGATCAGAACTGAAGTATAAGACACCTATAGATGTATATATGTGGTCCTAGGAGGTGACACGTGTCATTCCCACATGGTGACACATGTCCAGCCTCTATTGGGCCACGGATCCATGCCTTACCCCTAGGCTGCCACGTGTTCTTGTGGGCACCTACTTGAACCTAATTAGGTGGGTCACCTACTTGATTGAGGTGCTACCACGTGTTGCTCCTCCATTGGCTTCCACGTGTCGTCTTTTCCCCTTCCTCGTGGGTTCGTAATCTCGTCTTATTTTAGGAGCATATGTAATCCATGCTACGTAAGCTTGGTATGTCCTTAAGCAACTCAAGTATGTAAGACGTCTAAGTTGGTAGCTTACGTAGGTAAATCGAGTCCTATGACTCATTTCTTGGCCTCCAACTCCTTTCGAATTTTTATAACCCTATTTCCAATCTTCCTTATTATGAAGCATTTCGTTCTCCTTTCCTTGGAGTTATTTGATAGCATTATTAACTATCAGACTCACATAACGACTTTTTAAAAACTTAAGAGCCTTCCCAAAAACTTGAGAAGCTTAAGAAGTATTCTAAGGTACCAAAGTACGGGGTGTAACATCCTTTCCCACTTTAGAACATTCGTCCCGGAATGTTAACTAGCCTCATAAGGTCTTACGAGTGCTTCAGGATTCTCCTGTACTGGCTTCCGTTCATAGGCCTTGTATTAACTCATATGGTCTATTTAAGAAGGTAGATTACCTGTAGGCATAGGGAACAGGTGATATTTCTTTTCCATTTCTTCTTTCCAGTTCCTTTACCACACATCATATTGCACCCTTTACACAAACATGTGTAGGAGCTTAAAGTAGCCTGAAAGATGCTTTAGCATCACCATACTAGTTTGTACGTAAACCTGTGTCGTTTCTTACTTCCTTCCTTTACTTACCCTTGAGTTTCCTCATATTCCAGTATAGGAGAGATCTCTCATCCTTTCCTTGTTTTGCTGCTTGTACACCACAATATTAGTAGTCAGTAACTTTGTTACCAACATCTTACCTTCAGTCGAGTATAGCCTGGCTATTCCTTATAGTATGTTTAAGTTCTCATCGTAATTCTCTTGTTGTATTCATCCCCTTTATATGCACCTATTCTTTGATGTCATACTATTCAAGTCCTTACTATTAATTCGCTGCACTATCTCCGGTATCATGGCTTCTATTCGTTTATTGCTGGACTTTAGATCTTATTAACTCGTGCTAGTATGGGATCTTACTTGAAGCCACTTCCCCCCTTTAGGGTGTACCCATGTCACTATCTGTTGTGTTCTACCTTACGCCCTTATTTCCAATTTTCCAATACGTATGATTATTTTCCAACACATTCGGTATACTGCACCATACCTATGCCTTCCTTTATATCTTCCATACCTTTGGTTGCCCAGGTACGACAACTTAACACAATCATGAGGTGCTAATCCAGTCTAATTATGGGTACTCGAGTGATGTAGCAATTTATTCGAAGCCACTTTCTCACAAGGCTTTACTTATTTTCATATCTATCCTCATTATATTCACATCATATCCTGTTCGCATTCTACCCCATAGTATAGCACTTCTTAACCTTTTTCACGATTCTTACTGTGGGTTACTTACCCTTCTTGGTTAGTCTTATTCTTAATATATCGTTCTATCCAGAACTACTAGTCTTTCCTAAATCATTTTCCTTTTATTTCAAGGAAAATTTGGGCAGAATTTCCTCTGTATTCCTTACTATCTCAACACCTACACGTAGAAAATGCCAACAATGCCTCACATGGGTAATACGCATAAAGATACATATATACGTATCATATCACGTCATATCGCAGCCTTACAGGGCGCCCAATATCAACAATAGTATAAACTGATAGACTTACCTCGTATGTCCAACTCGAACTGCACCTGTTTAGACTTTCCGACTACTTTTCCTTTCAATTTTCAACTTTACATGTCAACCGTAATTCAATACCTTACCTGGCACCTATCATTCGTGCTTTGCTTACCTGCGTGCTGTGTAACTTCCAATATCATCAGTAACCTCCTTATATTGATGTTGTCCTTCTGCTGAAATCCCAAGTTAATATGAGGAATTTCATTCCCTATGACCCGGCTCTATCGCACGATCGTAGATATAAAAGAAAAGTAACATCCTAAATGTCCTGTAGCCTCTTGTCTATAGATGTGGTGCACAACACACCGATAAACAAGACTCTACAAGACACAGTCTGTAGACACTCCAAGGATGAACTGCTTTGATACCACTTCTGTCATGATCCAACCCCGTGGGCCGCGATTGGGCTTGACCTGGACCCCCATTTACGTAACTGTCGACTACAGTCAAATTGGACTATGTATAACGTGATACTGCTCACAAAAAACCTCAATGGGTTAAAACTTTTTCATGTTCATATAGCCTCCTAGATATAGGAACCCAACACATGAACCCAGTGGGTGATAAAATATTCATACACGTGTGGCCTCTTTTATTTGCATCATGTCATGAAAAGGAAAGTCAGACGATAAGGCTACCACAACATAATAGCTTTTACAACATATCGCATAGGCATAACCAAAATAAACTCCTAAACAACCCACACACA
Organism: Solanum dulcamara; assembly: GCF_947179165.1. Taxonomy (NCBI): domain Eukaryota; kingdom Viridiplantae; phylum Streptophyta; class Magnoliopsida; order Solanales; family Solanaceae; genus Solanum; species Solanum dulcamara. The sequence goes on from NC_077239.1 coordinate 53,524,856, forward strand.
TATATCTACAGACCTCTAAGAATAAGAACGACAACATATGGCGGGACAGGGCCCCCGCCGTACCCCTGCATAAACAAATATATACATCGCAGGACCAGTACTCAAAAGCTAGGCTCCGAAATAGTGAAGCACTTCCAACATAGCTGAGCAGAAATCCTAAGCTGGCGGATCTCCGAAATGAACATCTATACCTGCGAGCATGAAACGCAGCCCCCCGAGGAAAAGGGGGTCAGTAGGATACATGTACTAAGTATATAAGCATACATAACTGAGATAACCACTGAAACAGAGATGCAGGAAACCAAGTATAGCATTTAATAGGGTACTGTACCTGCATCTCATAAAATAAAGTCATGTATACCATTATCACGTACCGTATCCGGCCCGCTCGGGGACTCGGTGTTACAAACACATCATCTATCATGATAGGCATATGCATATTATTAGCACTGTGGAACGTATAGCCCGATCCATATATATAGCAAGCACATGCCGAGGAACAACGGCCCGATCCATATGTCACATGATAATGCCGAGGTACGATGGCCTGATCCATATATATAATGCATAATAATGTCTAGGTACGATGACCCGATCCGTATAATGCATAATAATGTCGAGGTACGACGGCCTGATCTGTATAATGCATAATAATGCCGAGGTACGATGGCCCGATCCGTATAATGCATAATATATCCTGGAGCGTACGATCCGATCCTTACATAGCAAACTGTGCCGAGGTACGTTCGGCCCGATCCATATATATATATATAATAATGCATATACGTGCACACAAAAATCTGTAACATATCAAACATCCCTTAGATACCATCATAAAGCATGTTCAAAAGCCCCTAGGTATAGGAGCTTATACATCCCAACACTATTCAACCTATAGGAGGCTCAAGGGTCGTAGTTCAACTAATTCAAGGCCCTTATCATTCAAAAGTGGGTACAAGTTATGAGTTACGTCCAGAATCTATAAATGGAGCTATCTCCAAATCCATGTTCTATAGTACCTATCGTCCAGTATTTCTAGAAGTAGGAAAAGACAAGCTCTACATGTACCATTTCCTATCACATGGAAGACTTTGAAAAAGTAATGCTCAACTTGTTACAGGAGTTCTAATCAGTTGGAAGTGAAAAAGAGTCTTAACTCACCGTCAGAGTTTTAAGAGTGGAATAACTTCAAACTTCATATACACAATACTTACATCTCAGTCATGACATCAGAGAGGAAGAATAACTTTACATACACTAGCTCTCAGCATATAGAAAACTTGAGGAATGGAAGCTTAACTACTTTAAGAGTCTTAACATTCAACAGTGAACACGAATTATGAATCATGAATCATGTTCAGAGCTCATGAATAGATTTACTCAAAGCTTCATACACATATCACTTGTCACTTAGATCTAAGACATGCCCAAAAGAAAGAACAGATAGGCTTTACATACTTATACCAAAACATGCCAAAAGAAGGAATAGCTTTACATACCTTGTATGGACTTCTCTTAATCATGTCCACGTCGTCGTCCTCCAAACCTATTTAACATGGAAGTAATATGAGTATCAACCCTTCTTAACTTTCCATCATCTTAGGTTACACCTTAGTATTAATGGAGTATATTTCCTTAGTCGTTTCCTCGACTAGTTCTGTTATTCGCTAAGGCGTTGACGAAAATTGGGCAGCACCTCCCCTATAATGTGCCCTATCCAAATTTCTGATTAGGTCCCTAAGACCTACATCCAACCAACAACAACAACTTGCAGCATATGTTTAAGCAATTCACACCAACAATATACAACATAAACTCCTAATGACTTATTCAAAAATACGATATCACAATAGGGCGTCTTAGTCTTTATTTTGTAACGCCCTTAATTATACGCAACGAGGGGTCATGTGGATTCAACCATAAGAAACCTAACCCACATTAGAACATATTTAGGCCCTGAAACAACACATCACACCCCTGAAGCAGCACCCCACACGTACAACACCCCATTCCGACTACAATTTAACTACGACGACTTCAATTTCGATTGTTTCTATCGTCGAGCATTTCCATGACTTTTTTTATACTTACAGCAGTATAAAATGTGTAAAAAATACTAAATAACAACCCCATAAACTTCAAATTATAAGGTAAAACATTACCTTTCCCGAAATTTGCCAAAACACGCCAAAACCCGCCTCGGAAAATCTCTTGATGCGCTGAAACGGAGTGGACTGTTTGCTGTCCATTTGGTGCTGCTCCAAACCTTAAATTTACATTATTAAAACCCTCATAACATTTAAAAACCCTTAACAAAACGTGGGAGAAGATAATCAAGCCATATCTTATAAAATGGCCTTCCAAACACACTGAAAATTAACTTCGGAACCTCCTTGACGCGGCTGAAATGTTGTGGCTGCTTATTACTCGTTTTTGCTTCCCCAAATAGGTGATCTACGTTGTTAATGACCTCCACTTGATATAATAATACCTTATCTAATTAATTTATGGAGCGAAATCGGGACATACCTATTTTTCTCCTCTAAGCCGTCATGTTTTTTTCTCTTGTTCTAGGGTTTGTTCTTGAATTTTTGCTGCAGCTTAATGGATCAGAACTGAAGTATAAGACACCTATAGATGTATATATGTGTTCCTAGGAGATGACACATATCATTCCCATATGGTGACACGTGTCCAGCCCCTATTGAGCCACGGATCCATGCCTTACCCCTAGGCTGCCACGTGTTCTTGTGGGCCCCACCTCCCAAGTAGGTGGGTCATCTACTTGAACCTAAGTAGGTCGGTCAGCTGCTTGATTGAGGTGATACCACGTGTTGCTCCTCCATTGGCTTCGACGTGTCGTCTTTTCCCCTTCCTCGTGGGTTCGTAATCTCATCTTATTTTAGGAGCCTATGTAATCCATGCTACGTAAGATTGGTATGTCCTTAAGCAACTCAAGTATGTAAGACGTCTAAGTTGGTAGCTTACGTAGGTAAATCGAGTCCTACGACTCATTTCTCGGCCTCCAACTACTTTCGAATTTTTATAACCCTATTTCCAATCTTCCTTATTATGAAGCATTTCGTTCTCCTTTCCTTGGAGTTATTTGATAGCATTATTAAATATCCGACTCACATAACGACTTTTAAGAAACTTAAGAGCCTTCCCAGAAACTTGAGAAGCTTAAGAAGCATTCTAAGGTACCAAGTACGGGGTGTAACATAGAGTAGTGAGTAACCATATGCAATTTAAACCATCATTGGAGACTTGTTGAAATAATCAAAATGGACTATCATTCAAAAATTAGGACAATAGCCATAACAAGTACCTTTGGAGTGTCAATATTGTTTGCATCAAAGTAGCACTTTTGAAATCACCTTCTCGTATCAAGGCATAATAAAATATCTTTCAGAAGTCAAGAAATATGCCATCTTAGTGTCTTTGAGAATGGAGAATTCCTTGGGATAACATATACTTCGTCTATTCAATTCATAAAGATCATGCCAAGGAGAAGAAAGGGCTAACTTTACATGCTTACTACTTCCCAATGTATAGAAAAAACTTGAGAAGCAATAGCTCAATTATTGTAATAGTTCTAACATTAAGGAGTTAATAAGAATCATGTTGTCTACCAAAATATGAATTATACCAAATTAGGATGGCTGGAGTCATATACATGTATCAAGTCATAATGATATAAGTTCTAGGAAATTAAGAACATTAGCCCTTCTAGTGTATCTAAGAATATGAGGTTCTTTAGAATTTATGCATCCGTCGTCCGTTGATTTCATATGGATCATGACAAAAGAAATAAGGGATAGGTTTTACATACTCTCTACTTTCCCCTATGTAGTCATCATATACATATGTGTCGCAAACGTACGGCCCGATCCTTAGATCGTAACATATGCCGCGGAACGTTCGGCCCGATCCTTAGATAGTGACATATATCATACTTGGTCCATCAAGGGACTCGGTACCATAAACATTTTATCATAACATCATAACTTATGTCAAAGACATAACAAGAGTGAAGAAGGGTTTCACATACTTATGCCAAAAACATGCCAAGAGAAAGAAGGTAGCTTCACATACCTCTTAGGGACTACTCTTAACCATGTTCGCCTCATCGTCTTTTGAACCTATTTAACATGAAAGTAATAATAAGGTTAATTACCTTTCACTTTCCAATTTCCAACTCTACACCCAAGTACTCATAGGAGTTATTTCCTTATCTATTACCCTCGACTAGTTTGTTACTAGTTCCGAACCTACCAAAAATTGGGCAGCATCTCTCCTATAAATTCAATATCCTCGAGATTTCAACTCGAACACAATGTCAAAAAACATACTAAAAACAACAACCATCAGCATATTTAGAAGTAAATCACTTCAACCTTACACAATACAAGTTCCAAACAACTAGCTCCAAACTACGATACAAAAATAGAGTTTTTAATCTTTGTTTTGCAAAATCTTTAACCATACCAAATGGAGGGTCGTGTGGCTAAAACCAGAAGAACCCACACCCTTGTTAAAAAATATTGAATCCCTGCAACACACAACCCAACCAGCTGCACCCGCAGCACCACAACGACAACCCACTACTTGACTTCGATTTAACGCTAGCGACATCAATTTAGTTTGTTTCTAAGTCAAGCATCCTTGTGAAATTCTTCCACTTACAGCCTCATTTAATACATTTAATATAACCCACAACAAAATCATAAACTTCAATTTTAAAGGGAAAGTCTTACCTTGTCCGAAACTCGCCAAAACTTGCTTCGGAAGTTCCTTTAGCGCGTGAAAATCTTCGTGGCTGTTTGATAATGTTTTAGGCTGATCCAAACCATAAATTTCATTACTAACACCTTCATAACATCATGACTCACCCTAGGTAATTAATTCACAGAATGAAATCAGAGATTTAACTTTTTCCCTCCTCCAAAACCGAAGCTCTCTCTTCTCTCTAGCTCAAGTTTCTCTTCTCTTTTGTTCTAGAAGTTTCTTGAATTTTTTGGATAAAAAGAAACTTAAAGGATAAGGATGACTTAAAAGTCTTCAAACACATCTATATATAGGCTACCTTAAGGGATGATACGTGTCAACCCCTAAGTGGTGACACATGTCAAGCCCTTATAGGGCTAACACATCACCCCCTCCACTTAGGAGCTGCCACGTGGCATGTGGGGCCCACACCCTTTGCTGCAGCTTATTCCATATGGAAATCCCTCATGCTGCCATATGTTACTCTCTCATGGGCTGCCACGTGTTGCTTTCTTTTTCTCCTCGTAGGTTCATAATCTCGTCTTGCTTTACGCACCTATGTAATCCTTACTACATAACCTTGGTATGTACTCAAGTAGCTTAAGCATGTAAGATTTTCAAATTGGTAGCGTACTTAAGTAATTCGAGTCCTACGACTCATTACTTGGCCTCCAATTCCTTTCGGATTCTCATAACCATATTTTCAATCTTTCCTTCTATGGGGTGCCACATTCTTCCTTCCTTAGAGTTGTTTGATAGCGTCATAGATTATATGGCTCACATGACAACTTATAAGAAGCTTACGAACCTTTCAAAAAATTTAAGAAGCTTGAGTAACTTAAGAAACTTTAGAAGCTTAAGAACGTGTTCCAAGGTACAAAAGTATGGGGTGTAACAGATGGCCACCCATGGTCAACACTTGGTACCAGTTTTCTGCATTTTCATTATCTATTTCTTGTTTTAGGTCTTTCCAAATTTACAGGGTCTTACAATATCTACCCCTTAGGAACATTTGTCCTCGAATGAGAATCATTAGCATAGAAAAGTACTTGGCACAAGGACTACCAACCCAACTTGAATACAATGACACTTGAAATGCATAAACATGAATCATTAAACTTAGCATAAAACATGACTTTAAAATTCAACTTCATGAACATGCATGCTTATGAAGACTTAGGAAAACTGAAACATGGAGTTTTAAGCATTTGAGCATGAGTAACTTAGTACCTTAGGCTTGAGTAGAGTGAAAGAGATGAGGGTAATGTTTCATCATATCCGCTTCCGCTTCCCATGTAGCACTTTAAACTTGTTGATTCCTCCAAAGGACTTTGATGGATGCAACTTCATTGTTCCTCCATGGAGTTTTAAGCATTTGAGCATGAGTAACTTAGTACCTTAGGCTTGAGTAGAGTGAAAGAGATGAGGGTAATGTTTCATCATATCCGCTTCCGCTTCCCATGTAGCACTTTAAACTTGTTGATTCCTCCAAAGGACTTTGATGGATGCAACTTCTTTGTTCCTCCATCTCTTAACTTGCCAGTCCAAAGTCTCAACTGGAACCTCTTCATAAGTTAAATTCTCAAATCAAACACCGGATGAACCATAGTCATTTCAAAAGGAAACTCCAACTCATAAGCCACCTTGCCCACACGTTTCAAGATTTAATAACGTCCCATATACCTAGGTCTCAATTTCCCTTTCTAACCAACCTGAACCACATCCTTCATATCTGAAATCTTTAAATACACCCAATAATTCATATTAAACTCAATATCCCTTCTCCTAATATCGAAATAAGACTTTTGGCAATTTTGAGCTATCTTCAACCTTTCTCTAATAACTCTCACCTTCTCCAAAGAATCAAGCACTAAATCGGGACCTAACAAGGCCATCTCACCTACTTCAAACCAGCCAATCAAAAATCTACATCACCTTCCATACAAAGTCTCAAATAGTGACATCTCAATACTCGAGTGGTAGCTATAATTATAGGCAAAATCGATGAGCGGTAGATGATCATCCCAGCTAACACACAAGACCTTAAGATATCCTTTAGTGTTTGAATTGTCCTTTTGGCTTGCCCATCAGTTTGAGGATGGAATGCGGTGCTTAACTTTACCTTAGTACTGAGATACCCTTGAAATAATTTCCAAAAGTTAGAAGTGAATTGGGTACCACGATTCAAAATAATTGACAATGGCACAAAATACAACCTAACCAACTCCTGAATATACAACTTAGCATAATCTTTAGCACTATAAGAAGTCTCGACCAGTAGGAAGTGAGCTAACTTAGTCATTCTATCAACTATTACCCAAATCAAATCATGAAGTTTCGGAGTATAAGGCAAACACACTACAAAATCCATATTCACATCTTCCCATTTCAAAGTAGGTATTTCAATACCTTGAGCTAGGACACCCAACCTTTGATGTTCGACCTTCACTTGTTGGCAATTCGGACATTCGGATACGAACCTTGTTATGTCCTTATTCATGCCACCCCATTAATAAATCTCCTTTAAGTCTCGATACATCTTTATCGAATCGGGATGAATAGACTATGAAGAATTATGAGCCTCCTTCAAAACCAAACTCCTTAGGCCATCAACATCTAGAATACATAACCAACCTTGGTAGTATAATACCCTATCTCGCCCTTATAAAAACACTTCTACCTTTTTTTCTTCTATAAAGCTTTCCAACTCTACAAAAGTTGGGTCAGGGTCTTATTTTGACTTGACGTCCACTATAAAGGATGATTCGGACCCCTTATGAACAATTATACCACCATCATCGAAACCACTCAACTTTACTCCTAATCTATCCAACTGGTGAAAGACTTTCACCAACTCTCTCATATCTTCATCCATATAAGCTACACTCCTCATAAACACTCTACTAAGTGAATTAGAAACCATATTAACTTTACCCGGATGATAAAGTTATCACGACCCAAGCCTAGGGCCGAGATGTGATACGTCAAATAAGACACTCGGAGGTACCTCACCCAAGCCTCTTAGCATTTATTAAGCATTTCATTGGTAATAATAAAAAAATCAAGCAGAAACGTAAAGGATATAGGGACTAAGGGGCTTCACAATAATAAGAGTCAAAGACAACGTAACATTCTTTACTATGTCTAACAATACCTTCTACATTAAGACTTGGCGAGGGTTAAGACATGTCCCTAGCTCATCCTCAAGATTAAGTCAAAAATACCAAACTTGATTAAATGTCTAAACATAACATAAGCTAGATAAGATAGGAGTGTCATTCCAGAAACATAAGAACTTACAAAAGTGGTATCCTTCAATGCTCAACTTAGCCACAGGAAGGAGAGTGTGGAGCGATGCCGATCCCTACATAATGATATAATGTAGGCAAAATTATGTGTTATTACTTTGAATGTACTAAGTATGTGAGTATGCTATGAAATGAAGAACATAAGAGAGAGAGAGAGAGATATGTATAGGCAATATGCATAAGTGAATGCATGCATGAGTAATCATCATGAGAATCCTTAAAACATTCATTTTGTGAGAAAGTGACCATAACCGACATTTATGACCATGCAAGCTACTACATGGAATCTAACATAACTCTCTACGTTGGCATGGGGAGACTGCTTGTTGGGTAAAACTTTGTCAACTTTAAACATTCTTTAATTTTAACTTTAATAGCTAATCGTGAATCCACTAGCCTAAAATAGCCGACAAGGGCCCCTATAGTGGCATATAGTTAATGCAACATAAGACTTTACTTAAGGATTCCTTCGGTCAGCCCCCATCTACATGCTACATTCGATGCTACGTCAAGTCCCTCGGGATAACATTTAAATATTAACAGAACATAAGCATTATGTAATGTTAACATTAAAACATCAATCGGTGGTATAGCTCATTAAAACCGTTCATTTAATTCAATATGAGAATTTTCCTTTCATATTGAAAACTTACTTTGGCAAAGAAGACCTTCATCAATCAATCATTTGATAAAGACTCTTTTTCATAAGCATTTACTTCATAACATTCATTTGAAGTTAAACTTCATTTCAACTTTGTTTTATCATACGAAACTAGGTGGGTTCATTCCATAAAAACCTTGCAATGCCTTTAAAAAATTCTTGCATGCATGAGAGTAATGGCAATGCATAAAATAGTCATTCTTAAAGCAACACACCATATATGTCTTAAAATTCTTTTCAAGCCTTCATATAGGCACTTTAATAAAATTGTAATTTCTTGAAATCAAGAGTCAATATACATCAATATATGTAAGGAAACTTCAACTATATCATGATCTATGCATTTAAAGTCATCATGTAAAACCCTTAAGATTTCATCATTTTGAATTGAAATGCTAGGTTGAGAAAAAAATTGGGCTCCATGGGTGGGAGGACCCATGGATGAAAACCCACCTACCTTGAGGGAAACCAAATCCCTAAGAATACTTGAGGAAGAAAGGAGACTTGAATGCCTTGAATTTGAAAACCTCCCTAGTCTTGGCTTGAAGCCCTTGAAAGAACTTGAGAGGGGAGGATTTGTGTTGGAGAAGTTATTGTGAAAGAAATGAGGGTTTTGAAGGGTCTAGGGTGTTTAGATGGGTGAATTATTTCCCTCAAAAGGACACCCCTTTGGGTTAAAATGCAGGAAAAGACCAAAAATGCCCCTTTAAAGATTTGACCGGAAGAGACTTCACGGGGACCCCTCATGGTCCGTGGTGCTTACCCTGGTCTGTGGTAGGGTCCCATGATAAGCGACTTAGAGAAATTTAGAAAAGGAACTTCCAGGGTAGTCTCTGAAGTTTCTTCACGGACACCTTGACGGTGTGTGAAATGCATCACAACCCGTGTAGGGTAACCATGGTGCAGGTCCTATAGGAGGCCTGCAGAAGTGGCCACCACTGACCACTACACGGTTTGTGAAAGTCTCCATGGTCCGTGGCGGTCATTCGTGGACCCTGCCTTGGGAAAATTGTTGAGGACTTTGGGGAGGACACACCACGAAAGGCTTCATGACTCGTGGTGCACACCACGGTCTGTGGTCCTCCATCGTGGTTCGTCCTATGAAGACTAAGCCTCTAAATCTCTACCATGGTTGCACACCATATTCTATGGTGCCTATGTTAGTCCGTGAAGGATTCCGTAGTCAGCTTCTGGTGCAAGTTTTCTGCAACTTTCTGAGAATTCGTCCTTGCTTCCTTAATTTAGGACCTTTTATATTTTTGGGGTCTTACAATATCTCCCCATTGGAAACATTCATCCTCGAATGAGAATCATCGACATAAAAAAGGACATGGCACGAGGACTAGCAACACAACATATATACAATGATACTTGAAATGCAACAACCATGAGATGTTTAAACTTAAACAGAAAACATAACTTTAAAATTCAAATTCATGAACATGCATGCATATGAAGACTTAGGAAAAACTGAAACATAAAAGTCTTAAACATTTGAACATGAATGACTTATTACCTTAGGTTTGAGTAGAATGAAAGAGATAAGGATAACGTTTCATCATATTCGCTTCTACTTCCCATGTAGCACTTTTGATTCCTCCAAAGTACTTTAATGGAGGAAACTTCTTTGTTCCTTAACCTTTTGACTTACCAGTCCAAAATTTCAACCGGAACTTCTTCATAGGTCAAATTATCCTCAACATTTACTCCTCCAAAGGAACAATGGAGTTAGTGTCTCCCACATATTTTCTCAACATTGTCACATGGAATACCGGGTAAATCATGGTCATTTTTTGAAGGTAGTTCCAACTCATACACAACTTTGCCAACCCTTTTTAGGATTCTATAAAGACATATATACCTAGGGCTCAATTTTTCTTTCTTACCAAACCGAAACACACCCTTCATGGGTAAAACCTTCAAATACACCAAATCACCTATATTAAATTCAAGATCCCTTCTTCTAGTTTTGGAATACAACTTTTGACGACTTTGAGCCATTTTCAACCTTTCTCTAATGATCTTCACCTTCTCCAAAGCATCAATTACAAAATCGGGACCTAACAAAGTGATCTCACCTACTTCAAACCAACCAACCGGGGATCTACATCGTCTCCCATACAATGCCTCAAATGGCTCCATCTCAATACTCGAGTGGTAACTATTATTGTAAGCAAATTTAATGAGCAGCAGGTAATTATCCCAACTCCCTTTGAACTCCAATACGTAAGCCCTTAAAAATCCTTTAGGGTTTGAATTGTCCTTTCAGCTTGCCCATCGGTTTGAGGATGGAATATGGTGCTTAACTTTACTTTAGTACCGAGTCCTTTTGAAATGATCTGCAAAAGTGTGAAGTGAATTGAGTACCACGATCTAAAATGATTGACAATGGCACACCATGCAATCTCATCAACTCCTAAATATACAACTCTACATAATCTTCAGCCCTATAGGAAGTCTTATCCAGTAGGAAGTGAGTCGACTTAGTCATTCTATCAACAATCACCTAAATAGAATCATGTCACTTTCGAGTGTAAGGAAAACCCACTATAAAATCCATATTTCCATCTTCCTATTTCCAAGTACGGATTTCAATATCTTAGGCTAGACTACCCGACCTTTGATGTTCAGCCTTCACTTGTTGACAATTTAGACATTCGTACATGAACCTTGCTATGTCTTTCTTCATGCCACCCCACCAATACAACTCTTTCAAGTATCGATACATTTTCGTCAAACCGGGGTGAATGGAGTATGCAGAATTATGTGCCTTCATCAAGATCAAACTCCTTAGTCCATCCATATCCAGAACACATAACCGACCTTGGTAATATAATACCCTATCTCCCCCTTGTGAAAATACCTCTACTTTTTTTTCCTTCACCAACTTCTTTAAGTCGACAAGTGTTGGGTCAAGATCTTGTTTCGACTTGACATCCACTACCAAAGCGGATTCGAACCCATTTTGGACAACCATACCACCATCATCAGTATCGTGCAACTTCACCCATAATCTAGCCAACCAGTGAACATCTTTCACCAACTCCCTTTTTCCTTCATAAACATGGGTCACACTCTAATAAGTGTATCAGCAACCACAGTGGCTTTACCTAGATGATAATTCATAGTCCTTGAAGAGCTCTAGTCACCTTATTTGTCTTAAATTGAGGTCCTTTTAGGTGAACATTTATTGAAGGCTTTTATGATCAGTATACACATCCACATGTATCATATAGAGGTAGTGCCACTTCAAAGAAAAAACCACGGACACCAACTCAAGATCATAGGTAGGATATTTACGCTCATGTATTTTCAATTACCTAGAAGCATAGGCTACAACCTTACCATTTTGCATTAAGACACAACCCAAACCAATCTTTGAAGCATCACAATAAACCACAAAACCTTCTAATACTTCCGATAGAGTCAAAATAGGAGCAGAGGTAAGTCTATCTTTTAAAGTTTGGAAAATCCTTTCACACTCATCCGTCTATTCAATTTTTCCTTATTTTAAGTCAACTTTGTCATAGGAGATGAGATAGAAGAAAACCCTTCAACGAATCTTGTAACTGGCTAGACCCAAGAAGGTCCTAATATCCAAAGGATATAATAGTATAGGCTAATTCTTGACCACATCCATTTTCTTAGGATCCACCTTAATCCCCTCAAAGGATACTATATGACCGACAAAGGCCACCTCCTTCAACTAAAACTCATACTTACTAAATCTTGCAAACCATTGCCTAACCCTCATTGTTTGGAGCACAACCCTCAAATGATCCTTATGTTCTTCGTCACTCTGAGAGTAGATCAAAACATCATCAATGAATACCACAACAAAGGTATCAAGGTACGGTTTGAACACCCAATTCATTAGGTCTATGAACACCGCTGGTGCATTAGTCAACCCAAAACTCATTACCATAAACTTAAAGTGACCATACCTTATCCGAAATGCCTTCTTGGAAATGTCACACTCTCTTACCCTTAGTTGGTGATAGCCGGACTGAAGGTTGATCTTGGAGAAGTAACTCGCTCGTTGCAGTTGATCAAACAAGTCATCTACCCTAGGAAGTGGATACTTGTTCTTAATAGTCACCTTATTTAATTGTCGGTATTTTATACACATTCAAAGATACCCATCCTTCTTTCTTACAAATAGGACGGGGGCACTCCATGGTGAAATACTTGGCCTTATGAACCCCTTTTCTAACAAATCCTTTAATTATTCCTTCAACTCTGATGGATCCATTCGATAAGGAGGAATAGAGATATGTTGGGTATAGGGGGGAGATCGATACCAAAATCAACTTCTCTTTTGGGAGGAACACCGGGAAGGTCATCAAGAAAGACATCCAAAAACTCATTGACTACGGGGACTGACTCAAGAAGAGGACTTTTGGAGTCGACATCCTTAACCCTCATAATATGGTAAATAAAACCCTTTGCAATCAATTTTTTATTCTTAAGACAATAAATGAATCTACCCTTCACCACCGAATAATGACCCTCTCATTCAAGAATGGACTCATTTGGGAATGAAAACTTGACTCGATGAGTCCTACAATCTATGAAAGCATAAGATGTATGTAACTAATCCATCCCAAGAATGACATCAAAATCTACCATGTCAAGCTCTATAAGATCACAAGGAACGACTTCTTGCAAGATGAACACGGAAAACCCCTATAGATCTTTCTAGCTACAACTGACTCACCCATAGGGGTAGACACCAAATAAGGCTCTACTAATATTTCGGGCAATACATCAAACCTATTAGCTAAGAATGGAGTAATAATACAAGTTTGCACTTGGGTCCAACAATGCATATACTTCAAAAGTAAAGATCCTTAACATACCGGTAATAATGTTTGGTGCTTACTCAACCTCTTGCGTCCCGAGCAAGGCATAGAAATGGTTGGTGCATTGGCCACCTCCTTGAACTTATTTACCTTGAGCAACTTGGCCTTGAGGCCTATTACCACCACCACCCCTACAATCCTTAGCATGGTGAACTGGTTTGCCATATATGAAGCATGCATTTGAGCCTGCCAAACCCTCTCCTTTATGGATCCTCCCATACTTCTTACATGGGGGAAAGTCTTAGGTGCCAATATTCCCTCTTGGGACTATTTGGTTGGGACCTTTGTCCTTTTTGAACTTGGGAGGAGAAGTATTGGTGGAACCTTATTCCATAAATCGTTGCCCACCTTGATTCTTGCCAATGCTACCATAATCGGACCTTTGAGGGTTGGATCCTCCACCATCTACTCTAGCATTCTTGAACCCTCTAAACCTCTCCCTCAACTTCTAATCCTCGAGTTGTTCAGCATAAGTCATCAACTAGGAGATTTCCATCTCCTTGTACACTAAGCTAGAGATGCCAGAAATAAACTTACTCATCCTTGTCTGGGGGTTGGAGACCATATAGGGAGCATACTTGGACAGTCTTGTGAACTTGAGGGAATACTTCCTCACACTCATACTCCCTTGATGAAGGTTAATGAACTCTGGGATTTTGGCCTCCTTAAGATCCAATGGGAAGAAATGGTCTAGAAAGGCACCTTTGAACTCTTCCCATTCTATTGGTCCCCTTTTATCATTCCTCTCAACAATCTATTACTCATACCATACTCGAGCCATACTATTTAGTATGTAAGTCACTAGTTCGACCTTTTTATTCGGTGGCATACCCATGATAGCCACACTCCAGTACACCTCATCGATAAACTTAATAGGGTCCTCATCTATCTTAGAACAATCGAACTCAGGTGGATTAATCCTTTGAAAATCTTGAATCCGAGAGGCCTATTTTTATACTTGAGGAGTAGGGCCACCTTGATGCCCTTAATGGGATATAATTGAGCCAATAATGCGATGATATTGTGGAACTCAACATGAGTTACCCCTCCCTCATGATATGGGATATCTGACATCAGAGGAGCTTGGTCCTCATCGTCAACCCTTGCTCTTGGAGGTGCCCTTCCACGAGGCATTATCAAAAGAACATAAAATTGGTTGTTAGTCAAAGGAAAATTTAGGGCACTCTAAGGCACGACATAAATTAAAAGAAGTGAAGACCTTTCTAAACATCCCAAAGTCTCCTCATATTCATAGTTGTGGCATTCTTCACAACCATGAACAAGACACTATTTGATGCAATATGTTAGACTCTGAGGACTATTTCAAAATCTCATTCTCTGATATCAAGTTTGTCAAAATTTAAGCCTAGGGCCTAGACATGACAAGGTGAATAATACACCCAGAGGTACCTCACCCAAGCCTCTTAGCATTCAATAAGCATTTCATTGGTAATGATAAACAAATCAAGCAGAAATATAAAGGATATAAGGTCTAAGGGTCTTCACAATAATAAGAATCAAATACAACATAACATCCTCTACTATGTACGATAATACCTTTTACATTAAGACTTGGCGGGGGCTAAAACATGTCCCTAGCTCACCCTCAAGATTAAGTCAAAAATAACAAACTTGATTTAAATGTCTAAATAACATAAGCTAGATAATATAGGAGTGTCCTTCCCAGAACATAAGAACTCACCTAAGTGGTAGCCTTCAACGCTCAAATTAGCCACGGGAAGGAGAGTGTGGAGTGACCCCAGTCCCTTCATGGTGATATCATGTAAGAAACAATATGTGTTATTACTTTGAATGTACTAAGTATGTGAGTATGCTATGAAATGAAGAACACAAGAGAGAGATACATGTATAGGCAATATGCATAAGTGAATTCATGCATGATTAATCATCATGTGAATCCTTAAAACATTTATTTTATGGAGATGTGACCATAAATGACATTTACGACCATGCAAGCTACTATATGGAATCCAACATAACCTCCTACATTGGCACGGGGAGACTGTTTGCCGGGTAAAACTCCGTCAACTTTAAACATTCTTTTAACTTTAACTTTAATAGCTAATCATGGATCGACTAGCTTAAAATAGCTGACAAGGGCCCCTATGGTGGCATATAGTTAATGCAAAATGAGACTTTACTTAAGGACCCCTTCGGTCGAGCCCACATCTGCATGTTACATTTGGTGCTAGGTCAAGTCCCACGGGATAACATTTAAACATTAACATAACATAAGCATTATGTAACTTTAACATTAAAACATCAATTGGTGGTATAGCTCATTAAAACCTTTCATTTAATTCAATGTGGGAATTGTCATTTTATATTGAAACCTTACTTTGTCAAAGAAGCCCTCCATCAATCAATCATTTAATAAAGACTCCCTTTCATAAGCATTTACTTCATAACATTCATTTGGATTCTAACTTTATTTCAACTTTGATTTATCATAAGAAACTAGGTGGGTTCATTCCATAAAAACCTTGCAATGCCTTTAAAGAATTCTTGCATGCATGAGAGTAATGGGAATGCATAAAATACTCATTCTTAAAGCAACACACCATATATGTCTTAAAATTCTTTACAAGCCTTCATATAGTAACTTTAATAACATCATAATTTCATAAAATCAAGTCAATATACATCAATATATGAAAGGAAACTTCAATTATATCTTGATCTATGCATTTAAAGTCATCACGTATAAGCCCATAAGATTTCATTATTTTAAATTGAAATGCTATGTTGAGAAAATATTTGGGCTCCATGGGTAGAAGGACCCATGGATGAAAACCCACATACCTTGAGAGAAACTAAATCCCTAAGAATACTTGAGGAAGAAAGGAGACTTGAATGCCATGAATTTGAAAACCCTAGTCTTAGCTTGAAGACCTTGGAAGAACTTGAGAGAAAAGGATTTGTGTTGGAGAAGTTAGAGTGAAACAAATGAAGGATTTGAAGGGTCTAGTGTCTTTAGATAGGTGAATTTTTGCCCTCAAAATGATACCACTTTGGGTTAAAATGCAGGAAAAGACCAAAATACCTCTTTAAAGATCTGACTGGAAAAGACTTCATGGGGACCCTTCACGGTCCGTGGTGCACACCACGGTCTGTGGTGGGGTCCCATGATAAGGGACTTAGAGAAATTCAGAAAAGGAACTTGTAGGGTAGTCTCTGAAGTTTCTTCACAGACACCTTGACGGTCCATGAAATGCATCATGACCCATGTAGGGTGATCATGGTGTAGGTCCTATAGGAGGCCTGTGAAAGTTGCCACCACGGACCACTACACAGTTCGTCAAAGTCTCCACGGCCCGTGGTGGTCTTTCATGGACCCTGCCTTGGGAAAATTCCTGAGATCTTTGGGGAGGTCTCACCAGGAAGGGCTTCATCACTGTCCATGGTACTCCATTGTGGTTCATCCTCTACAGACTGAGCCTCTGAATCTCTACCACGGTCCATGGTGACTACCACGGTCCATGAAGGCTTCCGTGGTCAGCTTCTGGTGCCATTTTTCTGCAACATTCTTAGAATTTATCCTTGGTTCCTTTATTTAGGACCTTTCACATTTTCACGGCCTTACAAATGCACACTCATGTTGTAGTCCTTGAGGATTTCCAGCCACCTCATTTTCCTTAGATTGAGGTCCTTTTGGGTGAATATATATTTGAGACTTTTATGGTCGGTGAACACATCTATATATACCCCAGAGAGGTAATGCCGCCAAATCTTTAAAGCAAAAACAATGGGCACCAACTCACTATCATAGGTAGGGTAGTTACGTTCAAGAACCTTCAATTTCCAGAAGCATAGGCTAAGACCTAACCATTATGCATCAATACACAACCCAGACTAATCCTTGCATCACAATAAACCAAAAACCCTTATAATTCTTTTGGTAGAGTCAAAATAGGAGGGAGGTAAGTCGATCTTTCAAAGTTTAGAAACTCTTTTCACACTCATCCGTCCATATGAATTTTGCCTTCATTTGGCTCATTTTCATCATAGGAGATGAGATGGAAGATAACCCTTCAACAAACCTTCAATAATACCCAGCCAAACCCAAAATGCTCTAATGACCGAATGAGACAATGGTCTAGGCCAATTCTTGACCGCCTCTATTTTCTTAGTATTAACCTTGATCCCATCACTGGACACTATATGACCAAGAAATGCCACCTCCTTCAACAAAAATTTGCACTGACTAAATTTTGCAAGCAATTGCCTATCTCTCAATATTTGAAGCACCATCCTCAAGTGATTCTTATGCTCTTCCTCACCCTGAGAGTAAATCAGGATGTCATGAATGAAAATTGTTACACCCTACACTTTTGAGCTCGGAATTTCCCTTAAGTTCTTAGAAGTTATTATGTGAGCCACATGAGCTATGATATTATCAAACAAATCTAATAAAGAGAGAACGAGATACCCTATAGTAGAGAAGGTTGGAAATAGGGTCAAGAGAAGTCGAAAGGAGTTGGTGTCCAAGTAATGAGTCGTAAGACTCAATTTACCTACGTAAGCTACTAATTTAGAAGTCTTACATATTTAAACTAGTTGGGTACACACCAAGCTTGCGTAGCAAGGATTACATGAGCTTTTAAAATAGGATGAGATTATGAACCCATGAGGAAGAGGAGAAGACGACACATGGCAGCCAAAGGAGCAGCGACACATGGAAGCACCTCAAGCAAGAAGGCGATCCACCTACTAAGGGTCAAGTAGGTGACCCACCTACTTGGGGGTGGGCCCCACCAAGGACATATTGCAGCCCCTCTTTGATGGCATAGATCTGTGGCCCAATAGGGGTTGGACACATGTCACCCTATGGGGATGACACGTGTCACCTCCTAAGACCACTTATATATAGGAACTTGTACTTCAATTCCTATCCAAAAATCTGCAGCAAAAGAAAAGGAAAAGAAACCCTAAAAGCTAAAGAAAAAGGGTGACGGCTTAGCGAAAAAAAGGTACATCACGATTTTGCTCCATAAATTAATTATCTAAGGTATTCTTCTATAAAGTGGAGGTTTTTAATAACATAAATTACCTATTTAGGTCAGAAACAAATGAGTAACAAGCATCCACAACATTGCAGCCGCGTCAAGGAGGTTCTAAAGTTAATTTTTAGCAAGTTTGGGAAGCCATTTTATAAGCTATGGATTGATTCTCTTCTCCCACGTTTTGTTAAGGGTTTTTACATGTTATTAGGGTGTTAATAATGTAAATTTAATATTTGGAACAGCATCAAACGAACAACAAACAGTCCACTCCATTTCAGCACATCAAGAGGTTTTCCGAGGTGGGTTTTGGCGAGTTTTGGACAATTTGAAGTTTATGGTGTTTTTATAGGGTGTATTACACACCTTGTATGCTTCTGGAAGTGTAAGAATGTCATATAAATGCTCGACATTCTAAATGAACTAAATTGGAATCGCTATAGTTAAATTATATTCGAAATGACGCGTTGTGCATATGGGGGATGATGCAGGTGTGTGGTTGTGTGTTTAAGAGACTAAAGTAATTCTAAAAGAGTTTTGGGAGCTTCTGGTTGCATACACACGATCCCCCACTTCGTACGGTTAAAGGTTTTACGAAATAGAGACTAAAAACCCTATTTTGGTATCATAATGTTAAGCAAATTGTGTGGAGCTTATGTGGTGTAATATTGCCATGTTTTATTTGTATATGAGCTGTAGTTTGTTTTGTTTGGTTGGATGTATTAATTGGGATCTAATTAAAAATTTGGATAGAGCACGTTATAGGGGAGGTGCTGCCCGATTTTCATTAACTCCGTAACTAACTAAAAGACTAGTCGAGACTAGTCAAGGAAGGGAGTAAGGAATTGATTCCTATGGGTGCTTAGTTGTGGATTTAGGAATTGGAAAGTCAAAAGTCACTAACTTTAGTATTACTTTTGTGTTAAATAAGTTAAAAGAATACCGAAGCAAGTCTGGATTCGACTAACCCATAACAGGTATGTAGAGCTATCCTTCTTTTCATTTGGCATGTCTTAGGTATAAGTTATGAATGATTTGTATATAAAATATGGGGATAATTCCACTCATAAAACTCCAAATATGGTTTATAAGTGTTGTCCACTTCTTGATGTTAGAACTCCTATAATAGCTGAGTTATTTCCTTTAAGTCTTCTATGTGATGAATAGTAGTATATGTAAAGCCTATATCTTCTTTCCTTTGGAATGGCTTAATTTTAAGTGAAATGATATATAATATGGGTTTAGAGGTAATTCTAATTATGAGCTCTGAGTATAACTCATGACTTGTAGTCACTTCTGAACATTAAGAGTCTAAAAGTAGTCAAACTACTATTCTCGAGCCTTTTATATAGTGAATGGTAAGTGGAGATGCCAACTCCTCTTCCTAAAGGCTCTACGGTGATAATGGCTTCTGATTGCATAAGTTAGGTCTTTGTTTGCATGAGCTATTTGGTATTGTCTTGATGCATGTCTGTGATTCCTGAGGCCCCAATTGATGTAATCCCTAATGACATCTAAAGGGAACTTCAGATAATTACCTTCCTAGTCTTCAGGTGATGATTCACTTGACTATTTCATTGAGTCTCAGAGGGTGACTTAGTTTCATATAGTTTCTCACTACTATAATCATGCATGTTGTAACCCTTCTTTCTTCGTGTCCCATGATGGGCCGGATATTTTGTCGGGCACAGCTTTACTACTTCTTTCACCGCATCCCGAGTTGGAGGTGTACAGTTCTACGCACGAGGAGATGATTTTGTACGTGAGGTGTGATATATGTTATGATGATACGGTTATTCACCGAGTACCGGGCCGGCTGTAATATGATAGTATGTATGGTGAAATAAGGAAAGAACACCCAGTCCCTCCCTAAAGGGCTAGGTACGGTATGTATATTATAATGGTATGCTATAGACGTACACCAATCCATTTACCGAGTCCCTTACTAAAGGGCCGGATACTTTATGTAAGCATGCATATGAGATTAGAGTGATACATTTGTGACCCCGAGCCTCGTAATGAACCGGATGTAATACGATGACATACATGATAAAATTATACCATATACGATGATATGATACCGTATATAATGATATGATGAAGTAAAATACATGATGATATGATGACATGTGAATATGATGAAATGATTATGACACCGAGTTCACTAGAGGACCGGGTACAGTATATGATGATGTATACGATTACGTGTCCTAAGGTGCAGGTATAGTAATTTGTTAATTATTATACTTGTCCCCTGCATCTCTATTTTAGTTATGGTCTCATTTATGATGTGTTATGCTTTACATACTCAGTACATATATCATACTGACCCCTCTTTTCTCAGGGGGGCTGCGTTTCATGCCCGCAGGTACAGATGTTCATTTTAGAGATCCATCAGCTTAGGATTTCCTCTCAGCTATGTTGGAAGTGCTCCACTATTCTGGAGCCTAATTTTTGATACTGGTCATTTGATGTACATATTTATTTATTCAGGGGTACAAAGGGGGCCTTGTCCTACCATATGATGCAGTTATTACTCTTAGAGGTCTGTAGACATGTGTATGTGGGTTATTTGTAAATTTGTTTCAGTTGTGCTCATACGATGTATTGCAAATGTTTTTGTAGTATGGCATCCTTATCAGCTCGCGTGCCCTTTCTTGTTATGATACAGGTGAATGAGGGTATAGGTTTATGAAAAACGTTTTTGACCCATTGGAGTTTATGTATAGTATCACATCACACATAGTTCAACTTAAGTGTAGCTGATAGATACACACAAGGGGGTCCTAGTCGGACTCCAGTTGCGGCCTACGGGGTTGGGTTGTGATAGAAATGGTATCAAAACAGTTCGTTCTTGGAGTGTCTACAGACCATATCTAGTAGAGTCTTTTTTATCGGTGTGTTGTGTACCACATCTATGAATAGGAGGCTACAAGACATTTAGGATGTTACTTTTCTTTCATATCTAAGATCGTGCGATAGAGCCGAGTCATAGGGAATGAAATTCCTCATACTAACTTGTGATTTTAGCAAGAGGACCACATCGATAGAAGCAAGTAACTAATGATATCGAAAGTTGTAAAGTACGCAGGTAAGAAAAGGTATGAAAGACATATGTTATGTAAGGTGTTGAAATACGATCGACATATAAAGTTAAAAAGTGAAAGCAAAAGTATACAGGAAAGTGTAACAGGTGTAGTTCGAGTGGACATACGAGGTAAGTCCATTTCCATATTATTAATTGTGGATGCCCCGTGTGGCTGCTATATGATATGATCTGAATATATACATGCGTGCCCTGTGAGGGAATGTTGGCATTTTCTGTGTGCAGATGTTGAGGTAGTAAGAAATACAGAGGAAACTCTATCCAAATTTTCCTAGAAATAAGAAGAGAATGAGATATAGGGTTGTAGTATATCTTGAAAGGTTGTGCCCACAACAATAATGAGATTTGATTAAACTACGAGTGTGGCTGACCTTGAGAAATAAGTTAATTGTTGAATTAACGGCAATAGAAACTAGAAGGTCAATACTGGTATGGTAAAATGAATTTGGAAAAAACTTGTGACCCTAAGAAAATGAATTAGGAAAGACTTATAGATCTGAATAGAACAATATATTAAGGCACCGACGGAATTGATACACAGGGATAAACTGTGACGAGCTATAATTAAGAAAAGTAAAAATATGATTAAGACAAGGGTACAAGGGAAATAGAATTGTGACGAATATAAAGTATTAATAAGACAGCTGTTGAGGCATTAAGTATAAGACTAACTAAGAAGAGTAAGTAACCCATAGTAAGAATCATGAAAAGGTTGAGAAATGTTATACGATGGGGTAGAATATGAATAGGATATGATGTGAATATAACGAGGATCATTATGAAAATAAGTAAAGCCTAGTGAGAAAGTGGCTAAAGATGGGATGCAGTCTGTGTAATAAGAATATAAGGGCAACTTGGGTGGTGCAGCTTGCCCTACCGGATCAGCTGTTGGGTCATCATCTTTGTTGGTAGCTATGCGCCCTATGGGGCATGATGCAATCATATAAGCACTAATGCACCGAATCCCATCTGAACTCTGAAGTTAAGCGTGCTTGGGCAAGAATAGCACCAGGATGGGTGACCTCTTGGGAAGCCCTGTGTTGTGGGATATGAGATGCTGTGAACATATGTATATATTGGGCTTGTAAAGCATTGTGGCTGTAATATGAGATAATATTGATATATATATATACGTTAGACTTGTATGGCATTATTGGCGTAAGGAAGTATTGTGGATATGTGGTTCCACCGTAGAAAATATAAAGACCCCTCAAGGATGAGGGAGGTGGTCCTACAAAATCGCTGATGCCTTCCGATTCTATTAAGAGGAACAAGTGGTACCCATTGGGGTGAAGATAGTGTCATAGTAGAGCTAGGAGCATGGGTCACTGGAGTAAAAGTACTTTCGAATGGAGAATTCAAAATGATTATGACCGCTAGCTAGTCACTGGTAGGGACAAATAGAAGGTGGCTTTTAATAAATTGATACATGACTCAAATACCAACAATTAGACTAGAACAACACCTCACGATTATGTTGAGATGTTATACATGGTCAACCAAAGGTATGGATGATATAAAGGAAGGCATAGATATGGTGCAGTATACTAAATGTGTTGTGAAAAAATCTTACGCGTCTGAAAAATTTGAAATAGGGGCGTAAGGTAGAACACAAATAGATAGTGACATGGGTACACCCTAAAGGGGGGAAGTGGTTTCAGGTGAGATCCCATAGTGGCATGAGTTAACAAGATTTAAAATCCAACAATGAACGGATAGAAGCCATGATACTGGAGACAGTGTTGAGAATTATTAGTAAGGACCTTGAATAGTATGACATCAAAGGATGAGTGCATACAAAAGGGATGAATACGACAAAAGAATCATAATGAGAACTTAAAGATATTATAAGGGATAGTCAGGCTACACTTGACTAGAGGTTAGGCTGTTGGTAACAGAGTTACTACTACTGACATTGTGATATACAAGTAAAAAAGAGAAAGGATAAGAAATCTCTCTTATATTGGAATATGAGAGGACTTAAAAGTAAGTGAAGGAAGCAAAACAAGTATGACAAAGGACACTGTAAGTGCGTTCTAGTACAATAACACATGTAGAACAGAGTCAGCCAAGAGCAGGAAAGACTATGACTAAAATGGAATGCACTTCGTGCAAATTGCACAGAATAGTTGTGCGGCTTTCAAACATTGGCATACTAAGAGTAAGATCAAGTGATTACTCGATAAAAAGAAGTCGATAATAGCATTGTGAGTGCCATAATTAGAATCTATTAAAAAAAGTGTAAGATGGTTCGAGGCACAACTATTAAGATATAATCGGTATTAAGGACAAAAGCCATAGTGGAGCCCTGACCTCGACTAAAGAAGGTAAGACACTAGTATAGTGATACTACGGCATCTTTGAAACTGACTAAGCACCTACACATGCTCGTGTAAGGATTGCGATATGATGTGGGGTAAGAGAATTAGAAAGAAAATCTGAGTAAAGGCACAGTGGAATATACCTAGAGTATTACAAATTGGCATAAGAGAAATTGTGAAATAGCTTGAACAAGATCGGATATCAAAAGTTGAATGACCAATTATAGGAGATAGAAATTCTAACTTGGAAATGGATAGGCCCAGATGTGATCCACTAAATTATCGATAAAGTAAAGCTTATTCAGGAAAAACTATTAACAGTCTAGAGTCGACAAAAGTCATACGCAAATAATTGACGTCGACCCATAGAGTTTGAAGTACGTGAGTGGGAGTTCTTAAAAGCCTCACTAATGAAAGGAGTAATGAGATGCGGCCATAAAGGGAAACATAGCCCAAGATACATTGGACCTTATCAAATCAGTTGTAAGATAAGCAGAACTACCTATGAGTTGGACCTACCGGGGGATTTGGAAGTAATACATCCAATTTTTCATGGGTCAATGCTCCACAAGTATATAAACAACCCTCCCAAAATATTTTCCATGGAGGAGGTCCACGTAATAGGGAGTTATCCTATGAGGAGCAACCTATCGCCATCATGGGTCGGCAATTAGAAGGTTGCAAACTAAGGACGTGGCTCCCATCAAAGTAGGTAATGAGATAAAGATGGAAAAGAAATATCCATATGGGTTCCCTACGTCTACAGGTAATCTAAACTCCTAAATCAATGGTGTCAGCAAGTAAGAGGCCTATGGATGACAACTAGTATAGAGAATTCCTAGAGTCCTGGTAAGACCTCATAAGATTAATTAACATTCGAGGACGAATGTTCTAAAGGGGGGAAGGATGTTACACCCTACACTTTTGATCTCGGAATTTCCCTTAAGTTCTTAGAAGTTATCATGTGAGCTGCATAAGCCACGACACTATCAAACAAATCTAAGAAAGGGAGAAAGGGATACCCCATAGTAGGGAAGGTTGGAAATAGGGTCAAGAGAAGTCGAAATGAGTTGGAGGCCAAGTATTGAGTCGTAGGACTCAATTTACCTACATAAGCTACTAATTAAAAAGTCTTAATACTTAAACTAGTTGAGTACACACCAAGCTTTCATAGCAAGGATTATATGAGCTCTTAAACTAAGACGAGATTATGAACCTAAGAGGAAGAGGAGAAGATGACACATGGCATCCAATGGAGGAGCGACACATGGAAGCACCTCAATCAAGTAGGTGACCCACCTACTTAGGGTCAAGTAGGTGACCCACCTACTTAGGGGTGGGCCCCACTAAGGACACGTGGCCGCCCTTCCTTGATGGCATGGATCTGTGGCCCAATAGGGGCTGGACACATGTCACCCTATGGGGATGACATGTGTCACCTCCTAAGATCAGTTATATATAGGGACTTATACTTCAGTTCCTATCCAAAAATATACAGCAAAAGCAAAGGAAAAGAAACCCTAAAAGTTAAAGGAAAAGGGTGACGGCTTAGGAAAAAAAAGGTACATCCTGATTTTGCTCCGTAAATTATTTATCTAAGGTATTATTCTATCAATTGGATGTGTTTAATAACGCAACTTATTGGGGCAGAAAAAATGAGTAACAAGCAGCCACAACATTTCAGCCGCATCAAGGAGGTTCCAAAGTTAATTTTCAGCAAGTTTGGGAAGCCGTTTGATAAGCTATGACTTAATTATCTTCTCCCACATTTTTTTAAGGTTTTGGACATGTTATGAGGGTATTAATAATGTAAATTTAAGGTTTGGAGCAGCACCAAATGGACAACAAACAGTCCACTCCGTTTCAGCACATCAAGAGGTTTTCCGAGGTGGATTTTGGAGAGTTTTGGCCAATTTCGGAAAAGGTAAGGTCTTTCCTTTCAATTTGAAGTTTATGGTGTTGTTATATGGTTTATTAAACACCTCTTATGCTTCTGTAAGTGTAATAATGTCGTAGAAATGCTCAATGTTTGAAATGAACTAAATTGGAATCACTATAGTTAAATTGTAGTCGAAATGAGGTGTTGTGCATGTGGGGGCTATACAGGTGTGTGGTGGTGTGTTTCAGGGAATAAAGGAATTTTAAAATATGTGTGGTAGCTGCTGGTTTCATCCACACTATGCCCCACTTTGTACGGTCAAAGGTTGTACAAAATAGGGACTAAAAACCCTATTTTGGTATCATAATGTTAAGCAAGTTGTGTGGAGCTTATGTGGTGTAATGTTGCCATATTTTATTTGTATATGAGATGTAGGTTGTTGTGTTTGGTTTTCTTTAGTAACTAGGTATCTAATTGGAAATTAGGATAGGGCACGTTATAGTGGAGGTGCTACCCAATTTTCATTAACTCTGTAACTAACTAAAAGACTAGTCGAGACTAGTCGAGGAAGGCAAGTAAGGAATTGATTCCTATGGGTTCTTAGTGGTGGATTTTGTAATGGGAAATTCGAAATTCACTAACCTTATTATTACTTTCGTATTAAATAGGTTAAAGGAGTACCGAAGCAAGTCTAGAAGCGACTAACCCATAACAGGTATGTAGAACTATCCTTCTTTTCCTTTAGCATGTCTTAGGTATAAGTTATGAATGATTTGTATATGAAATGTGGGGATAATTCCACTCATAAAACTCCAAGTATGGTTCATAAGTCTTGTCCACTTCTTGATGTTAGAACTCCTGCAATAGCTGAGTTGTTGCCTTTAAGTCTTCTATGTGATGAAAAGTAGTACATATAAAGCCTATCTCTTCTTTCCTTTGGAATGGCTTAATTTTAAGTGAAATGATATATGATATGGGTTTAGAGGTAATTCCAATTATGAGCTCTGAGTATAACTCATGACTTGTAGTCACTTCTGAACATTAAGAGTCTGAAAGTAGTCAAATTGCTATTCTCGAGCCTTCTATATAGTGAATGGTATGTGGAGATGCCATCTCCTCTTCCTAAAGGTTCTACAGTGATAATGGCTTCTGATTGCATAAGTTGGGTCTTTGTTTGCATGATCTATGTGGTATTGTCTTGTTACATGTATGTGATTCCTAAGGCCCCAATTGATGTAATCCCTAATGACATCTAAAGGTCACTTCGATAATTATCTTTCTGGTCTTCAGGTGATGGTTCACTTGACTGTTTTATTGAGTCTCAGAGGGTGACTTAGTTGCATATAGTTTCTCACTACTCTACTCGTGCATGTTGTAACCCTTCTTTCTTCACATCCCACGATGGGTCAGATATTATGTCGGGCGCAGCTTTACAACTTCTTTCACCGCATCCTAGGCCAGAGGTGTGCAGTTCCACGCACGAGAAGATGATTCCATACGTAAGGTGTGATATATGTTATGACGATACAGTTATTCAACGAGTCTTAGGCTTACTGTAATATTGTAGTATGTGTGGAGAAATAAAGAAGGAACACTGAGTCCCTCCCTAGAGGGTCGGGTACGGTATGTATATTATGATGGTACGCTATAGATGTACACCATTCCATTCACTGAGTCCCTCACTAGAGGGCCGGGTACGGTATGTATATTTATGTAAGCATGCATATGAGATTAGAGTGATACATTTGTGACCCTGAGCCCCGTAATGAACCGGATGTAATATGATAACATACACGATAAGATTATACCATATACGATGATATGATACCGTATATGATGATATGATAAAGTAAAATGCATGATAATAGATGACATGTGAATATGATAAAATGATTATGACACAGATTTCACTACAGGGTCAGGCACTGTATATGATTACGTGTCCTAAGGTATAGGTACAGTAATTTGTTAATTATTATACTTGTCCCCTGCATCCCTATTTCAATTATGGTCTCAGTTATGATGTGTTATGCTTTACATACTCAGTACATATATTGTACTGACCCCTCCTTTTCTCGGGGGGCTGCATTTCATGCCCGCAAGTACAGATGTTCATTTTGGAGATCCATCAGCTTAGGATTTCCTCTCAGCTATGTTGGAAGTACTTCACTGTTCTGGAGCTTAATTTTTGATACTGGTCATTTGATGTACATATTTATTTATTCAGGGGTACGTAGGGGGCCTTGTCCCACCATATGATGCAGTTATTACTCTTAGAGGTTTGTAGACATGTGTATGTGGGTTATTTGGTAAGTTTGTTTAAGTTGTACTCATACGATGTATTGCAAATGTTTTTGTGGTATGGCAGCCTCATCGGCTCGCGTGCCTTTTCCTATTATGATACAGGTGAATGAGGCTACAGGTTTATGAAAAATGTTTTTGACCCATTGAAGTTTATGTATAGTATCACATCACACAAGGTTCTACTTAAGTGTAGCTCATAGATACGCATAAGGGGGTCCAGGTCGGACCCCAGTCGCAGCCTACGGGGTTGGGTCATGACAAAAACCACCCCTAAAGTATTAAGGTAGGGTTTGAACACCCTATTTACTATGTCCATAAACACTGCCATCACATTCGTCAACCCAAAATACATCACTACAAACTGAAATGACCATACCTCATTCGGAATTCCGTCTTGGGAATGTCACACTCCCTCACCCTTAATTGGTGATAGCCGGACCAAAGATCGATCTTGGAGGAATGACCTGCCCCTTTCAAATGATCAAAAAAATTATATATCCTAAGAATTGGGTACTTGTTTTTTAATGGTCACCTTATTAAATTGACAGTACTCGAAGAGACCCATCCTTCTTCCTACAAACAACACAGGAGCACCCATGGTGAAATGCTTGGCCTTATGAACCCTTTTTCTAACAAGTCCTTTAATTGTTCCTTCAACAGCTTTATTTTTTCCTGGGCTATTTGGTAAGGAGGAATGGAGATAGGTTGTGTATCAGGAAGGAGATCGATATCAAAATACACTTCCCTTTTGGGAGGGATACCGGGAAGTCATCGGGGAAGACATCAGGAAACTCACTGATTATAGGGACCAACTCAAGAGGATGACTTTAGGAGTCGACATCTCTAACCATCACAATGTGATAAAGGCAACCCTTAGCAATCCACTTTCGGGCCTTAAGACAAGAAATGAACCTTCCCTTCACTACCGAATCTTGACCCTTCCATTCAAGTGTAGACTTATTTAGAAATTGAAACTTGACTCGATGAGCCTTACAATATATGAAAGCATAGGATGCATGAAACCAATCTATTACAAGTATAACATCAAAATCTACCATATCAAGCACAATGAGATCATAATAAAAAAAATTATTCAAGATAGACATGGGATAACCCTTATAGACCTTTCTAGCAACAACCGACACTAATGGGATAGACACTAAATAGGTCTCTACTAATATTTTGGGTAACACATCAAACCTATTTGCTAGGAATGGAGTAACAAACGACAAGTTTACACCTAGATTTAACAATGCATACACATCAAAAGAAAAGATCCATAACATACCAGTAACAATATTTGGTGTTTCCTCAACCTTTTGTCTCCTATGCAAAGCATAAAAGCAGTTCGTATGTTGGTCACCTCCTTGAGCTTGTTGACCGTGAGTAATTTTTCCTTGAGGCCAACCACCACCACATCCATAATCCCGATCATGATGAATGATTTTACCACACTTGAAGCATGTATTAGAGCCGTCTAAGCACTTTCCTTTGTGAGTCCTCCCACACTTCTTACAAGCGGGGAAAGCTTGAGCACCCACATTCTCTCTTGGTACCATTGGGTTAGCACCCTTATCCTTGTAGAACCTTGGAGAAGGATTATTGGTGGAACCTTGCCCCATGAAGCATTTCCCACCTTTGATCTTGCCATTACTACCATAGCCGAACCTTTGAGGATTGAACCCCGCACCATCCACTCTAGCCTTCTTGAACCCTCTTGATCTCTTCCTCAACTTCTCTTCTTCAATTTTCTCTACATATGTCATGAGTCCGAAGATGTCAATCTCTTTGACCAACTTGGCTATTTTGCATTCTTTGGACAGTAAACTAGAGACACTAGAAATGAACTTGCTCATCCTTGTCCTCGAGTCAGAGATCATGAAGGGTGCATACTTGGACAATTTAGTAAATTTGAGGGCATACTCTCTCACACTCATACTCCCTTTACCAAAGTTGATAAACTCTTGGATCTTGGCCTCCCTTAGCTTCAAAGGGAAGAAGCAGTCTAGAAAGGCACCATTGAATTCTTCTCACTCTATCGGCCCCATATCTTTACCTCTCTCAATGATGTATTGCTCATATTAAGTCTTGCCATACCTTTGAGTTGATAGGCTACTAGATTGGCCTTTTTATTTAGGGGCACACCAATGATAGCCACAATCTAATAGACCTCATCAATAAACTCCATAGGATCCTCATCTACTTTTGAACCATCAAACTCAGGCGGATTCATCCTTTTTAAATCTCTAATTCTAGAGGTTGGATTTTTCACCTGAAGAGGAAGAATGCCTTAATTTCCTTAGTTAGCTATGGCTTGAGCCAACAATGTGATGATATTTTGAAATTCCACATGGGTTACCTTTTCCTCATGATGGGGAGAATCACAAATCAGAGGAGCTTGGTCCTAATTATCAACCCTTGCTCTTAGAGGTGCTCTTCCTCAAGGCATTATCTAAATAACACAAAATTAGTTGTTAGTTAGAAAAAGTCATAGGACACTCTAGGATATGACATGAATTTGAAAGAAATAAAAACTTTCCTAAACGTCCTATAGTCTCCTATTCATAGTTGTGGATCTCTTCACAATCATGAATAAGACCCTATTTGATGTGGTATATTGGATTTTGAGAACCATTTCAAAACCTCAAGCTCTGATATCAAATTT
Source organism: Solanum dulcamara (assembly GCF_947179165.1). Taxonomy (NCBI): domain Eukaryota; kingdom Viridiplantae; phylum Streptophyta; class Magnoliopsida; order Solanales; family Solanaceae; genus Solanum; species Solanum dulcamara. Next base: position 53,555,750 of record NC_077239.1, read on the forward strand.
GTCACGACCCAAGCCCAGGGCCTAGACGTGACATGGTGAATGAGACACTCGAAGGTACCTCATCATCCAAGCCTATTAGCATTCATTTAGCTTCTCATAGGTAATGATATTTCAATAAGCAGAAATAAGAGGGGTAATGGGACTAATGGAACAACACACTTGATAAGACTCAATAGCAACATTAACAACTTCTAGTTGTCCATCAATACCTCTATATTTTTAGACTTGGCGGGGACAAAGACATGTACCTAGATCACCCTCATAATACAGAAACCAGTACTAAAAGGAAATCCAAAAGTTCATACAATTCATAAGCTAGAAAGTAAAAAGGGTACTATTCTCGAAACATGGGAACTCACCAAAATATTAGTAGCCTTTAGCGATCGAATTAGCCTCGGGGAGGAGAGTGTGGAGCAATGTCGGTCTGCCCATAGTGATATCATGTAGGGAAAGAGTATGTGTTAGTACTTTGAATATATGAAGTATGTGAGCATACAATATAATGAAAGATGTTGAGACATTTACAAGTATAATACATGAGTGAATCCATGCATGAGAAATCACACACACACACACATATATATATATACATATACATAATACATGAGTGAATGCATGCAGGATAAATCAAATATATATATAACATTAAACATTCATTTTTATGGGAAGATGACTGTAATCGATAGTTAAGACCATGCAAGCTATTACATGAAATCCAACATAAACCCTATGTTGGCACGGGGAGACTACTTTTCGGGTAGAACTACGTCAACTTTAATCATTTCTTAAACTTTAACTTTAAGGGATATTCGTGGATTTACTAGCCTAAATAGCCTACAAAGGCTCCTATATTGGCGAATAGTTAATGCAACATGATACTTTACATAAGGACCCCTTAGGTCGAGTCCCCATCTACGTGCAACCCTTGGTGTTAGGTCAATTCCACAGAATAACATTTAAATATCATAATAATATACGAATTCATATAACTTTAGAGATCAAATCATCATTCGATGGAATAGTTCATTAAAACCTTTTATTTAATTCAAAATGTGAGAATTGTACTTTTACATATAATCCGTTCTTTGGTAAGAATCCCTTTTATCATCATTCTTCCATTTCATAAGACTACCTTTAAAACACAATATTTTTTTTCATAAAACCTTCATTGGATTCAAGTTTTTAATTCAACTACATTTCAATAATATGAAACTAGGTGGGTTTACCTCATTCAATCTTTAAACACATTTAAAACAATGCTAGCATTCATGAGAGTGATGGAAATGCATCAATTGAAATATCTTAAGCAACCCACCAAAATACTTCAAAGTTACTTTCATGCCTTTATATAAAAACTTGATAAATCATTCATTCCATGAAATTGAGAGTCAATATATATATATGTGTGTGTGTAAATAAGCCTCAAATAAACTATAATCTATGAATTTGGAATCATCATGTAAAATCCCATAAGGTTTCATTATTTACAATTGAAATACTAAGTTGAGAAAACATTTGGGCTTTATGGGTGGAGGAACCCATGGATGAAACCCACATACCTTGAGGAATGAAACCCTTAATGCAAAACTTGAAAACAAATGGACGCTTGGTCTTCTTAGAGTGAAACCCTAGAACCTTTGTTGAAGATGGAGGAGACTTTGAGAGCACTTGGGAGATTAGGGTTTTGAGTTCTTAGGGTGTGAGTGAGAGTGAATGAGTGTAGAAAGACTTAGGATCCTTTATATGGGTGGATTTTGCCTTCAAAATGGCCTCACTTTGAGTTAAACTGCAGGAAATAACCAAAATGTCCTTTTTAAAATCTTACCAGATTGACGTCACGGGGAACCATTATGATCCATGGTTCCCACCAAAGCCCGTGGTAGGGTCTCGTGGTAAAGTACTTGGAAAATATCTTTGGTGCCGATAGGGTAGGTATCTGAACTTTCTTCACGAAGACCTTCACGATCTGTGAAGAGCATTACGACCCATAAAACATGGACATGGTGCAGGTCCTGTAGAAGGACTAAAAACGACTACCACGAAAATATGCCATGGTCCGCAAAAATCTCCACATCTGTAGTGGTCATCCATAGCCCTTGCCTTTGGGAAATTTCCTGGGGCCTTAGGCGAAGGATCACCAAGGAGGGCTTCAAGGCCTGTGGTGCTCACCATGGTCTTTGGTCCCTTATTGTGGTCCCTTTTCTACAGGCTTGAGCCTCTAAATCACCATCACGGTGGCTCACCACGAGGTGTGGTGCATACCATGACCCGTGATGGCCTCCCGTGATCGACACTTGGTGCCAAATTTCTGTATTTTCATTCTTTATTCCTTTTTTTGGGACTTTTCAAATTTACAGGGTCTTACAATACCCAAGATAATTGGGATCTCGGCATCTATCCCACAATCGAGTATAACAAAATTGACTAAAAAAATAAATTTATCCACCCTTACAAAAAATAGCATAAAAAATCCATATAGGCCTCTTGATTGATCGACATCCATAAGGAACCTCATAGTAGTTAGTTTTGGGACTCTCAAACTGAGTTGCTTAAATATTGCGAGAGGCATGATTTTAATGATTTCCCCAAGATCACATAAGGCTTTTTAAATTGAAATATCTCAATTGTGCATGAAATTATGGATGCTCCCACATCTTACATTTTGACCACCAAATTACTAGACATTATCACACTATAGTGATGTGATACCTCCATGATTTCAAAATCCATGATCCACTTCTTTTTCACTAAGTATTTCATAAACTTAGTGTATCCGGTCATTAGATGAAAGGCTTCCACCAAAGGAATATTCATCGAGAGAGTTTTGAACATAAAAAATAACTTTTAAAATTTTACATCCTCTTCTTTCTTTTTCAATTTTTAAGGAAATGGTGGGGAAATTTTGAGCAATGGATTCATAGCCGGATGAGTAGCCACATCTACCATAGTTGGACCATTACCTCTATGGAATCAACACATTTTGATTCGGCTTCAACCCTATTTGGAACATCAACATTCGCTTCTTCAAGAATTTTATCTTCATCAATCAATATTTTCTTGCCCTTAGCTTCAATCACCACATATTCTTTTACCACATCACTCCCTATATTTTCCACTCCTTGTCAAAATTACCATGTATTTATCATTATCATTCTTCGGATTTGCAATGGTATCACTTGAGTGTCCTTCTTTTGTCCTTGGATTTAGATGGGCTGAAAAATCTACCCTATTTGAGTTTCAAGTTGCTTTATAGAGATAGAATGGGAAGAGATGGTTTGATTCAATGAGGAGAAATCAGCTTTATCTCTTTTAGAACTTTATTGGACACTTCAAACTTGTTAAGAATGTGAGCAAGCATGTCTTCGATCCTAAAGCTCTCAATATTGGCATTAGTCTTTTTTGGCTTTGGTCTATGATGAGGAGGCACATAACCATCTCCATCATTTTCATGTTCCCTCTAACCACCATTTAGATCATAGCAATATCTCTATCACAATCTCTCTAATTTCCATCTTTTTCTTTGTTCCATACCTTGACTTGAAAGGTAGGACGAGAACTTTCCACTTGATTTTGACAAAAAAATACACCTCTTAATTATACAAGGCCTCAAAGTAATCATCATCATAACTTTTAGATCCACCCAAGGCCACCACATTTACACTTTTTGAACCACCTCCCATCACATGCATAGTCAAGAGGTCCATTTGTGTCATCATTTTGGTCATGTTTTCATCCCTATATTCATCTTTCAACCTTTGTTCCTTGGAAATAGATAATAAGAAAGGAGCAGTCATTATCACTCCATCCTCTCTATTATGTCAAGCACGATTAGTCTTCACCATCCTATCAAGAAAAGCAGATGCAATACCAAAATGTTGATTCATAATAGTACCACCGATAAAATTATCATCGAGAGACTTACTAATTTTATCAAGTGCCTAAAAAATTACAAAAGAAACCACATTCGGTAGATCATGAGTGGGACATTGGATTGGTATTTTCTGAAAATGCAGCCAAGTCTGAAGAGGTTTATCCATAATTTGGCAAAAGTTTGTTATCTCATCTTTGAGTTGGAATATTCAAAATGGTTAGAAAGAATCTATCAAGAAACATTGCAGTTAATTTAGCCCAACATGTGATAGATCTCTCCAGTACTTCACCCAACCAAGTAGTAGCCTCTTCCGTAAGTGAGAAACAAAATAGCCTCAAACAAATTGACTCTTGAGTTATGGTGGCAAAAGTGAAAGGACCAAACATATCAATACAATTTTTGAGATGTGTGTGTAGATCCTCATGAGCTTGTCCTCCATAGAGCCCCTTCATTTAAAAAAAATGCAACATGGTGCTAGTTACATGAAAGACAACATTTTCACAGTTTGTCGAAACAAATGGCACTACATGGCCCACATCCCTCAAGTAATCATTATCATCCATCTGCCAATCATAGCTAGAGGTATCACTCCCTTGATCACACATACATTTACTTATATATTCAAATAAACAACAAACAAAGTCAGAGTAAACAACAATAAAATACTAGTGCAATAAAACACTTTTGTATGAGAATTTCTATGTACCATTATTTGGCAACGATGCTATTTTTGATAACGTTCAACTACACTCTTATAATATAATGTGTAGATGATTATAAATAATATATAACCCAACAAGGGGTTGAGGTCAATCCCACAGGCTATGGATAAAAGGAATTCACCATATAAAGTATTTAATCTTACTAGACTCTCGTATGTTGATACAATTTAGACATGCAATTAAATTGGGATGTTTGAGTAATGATTTGATCATGATTTGTTTTGTTCACACAAATTCTCAATTGCAAGACCTTAAACATGGATACTTTCACAAGTAAGTAGGAAGTCTTAGGAGTGTGCATGCATGGATACAAATTGTATAATTTGGGTGTTTTTAGTTGCTTAAATTAGTTGATAATCAATGGAAAAGCTTAATTTAAGGTAGTGATAACTATCTATTAATCAATCATCACATATCAAGGGGGTTTGCTAAAACCCCAACTTGTTAAATACTAAAACCAACTCAAAACTTTAATTCAGCCAAACAAGTTCCCACTTCAACTGTCAAATGATATAAATTGAATCATTATTAGCTATCTCTTCTGCTCTAATGATCTTTCACAAGAAACAATAGAGATCTAAAAAAATCAGAGTTTGCAACCTCAAATTATGAATTAATACACAAAGAGATAGTTGAACCCATATCAAATCAATATTATACTAAGAAATACCCAAATACAAATTAAGTATTCATTACATTTGTGCACCTCTAAGAATGGGGGTTTAGCTGCTCATACTAAAAAGTAAAAGAATTTTACCAAGATTTTCACTCATTAATGCTAATTGGTTGAAAGATTTTTAGAAGTTGAATCCAAATATTCTTCAATTCCCAAGAAGCTTCTCTCCAAATCCAAGTACAAGATACTCTTTTTCAAGCAAAGGATTTTTGCAATGTAATAGAATTCAGAAAAAAATAAAAAGTATGTCGATTCTCTCTCCAAATGTGGCTATTTATGCTTTTCGGAAAAACATCATAAAAATACCCTTTTGACAAATTTGGCAAACTAAATTATGATCACCGACCAGTTTGGTAATGCACAGAAATGCTTCCTTTATTGTGAAGTCATCTTCTCACAGATGTTTTGGTGTTAAGGTCACTACTACTTTTGTCGAGCTCAATGGAGTCCATGAAGTGTCTTCGACAATGCACCAAATTGTCTTCTCATCATTGACCTATGATGATTACTTGGGGTCTGAGAACTATTATCTTCGGCAGGCTTAGCCTCATTCGGGGATGGGCAAAAATAACTTATGCGAGTTGCAGTTTCACCCATTCTCTCATTTTTCTAAGTTCTTGACTTCTTTTGCTTTCATTTTTCCCTATTTTGTCCTTCAACTCTCACAGCTAAAATTCAAACACATTTTCATTAGAAAGAAACATAAATAAGCATTGAGGATATACCTTGGTGAACTAAAAGCCTAAAATGAGTCTAAAATCTCCGACTCATCATTTCTTTTATAAGAGTACGACTTTGACATAAAGGACCACCTAGTATGTAAAAACCAAGTGGTTGATCACCTCTCGAGATTTGAGAAAGAGGGTATATCTAAGAAGATCTTGGACCTAAACAATGATTTACCCAATGATCACATCTTAGTTGCTTCTCATGACTTGATTCCTTGGTTTGTTGACTTTGCAACTTCTTGGCAAGCGTCATTATGCCTGAAGGCCTCAACTTTCATCGAAGAAATAAATTCTTATACAATGATCAAAAGTAATATTGGGATGAGTAATACCTCTTTCAAATTTGTATTGATATTGTTATCCAGCATTGTTTGCCCAAAGTGAAGATGTTACCTGTATTAGAGACATGTCATTCCTCTCCCATGGGTGGTCATCTTGGTGGAATGCGAACAATTGCTAAGGTGTTACAATATGTCTTCTATTAGCAATAATTCATCACGATGCACAATACCTTGCTAAAAGATATGACCAATGTCAGAGTCATAGAGGTCTGTCAAGGCGACATGAACTTCTCCTTACTCCTATTTTAGAGGTGGAACTTTTTGATGCATAGGGAATCGACTTCATGGGACCTATTATAAGTTCCTATGATAATACATACATCTTTGTCATTTTGGACTACGCATCCAAATGGGTTGAAGTAGTGGCCCTCCAAAATAATAAGGGCAAAAGTGTGATGGCTTTCTTGAATAAACATATCTTTTTTCTCGATTTGGTATCCCCAGGGTCAGGGGTTCGAAGTTTTGTAATAGGTTGTTCAACATATTGTAATAGGTTGTTCAACATATTGTTAGCCAAGTATGGTTAAAGCGTAAAGTCACGATTCAATATCATCCTCAAACAAGTGGCTAAGTTAAGGTGCACAATTGATAAATAAAGTCTATTCTTACAAAGATGGTGAATGTTAACCGTAAAGATTGGTCTAGAAAATTAGATGATACTTTATGGGCATACCAAACATTTTTCAAAATGCCTATAGGTTTGTCTCCGCATTAAATGGTCTTTGGGAAGGCTTGTCACATTCCTATTGATCTTGAGGAAGGGGACATGTGGGCCTTAAAGAGTAGAAATTTGAATTGGGCAAATGTCGCTCATGCTCGTATTAATAATCTTAATAAAATTGATGAGTTTATATTGCAGGCTTATGAGAGTACTGCCATCTATAAGACCCATATAAAGCCATTTTCATGATCACAAATATAGAAAAGAGAATTTCCTCCCAGCAATTGGATGTTGCTATTTAACACAAGACTCTGTCTATTCCCAAAAAAGCTTAAAATCCAAGTTGTTTGAACCATTCAAAGTATCCCAAATCTTTTCATATGGGTTCACTGATCTTGAAGGGAAGGTTGAACATCTATTTAAAGTGAATGGAAAAGAGTTAGCAATTTGGAATTACCCAATAAGGTTACCATGAATAGGGTACTCTATCTTGATAAACCTTAAATGTGGAGGGCCATCATCGTACCTCTATATTAAATTAAATGCTTCATGGGAGGCAACTCAAGTATTTACATTCTTTTTTACTTCACTTCTTGTTATTTTTGATTTGTTTTAGTGATGTGAAGAGATTTCAAGTAAAAAATTATTAGATGGATCATAACTATCTACGTCAAACAGAAAAAATGTTGGTCTTAAACCATTCAACGCTAGTCCATCACATGTGCTAAACAATAAACTGGTAAGAAAAATATTGTATCAGCGCCAGACCATTAAAATGTTGTTGCAAAACTGCTCAGCTCCGATTGAGCACAGATGCATGACCAGAATGTTGTGCTTAAAGTGCAAAAATTATTTCCTACATGCATTCCACCTACATCCCGCTGGTGCACAACTGTTCATCGCAATCTCAATGTTGATGCCCACCATATTTCAGCTCTAACGACATCAAAATGTTGCAGATTATACATTACACTTGCAAACCATCGGTGAATATCCATGCAACACAGATGCAACATCGGCTTGTAACCAGATCACTAAAGTGTATTAATGAAAATTCCTTACAACATCATCAACATCTAATTTGTATAGATCCATTTCAATTCTGCTTAACACCCCTACAACATCGATAAGTGGGTGAAAATTGTAGCTTATACCACCTGTTTCTCATGCCTGCATTAAGGAGACGGCAATCGGTTTCCACCTATAAAGCGTCGGTTAAGCGCTAGTGCACCATAACTAGTTATACTTGTTCAAAATTGTCTTGAGCCCGAATATATTATGCAATATGAGGGCATGAATTAATCTAAGTTTGGGGGTTGCGTGCTATAATATCTTCTTTGGATACTATATAGTCTTATAAACTCCATGGGTTTTCTTCATATTACGCTTCTTTTCCAAGGAGCATTTTTTTTTTGAAACTTATTTTGTGAATCGAATTGGATTGACATTTCCATATGATAGATTGAGAGACAACTTTTGTAAGGAAAAATGTCAAGATTTAGTTTGAGTTTGAATTTTTTGTCATACTACTCGTAGAAGGACCACCAAAAATTTTATTTGGAAAATTATTTTGAAAAATGAGGGAAAATTTAATTTAAAGCAATCTCTTGTCATGGCTCATACATTTTTTATTTGGCTTTATAATTTACAAGCGGGTGTTGATTACCCCATTGTAGTTTTTCAAAAGTCACCTGATTTAATTAATTTTGAGACTAACTTGAGACCTTATTGGTTTGTGATTCCTTGTGAGGTGAGGTTTTGAATACTTCTTGCATATGCATATTTTCTAGAAAATTTTCCAAAATGTGATCCAAGGCAAAATTATGTATATGGCTTGGATTGGAAGATGAACCTAGGCCACTTCAACTAGTCACTTTACCCACATTTGTTTTTCTTAATATTGATCTTAGTCAATTCCATTGATCCTTAACTAATTTTTTTTGATTACCATGTTGCATACCTTGACCTTTTAGAATACATTACGTTGGCACCCTCATCTCCCTAATTGCTAATAATGAAATTGTATGCTAAAAGCCTAAGTTAGGGGTAAGAAGAAATGATTGAGAAGTGATGTAGGTAAAAGCCTAAGTTTGGGGGTGTGTGCATCAAAAAACAAAAGAAGAATGAGCTAAAAGTGTTTAGAAAATCATAAGTGTCCATTGAAAATTGCTTAGTGAAATCGTGAATGAAGGAGCAAAGAGAAGAAAAATAAAAGCTTAGTGCTAGCTCGTGTTGTGCATATGCCTAATGTGAAAAGAAAAGGGGAGTTTAAATGAATGATTGATTTCATGAATGGGAGAAATAGGGTGAAAACTAGTCAATGATATGAGCAGTATTCTCAATGTGAGATATGATAGCATTAGGGAGGTTTCTAAGACACTTTGACCAAATGATATCCTACCCTTTGCTCTAGCGTACGTTTGTCCCGCAAATTATTTGTAATTCCGAACTTTGCCAATGTATATTAGTTGTATTTTACATACCGAGCAAGCATATGATTCGATGTATACATGTTTGAATCCCTTTGTGAGAGTGAGTGTATTTGCATTATCTATAATCCCTTAATATAATATTGATGATTGTTAGTGGAATTCTCTCTTATGTGAGTGACATTACATCCTTCAAGTGAATGGTTAGATGATTATTTCAATTGACATGCATGAATGCGATAAATTCAAGTGAATTCTTCGGCAAAATTTGAAGGTTGATGCCATTGATTTGAGATTCTTGAAGTTGCTTCTGAAAGAAATATTGTCCCTGAATTTTGCTTGAAAAGTTGATTACAAATGAGAATGATTTCAACGGAAGATAACCTTTGTCGTATGATGTTGGGGGAATCAATTATGAGTTGTGTTTGTATATAAAGTCTTTTATTTTGAGCCTTTTATTTTTACAAGTTTTGAGTCTTAGTGCGTAGTTGTTCATATTCTATATTGTGTGTGACTGAGTGTTAATCTTATGCTTTATGAATTCCTTACTTGAGGACAAGCAATAGTTCAAGTATGGGGTTTGATGAGTTGGTATTTTACCAACTTATTATGCTCTTATTCATGAATTATTGTTACGTTTTAATGCTAATAATGGGGATTTTAAGCCTTTGTTCTCTTGTGTGCAGACATGTCATGGAAAATAAATATTGAAGAATTTGAAAGAAAAAATGACTGAACACACCGCCAAGAAACTGGCGTTCAACAGGAGGTAACAGGTGTTCCACTGGCTCAACACCAGCTAGAAGGTAAGATACTGTATAAAGTACATGCACTTGATAGTTTTACATCCGTGCTTTGCCGGTTAAAATGCAAGCACCATTAAAATGGAGAACATTGAAGCAACGTCACAATCGGCGCTAGACTTTTCTGCATCGACGTTCTGTTGATGTAGTGCAAGTGATATACAGAAGTTCATGGGCAATCTCATATGTGATGCTAAAAATGCTTCCTTTGGAATGTTCTCAAGATATTATTGGGATATGTGTAATTGTGTACTATCATTTTATTCCCAATTAGGGATATTCTAGAATACTTTTACCATTATTGCAAAGTAGAGAGCAGAAAATAGACATTGTAAAATCTCTTCCTTGTTGAAGAAGAAAACAAAAATTGTACTTCTCCTAGCTTGGATCTGAATTTGGATACTAATTATGAATGGAAGGGAGCATTCCTTTGTTGGTATATCCTTCTTTTAGTTATGAGTAGCTAAATCTCTAGTTAACTGTGTGTGCATGATGTAGGTGTAAACCTTAATGGGTAGTGATTAAATAGTTCTAAAATAAGTTGTTATGCATGAATCTAGTGTTTTCTTCAAGTTTTATACAAATGGTTGTAAACATTGGTTAAATTCTCTAAGTCTATTTTGACTTGAGAAAGATAAGGAAGGTTGGGTAAGACTTCATTAGTGAGGATTTGAGAAATTGGTCATTGGATAAGAGTTAGAGATAGCCTAATCTGATTGATTTCTCATTTAAGGGTAGAGCTAGAGATAGTCTAACCCACTCAAATAATGTTTGGTGTTTTGTTTGCATGGTTTGGGGTTCGAAAGAACACAACATATACATATTCATTAGTTCGAGAGAATATTGAATATAGCATAGACCAAATGTTATCCATGTGTTGAGTGATTTGGAATTGATTAATCACTGCCTATTGGGTTGAAACCCCATCAATATTGCGCACACCCCTAATTATCTCCAACTTGTTGAAACTCTTTTGTGTTGATATCCTGATATTTATACTTGTATTTGAATCAAATCTCGTGTTTTCCAAATCCCCTCAATTTTACATTCTTATTTTGGATTACATCGTGCTTGTTATGTTTAAAATAGAGTGTAATCCTTTCTGCCAATTCTTGTGGTTCGATCCTCTACTCATAAAGTTGGGTATTATTTTTTAACACAACAACCTATACTTTAATTGGAAGGTATAGTTGTGTGTTATCAAGATGCATCAGTGGGATCAGCACAGAAAAAGTTGACTTTGATGATGACAACTGATGAAGAGGAATTCACGGACAGTAGAATAGTTGAACAGTTTATCATATGCAGCGCAGGGGACCTTTCCCAATTAAGTTAGGCTCAATTTTAAATGTCTATAAATAGTTTCGTTAGGTTTTTATTAAGAATATTCATGTGAAACTAGTAGCAAATGTAAGGTTTTGGATTTGTCTTGTTCCATTTTTATGTTACCACATGTTATGGATTCAAATAAGAAATTCCTTAGAACTTTAATTCTACATAAGTTTTATGCATTCCATATTTATGTTTTACCTTTTTGTAACTATGAATAGCTAATTTTTTTATTAAGGTTGTTGAATTGAATGATGGGTTGTTTGTGAGATACGGAGCCTCAAAAAAAATGAGGCTCAAGCCACCGCCTTTAGTGGCCTTATAGTCGGTCGACCCTCAACAAAAGGTTGATAAATTAAAGGGTACGCTAAAATCTCAAAATTCAGTGCTTTAAACATATTGGAGCAAAATGACTGCATTTCACCGTTAAGTAGTTGCTATGTCCATTGTGAACTCTAACAATTCAAAGAATTCGAATAATATGAGCATAATGCATGTTATTCAATGATAGGGTGTGTTTGATATGAAGGAAAATATTTTCCACAAAAATGATTTCCTTAGAAATGCATGTTTTTCCTGCTTTCATTAAGAAAGTCATTTTCTTAATTTTAAGAAATTTATTTTTCTAAAAAAATTATTTTTCAAATATTTTAATCAACCAAACATATAAAAATTTTAAAACTTATACCAAACACACCTTAAATAGAAGATACTACTATATTGTGCTTGGTTAACTTGATATAATGCAATAATTGAGTAAAGTAGGCTAGGATTTCGAAGAAAAAAACTTTATAATGTGGAAAATATCTTCTCGGTGGCTTGGAAGTGGGCAGCGGTCCCTCTGTGATTCCTTTAGACCTTTTGACAAGTATTCATGACCAATGAGGTCCATAATATGCATGCCAACCAACTTGCCTCTTTTTTTGACCATCATTTAGCAACAGCGAACAAGCCAAACACCATTCACTATTAGCCAACCAACTTGCCTCTTTTTTTGACCATCATTTAGCAACAGCGAACAAGCCAAACACCATTCACTATTATTTTGATTGTAACTTAAATTTTATTATATCGTATCATTTAAATTTATTATTAGATAACGATAAAAAAATTTAATTTATGTAACGATCGATTTGGTATGTTCGCATCATTCTTAATATTTTTTTTCTCATTTTGTTTTTATTTATTATTTAATAATTATATTTCATCTTTTATCTTAACTTTCAAGGTAAATTTACCCCATATCCTATTTTTTTCGTAAGTTTTATCATTCAAATCATGAATGTGTGACATTATATAACGACGGCGAACGATATAATCTATCCAAACACTGTATTCATTAAAACAATACGATACGATAAAATATAACACAATACAACATAATACGATATATTATGAAACAATACGTAACAACCATCCAAACAAAGTATACGGTCACTAACATGCAACATTGTCCTCGTACGCGGATTTAAGGCGACTTCAGCAAAAGAATCTATTGTTGAATATAACCAACTTCATCAATTAGGAGGCAATTATGGTTCAACCAAGTCAACTAATTTCTCCAGTTTACCAACTTGTATAAAAAAGCTGCTACTCTCTTGGGAGAAATGAAAGAGAAGCCATGGCTTTCTTAAACTAATTTTCTTCTCGTACTTGTCTACTGCATTTGCACTGCAGTGTCTGTCAATCTTCTGGGCAACTATTGCGTTGATGCAACCAAATCCAATAGCACTAAAACATCAGCATATATTTGAAAGGTGTTGGCTGAATTAGTATCAGCTTCTGCTAAAGATAGCTTCAGTACTACCTCGTATGGTGATGCTAAGGACAAAGTATAAGGCCTGTACCAATGCAGAGGAGATATTAGTAGCAATGACTGCTTAAGTTGCATCCGTGATGCAGCGAAGGAGATCCAGAAAAGATGTCCAGACCAGACTGATGCCAGAATTTGGTACGATTTTTGCTTCTTGAGGTACCAAGCTAAGAATTTCTTGGGACAAGTTGAAACAATTCCTGGTATATTCTACTGGAACATCGACTTTGTATCTAATCCTGACTTCTTCAATAAAAAGCTAGCGCAACTCAAGAATCAAATAATTGCAGAGGCTATTGTGCCAAAGAACCAAGGGCTCGGGAAAGGCAAAAGTGAACTATCACCTTTTCTCACATTATATGCCTTGATGCAATGCACAAGGGACATACCAGAGTTAGACTCTGCCCAGTGCATGGCCATAGCAGTTGGCAATTTCCCCACTACTTGCTTAAACAGGAAAGGATGTCGAGTCCTGTATAGCAGTTGCTATGTTCGTTATGAACTCTATCCATTTTTCTTTCCCTTAGATCCGAAAGAGAAATTAGCCCATGTATCAATGGACTACTACACATTTAAAATGGCCAAACCTAAAAATTGGTAATTTGTGTGTAGTACTTTATGTATTAAGAACTTTTAATGTCTTTTACTAGTCTGTGTTTTCATTGTATCATTTCCAATAATTACAACTGTATGAGCAAACTCAGTGCAGACAGTTCCACAAGTGTTTTGTCTGCTCAGAGAAAAGCTATACTGGTATGTACGTGATATGTGTTACAAATTGATATATTCAAGTAGCAAGCTTTTGAATGATTTAGTGGCCTATCCTTTACGTAAGGATTTAGTTATTAGCTCTGCCGAAACTTCTAGGGAAAGGGACAACATCTTTGACATCATTCAGTCCAGTTGCATAAAGCACCAAAGGTTCAAGCATTAGGCTGAAACCGGAGGTTTTGACAGAGCCATGACTGCGGAGATCTAGATACCATTCGTACTGCTGTTTTTGCAAGCCCAATTCTTTCATCCTGATAACAAAGAACATTAAACGACTTAGGAAAATATTGATTGCCATGAGACCCGATGCTCAAGTAATGAAAGAAAAAATGTCTGGATATCTATGAAGGGGTAAAACAATACATCTGAACTTCAAAGTAAACAAAGTTTGTTACCTTGAGCTCAACACATTGAAGTGTTCTTCACTTTGGCTTCCCTTAATCACAGTTCCTACCTGCAAACAAACTTGGCTTTAGCTTGATTAACAATTCAGATTGTTATTAGGATTATTTTCACATGACTTGGTAATTAACTTCAAGTACACAGCCTCTACTCTGCAAAGGACTGAAATTCCTAATGAAATGGTCCGATATTACCTTTGGTAAGACCACATTAAATGTTGCAACAGTCATCCCATCATCATTCAAACGGACATAAAATGGCTCAAATCCTTTTGGATGGTTGTATATAATTACTGGCTTTTTATATATCTCATCAACCAAATAACTGCAACCAAGAGATAAAAAATTAATGAGCAAGTTTTCTCTCTATCAAACTTACTCAGGAAAGCTATTAACACATACCTTTCATGTTCTTCCGTCAATAAAACTCCAAATTCTATCTTACCCTGAAATCTCTTTCCAGCAACCTGTTCTCATGCCATTATACAAGTGTGAGATACCCATCTTAAAAAGTTTAGCCACGTGTTCAAAAAATTGTGGCAAAATTTATTACCTGTCTCAGAACTTCTATGGCTTCGGCATAGGAAATCCTTTCAAATGTACTTGATAGGGTTAACTGAAGGCGCTCCATAACCTTTTTGTCTATCCGTTTCAAGACAAATTGTAGATCCTCCATGCAACCCTCCGAAATCCTTTTGCATACAAACTTCAAAAAGTCGTTCGCACATTCCATGGCATCCTGAAAGTGGCCAAGGAGTTATGGCAAAAGTAGAAACCTTAGTGATGAACAATAGAAACATGGGAAATATCCCTCTGCAATTGGACACTAGAAGAAATACCTCTAACTCTGAGAAGGTCATCTCAACATCTACCATCCATGTCTCAGCTAATGACTTTTTGGACCCTGATTTCTCTGCTTGAAATCTGGGGCCAAATGAGTACACATTTCCAAGACCACATGCTTGACTCTCCAGATGAAGACGACCAGAAACGGTTAGACAAGTCTGGCGTCCAAAGAAATCTTTAGAGAAGTCAAATTTGCTTGTTTCAATTGTGACTCCAGAGTTTGCATTTTGCCTAGTTTCTAACTGTGAAACTAGCTCCTGCGTTTTCTTCAAGTCCTGTTGTGCAGCAACTAGAGCTTCCTTATTGCTATCGGTTCTGCTAAGTTCTTCAACTTTCTTAGATTTTTCTTTGATAGAAGACTGGATGGCTTCAACACTGACTCCAGCATTTTCAGTGGAACTAATTTGGTCATACTTTTTGCCCTTGTTAAGAAGAGTTGTAACAAGAAATTTCTCGCTAAAACCTTCAGAATCAGTGCTTGTAAGTATGGGTACTTGAACGTGAAGGAACCCTTGATCTTGGAAGAAACCATGAGTTGCCCAAGTAAGGGCATTATGAATTCGCATGACGGATGCCACCTGCAAAATGAAGAGAATCCAGATAAAGAGGTTGTAAACGCTCATCAAAGAACTTACAATGAACTGATTAAAGAAGTTCAATTTTTTTTATTTTGAGACACCATATAGCACTCCAATTTCAAGATCCATAATTAAAAGACTTAAAATAAGTTATGTACCTATCTCTACAAGAAAGTATGAACTACCATCCAATTTTATCAAGTGCACAAAACTCCTAAAGTAGCTATCAATTCAAGACAAGAGAGGAAAAAGGCAGTAAAATGTAATGGAGAAAGTATCACCGTGGTTGTCCGAGGACGAAAGTGGGAGCAATCTCTTAAGAATTCCAGAGGCAATCGCTTCTTAGATAATGGATAATTAGATTGATCTACCAAACCAAGATGTAGGATTTTCTCTGCTTGGAGCTCAACAACGTGTTTCCCCTGCACTGATGGCTGCTGCAACATACCTTCAATTAATACACATGTCCCAGTAGGCATAACTTGGCATGGAGTCGCTAGTGCCGAGTCCACAAGAACCTGAAAGATTGATCATAAACCAACAAAACGTGTTATATCTGATATTCTAAAAAGAGACATTTCGACAAACGAATAAAAATCATATCATATCATATAATGTACCTGAAGACTGGCGACACAAGAACCATCACTAACTTGCAATATAGACACTGAGGGTTGTGGCATCGTTTGAAAAACAACATTAATTTTTTCACGTACACGATATTCTCCTGCCCCAAAGACCTTCATAAAGGACCTGAGTAATGGAATCCGTGATTGAAGAACCTCAGAACAGGTAACATCTTTTGGGCTCACCACGTGTGCCGGTACTGGAGGTGGCGTTGCAGATTGTATCCTGATCTCCCTGGAGGACTTAACCCACCCTCCAATTACAACCCTCTGACCAATTAACCCCACCCCACCATCACTGTGTCCTAGTAAAGTTTTCAACACCACCCTTTTCTTGTATTTCGAAAGATCAACAGCCGGTGCTTGTTCTGAAGCCATAGTCTGAGGAAATAGATTATTAGGGAAACGATTTTAAGATGAGAACAAAATTAAATGTACAGTTGTTGAAGTTGTAGTATTGATGAGGTAGGGATTTATATTGAAGAAACATTGCAGAATTATGATTCTTTGCTTGAGAAGATATTGAGGAGTTGCAGATGAAAGAAAGAGGGTGTTGGGAGGTTTGGGGAAGAAGGAAAAGGATAGAGATGGACATGGATTATGGAAGGAGGCTAAGGTTTGGTATTCTTCAAAGGTTGGAAACTCGCGGGATTATATTCAACTACACTACTTTTGAAATTGCTTCTCCGAACGAATTCATAAAATCCAACGAATACATAAATGATAAATCCAGTCAAATTGAAATTAAAAATAATTTGGATTTGGTTTAGTTTATTTTTTGATAAATTTGAAATGCTCAATCATATTTAGTTTAGTTTGGTATTAAACAAGAAAAACCGGACAAAAACCAAAAGAAATATACTCATCTTTTTAGTTTTATATTTATTTTTTCATAAAGATTTGTTAAATTTATCTATGTAATGACCTTCTAATTGTTTTGTGAATTTTATCTATTTTTTTTAATTTTAACCCTTTTTGTAGTTTTTGTATGTGATTTATGACTTGGAGAGATATGTGACATTATTCTCGAGATGGTCAGATAAGTTTCAGAGAAATAATTCATTTTAAAAGAATCCAATAACTCAAATTAAGTTGAGAATTATTTGATCTTTAACAAAAAAATAGGGAAAAAAAATTCCAAAAATATATAATTACCTAACATAGATTGTAAAAATAAAGCCCAAAATTTACATTATAAATTTTTAGCCCAAAACATCATCGGGTATACAATATTATATATCCTATATATAATAATATACAAAACTTTCATATTTAATTTTTTACAAAAATATTTAAAACATGATATGCAATATTATACACTCAATATACAATATTATACAAAAATTATAAGAGGTATTTCAGCACCTATATACGATATTAAACCTAAACAGACTTCCTCTTCTTGTTTGAATCCAAGCATCACATTCATCCAAAACACCTCAAAAAATACATCAAATCATTAAAAATTTTCTATTTAGATTCTCCAATATGTAATCGGTCATTTGTTGTTCAACCACTCGAACCCGAACTTATTTGCAAAAATTTAATTTTTTATAGTTTAAAGTTTCGAAATTCAACAATGATTTCATATGGCTTCAACAATGAGTGCTTATGACTTTCAACAAAATGTCAATAGTACTTCATGACAACTCTAATAATGGAGATAAATAGATGATTTAATAAGTAATTTTTTTCAAAAGGAAGGGCCAAGAAAGACTGCTTGGGTGTGAAGGGAAGATAGAGAAAAGACATATATCAATAGATTAGTTGCTAAATTTGGGTCAATTGTACTTTTAAATAATTATCTATAAAAGGAAGGAGGAGGGGAGGCGAGGGGAGTGGGAATTAAATAATGAAGTGGGTCAACCTCAAAGAAAGAGAAATAAAAAGAGTTGAGAGTCTGACAAAGAGTTCTCGTGAGAAATTAAAAAAAAAATATGGAAAGGGTCATATTTATTTTTGTAGTCTTAGAAAAAAATTATATTTATTCATCGTCATATTAAATTTGGGCACATATTTATTTTTGGATTGATAACTTCCATGTCTCCATCCTTATTAGCTTATATAGTGTCTATGTGGATATATTCTTATTCCAACTAAAATTTTCTCCCAACATATTATTCTACCCAACCCAACTAACTCGATAAAACCATTTCGTAATACCTTTTTCCTTATTATTAATTGCAACATTTATCCACTTTTTTCTTAAATTGTCAGCATAATAGGGGTAGATCGACTACAAAGAGATGATTCAGGGAATGCCTTTTTTCTCTTTTGAAGTGTCAATTTTTGTACAATAAAGTGTAGTCACGAACTTTTTGATGATCAATAAAGATTCCCCTGAAACTAAAAAATATCCCAAAGAGCAATCAAGTAACATTTATAACTTTCAGACTCTTTTGGGCTTTATTTGTAATTATTGAGATAAATAAAATGGAGCAGCTGCTCCAAATTTTAATTTTTTTTTAAAAAAGTAACATTAATAACTTAAATTTTCGTTGTTAATAATGAGTACCCGTTAGCAGGTTATCAAGCCTTATGACATATGTTTGGCTTCTATTGATTCAAAGTTGTGTTGCACACTATAAATGGAATCTCTAGAGCCTTTTGTTGTTCAACTTCTTAACAACAAATCACGTATTTGACTAAACGCAATTCTGCAATAGTTTCTCTAAATCATCATGCAAGTTAGGAAATAGGATTTTGGTCAGTTGGGTCGAATATACATACTGAGTTCGATATAAGAATTATATCGGAAGAAAATTTTAATTAGGATAAAAATATATTCATGTATGTGTCACATCATATTATGTTATAAGTGAGAAGCTTTCAACTTCAAAGTAAGATTACATTTTTTCTCCGGTAGTAAACTAAAGTGTAATTAAATTTTAATTAAATATTAATATTTTAAAATAGTAAATCAAAATCTAATTAAATATCTAATTTGCAATAAAGAACGTGGTTAGGTGAGAAGTGGGATCATATTAATGGTGAATTATAGAATTTATTTACACAACATTTTCATCTTCTTACCATTGCCAGCTAAAGATATATAACTACTATTTATAATATCAAACTTTCTGCATTTCATCTTTCATATAACTGAAACTTATTTCTCCGTTAATCATTAGTTTAGCCAACTTATATTCATTAATACAAAAAGATCTGTAGACTTTAAAGAATTGTATTAAATAATACTTAAAATATAGACTAATTTATAATTATTAGATATATGGAAAGGAAGCCCAAAAACCACAAAGAAGAACTATATAAAAGTTGGAAATGATTTTCATTTCCCAAGAATGCTTTAGTACAGTAGCAATTTCTTCAATTTTTCATTTTCGTAGTTTTTTTCCTGTTTTTGTTTGCTTGCTTTCCTCTCTTTTCCAACATTTTTTTTTTGCAAGATACCATTTGAAAATTTACAGGAAAGACATGATATTGTACATTTAATTGTGCATGAAAATTAAAATAGAAAGGAATCAAAAATTCAAGAATGTACAAGTTTGTTGGAGACTCTTATATATGGTTTGGGAGTAAGCAAAATCTGAAAGCCATACTCAAGAAAGAAGTCCGAAGATTCACAAAGATTTATGTTAACAATTGTATGTACTTATCCACATGCATCATATTTTATGAATTCAAAATAATATGGGATAAATAGCTATAACCAACATAAAACTAATCATGTACAAATTTTATAATGTAGCAAAGAACAAACTGTAATTATCTTCGTGGTCATTTGCTTGCTTCTGTGTGGTTTACTGTTTCGACCTTTCTCATAGCTTATGTACAGTGTGTGTGTTGTGTTTGGACAGGTGGCATGCTTCCCGCGGTGCTCGAAAGAGATTTGAGTGAGTTCTTCCCTTTTTCGAAGCTTTTAAGTTGAAAGAGTTGACTTTGATCAACATCCAAAAAATCTGATTTCGATTAAAAATTTTGCCAGTTCCATCTGCTCCATAAAGTCCATTTTTGGCTAGTAACATGGTTGGTTCGGATTCCGAGGCCTTCAGTGTAAGTTTGAGTCATTAGGTGAGAAGGTTTTGAAAGTTTGGCTAAGGTTTAACTTTGGTCAATATGATTGGTAAACGTGCATGAATGAGATTTTTGTCAGCGAGGTTAGCTATGGAATGATGAGTTTGATTTAGAACGACCTTTGGTTCAGATCCCAAGGTGATCTGAATGATTTTGTGATATTTTGCATTTTGATGTTTTGATTTCTTTGCGAAAGTGTTGATGTGGATCAACATTTTATTGAGAGTTTCTCTGTTTGTGGTTTTGTCAATTATGTTGTGTCTAAAATGTCATTTTTGATGGGTTAGCATACTTCGTTTCCATTTTAAAGGCTTTCGAATGAATTTCGAGCCCTAGTCGGGACATTTTCATAACTTCACATTGCAGCTGATGCAGCCTTTGCCGGTGCATCATGCACTTTACACTACATTTGCCGGCCCTGAGTCGTGTTCGCGAAGGTCTATGAATTAGACCACTGCATTCGCGGGCTTGGCTCCGTATTTGCGGAGGAGGGTTAGTCAACTTGACCTTTGCGTTCGTAGATTAGATCCTACATTCGCGGAGTAGGGTCACCTTGACCCAGTCAAGTTTGACATTCGGGTTGGCGAACTAGGTCCCGTGTTCGTCGAGGACAAATGACTTGCAGTTATATATCAGTCCCATTTTCAACTTGTATTTTCCCTTCAGACCATCTTCTTGAGGCAATTTGAGAGCTCATTTCTTGGGGGAAATCAGTTGGGTTTCTGGGAAATTATTGGTGGTTAACTTAGATGCGTATTATGGGTCATTTATCTTCCATTTTCTTGGAAGTTCACTCAATTTCTTCTCTTAAAATTTATTTTTGATCATTCTTAAGCTTAATTATGGTGGGACTGATTTGAGCTCTTTAGTATCGGATTGTGCCTGTTTTGGGGGCACAAGTTCCTTGAGTTGGTTGGAACCTTAATTATGATAGAGTCAATTTTGTGGTTTCGTGCGCGAGTCCCACAATCCTATCTTAACTAAATTTTTGGGTTCAATTTTTTTTGTAGCAAATTGGGTATCGTTTTGCTCGTGTTGACATTCTTATCACTAATTTGATAGTGTGGCACTATTCGAAGACAACTTGGAAGATAAACTCTCGAGTAGAGATTTGAGTGCGGTTTCTGTCTTGAGGTACGTTACGATTTTCCTTTTTTTTGACTTTGCTCGGATAGTTCTATATATTTTGACTTTCATCGATAATTTAGAAGACTTAGAATAAGGTTTTAGGTTTGTATGATCCTTAAACAATATTTTGGCCACTTTTGGGTAACTAGATTTGTATTTTAGCCATAAAAGCCTCATCTTTGGATGAGCCTTAGTGTTGGAGGCCATTATAGGATCCTTAGAATGCCTCTAGATGGTTTAACATAGATTTATGCATGTTGGATTGGTTTTGTATGAATATATGCCATTTTGGGTTTTTTTTTGAGATTTTACGCTCCATTATCATGTTTGTGGACCTTTGGCCTTGAGCTTGGACCGATTAGATGTAACACCTCCTAAAAACGTTGTATATGATGTTTTAAAATCTCGATAAAAATGATATCGCTTCTGTATTTTGGGGATAATTTTTAATAGTATGGTTCAACTTAGGTGATTTAAATTTTTGAATAACCTAAACATCAATACCTATAACTTTTTTGAAGATCACATTTTAAGTTTCGGAGGTTAAGTTGGTCAAATAAATTAATTATTGCAAGACATGGTGCTATGACGAAATGGAGTGTTTGTAGAATAAAAATCACATCTCACTGTAGGATATTCTAAATCGGTTGATTCTTAAATGACATAAAAGTAGATTTCTAGATCAACAATTCATATGAAGACACCAAATCCTAATGAGTAAGTTATTTTTTTCAAATACAGCTCCGAAAAAGGGTATTCCGTTAAAAGAAGGTTCATCTCACCAACCATGGAAAGATCTAGATCCATTTAACATCACCTATGACATCAATAGTCCTCCATTTGACTTCACCCATGACATCACAATCTTCCATTAAATTTTATTTTTTTTATAATTATTTTAATTATTGTTAGGTCTCTCCTTCACACCTATAAATACCCACTTTATTTCATCATTTTATTCATCAAGCTTTCTCAAGCAACTCTTCTCTCTATACACTCCTTTACTCATTCTCAAAATATAGTTTAATTTCTTAGTAGTATATAAATACTATTCCGGTGATTCATATACTCCGGGTAGTACACAAAATGCTTCGGCGAGGAGAAAATTCTGGGATTCAAGAGTGTTTATTAAGTCTTTCTATTCTGAGTAACGCTTCAGAATCTAGGTATGTAAGACTTCAATGAGAGTATTCATTCCACTCTCATGCCTAAAGTATTTATATTATATGATAAATTATATTTATTTTCTTTAAGCTTTAATCTAAGTTATGTGGGTGTTTATCCATGGGTTCTTCCACCCATGTAGTCCAAAAATCTTTCAACTAAATCTCTTAATTTCAAATAAGATGTTTTTATGGGTAATTCTTATTTCTACTCAATAGCATGAATTATGGTTAAACTAATGATTATTGATCTATTTTGACGCAAAATAATTTTATATGTATGCATTGAAAGTTTGCAAGTAATTTATCTATTCATCTCTTTAAAGGTTCTTGAAATTCATGGTGAGTTGTTTAAAGCATAATTTTTAATTAATGGATTTCAAAGTATTTATGCATAATTTCAGTTACATACATGTTTGAAAGTTAAAGTGATTTGAACCCACCTAGTTTTACTATATTTTCAATGAAGTAGCTTTGACTCCAAATGAATATTTATGAAAGCAATATCTATGATAAAAAGGGAGTCTTATGCAATAAAAGAATGATGAAATGATATGAATAATGAATTCTTTATGCAATAAGGACAATTCTTGCATATTTGAATAACCAAATGTTTTAATGAGCTATTCCACCGAATATGATGTTTTGAATTTTTAAGCTATATGCTATGAATATTTTGAAGTATTAAACTATTCCGTGGGATTGACTTAGCACCGAATGTGGCATTGGGGTGGGATTCGGTAAGAGAATCCTAGTAGCAACCCCTTGTCTCATTAACCATGTGCCAACATAGGATCCCTGTAGGCTTAGGCTAATAGATCCACAAATAGCCCTTAAAGTTAAAGTTAAGGAAATGAATAAAGTTGACGAAGTTCTACCCGACAAGTAGTCTCCCCGGCCAACGTAGGGGGTTATGTTAAATTCCATGTAATAGCTCACATGGTCTTAAATGTGGATTATGGTCATTTTCCCATAAAATGAATGTTTTAAAGGATATCTATATGATTGATTATGCATGCATTGCATTATATTTCATATTACATAAATATTTTAATATTTTCTTAATGTTCATGCATGCCTACATACTTAGTACATTCAAAGTACTAACGCATACTCTTTTGCCTACATGATATCACCATGTAGGGACTGATGCTCCTCCTCATTCTCCTCCACGTGGCTAGTTGATATTTTATTTGAAGGCTACTTTTGGTGAGTTCCCATGTTCCGGGAACAATACTCCTTTATCTTTCTAGCTTATGATATGTTGACATCTTTAGACACTTACTATGACATTTATTTTTATTATGATTGAGGGTGAGCTAGGGACTTGTCTTAGCCCCGTTAAATCTAAAAGTTAGAGATATTGTTGGAAATATGTAAGTTGAAGATTTACTATTATGATTTCTGCTTGTTTATTTATTGTCATTACCTATGAAAGGCTAAAAAAATGCTAAGAGGCTTGTTTGAGGTACTTTTGGGTTCTTCATTCACCATGTCACATCTAGGTCCTAGGATTGGGTTGTGACATTAGAGTTCTAGGTTAGTATGTCTATATAGTGCCGAGTTACTACTTGGTTGGTTGTGTGCTATAGTTGATTTGTGAATAAGATGATTGTGGTTGGTATGCATTCATGTGCACGACATTGATATTTGATATGTTTTGAACTAGAAATTAAAAAAAAGGCATAAATGAGATACTCATTTATTATGATTTCTAATTTTGAGTCTCGAGGGAGCGGGTTGCTATTTTTACTTGAGGGAAACTTGGGATTTTGGAGGGAATTACACAATATTTTGAGGTCTTGTGTCTTAAGGATATATTTACTTGAACCTGTTGGTTTATACTTTTGTGGCCCGTGTATATCAATGAAAAATGCTGATTTTATAAGATTTTCGGGTGAGGGAAGATCTATTTTTACTGATAAGCTCAAGGAGGTTGTTACACCTCCAAATATTTTGTAAGCTAAGACCCAAACTATTCTTCATATACGTATAAGGTCTACCGGGTGATTCTTAAATTTTCCTTAGGTTTTAAGGTTCATTTCTATGTGTGAGAAGTGTATTGGAAGTGATTTAAGGTCATAAGAGACCTCTAGTACTTAATCGAGTTCAAAATCTTCCTACAACTAGGTTTTATGCATTAGTTCATGAAATAATCAACTTCAAATGATCATATATATTATAATGAATTAGGTGAACTATCACCTATCAGATCAAATTCTATGAGTTTTCTTTCTAACTCCATCAAGTTTGTCTCATCTGGAGTTCGGAGTAAAAAGTTATGTCCGTTTTACCAGAGGCCACTAGAACAGAGCTTTCAAAATCAGTACCTACGAACATGGCCTATAGGTCATAGATAGGTGATTCGCCCAAACTTACACTTCAATTAAGTATAAAATGGTCGCTGTCAAATATAAAACCCAATTAGGTTGGGGTCGAACCCACAAGGAATGCAGAGAAATTAAGTCTACTAGCAATTAAACTCAATTGTATTCAATATTTTTGGACAGTAAAAATGCATAAAGTAAATAGGGGGGTTTTGTTTTTTAATAAGTAAATATTTGCAGTAACAGAGTGAAACAAACTTAAGCTTGTAAATAATACGATAAAGTAGATAGGGCTGTGTTCCCCAAGATATGTAATTCAGTAGTCATATGTATTAGTGCTATTGTATCAATGTGTCGCATGAAAAATCTAGAAATTTATGTATATTTAAACACCTATCGGTCCTAATAGATGAATTTCACTCATCACCTCCTAGTCTAAGAGCGTATTACCAGCTAACCATTGCTTTTGACC
Source organism: Solanum dulcamara (assembly GCF_947179165.1). Lineage (NCBI taxonomy): Eukaryota > Viridiplantae > Streptophyta > Magnoliopsida > Solanales > Solanaceae > Solanum > Solanum dulcamara. The sequence continues at coordinate 53,581,470 of NC_077239.1, forward strand.
TCAGAAAACTATCCCCTCCCGGGCTCAAGTTCTTAGATGAAGGTTTTGAACCTTGAATCTCAGTTGCAGTTTTCTTTTCAGAATCACAACCCCTCTCCTAATCAAGTAGTAAATACATTTGATTTTTAATGCGTGCACTTGTTAAAATGAAAACAAAATAAAGAAAACTACAATGCAATGCTAAACACTGAACAACAATCACCTATACATTTGCCTACTTCGTTATGTTGTCATAGTTCCCACAATCCTAGTTATGGGTTTTAGCTACTCATGTTCGAAATGAATGAATCAATAATCAATATAGAATTCATAAGAAAATACTTACGTTTATGCAAAAGTAAACCTTGAATCACAAGAACAAAGAACAAATCAAGAACGAACAAACTATTAGGTTGCACGAAAAGTACTCAAATTTATGTTCTCATAATGTTCACAATAATTCAAATTAAGTAAAAGTGTGTAACCCTTAAAATAAAATGAGTTTGGGTATTTATAGAAGTACTAAACCCAATCCTAAAACCAACTAGGAATACTTAAGTCGGCACATGTTCACGATGACCCTTCATGGGTCGTACTGCAGTTCACACTCAGTGGTGTTTAACTTGGCTCCAAAAATGTGTGGTCCTATGCTCCTTCAAGGTCAAGCTCCACATTTCGTGGTCCTCTCTATGCCTAGTGATGGGATCTGTGGTCCTTTATTTAGACAATTTCAGTTAGTCTTCAGCATGCCCGTTGATATGTTGCGTATTTACGACACTCTCAATGCTCAAAATAGTGGATTAATGTGTGTTTCAATCATATTTTTGTAGATATTATGTGTTTTTTTTCATAAAACTAAGTCACGCATGAGTTTGGATGATTTTTAAGGAGTTGAGGCGGTGTTGTTGAGAACTAGAGACTACGAGTGCCACCATAGACTGTGGTGTCTTATATGGGCCCTGGTGGTTGGTGTAGTGTTGATGAAATTGAATACAAGTGGAAATCCAAGAGAACCTTTACGGGACGTAGAGTCCACCACGGGTCATGACCAAGACTCGTGAAGGATCTGCTGATGGAAAATGGAATTTGTCTAACTGAAGTACCACGGACTGCAATACTGGGCGTAGTCTAGACTATGAGACATGGTGATTGCTCGTGAAGAAGGAAAGGCCCACATAGTGGTGGATCCAATTCAAACACCACGGGGCATGACCACGAGACATGAAGGCCAATATGGTCTATGTTGCCTTGGCGTGAACTCTACCGACTGAAGTTTTCCTAGTTGATTTAGAAGTAGGTTTTGTACTTCTATAAATACCCAAATTTATTGTATTTTGAGTGTTATGCATTTATTATTATTTGTGAACATTGTGAGACATACTTTGATTACTTTTCAAAGATCCAAACGTGCAATCTAATCTTTTGTTTGTTCTTGATTCATTCTTCATCTTATGATTCGAGGTTTACTTTTCTATAAACGTGAGTATTATTTTATGAATTCTATATTGATTCTTGATTCATTTCTTGTGATTTTGAATAGCTAAACCCTATAACTAGGGTTGTGGGAATCATGAAACAATAATGAAGTAGGAAAACATATAGGTGATTGTCATTAAGTGTCTAGCATTGCATTGTAGTTTTCTTTATCTTTTTTTTCTTTTAACAACTGTACGCGTTAAAACATTCTTGTATTTATTACTTTCTTAGAAGAGGGGTAGTGAATAGGAAAACAAAACTACAATAAATATTCAATGTCAAAATCTTCGTCTAAGAACCCGAGATCGGAAGGGGATAATTTTCTAAGATCAAAAGCAATGGTTAGTTGGTAATACACTTTGAGACCGATAGGTGATGAGTGAAATACTTTTAATAGGCACGGAAGGTATTTAAATGTACCTAACTTGCTAGATTTTGCTTGCGATACACTGATACGATATCACCAATACCTAACAACTACTGATTTATATGTCATGGGGAACACAATCCTAGTTACCATCTCATATTGCTTACATCCTTAAGTCTGGTTTATTCTGTTACTCAGAACATTTACTTAATAAAACAACAAATTTCCCCTTTTACGTTATGCATGTTTATTATCTAGAAATATTAACTACAACTGAGGTTAAGTGCTAGTAGACTTATTTCCTCCGCATTCCCGGTGGGTTAGATCCCCAAACTAATTAGGTTCTATATTTGACAGTGACTTCTTTATACTTCTTAATTGAAGTGTAAGTTTGGGCGTATCAAATTTTGGCTCCGTTGTCAGGGAATAAGGCTTTGAAATATTCTATTAGTATTTATTTCACTTTGTAGTCTTATTTCCTAATTTTATTTTTGTTTCTTGTTTTTGTTCATACAGGGTATAGGTTAGTGCATGCTTAATACCCAAAATAAGGGTGAACCACTACTCTTTTACGATCCTGAGCTACAGAAGTCAACAAGAAAAATGATTGCACAAGAATGCGAAGCGCAAAGGTTGAAAGAACTTGTGGAAGCTCAAGCCGAAGGTAATCGGGGTAATAATTACAATCTTGGGGATGAGGAAAATAATGTGGGAGATCCACTCCAGCATCATTATCATGACCCAAGCCTAGATCCTAGACGTGACACGATAAATGAGACACCCGGAGGTACCTCACCCAAGCCTCTTAACATTCATTAAGGATTTCATTATTAATGATAAAAAAATCAAGCAGAAACATAAGGGATATAGGGACTAAGGGGATTCACATTAATAAGAGTCAAAGACAACATAACATCCTTTACTATGTCCAACAATACCTTCTACATTAAGACTTAGCGGGGGCTAACACATGACCCTAGCTCACCCTCAAGATTAAGTTAAAATTACCAAACTTAGTTTAAATGTCTAAATATAACATAAGCTAGATAATACATGAGTGTCGTTCCTGGAACATAATCTATGTATTTAAAGTCATCATGTAAAAGCCTATAAGATTTCATCATTTTGAATTGAAATACTAGGTTTAGAAAATATTTGGGCTCAATGGATGAAAACCCACATACCTTGAGGGAAACAAAATCCCTAAGAACACTTGAGGAAGAAAAGAGACTCGAATGCCTTGAATTTAGAAACCTTAGCCTTGACTTGAAGCCCTTGGAAGAACTTGAAAATAAAGGATTTGTGTTGGAGAAGTTAGAGTGAAACAAATAAGGGCTTTGAAGGGTAAGGGTCTTTATATTGGTGATTTTTTCCCTCAAAAAAACACCATATTGGGTTAAAATGCAGGAAAAGAACAAAATATCCCTTTAAAGATCTGGCCGGAAGAGACTTCACGGGGACCCTTCACGGTCCATTGTGCTCACCACGATTCGTAGTGGGGTCCCGTGATAAGGGACTTAGAGAAATTCAGAAAAGGGACTTGTAGGGTAGTCTCTGAAGTTTCTTCACGGACACTTTGATGGTCTCTAAAATACACCACGGCCCATGAGGGTTGTCCGTGGACCCTGCCTTTAGGAAAATTCCTGAGGACTTTGGGGAGGTCTCACCACGGAGGGCTTCCAGCCCTTCATACTCATCACAGTCCGTGTTCCTTCATCATTGTCTGTCCTATGCAGACTGAGCCTCTAAATCTCCACCACAGTTGCACACCACGGTCCGTGGTGCTTACATGGTCCGTGAAGGCTTCTGTGGTCAGCTTCTAGTGCCATTTTTCGGCAACTTCTAAGAATTCCTCCTTTAATTCTTGGTTTAGGACTTTCCAAGTTTTTAGGGTCTTATAATCATCCACCAGTGCAAAAGGTATAGCGCAACATAGGACCATTGATTTTGCTTTAGAGGATGATGATCCATACATGGATAGAGTTGGTTCTACTAGGGCGATAGTTCTTCCTCCACTACCACCAGGCGTGAAGTTCACTATCAGTAGCACTATGCTTCAACTCTTGAACTTGAAATGATTGTTTAAAGGAGCAGCTGGAGATGAGGCTCATCAACAATTGATGAACTCATTGCTACATGCAAAACTTGTAACATCCCTAGGGTTAACCAAATAGCAATTTGCTTGTGATTATTTCCATTGTATCTGTATGGGGAGGCAATCAATTGTCTGAATGAGCTCCCGCATGAATCAATCAAAAATTGGAGAGAGTTGAAGAAAGAATTTCTGGAGTAATTTTTTCCACCTTCAAGTTGCAGATCAAGGATGAGCTTAATGCACACAAGAAGCTCCCTTATGAAGCTCTACCTGACTCATGGAACAGATTTAGTCGGAAGCTGAAAATGTGCCCAAATCATAATCTCACTGATGAGCACTTGATGGAGCTATTCTATAGATCGTGCAACTTTATGACTAAGTGGGTAGTTAATCAAGCTTGTGGTGGATCCTTCATGTCCAAAACCTTCACGAAAGCGTCAACAATCTTGGATTAGGTTTTAAAAACTAGTAAAACTTGGCATACTAGAGATTCTATAGTTGGAGGCCTAGGCTATTATTCGAGATGTCGATTGAGCAAAAAAGGAGAGAAGAGGGGCATGATCAAGATATGTCTCACATTAAAACCCATATAGATTTACTGACTAAGCATTTGCTATCCGAAGGTGCTGAGAAGGTGAATGCAGTTTGGGGTTCAAACAGGTATGACAAACCAGAGATAGATTTTGAGAAGGAAGCAAATGGGTCAGTTATCAGTAGCACTGAAGCAAAAAAAGAATGACATACTTCCAATGATACTGTACAAAACCTAAAGAAAGACGGGTAATATATGGAAATGAAAACTAGAAGTGGTAAGATGATTCAGGGACCATCACCTGCAGGTATTAAATAGGATAATGATGTTGCATTCAATGTTGACGAGAAGGAAATGAGTGATTCATGTGATGCAATTCTAGTTGATGATGATGACGAGGTTGAGGAGACAATGGTAGAACCAAAGATGATGGAGAAGTGAAAAGGTAAACAAACAGTCAAAGAAGAGGTAGCACAACCACTGCAACTAATTCGCAAACCACCTCCTCCATTTCCACATAAATTGAAAAAGAATCTTGAGGATGGGAAGTTCTTAAAATTCATTGCCATATTGAAAGATCTATCTGTGAACATTCCATTGGTAGATGCATTGGAGAAAATGCCTGGTAACTAAAAAGAGGACAGTCACCTTCGAGCTCATTGACAATCTACACCAATGTAGTACTATTTCCACAAGGTTGTTGGTTGAAAATAAAGAGGAACTAGGAGCATTTACTATCCTATGCACTATTAGTGCATTCAATTTTGTCAGGGCTCTATGCAATTTAGGAGCTATTATCAACCTGATACCACTTGCGATCTATAAACAGTTGGGCATATGAGCCCTTAAATCAATAACAATGAGGTTGTTGATGAATGATAGGTCAGTGAAGAAACCCATAGGGATCTTATGTGATGTGCTAGTGAGAGTTGACGGGTTTATATTCCCTGATGATTTTGTCATCCTAGACTGCAAGGTGGACTTTGAAGTCCCCATAATCATGGGAAGACCATTTTTGGCCATGGGCAGAGCATTGGGAGACATGGAAAGCGGTGAGCTTACCTTCAATCTTAACAAAGAGGAGGTAAAATTCAACGTGTGTAAATCCATAAAGTAGCCTAGAGGTATGACTGTGATGTCTGTGATCGGTGCAGCTAAAGAAGCAGTTATCGAGGCATCTATTAAGAAGCGGTTCACCGTCGATACATTGGTTGCCGTGAGCATAAACTTTGAGGGTGATTGCTTAGAGGAGTTTAATGAGTCTATAAAATCTATTTAGGGATTGGGATCACACCCTTATGCTCATAATAACCTAGATCTTGAATTGAAGAATTGACAGACTCTTCCCGCCATACCGTCCATTGAGGAGCTGCCTATAATTGAATTGAAAGAGCCACCATGTAATCTAAGGTTTGTGTTCTTGGGTGAAAATAACACCTTACCTATGCCATATAATCTAAGGTATGTATTCTTGGGTGAAAATAACACCTTACATATGATTGTTGTTGTAGAATTGAATAAAAGCAGGTTCGAGTGCTTGTCGAGATCTTGAAAAGGTACAAGAAAAAAATTGGTTGGACCATTGCTGACATCATTGGCATATCGCCTAGAATTTTCACTCATAAGATCCAATTAGAGAAGGATTGCATTCCTAGAATTTAGTATCAGTGTAGATTAAACCCACCTATACAAGAGGTAGTGAAGAAGGAGATAATAAAGTGGCTTGATGCAGATGTTGTGTACCCAATTTCAGACAACAGTTGGGTTAGTCCGTTGTAGTATGTCCCCAAGAAGGGTGGTATGATACTTGTTACAAATGAAAAAATTGAGCTAGTTCCACTCTGGACGGTCACAAGATGGTGAGTCTGCATGGACTATAGGAAGCTCAACAAATAGACCTTGAAAGACTATTTCCTAATGCTTTTCATAGATCAGATTCTAGACAGGCTGGCAGGTAGAGGTTGTACTATTTCTTAGATGTGTACTCCGATTGAAATCAATTTTCTTTAGAACCAGAGGATCAAGATAAAACCATATTTACATGTCCATATGGCACATTTGCATTCAAGCATATGCCTTTTAGACTATGTAATGCGCCCGCCACATTCTAGAGGTGTATGATGTCAATATTCTCAAATATGGTGGAAGACACTTTGGAGGTATTCAAGGATGAGTTGTTTATGTAGGTGATACTTTTGATGATTGTTTGTTAAATCTTGGTAGGGCATTGCAGAGATGTGAAGAGGCCAACCTAGTTCTGAATTAAGAAAAGTGCCACATCATGGTCAAAAAAGGTATCTTGCTAGGGCACAAAATTTCAGAAAAAGGCTTGGAGGTGGATAAAGTGAAGGTTGAGAAGATTGAGAAGCTGCCCCCTCATATATAGGGAAATGGTATCCACAGCTTCTTGGGCCATGCTAGGTTCTATAAGAGATTCATAAAGGAGTTGTCCATTGCATATCCATTGTGTAAGTTGTTGGAGAAGGAGGTGAAGTTCTATATTGATGAGGCATGTAGGCAGGAATTTGAGTGTTTGAAGGCAAAATTGATTTTAGCGCTAGTGATCATTGCTCTTGACTAGTCTACACTGTTCAAGATTATGTGTGATTCAAGTGGTGTCACTTTGGGGGTTGTTCTAGGGAAAAAGTGTGACAAGATCTTCCACCCCATCTGCTATGCAAGAACAATACTCAATATAGCCTAGAAGAACTACACTATCACTAAACAAGATTTGCTAGCAGTTGTGTATGCATTTGAGAAACTGAGAGTGTACCTTCTGGGTACAAAAGTGATACTGCACACTCACTATGTAGCTCTGAGATACTTATAGGAAAATAAGGACGCAAAACCAAGGTTGATCAGATGGGTTATTTTTCTACAAGAACTTGACTTTGAAGTCAAGGATAGAAAAGGTTATTAAAATTAGTAGCATATCACTTGTCTAGGCTAGAAGATGAAAAGAAAGATGGGGATGAGCTTGAGATTGATGATTCATTCCTAGATGAGAAGGTGTTAGCCGTTACTCTTAATCTTATTCCTTGGTATGCTGACTTTGCCAATTATTTAGTTAGTGACATGACGCCTGAGGACCCAACATTCCATTAGAGAAACAAGTTCTTACATGATGTGAATAGGTATTTCTGGGATGAGCCGTACTTGTTTAGAATGTGTGCTGACAATCTGATCAGGCGATGTGTACCGGAAGCAGAAATGCTAACTATTCTTGAGGCCTGTCCCTTTTCACCAGTGGGCGGACATTATAGTGGAGCCCAAACAGCTCAAAAGGTGCTTCAATGTAGATATTATTGGCCCACTATCTATAGAGATTCATATGATCTGGCAAATAGTTGGGATAAGTTCCAAAGGCAAGGTGCCATATCAAGACTCCAAGAGTTTCCTATGAATCCAATCATGGTGCTTAAGATGTTTGATGTCTAGGGTATTAGTTTCATAGGACCATTCGTGATCTCATATGGAATGAAGTATATCCTGGTTGGAGTCGACTACATCTCCAAGTGGGTGGAAGCTTTGGCCTTGTTAGATAATAAAAGCAAGAGTGTAGCAAGGTTTTTGAAAAAGCACATATTCTCTAGGTTTGGCACTCCAAGGGAAATTATCAGTAATGAGGGGGTTCCATTTCTTTAATAAGATATTTTGCACTCTATTTTCCAAGTATGGTGTAAAGCACCATAAGGTAGCTACTCTATATCATCCTCAGTTGAGTGGGCAGGTTAAAATGTCCAACATAGAGATCAAAGAGATTTTGGCTAAGTCTGTGAATATAAATAGAACGAACTGGTCAAGGAAGCTTGATGATACACTATGGGCATATTGGGAAACTTTCAAAACATCCATTGGTATGTCACCATATTAGTTAGTATTTGGAAAGTCATGACATTTGCTTATGGAGATAGAGCACAAGGTATTATGGGCACTAAAGAAACTAAATCTGAGTTGAAGCGAAGCTACAAATATGAGGCTAAAGCAGATTAATGAGATGGATGAGTCCGTCTAAGATAATATGAGAGAGTAGCCCTATTCAAAGAGCGAATGAAGCTATATCAGGATTGGCATATTGAGAAGCGAAAATTCTATCCTGGTGACTTAGTATTGTTGTTCAACCTTAGGCTGAGACTGTTTCTAGGTAAGTTAACTGTATCAAGATTTTTCCCACATGGTGCACTTGAGATTGAAGCACAAGATGGGAGTAATTTCAAGGTAAATGGACAACATGTGAAGTTATACTTGGGGACCTATGAGAAAGCAAGAAAAATTAAGAAGCTCTAGCTTAATGAAATATGAGTAGTCAAGGAACCTGCATCGTACCGCAATATTAAATCAAGTTCTGCATGGGAGGTAACCTATAGGGAAAAGATTCACGAAGTTTGAGTAGTGAAGTGACTCGCATCATGCTGCGACTTTAAATCAAGAGATGCTTGGGAGGTAACCCAAGGATTGTATTTGTAATAGATAGGTTGAATTTCCTTTTTTGATGTTTTTATAGTGTCACAGTGTGTTCTGTGAGTGAAGGGTTGCAAAGGAGGAGAAAATACTGAAAATTGGCCAAGGTACTCCATCACGGGCACCTATATGGACCGTATAGGGAACAACGACTTGTGGTTAAATTGCGTGGTGGACACAAGCTTAATGAGCTTCATGTTCACAATTGGGTTTATGACTCGTGATGAAATTAACATACCATTTATCCTTCCATGCACCTAAGTTAGATTACCCCTCTTTTTCTCTAAGTCTAGCACCACGGAGGGGAGTATAGCTCGTGGTGCTCTTCACGAGCTGTAAAACTAAGGTGGATAATTAATTTTAAGTCTAACCTAATTTAGACCCAGTCCTATATTTTTCAAGGGTAATTGGGTGTTTACCCAGTCCCATTAAGCCAAAGTGGGTCATTCTCTTTTCTCCCATATGAAGAAACCCTCTGACCCCAAGCTTTGTAACAACACCTCTCAAAGTCCCCACTGATATATAATGATCCTCAAGGTAATTTTTGTTTTAATGCTTACTTTTCATCATTTAAAGCATTTTATAGTGACCCCAAGTCATTTGTGACTTGCTAGCACTGATTGTTCGGTCGCCTGGCCGTTCATTTAGATTTTATGCCAGTTTCTCCATTTTGGAGTTTTTAAAATTTGAAAAGTCGACATTAGTCAAAATATAAGGTTAATTACCTCAGAATGGAATTCTGATAGTTTCATAGGATAGCCAAATTAGGCTAATAGCCTAGTCGGTTCGAGTTTGAGGCCATTTGATAGTTTAGCCTTTGAAATTTGGCCTAAAGTTGACTTTGGTCAACATTCTTGAAATATATGCTTGGATGAAAATTTCGTCAGTGCGGTTGGTTCTAGAATATTGAGTTTGGTATAGAACGACCATTTGTTTGCTTCTCGAGGATTCTCTTCTAATCTCGAGCCCTATTGTGGAAGTTGACTAAAAATGACATTTGGATGTGGGACCCACTTTCTATCAAAATGACCTCGTATAGAAGTTTTGACTGTGCCATTTAGTCCAAAATGTCGAATTTAATAGGGTTGCATATCTATTCTATTTTTGTAGGGTTCCGAACGAATTTCGAGCACCCCGTCGGAGATTTTAAAGTTGGCAAAAAGATTAGCTTTTCAGCTGATATATATAGCTGGTGCAGGCCCATTTCAGCTTCATTTCTCAACTTCAACCCTTCATAACTCTCATATTTCAAGTTTGATTTTAGTGGTTCGCTTGGTGCAGGCCCATTTCAGCTTTATTTCTCAACTTCAACCCTTCATAACTCTCTCATTTCAAGTCTGATTTTAGTGATTCGAAGGTCCATCTTATGGGGTTGTTTGCAAGAAACGCATTGGTGAGCTCAAAAAAAGATTTGGGGTCTCCGTTTGAGGTAAAGTTTTTGAAATACTAGCTGCCACAAACCATTTTTTGAGCTTGATTTTGGGAATTTTTTAGACTTGATATCTCAGCCATTTTATGTCTGATTTGGGTGATTCTTGGGGCTATCTGTGTTTTTTCAAGGAGAAATGTAACACCACCTAAAAATATTATATATGGTGTTTCAATTCTCGATGAAAATGATACTACTTTTGTATTTTTAGGCATAACATTTCATAGGATGATCTAAATTAGTTGATTCAAATTTATGAATAACTCCAACTTCATTACCTACAACTTTTGTGAGACCATAGCTTAGGATTCCGAGGCTAAGTAGGACAAATAAATTAATCTTTGCAAGATCTAGTGTTGTGACGAAATAGAGTTTTGTAGAAGAAAAATCATATCTCACTGTAGGTGCTCCAAATCTGTTGATTCTTGAATGACATGAAAGAAGACTTCTAGCGCTACAATGCATACGAAGACAAAAAATCTTAATTAGAAAGTTATCTTGTTCAAACATAGCTTCGAAAAAGGGTATTCCATAAAAAGAAGATTTATCTCACCAACCATAAAAGATCTAGATCCATTTGACATCACCATGACATCAATAGTCCTCCATTTGACATCACTCATGACATCACAATCCTCCAATAAATTTTCTAATTTTTCTTTATAATTATTTTAATTATTATTACGTCCCTCCTTCACACCTATAAATACCCACCTTATTTCATCATTTTGTTTATTAAGCTTTTTCAAGCAACTCTTTTCTATATACACTTCTTTACTCATTCTCAAAATATAATTTTAGTTCTTAATAGTGTAGAAATACTATTTTGGTGAATCATATACTATGGGTAGTACATAAAATGCTCCGTTGAGGAGAAAAGGCTAGGATTCAAGAGTGTTTATTAAGTCTTTTGATTTTAGTAAAGCTTCGGATTTTAGGTACGTAAGGCTTCAATGAGAGTAATCCTTCCACTCTCATGCCTAAAGTATTTTGATTATATTATAAATTATGTTTATTTTCTTTAATATTTACTTTAGGTATGTGGTATTGATTCATGGATCCTTTCATCCATGAAGCCCAAATAAATTATCAAAGTCTTCTATTTAATTCAAGTATGAAACTTTATGGGTTTTCATATCATGATTCCAAATGCATAGATTATTAAGTATTTGAAGTTTAATTACCTATCTTATATTAGCATATGTAAGGCTTCAATGAGAGTATTCCTTCTACTCTCATGCCTAAATTATTTTTATTATACGATAAATTATGTTTATTTACCCAATTCTTTTCAAGCTTTACTTTAAGGTATGTGTGTATTTATCTGTGGATTCTTCCACCCATGTAATCCAAAACTCTTTTAACAAAATCTCTTGATTTCAAGAAATATTTTCTAATTGGTAATTCTTATTTCTACTTAATAGCAAGAATCATGTTAAACTAATAATTATTGGTCTATTTTTATGCATAATGATTTCATATATATGAATTGATGGTTTGCAAGCAATTTTTCTATTTATCTCTTAAAAGGTTCTTGAAATTCATGGTGGGTTATTTAAAGCATGATTTTTAATTAATGGATTTCAAAGTATTTATGCATAATTTCATTATATACATGTTTGGAAGTTGAAGTGATTTAAACCCACCTAGTTTTACTATATTTTCAATAAAGTTTGACTTGAAAGCTTTGACTCCAAATAAATGTTTATGAAAGCAATGTTTATGATAAAAAAGAAGTCTTATAAAGTAAAAGAATGATGAAATGGTATGTGTTACACCCCACACTTTTAAACTCGGAATGTCTCCTAAGTTTCTTAGACATTACCATGTGAGCCGGATACGCTACGATACTATCAAATGACTCTAAGGAAGGGGGAATGTGATACCCCATAGTAGAGAAGGTTGGAAATGGAGTAATAATAATCCCGAAGGAATTGGAGGCCAAGTAATGAGTCGTAGGACTCGATTTACCTATGTAAGCTACTAACTTGGAAGTCTTACATATTTAAGCTATTGGAGTACGTACCAAGCTTGCGTAGCATGGATGACATAGGCTCTTAAAATAAGACGAGATTACGAACCCACGAGGAAGAAAAAAAATGACGCGGGGCAGCCAATGTGAGGGTGACACGTGGAAGCACCTCAAGCAAGCAGGTGACCCACCTGCTTGGGGGAGGTGGGCCCCACTGCCATGTGGCAGTCTCTCCTTGCTTGCATAGATACGGTGGCCCAATAGGGGCTGGACACGTGTCTCCCTTAGGGGATGACACGTGTCTCCCTTAGGGGATGACACGTGTCTCCTACTAGGACCACCAATATACATGTATATCATGAAATAGTTTTAGTTTGTGTTCACAAACTCCAGCAGCAAACAAAGGAACCAAAAACCCTAAACTAGAGAGAAAAAGAGGGCGGCCAAGGGAAACAAAATAGGTAAGTCCCGATTTCTCTCCCTAAATTAATTATCTAGCATATACCATGATGATATGGAGGTATTAGTAGTATAAAATCATGGCTTGGTACAGCAAAAATCGGACAACATGCAGCCACGGCATTCAAGTCGTGCTAGAAAAGTTCTGAGGCACAATTTTGGCTAGTTTTGGCCAATTTCGGATAAGGTAAGGCTTCTCCTTTAAATTTGGACTTTATGGTGTTGTTATATATTATATTATACACCTTTGTGTCTTCTGTAAGTGTAATAAAGTCGTGGAAATAGTCGACGTTCGAAATAAACTAAATTAGAGTCGCTATAGTTGAATTATCGTCGAAATAAAGTATTGTTCTTGTGAGGTGCTGCGGCAGGGGTGTGTATTGTTGTTGCAGGGTCTAAATATGATCTAAATAAGGTGGGGGAGCTTCTGGTTTCAGCCACATGACCCCCCGCTTCGTACGGTTAAAGGTTTTGCCAAATGGAAACTAGAAACCCTATTTTGATATTGTATTTTTGAATGAGTTGTTTGGAGTTTATGGTTTATAGTGTTGGTGTGAATTGCATAAACATATGTTGCAGGTTGTTGTTTTTGGTTGGATGTAGTGTTTAGGGGTCTAATTGGAAATTTGGATAGGGCACATTATAGGGGAGGTGCTGCCCAATTTTCGTTAACGCCTTAACTAGTTAAGGAACTAGTCGAGAAGGCAAGCGAAGGGATGAATGCTATGAATACTCGTGGGTAGTCTAAGTTGCTGAAAAGTCTAAGGTTGTTAACACTTGCATTACTTCCTTTTTAAATAGATTTCTAGGACAACGATGTGCACACAATTAAGGGGAGTCCACAAGAGGTATGTGAAGCTTCTCTTGGTATGTTTTTGGTATAGGTATGTAAAGCCTATCTTTTCTCTTTTGGCATGTCTTAGATGTAAGAAGGATATGATATGAGCTTTGGGGGTAATTCCATTCCCAGATTCTGAACATGACTTCAGGACCCTCACTCACTTTTGAATGTTTAAACTTTAAAGTAGTAAGCTTCTATCTTCGAGTCTTCTATATGACTGTATAACAATTGATTCGACTAAGCTCTTTTTTCTAAAAAAGAAAGGCTTTGAGATAACCAATGCTCGAACTGCTATAAGATATTTCACATTGGTATACGTCTAAGATTTCTAAAAACTCCTTTTTATATAGTCCTTAGTGACAGTTAGAGAGCATACGCCACATACCTTCTGCCCTGATCCCCAGGTGATGGTTCACTTGATGACTTCATTGAGTCTCAGATAATTGATTAAACTGTGTTTTGTTTCTCACTACTCTACTCGTGTATACTGTAATACTTCTTCTCCGATTCCCAGGTCGGTTGTCAGATTCTTGCAATTCACTACATTGTTCATCGAGTCCCTCGCTAGAGGGCCGACATCCGTATGTATATATATGATGGCCTGGGGCCTGATACTGATACTATGATAATGTGTTGTAATAAGGTGACAATGGCCTAGGGCTGATATTGATACTATGATGATGTGTTGTAATAAGGTGACAATGGAACGGGGCCTGATACTGATACTACATATATGATTCACCGGACCCCTGATGGGGCCGGCTATATTGAAAATTTGAGCATGCATGTTTTTGTGATTCATAGAGTACTGGTACATGTTCTGATTTGATAATTGGTTCCCTACTTCTCTATTATGGATATACCTCTAGTTGTACTATGTTACATTTTACATACTCAGTACATATGTCGTACTGACCCCCTTTCTCGGGGGGCTGCATTCATGACCGCAGGTACAAATACAGGTTTTGGGAGTCCATCAACTTAGGATTCCATGCAGCTCTGCTGAGAGAGGCTCCATTGTATCGGGGCCTAGTTTTTGATACTGTCCACTGATGCATAGAATTGTTTTGTCTATTCGGGGGTACGGCGGGGGCTCTGTCCTGCCATATATTGTCATTTATATTTTTAGAGGTATGCAGACATGTATATGTGGGTTGTGTATATTAGTTTGATTCAGCTGGGTCCACATGATATATGATATATGTTATTATGTTATGGCAGCCTTGTCGGCTTGCGTGCCCTGTCATGTTTTGATACAAACAAAAAGGGCTATAGGTTTATGAAAATATTATCGCCTAGTGGGGCTCTGTTATATGATATTGTTTTATTTACAGTTAAATTTGACCACAGTTGATAACTAGGTACATGGGGGGTCCAAGTCGGAATCCAATCACGGCCTACGGGGTTGGGTCGTGACAGTATGAATGATGGATTCTTTAATCAATAAGGATAATTCTTGCATATTTGAATTACCAAAGGTTTTAATGAGCTATTCTATCGAATATGATGTTTTGAATTCTCAAGCTATATGCTATGACTATTTTGAAGTATTAAACTATTCCGTTGGATTGACTTAGCACCGAATGAGTCATTGAGGTGGGATTCAGTAAGGGAATCCTAGTAGTAACCCATTGTGTTATTAACTCTGTGCAGTAGGCTTAGGCTAATGGATATATGAAAGCCCTTAAAGTTAAAGTTAAAATATAAAGTTGAGTGAGTTCTACCCTAGGCAAGTAGACTCCCAGGCCAATGTAGGGGGTTATGTTGGATTCCATGTAATAGCTCACATGGTCTTAGTGTCGGTTATAGTCAATTTCCCACAAATGAATGTTTCAAATATTATTTACATGATTACTCATGCATGTATATAACCACATATGTATGATTTAAATGATATCTACTTGATTACTCATGCATGCACTCATTTATGTTTCTTTACCTTACAAATGTCCTAAATATTTTACATTGTATTGCATACCTACATACTTAGTACATTCAAAATACTAACGCATACTCTTTTTCCTACATGATATCACCATATAGGGATCGGTGCTCCTCCTCTTTCTCTTCTACGTGGCTACTTGAGATTTCGTTGAAGGCTACTTTTTGTGAGTTCCCATGTTCTGGGAACAATACTCCTTTATCTTTTTAGCTTATGATATGCTGAGACCTTTAGACACTTACTATGACATTTCTTTCTATTATGATTGAGGGTGAGCTAGGAACTTGTCTTAGCCCCATTAAATCTAAAAGTTAGAGGTATTGTTGGACATATGTAAGTTGAAGATTTACTATTATTGTTTTCGCTTGTGTTTTTTATCATTACCTATGAAAGGCTAAATGAATATTATGAGGCTTGTTTGAGTACTTTTGGGTTCTTCATTCATCGTGTTATGTCTTGGCCAAGGCTTGAGTCGTGACAAGAACACATTGGCATGGTTGGAATTTGTATTTGAAACTTCATTAGAGGTATAAATTATATTTTAGCTGCTGCCATAACTCATTTTCGAGCTCAATTTTTGGGAAATTTTGGAAGATGATTTCTTGGCCATTTTAGGTCAGAATTTAGTGATTCAAGAGCCTACATTGTAGGGTTTTTTCTGAGGACCATTTGGTGTGGTTGATTCAGTAGTTAGACCCTCGTTTCTGGTAATTTCTTTTTTATACCTGATGCCATGTCTCTCTCTTTAAGGGTGATAAATTTGTGAAATTATTGCATGTGTTTGTTTGGGCTATTTTGAGCCCCAAATTATATCTCATTTTGGTACACAAGTTTGAGGTAGTGTTTAGGACCTCTTGACAGAGTCAATTCCAAAATTATTAGAGTGGGTCCCATATTTACCTTTTTGACTCAAAAATTGTTTCATTTTCAGTTTTTTGTATCTTTAGTGTCTAAACGATTATAACGATATTGTGATTCTATTTTTGACAACATGGCAGTGATTTGAGGCTGTATAGAAGGGAAAAGCTCCAGCGCTGTAGTTTGGAGCATGCATGTTCGGGCTATAGGTAGGATATGACTTTCCTTAATTTAGATTGAGCTTGAGAATGTGATTGCATCTTGATTAGTTTGAATTTAGGTTGGGTAGCTATTGAATCATGCATAAGTGTTTAGGATTCATGTTTTAGGCCTATTTTGAAGATTATGGGGTACTGTAAGCATGCCTTATACTATTATTTAATCTTTTATGCTATGTGGAGTATTTTTATACTTGTTTGATATTTATTTGAAGTATTTTGGGCCTTAGCCTAGGTGTGACTAGTTCTTGCCTTAGAAATGCATGATTCGGACCCTATAAGTCTTATTTTTTCCCCGACATCAGTTTTGCCGGCATAGATCCCTATAGAATGGTATAGCAGACTTGATTCTGATAGTTTGAACCTTATCTAGAGATGCACTTTCTACGATGATAGTTTGACCTTATTTCTTCAATTCTATGGTTTTGTGAGTTACATTTGCAACACTGGTTTTATTTTGCAATTGGAGGTCAGGTTTGGATTCAGCCTTGGGAATTACAGTGATTTGCAAAGTGTGGACGGCATTCCACAGATGTTATAATTATGGATCGGTTGGTACTCCTTCAGTAGCTACATTGGCACTTTCGTCGGACATCCGGATTCATGCTCCTGCCCCAACCTTATTGATATTTCAAAGAGCATCCAGATTCAAGATCTGGCCTTGATCACTCGGATAATCACATAGAGCATCTAGTTGGAGGTCCGACCTAAGTTACTTAGTACTTGCAGTTGGTTACTTGGATATTTTAAGGGAGCATTCGGTGTAAAGTTTGACCTCCATTCAGTCAGATTCTACTAGTGTTGGTCGAGCATACTCTAATTTTGAGTCCTCAAATTCAGTTCTCTTTAGTCATAGATATTTTATATACTCGTAGGGCTTATGGGGGTCTATTTGGGTTTTTATTTAAACTTATGCACGAGTGTATTTTCTGGGCTTATGGGGTCCATTTAGGTGTAGTTTAGTTTGTATATTACTTCAGTTAGTCCTTTATACACCCATGTGTATCTTATTATTACGTTATAGCTTCGCTCTTGGCCTTTGTTCTGCTCTATTCCTTCTTTTCATGTTGCCTTTATTTTTCAAGGTCAGTCAGCCTATGATGTATACTTGGTACTTTTTGTTTTGGTACTCATACTCCACTTTGCATCTTTTTCGTGATGCAGGTCCAAGCACCAATGGCTAGCATTGATATCAAGCCGTCGGTAATCTGATCCTGAGACCGGGTGGGCACATGGTATTTTATACTCTTTCAGTCTCTATCTATATATATTGAGTAGTCTTTTGCATTTTGAGACAGTCAGTTTTTGTGGTCTACTTTTGGGACTTCTACTCCTTGTGTTAGTGGCTCTGTACTTGTGACTTCTAGGTTCTGGGAGGGATCATATTTTGATATATATATATATATATGTTTTAGGTTGCTTCCGTTTATCTATTCTATTTATCTTAGAATTGCCTATTTATATTTAGTTTCTTCCCTCAAACCCAATACTTGTCGTTCTACATTATGGGTAGGCTTACCTACTAGTGGGTTATAGTAGGTGCCATCATGATTCAAGAAATCGGGTTATGAAAAATTGGTATTAGAGCCCTAAGTTCACTGGTCTCACTTTACAGAGAAAACATCTAGTAGAGTCTTGCAAATCGGTGTAGAGACATCCGTGACTTATCTTCGGGAGGCTACAGGATGGTATTAGGAAAAATTCCTCTTTTGTCTTGATTTCATGCACCGTGTGTTATTGGTTTCTTGGAATATCACTAGTTTCACTCTTTCGTACAATGGCTCGCACGCGAGGCATGGGTGTCGGGGATGATGCACCCAGTCCCTCAGACAGAGCCCCAACCAGGGCAACCCTAGAGTTCGTGCGAGGGCTGCAGCACCATCCAATTATAGAAATAAAGCTCTTGAGACTTAGAAGGAGCCACATGCAACTTATGTACCTGCACAACCGATGGGGATGGGACCAACTTAGCCACCACCCACACCAGCTATCAGACCGGAGATCTAGGCTATACTCATCTAGATCTTAGTAGCTATCGATGTGATGAGATAGACACCATCTCCATCTTTAGCCTAGTACCATAGGGTCAGCCTACTATAGTAGCCTTAGAGGGCAATCCACTACTTGCTTATATGGACGCAAAGTTAATTATAAATGATGGGATACCACTATGCGAATAAAAGATGCTCAGGGTATTCTACAGGCTTTCATCACCTTTGTTCATTGGACAACTAGGGAGGATGCCTATGTGTTCTTGACAGCTTGCCGAAGTAACTTCAGTCCTTAGGTCTCATGGAGTCGAGAAGAGCCGACTTCACATCACATCATTTTTGCAAGCTCGCCAAATAGTGCTAGCCCTCGTACATGCAGTCTAGGCCAATGGGTTGCCTTCCGAATCTTGGAATAAGTTTTCAGGGGTTTTCATGGCCAGGTATTTGCCATAAAGAATCAAGGAAAGGCTTTATGACCAGTTTTCCATATTGGAACAGGGCTCTATGACCGTCTTAGAGTACAAGGTACGGTTTTCTGAGCTGCCTCGCTATGCCACCATGATTCTATCTATGGAGGAGAAGAGAGTTTGCTGCTATATACGTGGGTTGAGGTACAGATTAAGAGTTGATACAGAGAATCTAGCTTCAGCAGGTCATTCATTTCTTGATGTAGTTGACCACACCCAGTCCATTGAGCACATTCACCGTGAGGTCCAAGAGCGCAGCGGCTAGAGGGCTAGATAGGATCATAGCTATAATGGCCCCCATTTTAGGTCCACATATTCCTATGATAGGGCTCGCCAAAGCTTTTATCAAGGTTAGTCTAGCTAGCCTATTCAGGTAGCATTATCTACTTCTAAGGGCAGCCACCATCATTAGGGTGGTCCTAGCATGGGTCAGATCTTGAGGGGGTCAGGGTACAACTGAGTTATTATGAGTCATGAAGATTCAGGGTGTTATGATTGTGGGTCACTTGATCATTTTTCCCTGGAGTGCCCCTGTATTAGTGAGGGGTGAGTGTGCTAGCTATTCTAGTAGCTAGACCAATGACAACGGTGCCTAGGTAGAGGTACACAAGGCCATTTCTATGCAGCCCTAGTAAGGGCGGTGGCTGAGGTATCCGATGGTGTTATCACATGTATGCTCTTATTATGAAATCATCTTGGTATAGTTTTATTAGATCCTGGATCCACCTTCTCATATATATCAATTTATTTTTCTCCCCGATTGGGTATAAGGTCAGATTCCTTAAGAGAGCTGGTTCATGTTTTGACCCGATGGGTCAGTCTTTAGTAGTGGATCAGGTGTGGCAGTCTTTCTTGGTGACCATCTAAGGTTATATTTCTGGAGTTGACCTTATTTTTCTAGATATAGTAGATTTTGATGTAATTCTAGGTATGGATTGGTTATTCTCTTAATATACGGTTTTGGATTAATATTGCAAAACTGTTACCTTAGCCATGCCTGGCATCCCTTCTATGCCGTGACAATGTGCCTGCAGTCGCACATCGATAGGGATTAACTCTTTATGCGTGCTCAGTGGTTGGTTGCTTTGTGATGTCTAGCTTACTTATTCTATGTACATGATGTTAGTAGAGATAGCCCTTCAGTTGACTTACTCCCTGTAGTTAGAGATTTTGTGGATGTGTTCCTTATGGACCTACCTAGCCTTCCCCCAAAGAGTGATATTGACTTTGCCATAGTGTTTGAGCCAGGCACCCTACCTATTTTTAATCCATATCGGATTTTACCTCCAAAGCATAAGCAGCTTAAAGACCTCTTGGTAAGGGGTTTATCCATTCGAGTGTGTTGCCATAGGGTGCTCTTATTCTATTTGTTATGAAAAAAGATTAGACTATTAGGATGTGCATTAACTACAGGCAGTTGAACAAGGTGACGGTGAAGAATTCCTACCCCATGCCTTGCAGTGATGACTTGTTTGATCAGCTTTAGGGTGTCGCAGTATTTCCTAAGATAGATTTGAGATCCGATTACCATCAGCTTAGGATTAATGAAAAAGACATCTCTAAGACCGCATTTAGGACTCGTTATGGAAACTATGAGTTCCTTGTGATGTCTTTTTGGGTTGACTAATACCCCTAACTCCTTCACGGACTTGATGACCCAAGTATTCAAGGCATAGCATGATTTTTTTGGTCATTGTCTTTATTGATGACATATTGGTATACTCGTAGAGCCAAAGTGAGCATGAGCAACATTTGAGGATAGTGCTCCTGACCTTGAGAGATCAATGACTTTATGCCAAGTTCTTAAAGTATGAGTTTTGGCTTGATCCTATAGTATTCTTAGGGAATGTGGTGTCAAAGGAGGGAATTATGGTTAATCTGGCACAGATTGAGGCTATTCATGATTAGGACATGCCTACTTCTGTTACTGAGATTCACATTTTATTAGATTAGCGAGTTACTATAGACACTTTGTTGAGGGCTTTTCTACTATTGCAGCCCCGTTGACTCATCAGGATGTTCTGTTTGCGTGGTTGGAGAAGTGTAAGAGGAGCTTTCTGAGGCTCAAGGAGTTTTTTTACTACTGCTCCTATATTAACTCTTCTAGTTAAGGACGAGGGATTCACAGTATATTAGAGATGTATCTGGGATTGGTTGGGGTGTGTATTGATATAGCAGGGTCAGGTTATTTCTTATATGTTGAGGAATCTTAAGTTACATGAGCGCAACTACCCCACCCATGACTTAGAGTTGGAAATAGTAGTTTTCATGCTTAAGATCTAGAGGTGCTACCTTTATGGAGTTCGTTGCAAGATCTACACTAATCACAAAAGCATTCATTATATTATGAGCTAGAGGGAGCTTTATTTGAGGCAGCGTGGATGGATTGAGCTCTTGAAGAACTACGACCTCTCTATTCTCTACCATTCGGGCAAGGCGAATATTATAGCGGATGCCTTGAGCTAAAAAGTAGTGAGTATGGGTAGTCTAGCCTTTCTTTCTATTTTAGAGACATTTGGATTTTGACATCCAGTCCTTAGCTAACCAGATGATTTGGCTTGATATCTCAGATTCCAGATAAGTATTATCGCCTGTGAAGGTTTAGTCATCTTTGCTAGATCGAATCTATGGTCATCAATTTGAGAATGAGTCTTTGGTGGCACTCAGAGATAGGGTGTTGGTAGGTGATGCTAGGTAAATGACCTTAGATTCAAATGGGGTTTTGAGATTTGATGGCTAGTTTTGTGTTTTGAGGGTTGGGGGTTTGACTCTGTTGATTCCTATTTCCACTCAGGCAAGCTTAGATGTATCATGATTTGAGGCAGCATTACTAGTGGAGAGGTACAAGGAGAGACATCTTAGACTATGTGTCTTGTTATTTGTGTTGCTAGTTGGTGAAGATCTAGTATTTGAGCTTGGTGGGGAGTTCCAGAGATTGCCCATTCAAGAGTGGAAAGTGGAGCATATAACCATGGACTTCATTGTGGGGTTACCTCAGACTTCTAGAGGTGTTGACAATATTTGGGTCATCGCAGGTCAATTGACCAAGTAAGCGTATTTCCTTTATGGTCATACTACCTTTAGTTCCGAAAGGTTGGATCGTATCTACTTTCAAGAGGTTGTTTTTCTTTATGGTGTGACTATTGCTATCATTTCAGATCAAGGTTTATAGTTCACTTCTAATTTCTGGAGGGCTTTCCAGAAGTAGTTGGGCACCCATATCCACCTAAGCACAATATTTCATCCATAGATAGATGGCGAGTTGGAGCGTACTATTCAGGTCCTTGAGGATATGTTGCGGGCCTATGTTATGGATTTTGAAGGTCAGTGGGACTAATTCTAGCCTTTGGCAGAGTTTGCATACAACAACATCTACCACTCTAGTATTTAGATGGCTCCTTTTGAGACTTTGTATGGTAGGCATTGTTGCTTTCCGGTTGGTTGGTTTGAGTCTACGGAGCCGACACTGCGTGGTACAGGCTTTTTTCAAGAGGCCTTGGATTAGGTAAGAGTGATTTAGGATAGGCTCAAGATGGCACAGAGTAGACATCAGAGTTATATGGATCACAAGCATCGGCCGTTGAGGTTTGCAGTCGGTTATTGGGTATTTCTCTGAGTATCTCCTATGAAGGGAGTGATGAGGTTTGGCAGGCGGGGTAAGCTTAACCCTAGGTATGTAGGCCATTTTGAGATTTTAAGGATAGTTCACGAGGTTTCCTATAAGTTGTTTTTGCCTCTAGAACTATCAGTTATCCACTAAGTTTTCCATGTTTTAATAATGCACTGATATGTTCCAGATGAGTCTCATGTGCTCTGATATGATTCGGTTGAGTTGGATGACCGTCTGACCTTCGTAGAGGAGCCAATTGCTATTTTAGCTAGAGATGCCAGGCAGTTGTGGTCGAGAGCCATTCCTATAGTTAAGGTCCATTGAAGGTATTTTATGGTCAAAGAGGCTACCTAGTAGATCGAGCAGGAGATGCAGGAGCAATTCCTTAGCGTATTTCAACCTTCAGGTACTTTTTGACTCTTACTTTCGAGAATGAAACTGCTTTTTAGTAGTGGATGTTATAATGAACCTTCAATTAATTTGTCTCAATGCCTCTTTTTCATCATTTAGACATTTTTCTAGCAACCCTAAGTCATTTGTGACTTGTTGGCACTGACTGTTCGGTTGCCTGGTCGCTTGTTTGGGTTTTATGCCCGTTTCCCTATTTTGATGCTTTTAAAACTTGAAAACTTGACTTTAGTCAAAAGTTGACTGTAGTCAAAATATCAGGTTAACAACCTTATAATGGAATTCTAATGGTTCCATCAGCTCCAAGATGGCCAAATTAGGCTAGTAGCATGGTCAGTTCGAGCATCGAGGGATTCAGTACAAGTTTAGGGCTATTTGACATTTTATCCTTTGAAATTTGACAAAAGATTGACTTTGGTCAACATTCTTGGAAAATGCGCTTGGATAAAAATTTTGTTAGTGCAGTTTGTTCCAGAATATCGAGTTTGGTCTAGAATGACCCTTCGTTTTCTTTCCAAAGCTTTCGGTCTAATCCTGAGCCCCATTGTGGAAGTTGGCTAAAAATGGCACTTGGGCGTAAGACTCACTTTAAGTCAAAATGACCTCATATAGAAATTTCGACTGCACCATTGAGTTTGGAAGATTAAATTTAGTAGAGTAGAATATCTATTTTATTTTTATCGAGTTCTGAATGAATCCCAAATATCACATCAAAGATTTGTTGGCAAAAAAATCAGTTTTTCAGCCAATATACATAGCTAGTGCACGCCCATTTCAGCCTCATTTCTCAACTCCAATTCTTCATAACTCTCTCATTTTAAGTCTGATTTTAGTGATTTGAAGGTCCATCTTGTAGGGCTGATTTTGTAAGAAATGCATTGGTGAGCTCGGAAATTGATTTGGGATCTCTGTTTGAGGAAAATTTCTTGAAATACCTGCTGCCAAGACCCTTTTTGTGAGCTTGACTTTGGAAATTTTTGAGACTTGATATCTTAGCCATTTTAGGTCCGATTTTGATTATTCTAGGGCTATCTTGAGTGGTTTTTCAAGGAGAACACGTTGGCATGGTTGGAATTTGTATTTGAAACTTCATGAGAGATAAGAATTATGTTGTAGCTGCTTCCATAGCTTATTTTAGAGCTAAAGTTTTGAAAAATTTTGGAAGATAATTTCTTGGCCAATTTTGGTCCGAATTTGGTGATTCAATAGCCTAGATTGTGGGTTTTTTTGTGAGTATCATTATGCTGTGATTGGTTTTAGCTGTTAAGCCCTCATTTCTTAGTTATAACTGCTAACATATTTCTTGAAGGGTGATAAATTTGTGAAATTGATTCATGTGCTTGTTTAGGTTGTTCCAAGCTCTAAATTGTGTTCCACTTTGGAACATAAGTTTGGGTAGTATTTAGAACCTCTTGACGGAGTCAATTCTAGACTTATCAGAGCGGGTCCCACATTACCCTTTTTGACTCCAAAATTGGTCAGTCACCTTTTTTGTGTATTTAGTGTTTAAACGACCATAACATGGTTTTGATTCTATTTTTGAGAGTGTGGCAGTGATCTGAGACTGCTTGAAAGGGAATAGGTCTAGTGGAGTAGTTTGGAGCGCGTATATTTTACCTACATATTGACTACAACTTGCCTTTCTTTAGATTGAGCTTGTGAATATAATTGCATTTTGATTAGCTAGAATTTGGGTTGGGTAGCTGTTGAATTATGCATAGGTATTTAGAATTCATGTTTTAGGCCTATTTCATGGATTTCGGATAACTGTGAGAATGCCTTGCACTCTTATTTGATTCTCTATGCTATGTGGAGTATTTTTATACTTGTTTGCTATTCATTGGAAATATTTTGGGCCTTTGCCTAGGATTAACTAGTGCCTGGCTTAAAACTACACGATTCGGACCTGATATGTCTTAGTTTTGCTCCGATATCATTTTGGCCGGCTTAAATCCCCGTACAATGGTATAACATATTTGAGTCTAATAGTTTTATCCTTATCTAGGTAATGCGTTTGCTTCGACAATAGTTTGGCCTTTTTTCTTCGAGTCTATAGTTTCACGAGTTATATTGGAAACATCGGTTTCATTCTGTGATTGGAGGTCAGTTGTGGATCCAAACTCGGGAATTACATTGATTGTCTAAGTATGGACAGTGTTCCACATATCTTATTATTATGGATCGATTGGTACTCCTTCAGCAGCTATATTGACACTTTTGCTAGGCACCTAGATTCATACTCTGGCTATAAACTTATTGATATTTTAAAGGGCATACGGATTCAAGTTTCGACCTTGATCACTCGGATAATCATATAGAGAATCTAGTTGGAGTTCCGACCTCAGTTAATTGGTACTTGTAGTTGGTTACTTGGATATTTTTGGGAAGCATCCGGTGCGGGGTCTGGTCTCAGTTCAGTTAGAATTTACTTGTGTTGGTTGAGGTTCTGGTGTTCTACATTCTGGTCTTGAGTCATTGGATTCAGTGTTTTTTAGTCATAACTATTCTATTTACTCATCGGATTTATGGGGGTCCGTTCGAGTTCTTATTTAAACTTACACATAAGTGTACCTTCTATGCTTATAACGGTCCAGTTAGGTGTATTTTAGTTTGTAGATTACTTTAGTTACTCCTTTATACACTCGTGTACATCTTATTATTACATTATTGCTTTCCGCTATTGACCTCTGTTCTGCTCTATTCCTTTTTTTCATATTGCCTTTACTTTTCAAGCTCAACCAGCCTATGACATTTACTAGGTACCTGTTGTTTTGGTACTCATACTATACTCTACATTTTTTTATGATGCAGGTCCGAGCACCAATGACCAGCATTGATACCAAGACTGTAACAGTCTAATTCAGAGAATGGGTTACCTCATGGCCTTTTGTACTGTTTTAGTCTCCATCTATATATATTGACCAATTTTTTACATTTTGAGATAGTCCAATTTTTGTGGTCCACTTTTGGGACTTGTGCTAATTTTGTTAGTGGCTCTGTACTTGTGACTTTCAAGTTTTGAGAGAGATCTTCCTTTGTATATATATAATTTAGGTTGCTTCTGGTTATCTATTCTATTTATCTTAGAATTGCCTATTCTTGTTAAGTTTCTATCCTCAAACCCATTACTTGTTGTTTTGGGTTAGGGGTTGGCTTACCTACTCGTGGGTTGTAGTAAGTGCGATCATAACTGAAGAAATCAGGTCATGACATGAATCGAGTTAGTTCAAGCATATTGTGAAGTCTAAAACACCATACTCGTCTATCTCAATTTTCCGTATCGATCAAATCATGTTAAGGAATTGTGAAAGTATGCATTTCCTTGAACTCCTTCTGTTAGATGTGTATTATGGGATTGGGTCGTGGTGGTTCTCATATATGCTTCATTATCTAGGTAGTTTGAATTAGGTGTATCTTCTATTGAGAAAATTATGTGGGGATGGGGTGATCGCTAATTTAAATTATTGGTTAATCCTTGCTTTTAATAGATAAAACATGAGCCACTAATGATTTCTATAACTAATTGTGTGGTTAACTGTGCTATGTGACTGAATGTGTATGTTGGGTATTGAGTTTGGAATTCTAAGAGGTTCGACACTGGCAAACTTTTTTGAGATTGGGGATGATGACCTTCACCATGGGTTGTATTGCACTTCCCATCCTGTGGTGGAGGTTCGTTGTCTCCATATCTGAGATTTCTCTAAGTGTAGGATCACGAAAGGCATCACGAACCGTGAACTTCAAAACAGGTTGTGGTGTTGCTTGTGGTACCAACACTTAAAAATGTTTTAGTGAATTCCCTAAAACCTTGGTTATGGAAGTCACTATGGAACCCTTCGCAGTCCGTGAAGCCCTTTACAACCCAGGAAGGTCCATCATGTAGAAAAACTTATAAAATCTAAAAAATTGGAAAATCCCAAAAAAAAGTTTTTATTTCTGTTTTAGATTGCGATAACCCTATGATGGATTAAGCGACTTCATTTCTTAAGGGTAAATGTTATTCTTGTGTGATGACTCAACCCCGTAGGCCACGACTGGGGTCTCGCCTGGACCCCCCGTACACATATCTATCAGCTGTGGTCACATTAAATTGTAAATAAGACGATATCATGTAACAGAGCCCCACTGGACAATAACATATACATATACCTATAGCCCTTTTTGTTCGTATCACAACATGACAGGGCACGCAAGCCGACAAGGCTTCCATAACATAATCACATATATCATATATCAGGTAGACCCAACTGAATCAAACTGACATACACAACCCACATATACATGTCTACAGACCTCTAAAAATATTAACGACAACATATGGCGGGATAGGGCCCCCATGCCGTACCCCTGAATAGACACAACAATTTTACACATCCATGGTCCATATAAATAACTAGGCTTTGATACAATGGAGCCTCTTTCAACTGAGCTGAATGGAATCCTAAGCTGACGGACTCCCAAAACCTGTACCTGTACCTGCAGGCATAAAACATAGCCCCCTCGGAGAAAGGGGGTCAGTACGATATATGTATTGAGTATGTAAAACGTAACATAATACAATTGGAGGTATATCCAAAATAGAGAGGCAGGAGAATAATCTATCAAATTAGAAACATGTTCCTATACTCTGTGAATCATAAAAACATGCATGCTCAAATTTTCAATATAGCCGGCCCCGTCAGGGGTCCAGTGAATTATATATGTAGTATCAGTATCAGGCCCCGTGCCATCATCACCTTATTACAACACATCATTATAGTATCAGTATCAGGACCCAGGCCATCGTCACCTTATTACAACACATCATATATATACATGCATATGCCGACCCTCTAGCGAGGGACTCGATGAACAATACAGTTAATTGCACGAATCTGATAACCGGCCCAGGGCTTGGAGAAGAAGTGTTACAGTATACACGAGTAGAATAGTGAGAAACAAAACACAGTTTAAATCATTATCTAAGACTCAATGAAGTCATCAAGTGAACCATCACCTAGGGATAAGGGCAAAAGGTATTAGACGTATACTCTTTAACTGTCACTAAGGACTATGTAAAAAGGATTTTTTGGAAATCTTAGACATATACCAATGTGAAATATCTTATAGAAGTCTGAGCATTGGTTATCTTAGAGCCTTTCTTTTTTTACAAACAAGAGCTCAGTCGAATCAATTATTATACAGTCATATAGAAGACTCGAAGATAGCAGCTTACTACTTGAAAGTTTAACATTCAAAACTGAGTGAGGGTCCTGAAGTCATTTTCAGAACCTGGGAATGGAATTACCCCCAAAGTTCATATCATATCCTGCTTAAATCTAAGACATGCCAAAACAGAAAAGAAAGGCTTTACATACCTATACCAAAAACATACCAAGAGAAGCTTCACATACCTTATATGAATTATTCCTTATCGTGTTTGCCTCGCCGTCCTTTGAACCTATTCAACATGAAAGTAATATGAATATCAACCCCTTTTAACTTTCCAGCATCCTAGGTTACACCTTAGTATTAATGGAATTTATTTCCTTAGTCGTTTCCCCGACTAGTTCTGTTATTTGCTAAGGCGTCGCCGAAAATTGAGAAGCACCTCCCCTATAATGTGCCCTATACAAATTTCCAATTAGGTCCCTAAGACCTAAATCCAACCAACAACAACAACTTGCAGCAATTCATACCAACAGTATACAACATAAACTCCAAATGACTTATTCAAAAATACGATATCACAATAGGGCATCTAGACTTTATTTTATAACGCCTTTAATTATACGCAACGGGGGGTCATGTGGATTCAAAAAGAAGCACCCTAACCCACATTAGAACATATTTAGTCCCTTAAAAACACATCACACCCCTGCAGTAGCAACTCACAAGAACAACGTTTTACTTCGATGATAATTTGACTATAACGACTACAATTTGGATTGTCTTCAACGCCAAGCATTTATTTACTATTTTCACGTTTCCAGCCACACAAAAGGCTTATAATACACTCCATAATAATACCATAAAGTCCAAATTTAAAGGAGAAGCCTTACCTTACCCGAAATTGGCCAAAATTGCCAAATTGCAACTCGGAACATCTCTTGATGTGCTGAAAATTGGTGGGGCTGTTTGCTTCACTTCCTTGCTGCCCCAACCAGTAAATTTATGTTATTAACACCCTAAATTAATCGTATGATACCTTAGATAATTAATTTATGGAGCGAAGCTCAGAGGCGTACCTTGGCAGCCCCTAGGCTGTAGCCCTCCTCTCTTCTTTCTCTCACGTTTCTACCCAACTTTTCTAAGTATACAGATGAATAAATGACTTCTTAGTCATCATAATATACATATATGTACCTCCATGTGACCGAGTAACACCTTAGATAATTAATTCAAGGAGAAAAACTTGGAAACTTACATTATTTTCTCCAAGCAAGCTCATGGCTGCTCCCTTCTTCTCCTCACGTTTTTCCTCTCTTATGTTGCTGAAATTTTGGATGAGGACTGATTTAATAGTCATCATAATATATACATGTATACCCCTTTAGAAGGTGACACGTGGCATCCCCCTAGGGTGACACGTGGTAGCCCATGCGGCCAATCATATGCTGCCATGTGGCAGCAGGGTCCACCCCCTCCAAGAAGGCAGGTGAGTCACCTTATTGCTTGAGGTGCTTGCTTGTCACCTGCTTTATTGAGGTGCTTGCTTGTCACCTGCTTGCTTCACTTTTGTAAGTTTGGAAACTAGTTTTTGCTCCCTCTCGTAGGTGCGTAATCTCGTCTTATTTTAAGAGCCTATATAACCCATGGTACACAAGCTTGGTACATAATCCAATAGCTTAAGTATGTAAGACCTCCAAGTTAGTAGCTTATATAGGTAAATCGAGTCCTACGACTCATTACTTGGCCTCCAATTCCTTCCGGATTCTTATAATTCAACTTCCAACCTTCTCTACTACGGGGTATCACATCCTCCCCTCCTTGGAGTCATTTGATAGCATTGTAGCATATCCGGCTCACATGATAATGTCTAAGGAACTTATGAGACATTCAGAGATTTAAAAGCGTGGGGTGTAAGAACTTATATATAACACAG
This sequence comes from Solanum dulcamara, assembly GCF_947179165.1. Lineage (NCBI taxonomy): Eukaryota > Viridiplantae > Streptophyta > Magnoliopsida > Solanales > Solanaceae > Solanum > Solanum dulcamara. Next base: position 53,611,659 of record NC_077239.1, read on the forward strand.
GGAAGTCTTAGTACCCATTTAAATTTGTCGTAATGTTTTCTATAAATACTAACTGTTTGTCAAATCCACAAGTACCATGGAACCTAGACCCACCAAGAATGCATCCCGACTCCACAACTCCACATCCGAGGAATCAGTTAATAAGTTGAAGCAAGAGTCGAGAAGTGACTCATCCAGAGGATCTGAAGTACAGGTCACCACTAATATTTCTCCTCACGCACCTCCCACCACTAGAGTCAAGGGTCGACACCGCTCCCTATCAATCTAAAGAAGAGAAATCCATCTTGAATGATGAGGTAATTGGGGAAAAGGCATAATCCGAAGAGGTAGGTAGTGGAGAAAATAAACAGTCCATAGGTGAGGCAAGTGAAGCTGGCAGTGGTGAAGATAGATCAGATTGTATTGAGCAGTTTGCTAATGAGAAAGAAAGTGATCTAACCAAGCACTGCAAACTTATTTCATTTATGAAAAATAGGTGGCTCATTGTGGGTCAATATTAAATTTTTGCAGATGGTCTAACCAGAGGTTTTAAGGGCTAGAATAAATAAGACATTAAGCCAGAAGTCCAAGTGATCACTAATAACCTCTCTACACTGGATGACTCAAGGATTTATTCTACAAGCATCATTGCGGGTGGATAACTAAGGACCTGGGCAATTATGGTAATAATGCCACTCAAGATTTCTACTCTGCCTATGCCTCTACGATGCTAAATGTGTTCCATATGTGTGAGAGATAAACGACCTAGTTTGAATAGTGCATCTATAAGGTAGAATTTGTTTGGTTAGTCTCACTGAAATGATTGGATAACTTGATTAGGACATGATCATCGGAATATGTTGAAAATGAGTCACTTAACCTAAAAATAACCAACCAAATAAAGTTATGACCTTTGAACCAAAAATTTGAGCCTAAAAAGACCTTTCTTTGAAAAACACAAATCACCTTCCTAGTCTGACTGTAGACCTTTATCTTGGCCCTGGTCCCTTCTAAGACAATGTGCACCTTAACTCATTCTAAAAGCCTAAGTTGAGGATGGCTACTAAAAATAAGCACAAAAGTTGGGGTATGAAAAGAGTTATGTGATGAGAAAAAAAAGAATAGCATTGGGGTATGGATGCTAAAGAAATTAAAGAACAAGTGTAATGCATCATGAAATTCAAAATTGCAATAAGAAACACACTTAGAAAAAAAAGAACAAAAGCAAAAACCACACCTAGGCGTAAATAGAGAAAGGAATAAGGGGATGAACTAATTTGGGGGTTGAAAAAGAAGTAGCTAAGTCAAAGTAGAATCAAGGAGGGGAAAATAGTCACTTAAATCCTAAATTTATCCTATCTGAGCCCGAGCTTACATTACAAGCAAAGAAAGTCCTAATGTGATCCGAAAAGAGCTATTCAAAAGTGTAGTGTCAAAATAAGAGTAAGTTTATGGTCTATACATGTGCATTGATTGAAATTCATTTGCGAGTGTGAGTGAGTTCATTTCAGTCTCTATTTTATTTATGCATACTGTGTGAGAGACTTTTTTAGGGCTAGGGCATTATGACTATATTGTTGAATTGCTATATTGACTGGTACATTATTGTTTGCATTTGCTTGGTTGACTATGAGTAGTGTGATGTATTAAATCAATTCTTCTGAGTTAGCTGGACTATCAATGCATTGCATAGTTAAGTTGATTAAATAATGTGTTGGGCTGCTATATGTCTTCTTATGGTAGTTTGTGTTTATGTGTCGTGTGGTCTTGTTTTGTGTCATTTTTTGAGGACAAATAATGCATCTAAGTTGAGGGTGTTGATGTGTCGCATACTTATGACACTTTCGACGCTCAAAATGGTGGATTAGTGTGTGTTGCAGGTATATTTTTGTAGATATGATGTGTGTTTTGTTAATTTTGTAGGAAAACTAAGTCTCGGATGAGTTTGGATGATTTTTGAGGAGTTGAGGCAGTTTTGCTGAGAATCAGGGACTACTAGTGCCACCACAAATTGTGGTATCTCATACTGGTTGTGGTGGATGGCGTGATACTGATGCAATTGAAGCCTGAAACTAATGGAATTTTGGCTAAGTGGAACTCCATGAGACCATTCACGGGTTGTGGAGTCCACCACGGGTCCTGACTAAGGTTTGTGAAGGATATTCTGATGGAAGATTGAATTTGTCTAAGGGAAGTACCATGGACTCTAGTACGCAGCATAATTAGGACCACGAGATGTGGTGATTTCATGTGAAGAAGTAAAGGCCCACACGGTGGTGGAAGCAAGACAAATACTGTGGGGCATGACCATGAGACGTGAAGGACAATATGACCCATGTTGCCTTGGCGTGAACTTTCCCGACTTAACTTTTCCTAGTTGATTTAGGAGTAGGTTTTGTATACTTATAAATATCCGAATTTATTGTATTTTTAGGTTTACACGTTAATTCTGATTTTTGGCATATTGTGAACATTGTGAGACATACTTTAATTACTACTCAAAGATCCAAACGTACAATCTAATATTTTGTTCGTTCTTGATTTGTTCATCATCTTGTGATTCGAGGTTTATGATAATGTATGTTTTTATGATTTAAAAAACTTAGGTAAAAGGTGAGGGACCTGATCCCTTATGAGGACTCTAAATTGATAATGATAGTGTACAATTGTACAAAATAGATCCTGCCACATCTACAGGTCTGGTGTGCGCATAAGGATTGTTGTCTATCTAATAGAAAGTCTCCAACACAATGTAAATCATTTATATATATATTCTTTAAAAAAATTTCTCCTTGCCTTTTTGGAAAATCTCGAAAATAGAAAACCTTGAAGTTCTTGCTCTCTGAAATCAACTCTCGGAGAAGAAAAAGGGCTTGATAGAGTTATCAGTCTTTTATTTTCATTTTAGAGTTTGGTTTCTTGGTCTTAATCTTTATAAGATATATTCCTAATTTGCAAAGGATTTAGATCAGTTGTTTTTTGTTCATCTTGTCTAAATGTTAGTTATGGAGACTATTTAAAGTCTAAGTCAGCTAGGGTTTGTTGATTTAGTGAGAAATAGATTTATATCTTTAGATCTGAGTGTGACAGAGTTGTTGTAATGAGAGGAAAGGGATTGTGATTACAATTCCTAGATTACAAGAGTTTATAATCTAAATCTTTGGCTCTTTTGATTAGTAAAGTTAAAGGTGAAATCTTGTGAGAGACAGGTCGTGGTTTTTCTCTCTTGAATAAGGAGTTTTCCATGTAAAATCGTGTGTCTAATTTTACATTTTGTGATTTACTTTTTTGCACTACTTCTTTGATAAGGGACCTGGTGCCTGACGTTTAGTGGACATGTACATTCTATCGATTGATATCAGAGCCTATGCTCTATATTTTGGCTAACACCAAGAGATAATCATGTGTAAGAATGGTTGCTCTACTCAGATATATTGAAGGACAAAGTATCAACATACCTCCATTATTCAATGGACAATATTACTCATGGTTGAAAGAAATGATAGAAGTTTTTATTCAAGATGAAGATTATGAACTCTGGACCATAATTATTCATGGTCCAGAGTGTTCAATGAAGAAGGATGATGTAGATAATGATGTTCTAAAGGAGAGGAGTGAATACTAGGAGGCAGATTTTAAGATGCTAGAAAAAACTGCCAAAGCTAAGCTCTTATTTGTAGCCTTGGGCTAGATGAGTACAATTGAATATCAAGTTGCACCACTACAAAAAAATCTAGGACACTCTTATAGAGGCATATGAAGTGAAGGAACATGAAAATAAAAATGATGAACATGATAGTTTCAATTCAATGTGTTCCTTCATGGAAAAATCTGATGATGTGGGAGCTGAAGGAGAGGTAACCCTTTCCGACTTTTAAAAAAACTTGCATATTTATTCTGTTAAAAGATTGAGAAGTCTACCAGCTATTTTGATTGACTCTATCACTGAGTTAAACAAATAAAAAGGATCTGATGAATAACAACTTAGACATCTTTCAAGATGAAAAATTAACTTTAGTTTCACAAATATCAGATCTAGAAGAACAAATAATGGTTGTGGTAGCAGAAAATGTAGAACTAAATCTTGAGCTTAAGTAGTTGAACAAAAGTTGTACTAGTGGCAAAGGTGAAGCTAGTAGTTTACAACTAAAGGTAAAAGAAAGCTTAATGATGCCGAAATGAAGTTGGCTATGGCTCTTGAAATAAATGAACAACTCGAAAATAATCTGATCCAGGCAAAAGAAGAGTTGAACAAGTCGTTAAAATGGACTACCTCTTCAAAGATTCTTAAAAATCTTACCAGTCAGAGTCATAATGGTGGAAAAGGTCTAGAAAGGATAAATGTTAGTCCTCTTTATAATTCTCACAGCAAGTGTGTACTAGTGTCTGATAATCTTTCATGTCTTCATTGTGGCCGAGATGATCATTTGAAAAAGGACTGTCCATCTTGGAGAAGATCTTAAGAAAATTTCTCAAACTATGTTAAGAAGGAAGCTAGACAAAGCAAGGGACCTAGTCCTAGCTCTAGTTATAACAGTAGTATGAGAAAAGCTTCTTTACCGTGCTGGACAAAAAACTCTCTTATTATTCCTATTGGGGACTCAGATTGAAATAGGTTCCCAAATCTAACAACTGATCTATGTTGCAAGGAAGTAGAGAAAGTGGCCGTTAGTGCTGGTTCATGGACAGTGAATGCTCAAAGCATATGAATGAAAAGATTGAAAACTTCCTCTCACTTAAGGCAACTCAAGGTGGAGGTGTCTCATTTGAAAATGTAAGAAGGGATACATTCTGGGAGTACGAAGAATTGGAATATCCTTTCGACACTCCATTGTGAATGTGTATTATGTGAATGGTTTGAAATATAGTCTTTTAAGTGTCTATCAAATATGTGATAAAGGGAATTAAGTTAGATTTTTGTCAGAAATATGTATTGTGACAAATCTGATTTTAAAAGAAGTGATTCTAGCTACTAGAAGATGCAAGAACATGCATGTTGCTGATTTAGATACTACTCAAGGGGATGATCTTACTTGTCTTATTGCTCAAAGTGAGAATGCAAACTTGTGACATAGGATACTGAGTCATATGAGTTCCTCACTATTGAACAAGCTTGTATTTGGAGACCTACTACGTGGATTGGCTAAAGTGAAGTTATCTAATGGAAAAGTGTGTGATGCGTGTGTCAAAGAAAAACAAATAAAATATTCCTTCAAGTCAAAGAATTAAGTGAGTACAACAAGACCTCTTGAGTTGATTCATATGTATTTGTGTGGTCCTATGATAATTTAAAGTAGAGAAGGAAAGAGATATATTTTTTTGATTGTGGACGACTACTCTTGATATACTTTGACCATGTTCTTGAGGTCCAAGGATGAGACTTATGAAGTGTTGATGATATTTGCCAAGATGATTAAGATAAAGCTGGTGTTGTACAAAGGAAGAATAGATCTTTGGATATTGCTAGAACTATGCTTATTAATTTAAATCTTCTAAAGAATTTCTAGGATGAAGTTGTTAACACAACTTGTTATATGACAAACATATGCTTGATAAGATCAATTCTGAACAAAACTCCCTATTAGCTTCTCAACAATAGAAATCCTAAGATAAGCTACTTAAAAGCATTTGGATACAAATGCTTTCTGTTTAACAATGGAAAAGATGATCTTAGAAAGTTTGATTCTAGAGGTGATGAAAAAATATTTGTGGGATACTCTTCCTCAAGTAGGGCCTATAGTTTTTACAATAAAAGAACTCTGTGCATTGAAGAAAGTGCCCATGTAATTTTTGATGAAAATAGTGATATCAAAGATCCGAAGAACCGAGATGATGATTGAGATTAATTATTGCAAATTCAGAGAGAGATAATTTGAATAAAACAAATTATGTGCATCCAAGTCCTGATGTGGTTGAACCAAAGCCAGTTGAAGAAGCATATGAAGATGTTGAACCTAAAGAGGGACCTAGTCTATTTGATAATTCACCAACAGAAGACCTTGCTTAGCCAGAAGTTGAAAATTTAGAAAATGAGGATAAAGAAGTAGAGCAACCCCCTCAACCTTCAACATCCAGATCATGGTAGAAACGCAAGACTTCTCATCTACTTGATAATCTGATTTCTCCTCTGTATTCTAGAAGGCAAACTAGATCCAAACTAGAATCTAGTGATATTTTTAGTTTTCATTATGAGATTTAGCCCAAAAATATCAAGAAAGCCTTAAAGGATGTTGATCGGGTGAATTCTATACAAGAAGAGTTGCATAAATTTGAGAAATGTAAAGTATGTCACCTGGTCCCTAGACTCTCTGATAGAATAATAATTAGGACTAGGTGGGTATTTAGAAACAAACTGGATGATCATAGTGCTATTATAAGAAATAATTCAAGGCTGGTGATGTAGATGTACAATCAAGAGGAAGGTATAGACTATGATGAGATCTTTTCCCCTGTAGCAAGGATGGAGGCTATAAGAATCCTTATTGCATTTGCTGCCTTTATGGAATTCAAGTTGTTTCAAATAAATGTAAAGAGTGCATTTCTTAATGGCTATCTGAAGGAAGAAGTTTATGTGAAGCAGCCCCCTGGATTTGAGGATACTGATCATTGAAATCATGTTCTTAAATTGGACAAAGTCTTGATGGACTGAAATAGGCTCCTAGAGATCGGTATGAAAGATTGTCAAAGTTTCTTCTAGAAAATGGTTTCAAAAGTGGTAGGATTGACAATACTCTCTTCTTAAAATAAAGAGGTAAGGATTTTCTTATTGTTCAAGTGTATGTTCATGATATTATCTTTGGAGCAACTTCTGCATCCCTGTGTGAAGAGTTTGCTGACTTGATAGGAAGTGAGTTTAAAATGAGCATGATGGGAGAATTGAATTTTTTCTTGGAATTGCAAGCCAAACTGACACCAAATGGAACTTCTATAATCAAGATATATATATCAAGGAGCTGCTCAAGAATTTTCATATGATAGATGCAAGGCTCATTGATACTCCCATGGGAACAAATTCTAAGTTGGATGCAGATGAGACTGATCATTCAGTGAATAAAACAATGTATAGAGGCATCATTGGATCATTGTTATATCTAAATGCTAGCAGTCCTGATATTGTATTCAGTGTTGGTATGTGTGAAGAATTACAAGCTTGTCAAAAGGAATCACACTCGAAGGCTGACAAAAGAATTTTGAGATACTTGAAAAAGATAGGTGACCCAGTCTTATTCGATCCATTAGATGATTCATTAGACTTGGTTGGATATGCAAATACAAATTATGATGGGTACCAAGTTAATTTGAAGAGCACCTCATGAATGGATCACTTCTTGGGGTCATCTCTTATCTCTTGGGGTACTAAGAAGTAGAATTCTAGTGCTCTTTCAGTATCTGAAGCTGAAATGCGGCAGCTACTTCATATTGTGCACAATTCCTGTGGATTAAACAATAACTGGAGGACTTCGGAGTTGTCACTCAAATAATTCCTCTTCTATGTGACAACACCAGTGCATTGAACATGGAAAAGAATCCAATGCAATAAAAAAAGAACCAAGCACAATGATGTCATGCACCATTTTCTAAGAGACAATATTGAAAAGGGAAACATTGCTATGAAGTTTTATAAAACTAAAGATCAAATTGCTGACATCTTTACCAAAGCTCCGAGCAGGGATCAATTTGAGAAGAATAGGCTGAAGTTAGGGATGTTGACGCTAAACTAACATGATTTTATTTGAAGCTCACAACCCTTATTGATTATGACTAGGACGCAAATATCTTTGATCTTGCAGTGAATTATTTTATGAAAGTCAACGTTATACCTGTGCAAGTATACACTCACAAGAAATGGGCTTGAATAAAAGGAAAATTGGAGGAGCAGGATAAATCATTTCAAACTTGTAGAAAAGGACCTGGTCCTATCCCAAATGTTAGTACTCTTTATTTTTCATTATTAACTGCTTATGTGAACCATTGCGATTTCCACGTGTCAGACATCTATCTTTTGACTGTTGTTCCATCATTTAAAACCCAATCATCGTGATCTTTTTGAAGGGACCTGACACACATCTTTCTTTCCTTTTATACCTTCATAGGTTTTTCATTTTCAAAATCAAAACCCTATCTCGTTTGAAGAAATTTTTCTCTCTCAAACTTTATCCGTATATATTTATCTCCTAAAAATGTCTAACCCTAGTTCATAAACCCAAGATATGCTGAAGGCACTTCAAGGTATTGACCCTTCTATATTTCCAAGAGGTTCTGACATTCTTTTTTCTTTAACTCCTGCTTCAACCCTTTGTATGGGTGAAGTATATGAAAATTCGGTCACTGAAGCCTCTCATCCAGTCAATTAACCAATATCTCCCACAACTTCACATAGTCTGGATTTAAGTTAGCCTTAGAACATGTCTGTTAATGACTCTATTCAGTCTAAAACTCCATTCGAGCCTAAACTGTCATTGTCTCTACCTAGTCTGCCTTCAATTGCTATCACAAAGTAACATTTTAAAGGTTATCTCCCTGAAAGCAGAGAAAATGAGTCAAATATTCTTGCAATGAGCGAGCAGTTAGTAGTTGAGAATCTAGCTACAGAGAGCCTTGCAACCATAAAGGACAAAGTCGTTCTTATATTTTTAGAAGAAGAAACAGGTAATCCCAACCCTTCTTCGAAAAAAATCCCTTCTAATTTGGACAAAACTCCTGGATTTGGTCCACCTTTAATTAGTTCTATTGACGATGAGGAGGATGAGTATAATATGCCCCTATCTTGGGAAATTAAAAGAGAATGGTCTCTAACTCAAGTAAAAAGAAAGAAAAAATGGTTGAGACTCTAGGATCTAAGTCAAAGCTCCATCTTACTAGCAGGAGCTCTAACAAGAAACTTATGAGTGATTCTATTAAGGAAAACAAGGAAAGAATATCTGACAGAAGGAGAAGAGACTGTCATCCCTGATGAAAGAGACATCATTGAGGTGTCCAAAGTGAAAAGTGATAGTGAGACTAAGTTTGAAAAGGTCGTGGAGACTGTAGAGAGAAAACAAAGAAGGGCATCATTAAAGGGAATAATAGCCACAAAACCAAAAAAAAGAAAGGTGTAAGACCCCAGAAGTTGGAAAGTCTTAAAATAAGGAACAAAAGAAGAAATTATGAAAAATATAGCCTTTTAGCACTAGATGGTCTTCACGGGACCCACCACGAGCTATGAAGATCACTATGGGGCATGAAGGACCATTGTGGTCCATGCCTTGTCAAGTGGTTTCAGAGGTGAGGACCACAAAAAGACACCCCAAGCCGTGATGCACACCACAGACCATTATGGCTCCGTGGTGGACACCCCTGCAGGCCTTTTGTCAGAGTCACTTCAACGACCCAAGTTAATGGACCATATTGGCCTCCACAGACCATGAAGGTATCCATGAAGGAAGTCCAGAAACTTTCCTGCAAACCCCAAAGATGCAAGTTCAATTCAATCACCACGGAGGACCACCATATACCGTGGTGCCCATAACAGGCCGTGGTGGGTCTCATGGTGGGAAGCCCTCCAAAAACTCTTTCAAAAAAATCCCAAGTCCCTCACCATGGAGGGAACCACGGACCGTGGTAACCTTAACGGTCTGTGGTGCTGGTAATCCTGAGTTCCGAATTCTATTTTAATGAGGTTTATTTAAGTCTTTTTCCTATATCTCATTAATGGATTTAGACAGTTTTAGAGACTAAATTCCAAACTATTAACTACCTAAAAGTTTTCTAACCCTCTCATTCTCGACATAACTCCCAAAACCCTGAAGCCTTCTCTCTCAAGGTCTTCATCTTCCTCAAGACACTCAAGGGAAAATTCTTCAAGGTAAAGCTTTCAATCTCTAAAATTTAGGGCTAATCAAGGTTAACGTATGCGGGACTTCATACATGGGTACCTTTCACCCATGGAATCACAAAGATCTCTTCCCAATTCTCTTATGATCTCTTCAATTAAAAGACCAAATTTCATGATTTGAATTGGTTCTGCTCAGTTATGATATGTATCTATGTTATTAAACTAATTATGCATAATTCACATCATATTGAATGATTTTAAGTTGAATTTTAATGACCATGCTTTATGCTAGTTTCAAGTATGATTTATGAGACATGATCATGATTTTCAAGTTATTTTAATGAAAGCTTTATGAATGAGTTTTAAGATGCTTTATGCAAAGACGTTTATGAATGCCTTATGAAATATTATGAATAATGTTTTAAGATGTTTCAATCAAGTTTATGAGAAAGAGTGACTTGATATCCTTGAAGGTGACTCAAGACTCTAATGAAAAAGTGACTTACGATCCTTAATAATAAAGTTGACTTAAGACCCTAAAGATATTTTGTAGAAGTCCTACACCCATATTACATAAATTACTTGATAAAGAGCTATTCCTATGACCAATTTTATGAATTATTATCATGAAAATCTTATGATTATTACAAGCATGATTTACGATTTAGACATGATATGTATTTTTGGGATGATGTACTTAACACTAAGTGGATTGTGAGGTGGGGGCTCGACCTAAACCCTATTTGTAACCTCTAGTCTGTTAAACTATGTTGCCACTGTATGTTTGCCAATATAGCTTAGCTAGTGGATCCACATATAGCACATGATGATATTAATTGGAAGGATCCTACCTTGGCAAGTAACCTCTCCCTTCTTGATATAGGGATCATCGGATTTTATGTAATAGCCTACACGGTCTTAATGTCAGTTATGGTTATCTCCCACATATATAAGTTCTTATGATGATTACAAGATTCTTTGATGCATTGACTAATGAGATAAATGTTTTAATATTTTTATGACTTTACATATGTTTTAAGATATTGGTCTTGCATCTCATGATTTATATTGATTATTCCTATATTTATTATGCATGGATATTCTCACATACTTAGTGCATTCCATCTACTAACGCATAGTTTTTGCCTACATTGTATCATAATGTAGGGACCGACGATCACATTCATCTCCTTCCCGCTTGTGGCTAGAGTATTGCTATTAGTACCTTATTGTTGGTGATTCCTCACAGTTTGAGGACGTGACACTTATTTCTTACTTTGATAGTTTTTTGCTTCATTCTTTTATTTTGTCTAATACAGGTGAGATAGGAGCTTGTTTTATGCCCCCATTGAGCTAATAGAGGCATGTTAGATAGAAAAGAATCAATGTTGTCGTTTTCTCATTTTGAGACTTATGATCTATTTGAGACTATCTTCCATATCACCGATTCTTGTTTATTTATTTCATGTACCTTATGTATTCTCATAAATATTATGTTAAGAGGCTTAGTTGGAGTCATTTGGGATTTTGAATGCCGTGTTTTGATTAGGCCTTAGATTGGGTCATGATAAATTTGGTATCAAAGCACAAGGTTCAAGTGTCTAAGAAGTCTAACATGCCACGTCAAGTAGAGTGTTGCTCATCGGTGTGAAGTGTACCACATCTATGAATAGGATTCTATAAGGCATCTTAGGAAACACTTCACTTCTTTCATCATCTTATCATACTATAGAGTTAAGCTGTATGGTTTCCTTCTCTAACACTTTCTCTTTGTGATTACAGAATCATGCATCCACAAATAGCTTCTGTTTGAAGAAATGTTGATGAGGAGCCACATGCTTCAAATTATCATGTGAATGATCAAGTTTATAATATGGATTTCCAAGACAGTTTTCATATACTCTCCTAAGCCGTGATAACTCAAGTGAATCGAGGGGTAGTAGATCCTTAAAATGTGCCTACTACATCTTCAAGGGTTAGAGACTTCACAAGGATGAACCCTCCCGAGTTTTATGGGTCTAAGTTTGATAAGGATCCTCAAGACTTTATCAATGAGTTATAAATATTATGGAGATTATAGGAGTGTCTTTGGAAAAAAGGAGGAATTGGTGGCCTACCAACTCAAGGGTGTCTCTCAAGTGTGGTACAATCAATGGAAAGGGGAAAGGTTATAAGAGGGTCCCATAGGTTGGGAAGATTTCAAAGTTTGTTTTCTTGATCACTTTTTCCCACATGAGTTAAGGGAGGCAAAGGTGTTGGATTTTATCAATCTTAAGTAAGGGAACATGAGTGTGAGGGAGTATGCCCTTAAGTTCATAAAGTTGTCCAAATATGCTCCATCCTTGGTAGCCGACTCTCATTCCGGAATGAGCAAGTTTATTTTGGGAGTGTTGGACTTGTTTATGAAAGAATGTTGAAACCGATGCTTATCAAGGAGATGGAAATATCTAGGCTCATAACCTATGCCAAGAAAATTGAAGGAGAAAAACTTAAGGAGGGGAGTGCATGGGAGTCCAAGAGGGCTTATTTTGAAGATAGGTTTTCTCACAACAAATAAGGTGGTGGTAATGGTTATTTCCAACAAGGCCAAAAGTTTCAAGGCCAAGGTTCTTCAAACACTCTGGCTCTAAAATTTGAGAAGGATAAGGTGCCAAATCCTAAGGCACAAGATGGTGTTGGCGAACCTACTCTTCCTAAGTGTACCAAATGTGGAAGAAATCATGGAGGTAAATATTTGGTTGGCATGGGTGTATGCTTTGGATGTTGTAAGATGGGTCACATTTTCAAATTTCCTAATAATGGAAAAGAAGGGAGTCCTCAAGGTCAACCCACACAAGGTGGACAAATTCCACAAGGTGGCTGCCTATGCCAAAATAGGTTCTATACCCTTCAAGCTAGGCAATAAATTAAGGATTCTTCTAATGTGGTCATGGGTATGTTGAAAGTCTTTGACTTTGATGTTTATGCATTGTTAGATCTGGGTGATACTTTATCATTTGTTACTCCTTATCTTTCTATGAGATTCAGTGTTAGTCTCGAGATATTTCTAGAGTTTTTTTAGGTCTATACTCTGGTTAGTGATTCAATTGTGGATAAAAGAGTCTACAAAAATTATCCAGTATCAGTTTTTCATAAAGTCACCTTTGTTGATTTAGTAGAGCTTATTATGACCAACTTTGATATTATTCTTGGTAGGAATTGGCTTCATGCATGTTATGCCTCTATATGTTGTAGAACCCGTGTGATTAAGTTTCAATTTCAAAATGAGCCAGTCCTAGAATGAAAAGGTAGCAATTATGTGCTTAAGGGTTGATTTATCTCATGACATAAAGCTCGAAAAATGATTTCCCAAGGATGCATTTATCATCTAGTTTAGGTTAGAGATACTAATTCTGAAACTCCTACTCTTGAATCAGTTTCAGTTATTAATGAATTTCCAGAAGTTTTCTCCAATGATCTCCCAGGTATTCCTCCCAAAAGAGAAATAGACTTTGTTATCAATCTCCTTCCCGATACTCAACCTATCTTTATTCCTTCTTATCGAATGGCTCTGGCAAAATTGAAAGAGTTAAAGGATCAATTGAAGGATTTGTTAGACAAGGGCTTCAGTAGACCGAGTATCTCTCCGTGGTGTACTCTGGTTCTCTTTGTCAGAAAGAGGGATGGTTCTCTTTATATATGTATTGATTATCGATAATTGAAAAAGGTCACAATTAAGAATAAGTATCATATTCCAAGGACTAGTGATATATTTGATCAACTTCAAAGGGAAAGCTACTTTTCAAAGATTGATCATTGATCGAGTTAATATCAACTCTGAGTAAGGGAATATGACATCCCGAATATGGCTTTTAAAACTCGGTATGGTCACTTTAAATTTTTGGTTATGTCTTTTAGACAAATGAATTCCCTTGCAGCTTTTATGAATTTGATTATTAGGGTGTTCAAGCAATACTTGGATATGTTTGTGATGGTCTTCATTGATTATATTTTGATCTATTCTCAAAGTGAGGAAGAACATGCCAATCATTTAAGGATTTTGTTGCAAATTCTCAAGGACCATCAGTTGTATGTGAAGTTTAGTAAATGCGAATTTTGGCTAAGTTCATTCGCATTCCTTGGTCACATTATTTTAAGAGAAGGAATTATGATTGATCCATTAAAGACCGAGATGGTTAAGAACTGGCCTAGACCATTGACTCCTTATAATATTCAGAGTTTCTTGGGCTTAGCCAGTTATTATAGATGGTTTGTGGAAGGTTTCTCTTCCATTGCATTTCCCTTGACTACTTTAACTCAAAGGAAGGTGAAATTCCAATGATCCAAGACATGTGAGAAAAGCTTCCAAGAGTTGAAGGATAGGCTTACCTCCGCTCTGGTGTTGACTTTATCGAAAGGTTCTGATAGATTCGTTGTGTATTGTGATGCTTCACAAGTTGGCCTTGTTTGTGTTCTAATGAAAAATGGTAAAGTGATAGCTTATGTTTTAAGGCAATTGAAGGCATAGGAGAAGAATTACCCGACTCTTGGAGTTGGCGGCGATGGTATTTGCTTTAAAGTTTTGGACAAACTATCTCTATGGTCTCCACGTGGATGTTTTCACCGATCACAAGAGTTTGCAATATTTATTCACTCAAAATGATTTAAACCTTTGACAAAGGATATGACTTGAGTTATTAAAGCATTATGACATGAGTGTTATATACCATAAAGGTAAGGCTAATGTGGTTGTCAACACTCTTACTAGATTGTTCAAGAACAATGTTTCTCATATTGAGAATGAAAAGAAAGAGCTAGTTTGGGACGTGCATATATTAGTCTATTTGGGTATTTGATTGGTTGATTCTGAGGATGGTGTTGTTGTTATGAAAAATGGTTCTAAATCATATATGGTGGAATATGTAAAGGCAAAGCAAGATAGGGATCCCACTTTGGTTTAGTTGAAGATGGAGGTTGCCAAAAAAGCTATTGAGGCTTTCTCCTAATGAGGAGATGGTGTTTTGAGATATCAAGGCTGATTGTGTGTTTCGAATGTTGATGTCTTGAAAAATATGATATTTTCTAAAGCTCCTAGTTCACGGTATTCTATTCATCCTGGTTCCACAAAGATGTATTGAGATTTGAGGGAAGTATATTGGTGGAATGGAATGAAAAGAGATATTGTGGAATTCGTGGCTAAGTATCCTAATTATCAACAAGTGAAAGTTGAGCACCAAAAACCAGGAGGTTTGGCTCAAGACATTGGGATTCCTACTTGGAAGTGGGAAGCCTTGAATATGGAATTTGTTACTTGTTTACCTCATACTCGTAGGCAACATGACTCTTTTTAGGTGATTATTGACTGAATGACTAAGTCAACTCATTTTATTCGTGTTAAGACTTCATATACAACAAAGGATTATGCTAGATTATATGTCTAAGAGTTGGTTAAGCTTCAGGGTGATCTATTGTCTATCATTTCGGATCGAGGTACTTAGTTTACATCTTAATTTTTGATATCATTCCAAAAGTGTCTTGCTACCCAAGTAAAGCTTAGTATAACTCTTTCACCCACAAAAGGATGGCCAGGTCGAGCATACCATTCAAACATTACAGGATATGTTGAGAGCATGCATCATTGATTTTAAGAGAAATTGAGATGATAGTTTGCCATTAATAGAGTTTGCTTATAAGAACAGTTATCGCTCTAGCGTTGACATGGCTTTTTTTGAGGATTTGTATGGTCGGCGATGTAGATCCCCTATCAGTTGGTTCGAGGTAGGTGAAGTTTCTTTGATAGATACCGAGTTGATATTTGAGGCTATGGAGAAGGTTAGACTCATTAGAGAAAGACTGAAAAAAGCCCAAAGCCAACAAAAGTCCTAATCAAATGTGAGAAGGGAACTTGAATTTGAGGTTAATAATTGGGTTTACTTGAAAATTTCTCCCATGAAGGGTGTGATGCATTTTGGTAAGAAAGGAAAGATTAGTCCCCTCTATGTTGGCCCATGTCAGATTTTAAGGCTGATGGTTAGGTGGCTTATGAGTTGGATTTGCCTTTTGATTTGGCATCAGCGCATCCGGTATTCCATGTGTCCTTGTTGAGAAAGTTTGTTGGTGATCCTAGCTCCATTATGCTATTGGACAGCATTGAGGGTAAATGAAGTCTTTCATATGAAGGGGTTCTGGTTGAGATCTTAGACTGACAAGTTAGAAAGTTGAGAAACAAAGAAATAGGTTCAGTTAAAGTGTTATGGAGGAACCAAGGGTTGGGAATTTCCTCCACCTCTTGTCTACCCTAAAGGGCATAGAATCATTTTTTGTGTTTACCACCCTTTGGTTGCGCTTGATCACCTGGACCAACTTGGACTCTATGAGAAACTTGGCCTTGAGGATGACCATCTATAACCTTGCATTCCCTAGCATGATGACCCGGCTTACCACACTGGTAGCACACATTCAAATCCGCTAAACACTCAAACTTGTGGTTCTTACAACACTTCTTACATGCGGGAGTAGCTTAGCCGATAGGAGCACCTCCTTGAGGCTTAGGGTTGGGCACCTTATCCTTGTCAAACCTTGGAGTAGTGGCATTATAAGTCCCTTGGTCGGAGTACTTTTGGCGAAAATAAGGATGTCTACTACCTCCAAATTTACCATGAGAGAAATCACCACCATTAGTCCTCGACCTCTTAGACTCCTTATTCCTCTCCTTTAGTTTCTCACTATCAATTTGCTCCACATAGGTCATATGTATAGATATGTCCATCTCCTGAATCAAAATAGCCATCTTTCACTCTTACCATATGCGACACACTCGACACAAACTTACACATACGGACTCTTGAGTCGGCAACCATGAATAGAGCATATTTTGACAATTGAGTAAACTTGAGGGCATACTCCCTCACACCTATACCCCCTTGCTTAAGGTTGATGAACTATTGTACTTTGGCCTCCCTTAACTCAAATGGGAAAAAGCGATCAATAAATACCCCTATGAACTCATCCCATGTCAAGGGATCCACCCCTCTAGGCCTCTCACTTTTCCATTGGTTAAACCATGTTTGAGAAACGCCCTTCAATTAATACGTGGACAATTCCACCCTCTCAACCAAGCTAATCCCCATAATATCAACAATATTATGGATCCTATCAACAAACTCTTATGGATCCTTTTCACTTTTAAAACCCCAAAACTTTGGAGGATTCATCCTAATGAAATTATGAACTCTTGTTGCTGATGTACCCGTATTTGGGTTCACAGGAGCCATAACCTCATGATTGGCTTGAGTCGTAACGGCTTAAACAAGTACTTGGAAAGCCGCTTGAAAATCTACATTGGAGACTTGGTTATTCAAGGGATCGTTTGGATCTTATTTGTCCTCTTTGACCACGTTCCTTCTAGCGGGGTATCTTTGTGGAGGCATATTTTGAAAATGGCAAAGAATAAGCATTAGAGGGAAAGACTTAACCACACTACCATACTATATAGATCATAAAAGAAGTAAGACTTTTCCTAAGACATTTTATAGCCTCTTATTCATGGATGTGGCACACTCCAAAAGGGTCTTGGTACCCAAGTAAAGCTTAGTACAACTTTTTCACCTACAAATGGATGGCCAGGTCGAGCACACTATTCAGACATTACAGGATATGTTGAGAGCATGCATCATTGATTTTAAGAGAAATTGAGATAATCATTTCCCATTAATAGAGTTTGCTTATAAGAACAGTTATCTCTCTAGCATTGAGATGGCTCCATTTAAGGATTTGTATGATAGGCGATGTAGATCCCCTATTAGTTGGTTAAAGGTAGGTGAAGTTTCTTTGATAGGGACCGAGTTGATATTTGAGTCTATGGAGAAGGTTAGACTAATTAGAGAAAGATTGAAAAAAGACCAAAGCCAACAAAAGTCCTAATCAAATGTGAGAAGGGAACTTGAATTTGAGGTTAATAATTAGGTTTACTTGAAAATTTCTCCCATTAAGGGTGTGATGGATTTTGGTAAGAAAGGGAAGATTAGTCCCCTCTATGTTGGCCCATGTTAGATTTTAAGGCTGATTGGTTAGGTGGCTTATGAGTTGGATTTGCTT
Source organism: Solanum dulcamara (assembly GCF_947179165.1). Taxonomy (NCBI): domain Eukaryota; kingdom Viridiplantae; phylum Streptophyta; class Magnoliopsida; order Solanales; family Solanaceae; genus Solanum; species Solanum dulcamara. The sequence continues at coordinate 53,629,528 of NC_077239.1, forward strand.
TTTGATTTGTCATCAGCGCATCCGGTATTCCATGTGTCCTTGTTGAGGAAGTTTGTTGGTGATCCTAGATCCATTGTGCTATTGGATAGCATTGAGGGTAAACGAAGTCTTTCATATGAAGGGGTTCTGGTTGAGATCTTAGACTGACAAGTTAGAAAGTTGAGAAACAAAGAAATAGGTTCAGTTTAAGTGTTATGGAGGAACTAAGTGGTTGGGAATTTCCTCCACCTCTTGCCTACCCAAAAGAGCATAGAATCAATTTTTGTGTTTACTACCCTTTGGTTGCGCTTGAGCACATGGAGCAACTTGGCCTCCATGAGAAACTCTGACTTAAGGACGACCATCTCTGACCTTGTATTCCTTATCATGATGACCCGGATTACCACACCGGTAGCACACATTCAAACCCGCTAAACACTCACACTTGTGGTTCTTACAACACTTCTTACATGCGGGAGTAGCTTAGCCGATAGGAGAACCTCCTTGAGGATTAGGGTTGGCAACCTTATCCTTGTCAAACCTTGGAGTAGTGGCATTAGAAGTCCCTTGGTCGGAGTACTTTTGGCGAAAATAAAGATGTCCACTACCTCCAAACTTACCATGAGAGAAATCACCACTATTAGTCCTCAGCCTCTTAGACTCCTTATTCCTCTCCTTTAGATTCTCATTCTCAATTTCCTCCACATAGGTCATAAGTATAGATATGTCCATCTCTTGAATCAAAATATCCATCTTTCACTCTTTTGAGACCATATCCGACACACTTGACACAAACTTACTCATACGAGCTCTTGAGTCGGCAACCATGAATAGAGCATATTTTAATAATTGAGTAAACTTGAGGGCATACTCTCTCACACCTATACCCCCTTGCTTATGGTTTATGAACTATTGTACTTTGGCCTCCCTCAACTCAAATGGGAAAAAGCGATCAAGAAATACCCCTATGAACTCATCCCATGTCAGGGGATCCGCCTCTCTAGGCCTATCACTTTTCCATTGGTCAAACCATGTTTGAGAAACACCCTTCAATTAATACGTGGACAATTCCACCCTCTCAACCAAGCTAATCCCCATGATATCAACAATATTATAGATCCTACAACAAACTCTTATGGATCCTTTTCACTTTTAGAATCCCAAAACTTTGGAGGATTCATCCTGATGAAATCATGAACTCTTGTTATTGATGTACCCGCATTTGGGTTCATGGGAGCCATAAACTCATGATTGGCTTGAGTCTTAATGGCTTAAACAAGTACTTGGAAAGTCGCTTGAAACTCTACATTGGAGACTTGGTCATTCAAGGGATCGTTTGGATCTTGTTTCTCCTTTTTGACCACGTTCCTTCTAGTAGGGTATCTTTGTGGAGGCATATTCTGAAAATCACAAAGAATAAGCATTAGAGGGAAAGACTTAACCACACTACCACACTATATAGATCATAAACGAAGTGAGACTTTTCCTAAGACATTTTGTAGCCTCTTATTCATGGATGTGGCATACTTCACACCAATAAACAAGACACTACTTAATGCGACATGTTAGACTCTCTAACACACTTTTAAACCTTGTGCTCTGATACTAAGTTTGTCATGACCTGAACTAGGGATAAGCCATGACACAGTGATCGGGATGCGAGGGACCCCAATAAATCCATCTTAGTATACATAAGGTAAAGAAACATAGTATATCAGATGAAGTAACAACTCAAGAGAATGGGACTAATGGATAGAATCAATCAACCAACATCCAAATGGCGTACATCGAAATTACATCTTAACATGTCTCTAGTCTAATCTTTGATGGGCGCTTAGGACAGGTTCCTAGCTCTCCCAAATCATGTAAAGGAAATTCAAGTAAACAATAAAAATGAAAGTCATGTCCTCGATAGAATGAGGACTCACCAAGTCCTTGAAATCTAAAGCAAACTCTAGCCATGAAGAGAATGGTTATGAGTGTCGTCCGCCCCTATATTATGAGACAATGTAGGAAAAATATGCATTAGTACATACAAGGTATTAATTTTGGGCGATATGCATGAATAAGTAAAGGAACATGACCAATATTCTATAAGATGCATGACCAATCATAGTGAAAATGAGTATGGCTTAAGTACATTTGAAAACATATGAAAACTAATGGTTAATTCATATAAGAAAACTTCATCATATGACTTATATCCTAGCTTCTACTTGTGTGGTATAAGACCTTTAATCGAAATCTAAGACCATACGAGCTTTAACTCGGAATTCGATGGAACCCTCATTGAGAAGGGAGAGGTTACCTTCCCAGGGTATACTCCTTCATGGTACTCAAATCAACTCAACTATGCTATATGTGGATCTACTAGCTAGGCCATTAAGGAAACCTACATAGGCAACATAGTTTGGGACTTTAGGTTGCTACTAGGATTCCCTTGGGTAACTAACCATTACCGGACCAAACCCTACTTACAAGTCCTCTCGGTGCTTAGTAAATATCCCAATGGAAGCTTATGAAAACATGATCATAGCATAATAGGGAAAGATAGTAACTACCTATCAATACATCTTTATAAAATAACATAAGAATAGCTTATTAACTTAGTGATTTATAAGAATCCACAACTTCGTTGAGAATTGTACTTAGCACCATCTTTAAACATGATTATGTAAGAATTGGAGTTATCACACCATAATAACTTTCTTTGATCATAACTTTATTATCATCATAACTTCACCATTAGAATCATAATCTCAACTTTAAATCATGAAAACTTTACTTGAAAATCATTGAACTCATAATCTATTCATCAAAATCATCTTTAACTTCATAACCATAACTTGAAAATAGCTTTACGCATGGACATTTATAATTCAACTTAAAATAATGTAATTCATGTATAAAAATGCTTAAAATAGTCATTGATAACAATTCAAAGCGAAATTCAAATAGCCCAATGCAATTCATTAAAACTAGGGTTCATAATCAATTGAAAATTTAAAGAAACTTTGAGTAAACTTTGGAACTCCATGGGTTAATGGAACCCATGAATCAATCTCCACATACCTTGATTGAAATCACTTAGGATTGCAAAGAAACCTTGGTGAAATCTAAAAACCCTAGCTTGAGCTTGAAGAGAAACCTTGAGAGAATTGAGTTCCTTAATTTAGAGATTTTTAGAAGAATGGTTTAGAATGAGGGAAATTTCAAGCCATTGTGTTGATATATGGTTGAAATTGGCCATAATTGTGTCTAGGTTCATTGAACCAAAATTCAAAAATGAAATATTTACCCTTCATTGAAACTTCAAAACTGACCCTACGGGTCATAGAGAAGTTGATGAGTCATCAAGATGACTTGTCCTGTAGGTCTGAGAAAAGAACTTAAATTTGAGGCTCTAAAGTTTGCAAACTAGTCATTATTACGACTTGTCAATTCATCTAGGAGTCGTAGACTTGATCCGTTCTGTAGGTCCCAAAATTTACAAACTTGAGGGCCTCTAAATTTTGGACAAGTCATTCTACGACCTGTAAAAACTTCTTTGTATCATCCTATCAAGTCCTAAACTCGACCTTGAGGAACTTTTGAAACATGGCCACTAAACTCCACCTACGTATCGTATTTATGACTCATCTAGAGGATTACGAGTCATAAAATTAAGTCGTAGGACCTTTATTTGAGGTTGGTCATGATCAACTTCTAAGGTGCACTCTACGACTCATCCCTATGAGTTATAGTATTATTTATGAGCCGTAGAGTGACTCGTAAAGCTGAAGTTAGTCTAATATTTTGAAGGTTTCTTTTGGATTCCAACTCTCCAACTTTTGGGGTTTTATAATATCTCCCCCTTGGGAACATTCGTCCTTGATTGAGATTAACTTATCATAAGAAAGACATGAAACGATGACTAGCAACCCAACATGAACATGATGACACTTAAAATGCATGGAACATGAAAATATCAACTTATCATAATATCATGACTGTAAAATCATCTTTCATGAACATGCATGTATATGAATGACATATGAGGAATTAAATACATAAGAGTTCAATTAACTCTGAATAAGAATAACTTACTACTTTAGTCTTTAGTAGAGAGAAAGAGGTACGGGTATCATTTCATCATTGCCGCCTCTGCTTCCCAAGTAGCACTTTCTACTTGTTGATTCCCCCATAAGACTTTGACGGAAGCAACTTCTTTGTTTCTTAACTTCTTAAATTTTCAGCCTATGATCTCCACCGGAACCTCCTCATAGGTCAAAGTTTCTTCAACACTTACATATTCTAATTATACATTGGAATTTCGGTCACCCACAAACTTCCTCAACAAAGATACGTGAAACGTCGGGTGAACGATAGCCAACTCAAATGGAAAATCTAACTCATAAGACACTTTGCCAATAAGTCTCAATATCTTATAAAGTCCAACATATCTAGGACTTAGTTTCCCTTTATTTCCAAAATGTATAACACTCTTCATATGTGAAACCTTCAAATAAATCCAATCATCCACCTTAAATTCAAGGTCTGTCTTCCTAACATCGGAATAGACATTTTGATGACTTTGATCCATCTTCAACATCTCCATTAAGATTGTGACCTTCTCCATAACATCTATAACCGAGTCTGTACCAATCAAGGCCATCTCACCTACTTCTAACCATCCCACCGGGGATGTACACCTTCCCCAAAACAATAACTCAAAAAGAGCCATTTGGATGCTAGAGTGATAACTATTATTATAAGAAAACTCAATCAATGGAAAATGTTCATCCCAACTCCCTTTAAAATCAATAACACATGCCCTCAACATATCCTCTAGTATTTGGATCGTTCTTTTGGCTTGACTATCAGTTTAAGAATGGAAAGCGGTACTTCACTTAACCTTTGTATGAAGACCCTTTTGAAAAAACTTCTAAAAATGCAAAGTGAATTTTGTACCTCGATCCGATATAATGGAAAAAGGTTCACAATGAAGCCTTAACAACTCACGAACATACAACTTAGCATAGTCTTTGACACCATAAGAAGTCTTGACTAGTAGAAAATGAGCTGACTTGGTAATTTGATCTACAACAACCCAAATGGAGTCATGTTTCTTCTTAGTGTGAGGTAAACCCATTACAAAGTCCATATTTACATCTTCCCACTTCCAAGTAGGAATTTTAATATCTTAGGCTAAACCTCCATGTCTTTGACTGTCATGACCCAACCCCGTAGGCCACGACTGGGGTTCAACCTGGACCCCGTATACTTAATTATCAGATGTAACAATCAATATACAAACTATATATAAGAACCCTAGTGGGTCATAGAATTTTTATTTACGTATAGCGTCTTTCATTTGTGTCTTGTCATGAAAGGGCTTACAAGCCGACAAGGCTGCCATAGTATCTTGATATTTATAATACATCTCGTAGACATAACTTAACAGAACTGACACGTATAACCCACACACATGTCTACAGACCTCTAAGAATATTAGTAGTAACATATGGTGGGATAGGCCCCCCATCGTACCCTTAAATAAACAAATATATACATTAGAAGGTCAACACCAAAAGCTAGGCTCAGAAAAGTGGAGCACTTTAGACATAGATGAGTGGAAATCCTAAGTTGGCAGATCCCTGAAATGAACATCTGTACCTGCGAGTATAAAATACATCCCTCCGAGGAAAAGGGGGTTAGTACGATATATGTACTGATTATATATAGCATAAAACATCATAACTGAGACAATAGTTGAAATAGAGATGCAGAGGGAAAGTATAACATTTAGCCATCTACCATACCTGCATCTTATAAAATAAAGGCATACATGCTATCATCACGTATTGTATCTGGACCATTCGGGGACTTGTGTAATAACTATATCACTTAGAATATTTATACCATTAGCGCTGTGGAACGTACAGCCCGATCCATGTATATATAAAGTACACGCCGAGGAGTGATGACCCAATCCACATATCTTATAATAATATCAAGGAACGATGGCTCGATCTGTATATCATGTAACAATGCCAAGGAACGATGGCTCGATCCGTATATCAAGATCAAACTCCTTAGGCCATCAACATCTGGAACACATATCCGACCCTGGTAGTTTACAACCTTATCTCCCCCTTGGGAAAAGACTTCTATCTTCTTTTCCTTTACCAACTTCTTTAACTCGATAAACTTTGGGTCAAGATCTTTCTTTGATTTAACATCCACCACCAAAGAGGATTCAGACCTATTTTGAACAACCATACCCCATCATTAGTACCACACAACTTTACCCCTAATATAGCCAATCAGTGAACATCTTTCACCAACTCCCTCTTTCTTTCATCCACATGGGTCACACTCCCTATAGACACTCTACTAAGTGATCAGCAACCATATTATATTTACCCGGATGATAGTGCACACTCATATCATAGTCCTTAAGGAGTTCTAGCCACCTCCTTTGCCTTAGATTAAGGTACTTTTGGGTGAACACATATTGAAGACTCTTATGATCAGTATACACATCCACATGCACCCCATAGAGGTAATGCCTCCAAATCTTTAGAGCAAAAATAACAGCCGCCAATTCAAGGTCATGGGTAGGGTAGTTATGCTCATGCACCTTTAATTGCCTAGAAGCATAGGCTATGACCTTGTCGTTTTGCATTAAGATACAACCTAAACCAATCTTTGAAGCATCACAATAAACTACAAACCCTTCTAATCCTTTTGGGAGAGTCAAAATAGGAGCAGAGGTAAGTCGATCTTTTAAGGTCTAGAAGCTCTTCTCACACTCATCTGTCCATATGAATTTGGATTTCTTTTGGGTCAATTTTGTCATAGGAGATGAGATGGAAGAAAAGCCTTTGACGAACCTTCTATAATACCCAGCTAGACCTAAGAAGCTCCTAATGTCTGAAGGAGATAATGGTCTAGGCCAATTTTTGACTGCCTCTATTTTCTTAGGATCAACCTTGATCCCATCACCGGACACTACGTGACCAAGAAATGCTACCTCCTTTAACCAAAATTCACACTTACTAAATTTTGCAAATAATTGTCTATCCCTCAAAGTTTGAAGCACAACTCTTAAGTGATTTTTATGTTCTTCCTCACCCCGAGAGTAAATTAAAATATCATCAATGAAAACCACCATAAAAGTATCAAGTTAAGGTTTGAACACCCTATTTATCAAGTCCATAAACACCGCTGGTGCATTCGTCAACCCAAAACTCATCACCACAAATTCATAGTGACCATACCTTATTCGGAAGGCCGTTTTGGGAATGTCACACTCCCTCACCCATAGTTGGTGATAGCCGGACCGAAGGTCGATCTTAGAGAAGTGACTTTCCCCTTGTAATTGATCAAATAAGTCATCTATTCTAGTGAGTAGATACTTGTTCTTAATGGTCATCTTATTTAATTGACGGTAGTCTATGCACATTCGAAGCGATCCATCCTTCTTTCTCACAAATAACACAGGAGCACCCCATGGCGAAATACTTGGTCTTATGAACCCCTTCTCTAACAAGTCCTTTAACTGTTCCTTCAACTCTTTTAATTCTGTCGGGGCCATATGGTAAGGAGGAATAGAGATAGGTTAGGTATCAAGGAGGAGATCAATACCAAAATCAACTTCCCTTTCGGGAGGGACACCAGGAAGGTCATCAGGAAAGACATCGGGGAATTCATTAACTATAGGAACTGACTCAAGAGAAGAACTTTTGGAGTTGACATCCCTAACCCTTACAATGTGGTAAATACATCCCTTAGAAATCATTTTGCGGGCCTTAAGATAAGAAATAAACTGACCCTTCACCACCGAATCACGACCCTGCCATTCAATAACAGGCTCATTTGGAAATTGGAACTTGACTCGACGATTCCTACAATCTATGGAAGCATAAGATGCATGTAACTAATCCATCCCAAGAATGACATCGAAATCTATCATGTCAAGCTCAATAAAATCACAAGGAATAACTTTATGTAAGATAGACACAAGGCAACCCCTATAGACCTTTCTAGAAATAACTGACTTACCAATAGGGGTAGACACCAAATAAGGCTCTAATAACATTTCAGGTAAAACATCAAATCTATTAGCAAGGAATGGAGTAACAAAAGATAAATTTGCACCCGGATCTAATAGTGCATACACATCAAAAGAAAAGACCTTTAGCATACCGGTAATGACATTGGGTGCATCCTCAACCTCTTATCTCCCATGTAAGGTGTAAAAGCGATTGGTGCATTGAACACCTCCTCGAATGTTTTGACCATGAGCAATTTTTTCTTGAGTTCTACCACCACCATCTCTACAATCCTTAGCATGGTGGCCCAGCTTGCCATACTTAAAGCATGCATTGGAGCCGGCTAAGCATTCCCCTTTATGAGTCCTTCCACATTTCTTGCAAGCGAGGAAAGTTTGAGTAGCAACATTCTCTCTTGGAATCATTGGTTTACCACTCTTGTCCTTGTTGAACTTTGGAGGAGGAGTATTGGTGGAACCTTGTCCCACAAATCGTTTCCCAGCTTGGCCTTTGCCATTGTTACCATGATCGGACCTTTGAGGGTTAAACCCTCCACCATCCACTCTAGCCTTTTTGAACCCCCTTGATCTCTCTCTAAGCTTCTCTTCTTCAATTTGTTCTGCGTAAGTCATTAACCGAGCGATGTCCATCTCCTTGACCAACATGGTCGTTTTGCACTCCTTGGACACTAAGCTTGAGACACCGGAATTAAACTTGCTCATCCTAGCTCTTGGGTCGGAGACCATGAAGGGAACATACTTTGACAACTTAGTGAATTTGAGAGCATACTCCTTCAAGCTCATACTCCCTTGATGGAGGTTGATAAACTCTTGGATTTTGGCCTCCCTTAGCTCCAATGGGAAGAAGTGGTCTAGGAAGGCACCTTTGAACTCTTTCCATCCTATCGACCCTATTTCTTCATCCCTCTCAACAACCCATTGTTCATACCACACTCGATCCATACCTAGGCCACTAGCTCAGCCTTCTTATTTGGTGGCACACCCATGATAGCCACAATTTGGTACACCTCATTAATGAACTCTATAGGGTCCTCATCTAGTTTAGAACCATCGAACTCGGGCAGATTCATCCTTTGGAAATCCCGAATCCTAGAGGCTGGATTTTGCATTTGGGGAGGAGGAATACCTAGATTCCCTTGGTTGGCTATGACTTGAGCTAACAAAGTAATAACACTACGAAACTCAGCATGGGTTACCCCATCCTCTTGATGTTGGACATTGGGAATCAGAGAAGTTTGGTCCTCATCGTCAACTCTTGCTCTTTGAGGTACTCTTCCACGAGTCATTATCTAGAGAACACGAAATGGGTCGTTAGTTAAAGGAAAGCTTAGAAAACTCTAAGGCACGACATGAATTTGAAATAAGTGAAATTTTTCCTAAATGCCTCATAGTCTCTTATTCATAATTGTGGCGTGCTTCACAACCATGAAAAAGACCCTATTCGATGGGGTATGTTGGACTCAAGGGATTATTCAAAACCTCAGGCTCTGATACCAAGTTTGTCATGACCCAAGCCTAGGGCCTAGACGTGATATGGAGAATGAGGAATCCGAAAGTACCTCAATCAAGCCTCTTAGCATTCTTTTAGTCTTTCATAGGTAATGATGATAAATAAATAAGCGGAAATCATAATAGTAAATCTTCAACTTACATATGTCCAACAATACCTCTAACTATTAGATTTAATAGGGCTAAGACAAGTTCCTAGCTCACCCTCAATTATAATAGAAAAAATGTCATAGTAAAATATCTTAACATATCATAAGCTAGAAAGATAGAGGAGTATTATTCCCGGAATATGGTAACTCACCAAAAGTAGTCTTCAATGGAATATCAACTAGCCACGTGAAGGAGAACAAGGAGGAGCACTGATCCCTACATGGTGATATCATATAGGCAAAAGAGTATGAGTTAGTACTTTGAATGTACTAAGTATGTAAGGATGCATGAACATTGAGGAAACATTAAAACATTTATGTAATATGGAACATAATTTAATGTATGCATAACAAATCATATATATATCCTTTAAAACATTTATTTTATGGGAAATTAACCATAACCGACATTTAAGACCATGCGAGCTATTATATGGAATCCAACATAACCCCCTACGTTGATCGGGGAGACTACTTGCCAGGTAGAACTCCGTCAACTTCATTCATTTCTTTAACTTTAACTTTAATGACTATATATGGATCTATTAGCCTAAGCCTACAAGGGCTCCTATGTTGGCACATAGTTAATAAGACAAGGGGTTGCTACTAGGATTCCCTTACCAAATCCCATCTCAATGCCTCATTCGGTGCTAAGTCAATCCCACGGAATAGTTTAATACTTCAAAATATTCATAGCATATAACTTGAGAATTCAAACATCATATTCGGTAGAATAGCTCATTAAAACATTTGATAATTCAAATATGCAAGAATTGTCCTTATTTCATAAAGAATCAATCATTCATATCATTTCATCATTCTTTCATTTCATAAGACTTCCTTTTTTATCATAGATATTGCTTTCATAAACTTTTATTTGGAGTCAAAGCTTTCAAGTCAAACTTTATTAAAAACATAGTAAAACTAGGTGGGTTCAAATCACTTCAACTTGCAAATATGTATGTAAATAAATATACATAAATACTTTGAAATCCATTAATTAAAAATCATGCTTTAAACAACTCACCATGAATTTCAAGAACCTTTAAATAGATAAATCGAGGAATTACTTGCAAATCATCAATTCATAATATGAAATTATGTCGCATCAAAATAGATCAATAATCATTAGTTTAACCATGATTCATACTATTAAGTAAAAATAAGAATTTACCATAAGAAAATATTACTTCAAATCAAGATATTTAATTGAAAGAGTTTTTGGACTACATGGGTGGAAGAACCCATGGATAAACACACACATAACTTAGAGTAGAGCTTAAAGAAAATAAATATAATTTATCATATAATCAAAATAATTTAGACATGAGAGTGGAAGGAATACTCTCATTAAAGCCTTACATACCTAGAATTCGAAGCTTTAGTCGGTACCGAAAGACTTAATGAACACTCTTGAGTCCTAGCTTCTCTCCTCGCCGGAACGTTTTGTGTACTACCCGGAGTATATGAATCACCGGAATAGTATTTCTTCACTACTAAGAACTAAAACTATATTTGAGAATGTGTAAAGAAGTGTATAGAGAGAAGATTTGCTTTGAGAAAGATTGATGAATAAAATGAGGAAATAAGGTGGGTATTTATAGGTGGGAAAGAGGGACCTAACAATAAATAAAATAATTATAAAGAAAAATCTGAAAATTTAATGGAATATATTGATGTCATGGATGATGTTAAATGGAGGACAATTTATGTCATGAGTGATGTCAAATGTATCTAGATCTTTCCATGGTAGGTGAGATGAGTTCTTTTTAACAGAATACTCTTTTTCGGAAATGCGTTTGAATAAGATAAATTCCTTATTAGGATTTGGTTTCTTCATAAGAATTATAGATATGGAACTCTAGTTTTATATCGTTCAAGAATCAACCAATTTGGATAAACCTACAGTGAGATATGATTTTTTTTCTATAAATACTCCTTTCCGTCACAGCATCCTACCTTACAAAAATTAATTTATTTGACCTAATTACCCTTCGAAACTTAAAATATGGTCCACAAAAGTTGTAGGTAATGATCTTGTGGTTACTCAGAAATTTGAATCACCCAATTTGGATATTCCTATGAAAAGTTATGACTAAAATACAGAGGCTGTATCATGTTTAGGCGAGAATTGAAACATCGTATGCAATGTTTTTAGGGGATGTTACAATATCATAAGCTAGAAAAGAGAAAGGGTATTATTCCTGAAATATGGGAACTCACCAAAGTAATAGCCTTCAACAATTAAACTGGCCATAACGAGGTAAATATGGAGCAACGCTCATCCCTATATGGTGATATCATGTGGGTAAAAGAGTATGCATTAGTACTTTGAATATACTAAGTATGTAGGCATGCATAAACATTAAGGAAACATTTGAGCATTAATGTAGTTTGAAACATAGTGTAATGCATGCATAATAAATCATGTAAAGAGCATTTAAAACATTTATTTTGTGGGAAGATGAACATAACCGACATTTATGACCATGCGAGCTATTACATGGAATCCAACATAACCCCCTACATTGGCACGGGGAGACTACTTGTCAGGTAGAGCTCTGTCTACTTCATTCATTTCTTTAACTTTAATTTAAGGTCTATTTGTGGATCCACTATCCTAAGCCTATTAGGGCTCCTATGTTGGAGCATTTTTAATGAGACAAGGGTTGTTACTAGGATTCCCTTATCGAATTGTATCTCAACATCCTATTCGGTGCTAAGTCAATCCCGCACAATAGTTCATATAATAAGAACATAATCATTTACATAGCTTTAGATCATCAAAACATCATTCAGTAGAATAGCTCATTAAAAAAACTTCCTTTAATTCAAATATGTGATAATTATCCTTATAAAATAGAATCCATTCTTTGGCTAAGAAGACCTTTTATCATCATTCAATCATTTTTTTCATTTTATAAGACTTCTTTTGATTGTACATATTTTTATTCATAAACACTCATTTTGGAATCATAGCTCTCAATTCAAACTTCACTGAAACATAGTGAAACTTGGTGGGGTCAAGTTAATCAAGTTTCTGGTCATTTAATTCAGTACTAGAATTAATGAGAGTAAAGGAATGCATCATTTAAAACATCTTAAAACAGCCCACCAATACACTTTAAAACTACTTTCATTCCTTCGTATAAGGACCCTGATAAATCAATCATTTCAAGAAATTAAGAGTAAATATAAGTCAATATAGATAAATAAACTTCAAATATTCAAGAATCTATACATTTGGAATCATAACATGAAAACCCATAAAATTCATCATTTGAAATTGAGTTGCTAGATTTAGAAAAATACTTGGGATCCATGGGTGAAAGAACCCATGAATGAGACCCACCTACCTTGGAGAATAAAATCCTACTGAAAGCTTGAAAAGAATGGAGACTTAAAGAACCTTGAATAAAACCCTAGGTCTTGAAGATGAAACCCTTGGGTGAATTTGAGAGGAGAGAATTTTGTATTTGAGTCTAAGTGTTAGAATAAGGGATTGGAATAGCTTAGGTTCCTTAGATAGAGTCAATTCAGTCCCCAAAATGACCTCACTTTGGTATTAAAACATGGGAAAAGACTAAAATACTCTTTTTAAAACAAGCCAAACTGGGCATCACAATGGATCCATCAAGGTCCGTGGTGCTCACCATAGCCCGTGGTGGTGTTTCATGGTGAATGACTTGGTGGAAAGATTTTGGAGTTTGTAGGAAAAGTATCTAAACTTCCTCCACTGATACCTTCATGGTCTATGGAGGGCATCACGGTTTGTAAACCATGGCCGTAGTGCAGGTCCTACAGGAGGGCCTGCATAAGTGACCCCCACGAAACACACTAGGTACGTAAAGAGATCTACGACATGTGGTGGTCACTCATGGTCCTTGCCTTTGAAAGTTTTCTGAGGCCTTAGGGGAGGGGTCACTACTGAAGCCACTCCGGTCCATGGTGCTCAGCACTATCCGTAGTCCATCATTATGGTCCCTTCCTTGAAGGGTTGGTATTTAGAACCTCAAATATGGAGGATCACCATGAGGTATGGTTCAAACCACAACTTGTGATGGCCTTTCATGGTTATCACCTAGTGCCTGCTTTTTTGATTTTTCTAAATTTCATTCTTCATCCCTCATATTAGGTATTTTTAAATTTCTGGGGTCTTACAATTATGAAGGTTAGGGATATCGACTCTGAAAGAGCCCAGAGCAGAAGATAATGAAAGGATGGCTTATTTTAGTAGAGAAAGATTGGGGACTGGAAAGGCAGAGGCCGACATCCCCATCTCGATCCTCATCCATTCTTTTTTTTCTCCTTTTCCCCGAAATCAAATTGGATTTTTTCTTGAGGAAGGTCCAGCCAAGCTCCCAATGAAGCTGAACTTGTCTATGGTGTCCAAATCTCTTTCATGAAGGGGTATCAGCCGTCAAGTAAAAGACCCACTCGATATAGACGGGGGTTACTTAAGATGTCCTTCCATTGAGTCGGTCCCAGTGGTTAATGAGTTTCTTGATGTCTTTACCGATGACCGTTCCAGTATTTTTTCTGAAAGAGAAGTTTATTTTGGTATCAATATTCTCCCCGATACCCAACATATCTCAATTCCTCCCTACCAAATGGCCCTGTCAGAATTAAAAGAGTTAAAGGAACAATTACAGTAATTATTGGAGAAAACATTCACAAGGCCAAGTATTTCACCATGGGTGCTTTAAATGTGCATAGATTACTGCTAATTGAATAAGGTGACCATTAAGAGCAAGTATTTGTTTCCTAGGATAGATGATTTATTTGATCAATTACAAGGAGTAATTCATTTCTCCAAGATCGACCTTTAGTCTGACTATCATCAACTAAGGGTGAGAGAGTGTGGCATTTCCTAGATGACATTTTGAACAAGGTATGGTCACTTTTTGTTTTTAGTAATGTCCTTTGGGTTGACAAAATCACCGGTGGTGTTCATGGACTTAATGAATAGGGTGTTCAAACCTACCTTGATATTTTTGTAGTGGTCATCATTGATGATAGTTTGATTTACTCTCGGAGTCAGGAAGAACATAAGAATTATTTGAAGTTTGTGCTTCAAACCTTGAGGGATAGGTAATTATTTGCAAAAAACTTTATAAGTGCAATTTTTTGTTAAAAGAGGTGGCATTTTGTAGTCACATAGTGTTCGATGATGGGATCAAGGTTGATCCAAAAAAAATGGAGGCGGTCAAATATTTGCCTAGACCATTATATCCTTCAGACATTAGGAGCTTTTTGGGTCTAGCTGGTAATTATAGAAGATTCATTGAAGGTTGCTTCCATTTCATCTCCTATGACAAAACTGACTCAAGAGAAGGCAAATTCCTATGGACGGATGAGGAGAGTTTCCAAACTTTAAAAGATCGACTTACCTCCACTTCTATTTTGACTCTACTGGAAAGATTAGAAGGGTTTGTGGTTTATTTTGATGCTTCAAAGATTGGTTTGGGTTGTGT
This sequence comes from Solanum dulcamara, assembly GCF_947179165.1. Classification (NCBI taxonomy): domain Eukaryota; kingdom Viridiplantae; phylum Streptophyta; class Magnoliopsida; order Solanales; family Solanaceae; genus Solanum; species Solanum dulcamara. The sequence goes on from NC_077239.1 coordinate 53,644,695, forward strand.
CTTGATGTAAAAAGGAAGGTTTATAGCCTATGTTACTAGGCAATTGAAGGTGTACAAATGTAACTACCCTACCCATAATCTTGAGTTGGCGGCCATTGTATTTGCTTTAAATATTTGGTGGCATTACCTTTATTGGGGACATGTGGATGTGTTTATCGATCACAAGAGTCTCCAATATGTGTTCACCATAAAGGACCTCATTCTAAGGCAAAGTAGGTGGCTTGAACTCCTCAAGGACTATGAAATGAGTGTGCATTATCATTCGGGTAAAGACAATGTGGTGGTCGATGCACTTAGTAGAGTGTCTATGGGAAATATGTCTCATGTTGATAAAGGAAAGAGTGAATTAGTAAAGGATGTTCACCGGTTGGGTAGATTAGGGGTGAAGTTGAGTGGTTCTGATAATGGTGGTATGGTTGTTCATAACGAGTCCGAATCATCTTTGGTGGTGGATGTTAAGTCAAAATAAGACCTTCACCCGACATTAGTAGGGTTAAAGAGGTTGGTAAAGGAAAACAAAGTAGAGGTCTTTTCACAAGGGGGATATAGGGCACTTTACTACAAAGGCCAGTTATATGTTCTGAATGTGGATGGCCTAAGGGTTTTAATCTTGAAGGAGGCTCATAATAATTCATACTCTATTCATCCTAGTTTGACAAAAATATACTGAGACATAAAGGAGCTTTATTGGTGGAGTGGCATGAAGAAGGATATATCATGGTGTAACACCCCCTAAAAACATTGTATATGATGTTCCAATTCTCAATGAAAATGATATTGTTTTTGTATTTTGGGCATAACTTCTAATATGATTGTCCAAATTAGGTGATTCAAATTTTTGAATAACCCAAACATCATTACCTACAACCTTTATGAAACCATATTTTATGTTTTGGAGGTTAAATAGGTCAAATAAATTAATTATTGAAAGACATGGTGTTGTGATGAAATAGAGTATTTGTAGAGGAAAAATCATATCTCACTGTAGGATGCTCTAAATAGGTTATTTATTGAATGACATGAAAGTACACCTCTAGAAAAATAATTCATATGAGACACCAAACCCTAATGAGGAAGTTATCTTTTTCAAATGCAGCTCTAAAAAAGGGTATTCCATTAAAAGAAGGTTCATCTCACCAACAATGAAAAGATCTAGATCCATTTGACACCACCCATGATATCAAAAGTTCTCCATTTGACATCACCCATGACATCACAATCTTTTATTAAATTTTTAGATTTTTCTTTCTAATTATTTTAATTATTGTTAGGTCTCTTCTTCATACCTATAAATACCCACCTTATTTCATTATTTTGTTCATCAAGCTTTATCAAGTAACTCTTCTCTCTATACACTCTTTTGCTCATTCTTAAAATATAGTTTTAGCTTTTAGTAGTATAGAAATACTATTCCGGTGAGTCATACTCTCCGAGTAGTACATAAAACGCTTTGGCGAATAGAAAAAATACTAGAATTCAAGAGTGTTTATTAAGTCCTTTGATTCTGAGTAACGCTTTGGATTCTAGGTATGTAAGGCTTCAATGAGAGTATTCTTTTCAATCTCATGCCTAAAGTATTTTGATTATATGATAAATTATGTTTATTTTCTTTAAGCTTTACTCTAAGTTATTTGGTGTTTATCCATGGGTTCTTCCACCCATATAGTTCAAAACTCTTTCAACTAAATCTCTTAATTTCAAGTAAGATTTTATTATGGGTAATTCTTATATCTACTTAATAGCATGAATCATGGTTAAACTAATGATTATTAGTCTATTTTGATGCAAAATAATTTCATATGTATGAATTGATGGTTTGCAGATATTTTTTCTATTTATCTCTTTAAAGGTTCCTGAAATTTATATTGGGTTATTTAAAATATGATTTTTAATTGATGGAATTCAAATTATTTATATATAATTTCATTTACATTCATGTTTGAAAGTTGAAGTGATTTGAACCCACCTAATTTTACTATGTTTTCAATGATGTTTGACTTTAAAGCTTTGACTCCAAATGAATGTTTATAAAAGCAATATCTATGCTAAAAAAAGGAGTCTTATGAAATAAAAGAATGATGAAATGATATGAATGATGGATTCTTTATGCAATAAGGAAAATTCTTGCATATTTGAATTACCAAAGATTTTGATGAGTTATTCTACCGAATATGATGTTTTGAATTCTCAAGCTATATGCTATAACTATTTTGAAGTATTAAAGTATTCTGTGGGATTGACTTAGCACTGAATAGGTCATTGAGGTGGAATTCGGTAAAGGAATCCTAGTAGCAATCCTTTGTGTCATTAACTATGTGCCAACATAGAAGCCCTTGTAGGCTTAGGCTAATGGATCTACAAATAGCCCTTAAAGTTAAACTTAAAGAAATGAATGAAGTTGAAGGAGTTCTACCTGACAAGTAGTCTCTCTAGCCAACGTAGGGGGTTATATTGGATTCCATATAATAGCTTGCATAGTATTAAATACCGGTTATGGTCATTTTCCCACAAAATGAGTGTTTTAAAGGATATCTATATGATTGATTATGCATGCATTGCATTATGTTTCATATTACATAAATGTTTTAATGTCTCCTCAATGTTCATACATGTTTGCATACTTAGAGCATTCAAAGTACTAATACATACTCTTTTCCCTACATGATATCACCATGTAGGGACCAGTGCTCATCTTTGTTCTCCTTTATGTGGCTAGTTGAGATTTCGTTTGAAGACTACTTTTGGAGAGTTCCCATATTCCGAGAATAACACTTCTTTATCTTTCTAGCTTATGATATGTTGAGATCTTTAGACACTTACTCTGATATTTCTTTCTATTATGATTAAGTATGAGCTAGGGATTTGTCTTAGCCTCGTTAAATCTAAAAGTTAGAGGTATTGTTGGACATATGTAAGTTAAAGATTTACTATTATGATTTTCGCTTGTTTATTTATTTTCATTACCTATGAAAGGCTAAATTAATGATAAGAGGCTTACTTGAGGTACTTTCGGATTCCTTATTCTCCATGATGTCTAGGCCCTCGACTTGGGTCGTGACAAACTTGGTATCAGAGCCTGAGATTTTGAATGGTCCTCGAAGTCCAACATACTGCATCAAATAGGATCTTTTTCATGGTTGTGAAGTGCGCCATAACTATGAATAGGAGACTATGGGATGTTTAGGAAAGTTTTCACTTCTTTGAAATTCATGTCGTTCCTTAGAGTGTCCTAAGCTTTCCTTTAACTAATGACCCATTTTGTGTTCTCTAGTTAATGACTCATGGAAGAGTACCTCTAAGACAAAGGGTTGACGATGAGAACCAAGCTCCTCCGGTTCCCAATGCCCCACATCCTGAGAAAGGGGTAACCCAGGCCGGGTTTTGCAATATCATTACATTGTTGACTCAAGTCGTAGCCAACCAAAGGCATCAAGGTGTTCCTCCTCCCAAAATACATAATCCGGTCTCTTGCATTCGGTATTTCCAAAGGAAGAATCCGCTCGAGTTTGATTCTTCTAAACTAAATAAGGACCCTATGGAGTTCATTAATAAGGTGTACTGGATTGTGGCTATCATGGGTGTGCCACCAAATGAGAAAGTTGAGCTAGTGGCCTGTCAAATCAAATGTATGGCTCGAGTGTGGTATGAATAATGGGTTGTTGAGAGGGATGAAGAAGTGGGGCCGATAGGATAGGAAGAGTTCAAAGGTGCCTTCCTAGACCGCTTCTTTCTATTAGAGCTAAGGGAGTCCAAAATCTAAGAGTTCATCAACCTCCGTCAAGAAAGTGTGAGCATGAGAGAGTATGCTCTCAAATTCACTAAGTTGTCAAATTATGGTCCCTTCAGGGTCTCTGACCCAAGACCTAGGATGAGAAAGTTTATTTCCAGTGTCTCAAGCTTGGTGTCCAAGGAGTGCAAAATGTCCATGTTGGTCAAGGAGATGGACATCTCTCGGTTAATGACTTATGTAGAATAAATTGAAGAAGAGAAACTCAGAGAGAGATCAAGAGGGTTCAAAAAGGCTAGAATGGATGGTGGAAGGTTTAACCCTCAAAGGTCCTTTTATGGTAACAATAGCAAAGGCTAAGGTGGGCAACAATTTATGGGATAAGGTTCCACTAATATTCCTCCTCCAAGGTTCAACAAGGATAAGGGTTCTAAACCAATGGTTCCAAGATAGAATGTTGCTGCTCAAACTTTCTCCGCTTGCAAGAACTGTGGAAGGACTTACAAAAAGGAATTCTTAGCCGACTCTAATGCATGCTTTAAGTGTGGAAAACTGGGCCACCATGCGAGTTATTGTAGAGATGGTGGTTGTAGGACTCAAGGCCAAATTGCTCATGTTCAACAAGCCCAAGGACGTGTCCAACTCACCAACCATTTTCATGCCTTGCATGGGAGACAAGAGGTTGAGGACGCCCCCAATGTCATTACCGGTATGTTAAAGGTATTTGCATTTGATGTGTATGCATTATTAGATCCGGGTGTAAATTTATCATTTGTTACTCTATTCCTTTCTAATAGGTTTTATGTGTTACCCAAAATGTTATATGTGCCTCATTTGGTGTCTACCCCTATTGGTGAGTCGATTATTGCTAGAAAGGTCAATAAGGGTTATGCCATGTCTATCTTGCATAAAGTTATTCCTTGTTATCTTATTGAGCTTGAAATGGTAGATTTTGATGTCATTCTTGGGATTAATTGGTTACATGCATCTTATGCTTCCATAGATTGTAGGACTCGTCTATTCAAGTTCCAATTTCTAAATGAGTTTGTTATTGAATGGGAAGGTTGTGATTCAGTGGTGAAGAGTAAGTTTATTTCTTATCATAAGGCCCAAAAAATGATTGCTAAGGGTTGTATTTACCATATTGTGAGGGTTAGAGATATCAACTCTGAAATTCCTCCTCTTGAGTTGATTCCCATAGTCAATGAGTTGCCCAATGTCTTTCTCGATGATATTTTTGATGTAACTCATGAAAGGGAAGTTGATTTTGGTATCGATATCCTCCTCGATACCCAACCTATCTGTATTCTTCCTTACTGGATGGCCCAAGCAGAATTGAAAGAGTTGAAGGAACAATTAAAGGACTTATTAGAAAAAGGGGTTCATAAGACCAAGTATTTTGCCATGGGGTTCTCCCGTGTTATTTGTGAGAAAGAAGAATGGATCGCTTCGAATATGCATAGAATACTAGCAATTAAATAAGATGACCATTAAGAACAAGTATCCACTCCCTAGAATAGGCAAGTCACTTCTCCAAGATCGACCTTCGGTCTGGCTATCACCAACTATGGGTGAGGGAGTGTGACATTCCCAAAATGGATTTCCAAATAAGATATGGTCACTTTGAGTTTGTGGTGATGAGTTTTGGGTTGACGAATGCGCTGGTGGTGTTCATGGACTTGATGAATAGGATGTTCAAACCTTACCTTGATACTTTTGTGGTGGTCTTCATTGATGATATTTTCATTTGCTCTCGGGGTGAGAAAGAATATAAAAATCAGTTGAGAGTTGTGCTTCAAACATTGAGGGACAGGCAATTGCTTGCAAAATTTAGTAAGTGTGAAATTTGGTTAAAGCAGATGGCATTTCTTAGTCACATAGTGTCCGGTGATGGGATCAAGGTTGATCCTATGAAAATGGAGGCAGTCAAGAATTGGCCTAGACCATTGTCTCCTTTAGATATTAGGAGCTTCTTGGGTCTAGCCGGATACTATAGAAAGTTCATCGAAGGGTTTTCTTCTATCGCATATCCTACGATGAAATTGACCCAAAAGAAAGCCAAATTCATATGGACGGATGAGTGTGAGAAGAGTTTCCAGACCTTAAAAGATAGACTTACCTCCGCTCCTATTTTGACTATACCAGAAGGGTTAGAAGGATTTTTAGTTTATTATGATGCTTTAAAGATTGGTTTAGGTTGTGTCTTAAAGCAAAATGGCAAGGTCATAGCCTATACTTCTAGTTAATTAAAGGTGCATGAGCATAACAACCCTACCTATGACCTTGAATTAGCTATCATTGTTTTTGCTCTGAAGATTTGGAGGCATTACCTCTATAGGGTGCATGTGTATGTGTATACAAATAATAAAAATCTTCAATATGTGTTCACCCAAAAAGACCTTAATCTAAGTCAAAAGAGGTGGCTAGAACTCCTTAAGGACTATGACATGAGTGTGCACTATCATTCGAGTAAAGCCAATGTGGTTGCCGATGCACTTAGTAGAGTATCTATGGGGAGTGTGGCCCTTGTGGATGAAAGAAAGAGGGAGTTGGTGAAAGATGTTCATCGATAATCTAGATTAGGGGTGAAGTTATATGGTACTGATGATGGTGGTATGGTTGTTCAAAATAGGTTCGAGTCCTTTTTGGTGGTGGATATTATATCAAAGCAAGATCTTGACCCAACGTTTATCGAGTTAAAGAAGTTAGTGAAGGAAAAAAAGATAGAGGTTTTTTCCCAAGGGGGATATGTGGTGCTATACTACCATGGTCGGCTATGTGTTCCGGATGTTGATGGCCTAAGGAATTTGATCTTGATGGAGGCTCATAATTTTACATACTCCATTCATCCCGGTTCGACAAAAATGTACTGAGACTTGAAAGAGTTCTATTGGTGGGGTAGCATGAAGAAAGACATAGCAAGGTTCATGTCTGAATGTCCGAAGTACAAACAAGTGAAAGCCAAACATCAAAGGCCAGGTGGCCTAGTCCAAGACTATTATACCCCACACTTTTGATACATGGGAATATCTATTTAGCTTCTCTAGATCTACCATGAGATCCATGTTATCCATGACGTTACCAAATAATACTAAGGAAAGGAGGATGATGTCATCCCAAATTTTGCATAAGCTAGATCTATGTGAGTAGTGATGGTTGAAGATAGGTTTGGAAGGATTGGAAAGGAGTTGGAGGCTAAGTAATGAGTCATAGTAATCGACCTACTTGTGTAAGCTACCGATTTGGAAGTCGTACATAATCAAGCTACTTGAGTACATATCGAGCTTAAGTACATGTTGAGCTTAAGTAGCAAGAATTACATAGATTTTTAAAGTGAGATGAGATTACGAACCTACGAAAGAGAGTAAGTAGGTGATGCACCTACTACAAGTAGGTAATGCACCTACTACATATAGGTGATGCACCTACTTAGAAAGTGGGACCCACAAAGCCACATGGCAGAAGTTAGTTGGAGCATGGAGGGGATGGACCTATAGGAGCTGGACACGTGTCACCCTTAGGGTTGGACATGTGTAGGGCTGTAACGTGTCACCCTTAGGGGCTAACGCGTGTGACCTTTGAAAGTGGTGTATATATGCTGAATTGATGCCTAAAACTTGTCCATAATTCATCCTTTCTCTTAACTTAGACTTATAGAACCCTAGAGAGAAGAAGAAGAGAGTTTAAGCCATGGCACCTTCGGCCATGGCTGCAGCAACATAGGGCTTCGAGTTTTGGTTCGTAAATTAATTATCTAGGGTAATCTCAACCCATTGGAAGGTGATTAGCTATGTGGGTTTCATTTCTCATCTTTCAAGTTGGAGAATTGTAGAGAATTGTAGAGAGAAAGAAAGGGGAGAGCTATGGCCATGGCAGTAAGTTAAGGTTTTCAATTTTAATCCATAAATTAATTATATAAGGTATTCTTTGATCATGTGGAGTTGTTTAACAATGTAAATTACTTGTTGGGGAAACAAGAAGGTCCAACAAAACACCCATCAACTTTCAGCCATGTTGAGGAGCTCTTGAGGTCAACGTTCAGCAAGGTAGGGTTCTTCCTTTCAAATTAGAGTTGATGATGTTGTAACAGAGTAGTTTACATTGTATTAAGTGGGGTGGAGGTAAGAAAATCACGTGGGTATTGTTGACGTGATAAACGGGCAGAATTGGAGGGGTTCTAGTTCAATTAAAGTTTGATTAGTATTGTCGTTAGTATGGTATTTATTTGGAGGTGGTTTGTATATGTTGCAGGGCTGGAAACATGGTTAAATATGGGTATAAGTGTTGCTGGTTTCAGCCACATTGTGTTCCTTTCCGTAAGGTTGTGATTTTACAAAATAAATATTGAAAACCATATTTTAATGCCGTAGTTTTGAACAGGCTGTTTGGAACTTGTTTTGAATAGTCTTGAAGTAGTTTTATTATATATGGATGGTGTTTGTTGTTTTGGTATGTCTGCATTAACTGGAGGTTAATTGAAAGTTCGGATAAGGCAAGTTATAAAGGAGATGTTGTTCGATTTCCGTTAACCTCTTAACTACTCAATATACTAGTTGAGAAGAGTGAATGAAGAAATAATTCCTATAGATAATTAGTTGTAGATTTGAAAGATGGAAATTTGAAGGTTATTGATAATAATGTCACCTTCGTGTTAAATAGGTTAAAGAGATAACGAAGCAAGTGTGGTTGTAGTTGATCTATAAAAGGTATGTAAAGCTATCTTTCTTTTCACTTGGCATGTCTTAGCCATAAGTTGTTTGAATATGAAATGTGGGGATAATTTCATTCATAAAGCTCCGAGTATGACTCATGCCTCTTATCCACTTCTTGATGTTAGAACTCCTACCGTAATTGAGTTATTGCCTCTCAAGTCTTCTATATGAAGGAAAGTAGTAAGTATGTAAAGTCTACCCTTTATTTTCCTTTGGCATGTCTTAGATATAAGTTGCGAATGATATATATATGAAATATGGGGTAATCCTATTCATAAGCTTTAAGCAAGACTCATGATCCTTATTCAATTCTTGAAGTTAAAACTCTTAAAAGTAGTTGAGCTACTATCCTCAAGTCTTCTATATGTTGAATAGTAATTTGAGATATAAGCTCCTATTCCCAAGGACTCTACGATGACAGATGTCTTTGGTCCCATAAGTTGTTTAGTAGCATCTTGATAAATGTCTATGATTCCTGAGGCTTTATTAGATACAGTCCTTAGAGACATCTAGAGGGTACTTCAGATAATTCTCACCCTGACCTTCAAGTGATGGTTCACTTGGTTACTTCATTGAGTCTCAGATAATGATTTAAATTATGTATTGTTACTCACAACTCTACTCATGTATACTGTAACACATTTTTCACTGAATCCCAGGCCGGATATGTTATCGTACGCAGTTTCACTACATTATTCACCGAATCCCATAATGGGTCGGGTATGTTACTAAGTCCCTTACTGGAGGGACGGGTATGGTATATGATGATATGAGGATATGATTATATGAACTTTATTATGGCACCAAGCCCCAAAATAGGACGGGTATGTTATCATGCTCAGTTTCTCTGTATTGTTCACCGAATCCCTCATTAAAGGGCCGGGTATGATATATATATGTATATGGATTGGGCCATACATTCCTCGATATATATGTATATAATGATATGATATATTGACATAATGATATGATGATGGCATCGGGCTCCAAGATGGGTCCAATATAAATTACCGAGTCCATAATGGGCCAGATATGATATATGATATGAGCATGCATGATTTTACTTTATAGAGCACGAGTACAGTGATTTTTGAGTATCATACTTATCTCCTGAACTTCTATTTTAGATGTGATCCTATTTATGATATGATGTGCTTTATATACTTAGTACATATGTCGTACTGAACTTCTCTCTTCAGAGGGGTGCATTTTATGCCCGCAGGTACAGACACATACTTTGGGGATCCGCCAGCTTAGGATTTCCACTCAACAACTTTGGAAGTGCTCCATTGTACCAGAGCCTAAACTATTGGTATTGTTTTTTAGATGTATATCTTCGTGTATTCAGGGGTATGGGGGGGGGCCTGTCCTGCCATATGATACTGTGATAATCTTAGAGGTTTGTACACATGTGTGTGGGGGTTGTATGTGTAAGTTTTGTTCAACTGTGTATACATGATGTATTGTAAATGTTAATATGTTATGGCAGCCTTGTCGGCTTGCACGCCCTTTCATGATATGATTAGTAGTAACTCCTCAGGAGACAAATAAAAGAGCCTATATATATAATAAAAGAGGCTATATGTATATGAAGACATTATCACCCACTAGGGTTCTTATGTATAGTTATTATATCTATTGTTACATCTAATAGTTATGTATATGGAGGTCCAGGTCGGACCCCATTCACGGCCTATGGGATTGGGTTGTGAAAAAGTGGTATCAAAGCAGTTTATTCTTGGAGTATCTATAGACTGTGTCTAGTAGATTCTTGTTTATCGGTGTGTTGTGCACCACATCTATAGACAGGAGGCTATAGGACATTTAGGATATTACCTTTCTTTCATATCTAAGATCGTGCACTAGATCTGAGTTATAGAAAATAAGATTCCTTATACGAACCTCTGATTGCAGCAGAAAAATGATATCGATAGAAGCAGGTGATTGATGATGTTGGAAGTTACAAAGTACGCAGGTAAGAAATGGTATGACAGATATATGTCAGGTAAGGTATGGAAGTACGATTGAAATGTAAGGTTAAAGATCAAAAGGGAAGTAAGTAGGAAAATGTAATGGGTGCAGTTTGATTTAACTTTACGAGGTAAGTTCATCATTCTCATACCGTTGTTGATATTGGGAGCCTTATGTGGCTATGATATGATATGGTACATATATGTATATATATATATGTTGGTATTGTGAGGCACTATTGGTATTTCCTGCGTGCAGGTTTTGAGATAGCAAGAAATATAGAGAAAACTTTGCCAAAATTTTCCTAGAAATAAAAAGAGAATGAGATATAGAGTTGTAATATGTCTTGAAAAGTCGTGCCCATAGTAATGATAAGATGTGACTAAACTACGAGTATGGCTGACCTCAAGAAAAAAGTTAATTGTTGAATGGATGGTGATATTAACTAGGAGGTTGATACTGGTATAGTAAAAAGAATTTGGAAGAGACTTGTGATACTAAGAGATGATTTGGAGAAGACTGGTAGATCTTGATAGATTGAGATATTAAGGCACCGACTGAATTGATAAACAGGAATAAATTATGATGAGTTATAGTTAAAGAAGTAATAGTGTGATTGCGACAAGAGTACAAGGGAAATAGAATAGTGATGGATATAAAGAATTAATAAGACAACTTGTGAGATAGAAAGGATAAGACTGACTAAGAAGGGTAAAAGGTTAAGTATGCTTACTTCACCGAGTGTAATTAATCCATAGTAAAAATCATGAAAAAGGTTAAGAAGTGTTATAATATGGGGTGGAATACGAACAAGATATAATGTGAATATAATGAGGATCATTATGGAAATAAGTAAAGCCTAGTGAGAAAGTGGCCAAAGATATGACGTAGTCCGTGTGACAAGAATTTAAAGGTAAGTGTGAAACGGAAAAGTGAGCTATAAAACAAATAAGAAAGAGGTATCAAGTTAGGGAAAGTTTCAAATAAGGGTTATATGATAACGGAAATGATAGCGAGCATAAGGAAAGAAAGAGTAACTAAAAGGAGTAAACAAGAAGAAAGTGAGATAATAGTGTAGCAATAAGTCATCACATGTGTAGCTGAGGATGCGAATGCTAAAAAATGGAACTACGAAAGACCAAGTTGCAGAAAGATGAGCAATGAGGTAGAATGGATGATAGGAAATAACTGTTATGATATGAATAAAGATGGATAAACCAAATACATTTTGCAAATAGGAAAACAAATTATGCGGAAGTAATGTGTTTCGAATGATACAGAGGTAGCATAAGATTCCTCGTTGGAAGAATAAAAGATGGACATAGATAGGAGAAATGATAAGGGAATTCTAACGAAAGCACCCAAGATAGATGTAATTAATTGAATACAAGTATGGAACTAAAGGGGAACGTATAGTTATGAACTTAAAGGTGTAGTATGACTACATGGTGATAAGGTAAGGCCATGATTGAGGCACACTTGGTATGTTGTTGAGAAAGTTAGAAGTCTGTATTGGGTACGCAATAAGGGTAGAAAGGCATAAGGCATAAAAGGGTACTGTGTGCACATGCCTTCACCTCGAAAATAGTGGCATCCTTAAGGGACAAAGACGACAGGCTTAAGGAACTAATGGTGCAATATAAGTTCATCGAAAGGAACATATTATATAGGTTGGGATAGAGATAATATTTCAAGAGAAATTTGGACACTTATCCTTGGAATATAAGTACTGCCTAAGTAAGATTGGAACGACTACACGTACTAATTACCTATCAATGGGAATGAGTGGAATGTAACCCTGGATGAGTCGTTACATTGGTCACATTACTCGAGTACAGATTATCAGATGGAATTTTGCACTATATATGGAAAGGGTCTTGTCGCTTCATAATTTAATCAAGGTTTCGTACGTGGATAATCAAGTTATAAATTATAAACAAAGATATGGATATGGTAAAGTACCAAGTGGATTGGAAAAGAGATTGAATGAATTTTAGATTGGAAATAGGGGCATAGAGCAAAGTATGAATGGTTAATAGTATAAGTACACCCTTAAGGAGGGAAGCGAGTACAAGAAATGCAAGTGCAAGATGGAAACAATTGACACTACAATATATTTGATATGGATGCTTAAACTTCAAATAAAATCCCTTGAGAAAACACGTTTGTAAGGTCTGAAAGTCAGCATTAAATAAATAGAAGTCAGAAAGGTTATGCAACCTACGAATGTCGACATGTTAGGAATGAGGCCAAGTAAGTGACTACATGATAAGGGGAGTAAGGACTCAATAATGATAATGTTGTTAGTATATTGGCGTACGTTACAGTAGGATGCAAATATGGGTTAAGCCAAATTACCGGGATAGACTTAGTACTAAGGGAAAACAAGACATGGCCATAGTTATACCAAAGGTCTACCCCGATACCGATAGTAAGATAAGAGAGAAGAAGGCAAGGTAAAGCGTGAAGACTAGCTAGATGACTCTAAGGTATTTCCTGGGCTAAGTTGAGCACCTTCGTATATTCTTATAAAGGTTGCAATATAACGTGTGACAAACAATTAAGAGCAAAGTCCGAGTGAAAGGAGAATAGAAGAGTATGGATTAAAGATAAAGAAATGACACGAGATAATGTGTCTAGAGTGTTACAAGTTGGGTTAAGGAAATCATAAAATAGTTTAAGCAAGACGATCAGAACTAGTTGGTTATTAAAAGATGGTGAACTTTTAGGTTAATTTTTTTTTCAAAATTATACCAGTTGATGATAGACGGAGTATAGAGTAGCTATGTAAAGTTAATATATGAGGGGAACTCCAGCGTTACTTGATAGCCAACCCTAAGGATTAGGGGCATAAGTAAATCTTAGCACAACATTTCACCCTCAAACTAATAGGCAGGCTGAACGTACTATTCAGACGTTAGAGGACATATTGCGGGCCTGTAGTATTGACTTCAGAGGCAGCTGGGATGATCATTTGCCACTTATTGAGTTTGCCTATAATAATAATTATCATACCAACACCCAAATGGCACCACATAAAGCTTCGTATAGAAAGTGCAGATCACCTATTGATTGGTTTAAGGTCAGTGATATTAAACTAATAGTCCCAGACATGCTTCAACAGGCTATTGATAATGTGAAGCTCATGCAAGAGAAACTATTAGCAGCCCAGAGTTAATAGAAGTCATACCCAGACAATCGACATTGGCATTTAAAGTTTGAGGTTGAGGATTAGGTGTTCTTAAAAGTGTCACCTAAGAAGGGGGTTATAAAATTCAGTAAGGAAGGAAAACATGGCTCGAGATATGTTGGTCCTTATCAGATCATTCGTAGAATAGGCAAAGTTGCCTATGAGTTGGACCTACCATCTGATTTGAAGACAATACATCCAATATTTCACATGTCAATGTTCCACAAATGTATAAGTGAACCCTTCCATAATATTCTCCGTGGATGAGGTCCACATAATAGAGGAGTTATCCTACGAGGAGCAACCTATCGCCATCTTGGATCAGTAAATTAGAAGATGGTAAACTAAAGACGTGGCTTCCATCAAAGTATTGTAGAATTAGAAGGTTGTAAATTAAGGATGTGGATTCCGTCAAAGTATTATGGCGAAACCAAAATAGGGAAGGGATGACCTGGGAAGCCAAAAGAGAGATAGAGAAGAGATATTCGTATAGAAAAGAGATATTCATACTTTTTCCCTATGTCTACAGCAAATCTAAGCTCTTAAATTGATTATATTGGTTAATAAGAGGCCTATGGATGACAATTATTATAGAAAATTCCCGAAATCCTCGTAAGACCCTATGAGACTAGTTAACATTCGAGGACGAATGTTCTAAAGAGGGGAAGAATGTTATACCCCATACTTTTGATACATGGGAACATCTATTTAGCTTCTCTAGAGATATCATGTGATCCATGACGTTACCAAATAATCCTAATGAAGGGAGAATGAGGCCATCCCAAATTTTGCATAAGCTAGCTCTATGTGAGTAGTGATGGTTGGAAATAGGTTTGGAAGGATTGGAAAGGAGTTGGAGGCCAAGTAATGAGTCGTGGTAAAAGACCTACTTGTGTAAGCTACCAATTTGGATGTCTTACATAATCAAGCTACTTGAGTACATATCGAGCATAAGTACATGTCGAGGTTAAGTACCAAGGATTACATAGATTTTTAAAGTGAAACGAGATTACGAACCTACAAAAGTGAGTAAGTAGGTGATGCACCTACTTAGAAAGTGGGACCCATCAAGCCACGTGGCAGAAGATGGTTGGAGCATGGAGGGGATGGACCTATATGAGCTGGACACATGTCACCTTTAGGGTTGGACACGCGTAGGGGCTGCAACGTGTCACCCTTAGGGATGACACATTTCACCTTTGAAAGTGGTGTATATAGGCTGAATTGATGCCTAAAAACTTGTCCATAATTCATCCTTTATTTTAACTTAAACTTAGAAAATCCTAGAGAGAAGAAGAAGAGAGTTCAAGCTATGGAACCTTCAGCCATGGCTGCAGCAACGTAGGGCTTTGAGTTTTGGTTCATAAATTAATTCTCTAGGGTAATCTCGACCTATTGGAAGGTGATTAACTACTTGGGTTTCATTTCTCATCTTTCAACTTGGAGAATTGTAGAGAATTGTAGAGAGAAAGAAAGAGGAGAGCTACATCCATGGCAGCAAGGTAAGGTTTCTGATTTTAATCTGTAAATTAATTATCTAAGGTATTGTTTGATCACGTGGAGGTGTTTCACAACGTAAATTACTTGTTGGGGAAGCAAGAAGGTCCAACAAAAGACCCATCAACTTTCAGCCACGTTGAGAAGCTCTTGAGGTCAACGTTCAGCAAGGTAGGGTTCTTCCTTTCAAATTAGAGTTGATGATGTTGTAATAGATTAGTTTACATTGTATTAAGTGGGGGCATAGGTAAGAAAATCACGTGGGTATTGTTGACGTGATAAACGGGCATAATTGGAGGGGTTCTAGTTCAATTAAAGTTTGATTAGTGTTGTCGTTAGTATGGTATTTATTTGGAGGTGGTTTGTATATGTTGCAGGGATGGAAACATGGTTAAATATGGGTATAAGTTCTTCTGGTTGCATCCATGTTGTGCTCCTTTCCGTAAGGTTGTGATTTTACGAAATAAATATTGAAAACCATATTTTAATGTCGTAGTTTTGAGCGGGTTGTTTGGAACTTGTTTTGAATAGTGTTGAACTAGTTTTAGTATATATGGATGGTGGTTGTTATTTTGGTATGTCTGCATTAATTGGAGGTTAATTGGAAGTTCAGATAAGGCGAGTTATAGAGGAGATGCTGCCCGATTTCCGTTAACTTCTTAACTACTCAATATACTAGTTGAGAAGCGTGAATGAAGAAATAATTCCTATAGATAATTGGTTGTAGATTTGAAAGATGGAAAGTCGAAGGTTATTGATAATAATGTCACCTTCGTGTTAAATAGGTTAAAGAGATAACGAAGCAAGTGTGGTTGCAGTTGATCTATAAAAAGTATGTAAAGCTATCTTTCTTTTCACTTGGCATGTCTTAGACATAAGTTGTTTGAATATAAAATGTGGGGATAATTTCATTCATAAAGCTCCGAGTATGAATCATGCCTCTTATCTACTTCTTGATGTTAGAACTCCTACCGTAATTGAGTTATTGCCTCTCAAGTCTTCTATATGAAGGAAAGTAGTAAGTATGTAAAGCATATCCTTTCTTTTCCTTTGGCATGTCTTAGATATAAGTTATGAATGATATGTACATGAAATATGGGGTAATCCTATTCATAAGCTTCGAGCAAGACTCATGATTCTTATTCACTTCTTGAAGTTAAAACTCTTAAAAGTAGTTGATCTACTATCCTCGAGTCTTCTATATGTTGAATAGTAATTGGAGATATAAGCTCCTATCCCTAAGGACTCTATGATGAACAATGTCTTTGATCCCATAAGTTGTATAGAAGCATCTTGATACATGTCTATGATTCCTGAGGCTCCATTTGATACAGTCCTTAGTGACATCTAGAGGGTACTTCAGATAATTCCCACCCTGACCTTTAAGTGATGGTTCACTTGGTTACTTCATTGAGTCTCAGATAATGATTTAAATTATTTATTATTACTCACTACTCTGCTCGTGTATACTATAACACATCTTTCATCAATGTTACCCCCTATATTCTTGAGCTCGAAATATCTCTTAAGCTTCTTCGAAGTTAGGAAATGAGTCAGATAATCTTCTACACTATCACACAACTTTAAGGAAAGAAGAATGTGATACCTTGTGAGAGGGAAGGTTGGAAATAGGGCTAGGAGAGTTCGGAAGGAGTTGGAGGCCAAGTAATGAGTCACAGGAATCGATTTCCTACGTAAGCTACTAATGTAGAAGTTTTACATACTTAAGCCACTTGAATACATAGCAAGATTACATAGTAAGGATTACATGGGTTCTTAAAACGAGACGAGATTACGAACCCACGAGGAAGAAAAAAAAGACATGTGGCAGCCTAGGAAGGTGAAACATGGCATCACCTTAAGCAGGCAGGTGACCCACCTTCTTGGGGTCAAGAAGGTGAACCACCTACTTGGGCGAGGTGGACCTCACTACCACGTGCCAGACCCTAAGTGGCAGCATGTATGTGTTGGCCCAATGGGGTTTGGACACATCTCACCCTTAGGAGCTAACATGTGTCACCCCCAAGGAAATATATATCTTCATATATTGTGACTAAGGACTTCATTTTTTGTCCAAAACCTCAGCCAAAGAAGAGGGAAAAAATGTGAAGAACAAAAGAAAAAGGAAGCCACGGTTTTGAAGAATTAAAGGTGAGTTCTTCGACTTTTCTTCGTGAATTAATTATATACGGTGTTTCTAAAGTACATGGAGGTTTATATATGTATTTTATGATGCCTATGGAATGATATCTTCAGCTCTACACCTGGAACAAACAAGAGAAAGTGTGAAAGAAGAAGAGAAAAACATTGGAGGGCAAGAAGAGGAGCTACGGGTTTGGGGCTGCCAAGGTAAGACTCCGAGTTTAGTTCTGTGAATTAATTACTTAAGGTGTTCCAAGGTTATATAATGGTGTTTTATAACCAAAAATTCCAATTTGGGCAGCGGAGAAGGGGCATAAACAGTCCTCTCCATTTCAGCACGACAAGAGGTTTCCGAAGTAAGTTTTGGGCGAGTCTGGCTAATTTTGGGTAAAGTAAGATCTTTCCTTTCAATTTGTAGTTTATGGTGTTAGTAATAAGTGTATTATATGTTGTGAAAGTGGCTGTAAATGTGAAAACATCATACAAATGCTTGACGTTGAAGACAATCTAAATCGGAGTCATTATAGTTGAATTGTCGTTGAAGTAAAGTGTTGTGCTTATGGTGTGATGTTTCAGGTGTCTGGGGGTGTGTTGCAGGGCCTAAATGTATTCTAAAAGGGTTTTGGGTTCTTCTGGTAGCATCCAAATGACCCCTCATTTCGTATAATTAAAGGTTTTTCAAAATAAAGACTAGAAATCCTATTTTGGTATCGTAATTTTCAGCAAGTGGTTTGGAACTTGTGTTGTGTAATGTTGCCATCTTGTATGTGTATATATGCTGCAGGGTGTTGTTTTTGGTTGGATTTAGTGATTAGGGATGTAATTAGAAATTTCGATAGGGCATATTATAGGGGAGGTACTGCCCAATTTTTGTTAACATCTTAACTAATTAAAGAACTTGTTGAAGAGACGGACAAGGAAATAGGTTCCATGAATACTAAGGTGCTGGAAAGTTAAGAGTGGTTAATATTCGTATTACTTCTGTGTTGAATAGGTTCAAAGAAAGATAAGGCGAATGTGCCAAAGAGTAACCCGTATGAAGTATGTGAAGCTTTCTCTTGGCATATTTTGGCATCAGTGGGTAAAACTATCCTTCTTTCCTTTTGGCATGTCATAGCCTTAAGTGAATTGTATGTGAAGTGAGGGGATAATTCCATTACCAGAACTCCAAGTATGCCTCATAATCCCTGTCCACTACTTAGTATTGGAACTCCTGCAAGAATTGAGTATTGCCTGTTAAGGCTACTACATGTTAAAAAGTAGGGTGTGGAAAGCTCTCTCTCCCTTTTCTTGATATGTACTTGGTATGAAAATGAGATTATGATGCCATAGTTATTCACCGATCCCCAGGATGGGCCGGGTACGAAATATATACATGATGACCACATGAAGGAAAGTACAGATTATATAGATCTTATTATCTTTCTTTTTCTGGCATGTCTTAGTTGTAAGTTAAATATGATATAAGCTCCGGGGTAACTCCATTCTTAAGCATCTCTTATTTACTTCTGAATATTGAACTCTCATAGTAGTTGAACTATTTCCCTGGGAACTTCTATAGGTTAAAGAGGTAACCAATGTACAGGCTCCAAGTCTTAAATACTATAGGATAACAAGTGTTTCTGATTCCCTAAGAGACTTGGCCTTACCTTGGTACATGTCTAGAGTCCCCAAGATTACAGCTGACATAGCCTATAATGGTATTTAGAGCACACTCGAGATGATTACACTGCTACTCAAGTCCTTAGACGAAAATTTAATATTCTTATACGGTCAAGTATTTGGTAATGTTTTAAATTGCATATGGTTACTCACTACTCTACTCGTGCATACTGTAACCCCTCTATCACTTAGTCCCAGGCCAGGGCATATTCTTGTGCATAGTTTACTGCATTATCCACTGAGTCTCTCACTAGAGAGCTAGGGAATGTGTATATATATATATATATATATATATATATATATATATATGATGTGTTGTAATAAGGTGGTGATGACGTCGGGCCTATGATGGTCCTACAGGTATGATTCACCGGATCCCTGAAAGGGCCGGCTATATTTTATAATTTGAGCATGCATGTCTTACAATTCACAAGGTACATGTACAAGTTTCTTACATGATGTTTTATCTCCTGCTTCTCTATTTTAGATATACTTCCAGTTGTGTGATGTTATGTTTTATATACTCAGTACATAGGAAGTAAGTCCATTATTTTCATACTATTGTTGATATTGAAAGCCCTGTGTGGCTGCGAAATGAGATAATATTGGAAGCCCTATGTGGCTTTGATATGATATGTATATACATATATATATGTTGGACCTATAAGGCATTGTTGGTATTTTCTGCGTGCAGGTTGTGGGATAGTAAGGAGTATAGAGGAAACTCTACCGAAATTTTCCTAGAACAAGGAAAAGGAATGAAACATAGATCCCTAGTATGTCTTAAAAATTGATACCAAGTACCCCTATTATGTTTAACTAAAGCTGTAAGAGGTACCCTTTAGGTCATCGATAAGGGGCACCCTTTTTACTTGGAGAATTTTATTTTGGAGAAACAAAAGCCTATGTAAGTAGTAAATTTCAGACCACGGTATATCCAACTGTATTTGTGCTGTAGGAAATAACAGAGCTCAGGTTGAAGGGTAAGATGTCTAGCAACTGAGTTTCACTTTTCTTGAAAAGTACTAAGCCCCCAACTCTTAGTTGAGAATTAGATCAGTTGTTCATGACTCGAAGATAAACCTAGGGGGAGACTATATGGGTCCTATGATATTTAAGAGATTCTAGTTTCTTCCAACAACGGTTGGAAAATGGTTTATGATAATAGCTTATTAGTTCTCCACCGACTAATTGGAGAAAGAACTTCTAATAGAAGCACCCCCGAGAGATGTCACGAACTGAATATGAGGACAAATGTAAAGGTGTGGTATAACAATACGGGGATAAAGTAAGACCGCTAGTAAGGCGTACTTGGTATGTGTTGACTAAAATAAAAGTCGTTATTGGGTACACAATAAGGGAAAGGGGCATAAGGTATAAAGAAATGATATGTGTACACAATGTCGGCCCAAAAATAGTGGAACCCTTAAGAGACGAAGACGGCAAACTTAAAAAATAATTGGTGTAACCTACATTCACCCCAAGAAACAAAGTATGTAGGTTGGGACAAAGCTACTACTTCAAGAAAACCTTGAACAGTTATCGTGGGAATACTAGTACTGCCTAATTGGAATTGAAACGACTACCTGTGCTAATTAATTCTTGGATGAAGACAAGTAGAAGGTGGCCTTGGATAAGTTGTTCCATGAGTCTGATTACTCAAGTACAGATTAATAGATGAGGTGTCTCACTATGTATGAAAAGGTTCTCGACGCTTTATGATTTAGCTAAGGTTCCGTACATGGATAGTCAAGTTATAAAATATGCAGAGAGACAGAGACATGATACAGTATCAAGTAGATTGGGGAAGGAGATTGGATGAAATTGAGACTGGACATAGATACATAGAGCAAGGTATAAGCAGATAAAGGTGTAAGTACCCTCTAAAGGCGGGAAGTCAATGAGAAAAATTGCAAGGGTAAGGTGGAGGCAATTAATGTGGCAATATATTCAAGATGGATGTTTA
The DNA here is from genome assembly GCF_947179165.1 of Solanum dulcamara. Lineage (NCBI taxonomy): Eukaryota > Viridiplantae > Streptophyta > Magnoliopsida > Solanales > Solanaceae > Solanum > Solanum dulcamara. Next base: position 53,665,562 of record NC_077239.1, read on the forward strand.
AATTTCAATAAGATCCCTTGCTGAACCAAGTTAGGAAGGTCTGGAAGTCACCAATAATTGGATGGAAGCCAGAATGCTATGTAAGGTAGTGTTAAGAAGTTTTTAACAAGACCTTGAATGACATAACGCTAGAAGGTGGGTACATATAAAAATAAAAGGGCATAGCAATGAAAGGAGATCGAATAACTCAAGAGACACTATGGAGGATAATGACATCATGCTAGACCAAAAGCCAAAATGATGGCTATAGAGTTGGTCGCAAAGGATGTTGTGATAGATGAATAACTAAGGAAAAGGAATAGAAAACCTCTTATGGTAGGAGATGAGAAGAGTAAAGAGTGAGTAAGGGAAAAGAAAGAAGTATAGTAAGATGGGACACAAACAAGTTCCAACATGAGTGAGATGGGTACAGTAGAATGAACCAGAAGACAGAAAGACTACATCTACCTCCTATAAGTTGCGTCTGAATGGTATTGCAACCTACGGATATGTATATACAAGCATCAGGCTAAGTGAGTAAATACATGGTAAAAGGAATAGGAGTTCAATAATGACAATGCGGTTATGATATTTTGGGAAACTCTACTGAGAGATGCGAAGATAGGTTAAGCCAAACTATCGAGATGGAGTTAGTACTACGGGCAAAATAAGACATGGTCATAATGGAACTAAAGATCTACCCCTATACCAGTTGCAAGAGTGAGACGACGCTAAGGAAAATCTTGGGCTAAGTTGAGTGCCCAACATATTATCGCAAGGATTACAACGAAATGCGACACGAAGACTTCCCAAGGAGGTCACCCATCCTAGTATTACTCTCGCCCAAGCACGCTTAACTTTGAAATTCTGATGGAATTTAGTGCATTAGTGCTGGTATAATCGTGCGAGATGGAAAAATGTGAACTAGCGGCGGAGAAGCGACATGAGATTATGTACCTAAAGTCCTATAAGTTACGTTGAGGGAATTGAAAAAAAAGGACTTAAGCAAAACAAGAAGGATTAGCTAATTATTAACTGATGGCGCACTTGAATGCCACAGTTCTTCAACATAGTACTAGTTAATATCATTTACGGAAGGAAGGAAGTAATACATGAGGTCGAAGATTCCACAATATGACTAGGGCTACAAGACTCACTTCGCACTCCGTCGATAGATGACTCTGGAGGGAATGTTACCTGTGGATTAACGATATTAGCCCATACTCCTTCAATCAACGGCTACCTACTCAGCCGAGGAGGTGTAAAATTATAGAGTAAAAAAGTGGTAGGACCTTATGGATTCCCCATAGCTACTATCCCAGATGAAGCAGCCTAAGTTACAGGTAACTACCGAAGGTCAGTCCATGAAGAAACTAAGAAGAAGATAAGCCTTCGTACACTACTTCACCCTCAGACTTATGGATGGACTAGGTCTACTAGCTACATAGTAGATGATATGTTCCGAGACTATGCGGTTGGCCCCAAAGGTGGCTCGGATAATTGCCTACCACCTATCAGGAGTACTTTTGATAGTAACTATCATTCTAGTATCCGAATATCCCCATACGAGACTTTGTATGACAGACAGTGTAGGTCACCAATTGGTTGGGTTAGTGTTAGTAAAACACGACTAATAAGACCAGACGTGGTTCGATAAATGCTATAAAAGGTAAAGCCTATTCAAGGAAAATTTTTAACTGCTCAATGTCGATAGAAGCTATATGTAGACGATCAACATCGCTCTTTGGAAATTTAAGTGAGCGATTGGGTGTCTTTGAAGGTGTCACCCATGAAAGAAGTAATAAGGTTCGGCAAGAAAGAAGAAGTTAAGCCCAAGATACATTGGTCTTTACTAGACTATGTGTGGAATAGGCAAAGTTTCCTACGAAGTGGCCCTACTATCTGGGTTAAAAACAATACACCTAGTCTTCCACCCGTTAATATCCCATAACTGTATAACTGAACCCTTCCAGAATATTCTCCATGGATAAAGTCAACATAATGAAGGATTTATTCAATGAAGAACAATCTATCGCCACCCTGGATCGATAGATTAGGAGATCATGGATTAGGACATGACTTCCGTCGGGATATTATGGCAAAACAAAAACCAGAAAGAGGATGACCCAAGAAGTTAAAAGGGAGATAAAGAGAAGATACTCGCACTTGTTCACTATATACAAAGGTAACCTAAACTCCTAAATGGATTGAAAGACGACGGTTATATTGAACCCTCGAAATCCTTGTGAAACCCTATGAGGTAAGTTAACATTCGAGGATGAATGTTCTAAAGGGGGGAAGGATGTTACACCCCACATTATTGAGCTCGAAATATCTCTTAACCATCTTAGAATTTAGGAAGTGAGTCGGATAATCTGCTACACTATCACACAACTTTAAGGAAAGAAGAATGTGATACCCCGTGAGAGGGAAGGTTGGAAATAGGGCTAGGAGAGTCCAGAAGGAGTTGGAGGCCAAGTAATGAGTCGTAGGACTCGATTTACCTATGTAAATTACTAACATAGAAGTTTTACATACTTAAGATACTTGAATACATACCAAGCCTACCTAGTAAGGATTACACAGGTTCTTAAAATGAGATGAGATTACGAATCCACGGGGAAGGAAAACAAAAAACACATGGCAGCCTAGGAAGGTGACACGTGGAAGCACCTCAAGCAGGAAGGTGACCCACCTGCTTTGGGTTAAGTAGGTGACCCACCTGCTTGGAGGAGTTGGACCCCACTGCCATGTGGCAGCATGTATATGTTGGCCCAATGGGGGCTGGACACATCTCGCCCTTAGGAGATGATACATGTCACCCCTTAAGGAAACAAATATTTTCATGTATTGTGACTAAGGACTTCATTTGTTGTCCAAAACCTCCACCAAAGAAGAGGAAAAAAATGTGGAGAACAAAAGAACAAGGCAGCCACAGTTTTGAAGAATTAAAGGTGAGTTCTTCAATTTTTCTCCGTGAATTAATTATCTATGGTGTTACTCAAGTATGTGGAGGTGTATATATATATTTTATGATGCCTATGGAACCATATCGTCATCTTTACACTTGGAACAAACAAGAGAAAGTGTGAAAGAAGAAGAGAAAAATGTTGGAGGGTAAGAAGAGGAGCTACGGGTTTAAGGCTGCCAAGGTAAGCCTCTGAGTTTCATTCTATGAATTAATTATTTAAGGTGTAACATGGTTATATAATTTTGTTTCATAACCAAAAATTCCAATTTGGGGCAGCGGAGAAGGGGCATAAACAGTCCACTTTATTTCAGCACGACAAGAGGTTTCCGAAGTGAGTTTTGGGCGAGTTTGGCCAATTTCGGGTAAGGTAAGACCTTTTATTTAAATTTGGAGTTTATGGTGTTATTAATAAGTGTATTATATGTTGTAAAAGTGGCTGGAAATGTGAAAAAATAATTGAAATGTTTGACGTTGAAGACAATCTAAATCGGAGTCGTTATAGTTCAATTGTCCTCGAAGTAAAGGGTTGTGCTTATGGTGTGCTGTTGCAGGTGTGTGGGGGTGTGTTGAAGGGTCTAAATGTATTCTAAAAGGGGTGTGGGTGATTCTGGTTGCAGTCACACGACCCCTCATTTTGTATAATTAAAGGATTTTTGAAATAAAGACTAGAAATCCTATTTTGGTATCGTAATTTTCAGCAAGTGGTTTGGAGCTTGTGTTGTGTAATGTTTCCATGTTGTATGTGTATATATGCTGTAGGTTTTTGTGTTTGGTTGGCTTTAGTGATTATGGATGTAATTGGAAATTCGAATAGGGCATATTATAGGGGAGGTGCTGCCCATTTTTCAATAACACCTTAACTAATTAAAGAACTAGTCTAGGAGACGGAAGAGGAAATAGGTTCCATGAATACTAAGGTGCTGGAAATTCAAGAGTGGTTAATATTCGTATTACTTCTGTGTTGAATAGGTTCAAAGAAAGATAAGGCGAATGTGCCAAAGAGTAACCCGTATGAGGTATGTGAAGCTTTCTCTTGGCATATTTTGGCATAAGTGGGTAAAACTATCCTTCTTTCCTTTTGGCATGTCGTAGCCTTAAGTGAATTGTATTTGAAGTGTGGGGATAATTCCATTCCCAGAACTCCAAGTATGCCTCATAATCCCTGTCCACTACTTAGTATTGGAACTCCTGCAAGAATTGAGTATTGCCTGTTAAGGCTACTACATGTTAAAAAGTAGGGTGTGGAAAGCTCTCTCTCCCTTTTCTTGATATGTACTTGGTATGAAAATGAGATTATGATGCCATAGTTATTCACCGATCCCCAGGATGGGCCGGGTACGAAATATATACATGATGACCACATGAAGGAAAGTACAGATTATATAGATCTTATTATCTTTCTTTTTCTGGCATGTCTTAGTTGTAAGTTAAATATGATATAAGCTCCGGGGTAACTCCATTCTTAAGCATCTCTTATTTACTTCTGAATATTGAACTCTCATAGTAGTTGAACTATTTCCCTGGGAACTTCTATAGGTTAAAGAGGTAACCAATGTACAGGCTCCAAGTCTTAAACACTATAGGATAACAAGTGTTTCTAATTCCCTAAGCGACTTGGTCTTACCTTGGTACATGTCTAGGGTCCCCGAGACTACAGCTGGCATAGCCCATATTGGCATTTAGAGGACACTCAAGATGAGTACACCGCTACTCGGGTCCTCAGACAAAAGTTTAATCTTCTTATATGGTCAATTATCTTGTAATGTTTTAAGTTGCATATGGTTACTCACTACTCTACTCGTGCATACTATAACCCCTCTTTCACTGAGTCTCGGGCCAGGGCATATTCTCGTGCACAGTTCACTGCATTATCCACTGAGTCCCACACTAGAGGGCCAAGCCATGTATGTATATATATATAATGAGGTGTTGTAATAAGGTGGTGATGACACCAGGCCTATGATGGTCCTACAGGTATGATTCACCGGATCCCTGAAAGGGCCGGCTATATTGTATAATTTGAGCATGCATATATTATAATTCACAGGGTACAGGTACAAGTTTCTTACATAATGTTTTATCTCCTGCTTCTCTATTTTAGATATACTTCTAGTTGTGTGATGTTATGTTTTATATACTCAGTATATATGTCGTACTGACCCTCTTTTCTTCGGGAGTGCTGCATTTCATGCCCGTAGGTACAGATATGGGTGTTGGAAGTCTATTAGCTTAGGATTCCACTCAGCTCAGCTGGAACAGGCTCTATTGTATCGGAGCCTAGTTTTTGGTACTGACCACCGATGTATAAAATGGTTTTGTTTATTTAGGGGTACGACGGAGGCCCTATCCCGCCATATATTGTCGTTACTATTTTTAGAGGTCTGCAGAAATGTATATATGGGTTTCATGTGTAAGTTTTGTTCAGCTGGGTCTACCTAAAATATTGTAAAGGTTTATATGTATGGCAGCCTCATTGGCTTATGCACCCTTTCATGATGTGATACAAATGAAAGAGGCTACCGGTTTATGAAAATGTTACCTAATAGGGTTCTATTGTATGGTATTATGTTAATTATAATTCGACTTGACCACAGCTAATAGACAGTATATGAGGGTTCAGATCGGACTCTAGTCGTGGCCTACGGGGTTGGGTCATGACAACCGAGTCCCAAGCTGGATATGTTGTCATGCGCAGTTTTACTATATTGTTCACCGAGTCCCATAATAGGATGGGTATGTTACTAAGTCCCTTAATGGGGGTCAAGTACGGTATATGATGTTATGAACTTAATTATGGCACCGAGTCCTAGAATGGGCCAAGTAAGTTATTGTGCTCAGTTTCTCTACATTGTTCACTGAGTCCCTCACTAAAGGGTCGGGTATGATATATATATGTATATGGATCGGGCCGTACATTCCTCATCATATATGTTTATGATGATATGATATGATGACATGATGATGTGATGATAGAATCGGGCCCCAAGATGGGTCTTATATGAATTACTGAGTCCATAATGGGCCGAATATGATATATGATATGAGCATGCATGATTTTACTTCATAGAGCACAGGTATAGTGATTTATTAAGTATCATACTTGTCTCCTGAACTTCAATTTCAGATGTGATCCTATTTATGATATGTTGTGCTTTATATACTTAGTACATATGTCATACTGAACTCCTCTCTTTAGGGGGCTGCGTTGCATGCCTGCAGGTACAAATACATGATTTAGGGATCCACCAGCTTAGGATTTCCACTCAACAATTTTGGAAGTGCTCTATTGTACCAGAGCCTAAACTATTGGTATTGTTCTTTAGATGTATATCTTCGTGTATTCGGGGGTATGGAGGGGGTCATGTCTTGCCATATGATACCGTGATACTCTTAGAGGTTTGTACACATGTGTGTGTGGGTTGTATGTGTAAGTTTTGTTCAACTGTGTCTACATGATGTATTGTAAATGTTAATATGTTATGGCAGCCTTATCGACTTGCATGCCCTTTCATGATATAATTAGTAGTAACTCCTCAGGAGACAAATGAAAGAGGCTATATATATAATAAAAAAGATTATATGTATATGAAGACATTATCACCCACTGGGTTCTTATGTATAGCTATTATATCTGTGGTTACATCTGATAGTTATGTATATGGGGGTCCAGGTCAGACCCCAGTCATGGCCTACGGGGTTAGATCATGACAAAGACATTGAAATCCCTACTTAGAAGTGGGAAGATGTAAATATGGATTTTGTAGTGGGTTTGCGTCATACCTGAAAGTGTTATGATTTGATTTGGGTAATTATTGATAGAATGACTAAGTCGGCTCACTTCCTATCGGTTAAGACTTCCTATAGTGCGGAATACTATGCCAAGTTATATATTCGGGAGTTGGTGAGGTTGCATGGTTTACCGTTATTGATTATTTTAGATTGTGATACCCAATTCACTTCTCACTTTTGGAGATGGTACTAAGGTAAATTTGAGCACCGCATTCCATCCTCAAATGGATGGGCAAGCCGAAAGGATAATTCAAACACTAGAGGATATGTTAAGGGCTTGGGTGTTGGAGTTTAAAGGAAATTGGGATGATCATCTACCGCTCATCGAGTTTGCCTATAATAATAGTTACCACTCAAGTATTGAGATGGCGCTGTTTGAGGCTTTGTATGGGAGACAATGTAGATCCCCAGTTGGTTGGTTTAAAGTAGGTGAGATGACCTTGTTGGGCCCCGATTTGGTACTTGATGCTTTAGAAAAGGTGAAGATCATTATAGAAAGGTTGAAGATGGCTCAAAGTCCTCAAAGTCCTATCCCGACACTAGAAGAAGGGATCTTGAGCTTAATGTAGACAATTGGGTGTATCTAAAGGTTTCACCCATAAAGGTGTGGTTCGGTTTGGTAAGAAAGGGAAATTAAGCCCTAGGTATATAGGGCCTTATAGAATCGTGAGATGTGTTGGCAAAGTTGTGTATGAGGTGGAGTTGCCATTAGAAATGGCCATGGTTCATCCGGTATTCGATGTGTCTATGTTGAGAAAATGTGTGGGTGATCCTAGTTCCATTGTACCTTTGAGAGTAGTGAATATTGAAGAAAACTTGACCTATGAAGAAGTTTCGGTTGAAATTTTGGCTCGGCAAGTTAAGAGATTGAGGGAAAAAGAAGTTGTATCTGTGAAACTCCTTTGGAGGAATCAACAAGTCAAAAGAACTACATGGGAAGCGGAAGCGGATATGATTAAGCGATACCCTCATATTTTTCTCTCTACCCAAACCTAAGGTATTAAGTTGTCCTAGCTCAATTACTTGAAATCCTTGTATTTCAACTTTTCTTGTCATATGCTTGCAAAATTATGAATTATGTTTCGAGCGATGTTTTAAATTACACTATTACATTAATGATGGGTTATTGGTTTACACTTTACACTACCCAATCTAAGTCTTTATTCGAGAATGAATATTCTTAAGGGGTTAATAATGTAACACCCCCTATAAATGTTGTATATGTTGTTCAAATTCTCGATAAAAATGATATCGCTTCTATATTTTGTGCATAACTTTTAATAAGTTGGTCCAAATTAGGTTGTTCAATTTTTTAAATAACCCGAACATCATTACCTATAACTTTTGTGCAGACTATATTTTATTTTTCGGATGTTAAGTAGGTCAAATAAACTAATTGTTGCAAGACATGGTGATGTGACAAAATAGAGTATTTGTAGAAGAAAATCGTATCTCATTGTAGGATGCTCCAAATCGGTTGATTCTGAATGATCTGAAAGTTCATCTCTAGAGCAATAATTCATATGAGACACCAAACCCCAATGAGGAAGTTATCTTTTTCAAACGTAGCTCCAAAAAAGGGTATTCTGTTAAAAGAAGGTTCATCTCACAAGCCATGGAAAGATCTAGATCCATTTGACATCACCCATGACATCAATAGTCCTCTATTTGACATCACAATCTTCCATTAAATTTTCAGATTTTTCTTTATAATTATTTTAATTATTGTTAGGTCCCTTCTTCACACCTATAAATACCTACCTTATTTCATCAATTTGTTCATCAAGCTTTCTCAAGCAACTCTTCTCTCTATACACTCCTTTGCTCATTCTCAAAAAGTTTTAGTTCTTAGTAGTGTATAAATACTATTCTGGTGATTCATACACTCTGGGTAGTACACAAAACGCTACGCGAGAAGAAAATGCTAGAATTTATGAGTGTTTATTAAGTCATTCGATTCTAAATAACGCTTCAGATTCCAGGTACGTAAGGCTTCAATGAATGTATTTATTCCACTCTCATGCCTAAAGTATTTTGATTATATGATAAATTATGTTTATTTTCTTTAAGCTTTACTTTAAGTTATATTGGTGTTTATCCACGGGTTCTTCCACTTATGTAGTTCAAAACTCTTTCAACTAAATCTCTTGATTTCAAGTAAAATTTTCTGATGGGTAAGTCTTATTTCTACTTAATAGCATGAATCATGGTTAAACTAATGATTATTGGTCTATTTTGATGCAAAATAATTTCATATGTATGAATTGATGGTTTGCAAGTATTTTTTCTATTTAGCTCTTTAAAGGTTCTTGAAATTCATGGTGGGTTGTTTAAAACATTCCGTGGGATTGACTTAGCACCAAATGGGTCATTGAGGTGGGATTCGGTAAGGGAATCCTAGTAGCAACCTTTTGTCTCATTAAATATGTGCCAAAATAGGAGCCCTTGTAGGATTAGGCTAATGGATCCACAAATAGCCCTTAAAGTTAAAGTTAAAGAAATGAATAAAGTTGATAGAGTTCTACCCGGCAAATAGTCTCCCCGGCCAATGTAGGGGTTGAGATTTCATTTGAAGACTACTTTTGGTGAGTTTCCATGTTCCGAAAACAATACTCTTTTATCTTTCTATCTTATGATATGTTGAGATCTTTAGACACTTACTATGGTATTTCTTTCTATTATGATTGAGGGTGATCTAGGGACTTGGCTTAGCCCCATTAAATCTAAAAGTTAGAGGTATTGTTGGACATATGTAAGTTGAAGATTTACTATTATGATTTTCGCTTGTTTATTTATTGTCATTACCTATGAATGGCTAAAAGAATGCTAAGAGGCTTGTTTGAGTTACTTTTGGGTTTCTCATTCTCCATGTCATGTCTAGGCCCTAGGCTTTTATCGTGACACATGGTTCATGGCTGAGTGTCTAAATTTCCAACCAGTTAAGGCCTATCAAAGACTGGGTGGCCTAGCCCACCCAAAATATTGAAATCCCCACTTGGAAGTGGGAAGATGTGAATAAGGACTTTGTAGTGGGTTTTCCTAGTACTTGAAAGCACCATGATTCGATTTGGGTGATTATTGATAGAAGGACAAAGTTGGCTTAATTGCTAATGGTCAAGAAATCTTATAGTGCCGAGGATTATGGTAAGTTATATATTCGAGAGCTGGTAAGGTTGCATGGTGTGCCATTTTCAATTATTTCGAATAGTGGTACCTAATTCACTTCTCATTTTTTGAGATCACTAAAGCTAAGTACCGCATTTTTTCTTCAAACCAATGGGAAGATGAATGGATAATTTAAACACTAGAGGATATTTTAAGGGTTTGTGTGTTGGATTTCAAAGGAAGTTGGGATGATCATCTACCGCTCATCGAGTTCACCTACAACAATAGCTACCACTCAAGCAATGAGATGGCACCGTTTGAGGCATTCTATGGGAGACGATATGGATCTCCAGTTGTTTGGCTCAAAGTTGGTGAGATGGCCTTATTGGGTCTCGATTTGGTTCTTGATTCTTTGGAAAAGGTGATATTCATTAGAGAAAGGTTGAAGATGGCTCAAAGTCATCAAAAGTCCTATTCTGATATTAGAAGAAGGGATCTTGAGTTCAATATGGATGATTGGGTATACTAGAAGGTTTTACCCATGAAGGGTCTAGTTCGGTTCGATAAGAAAAGGAAATTTAGACCTAGGTATGTAGGGTCCTTATAGAATCTTGAAACGTATTGGCAAGGTTGCTTATGAGTTGGAATTTTATTGGGAAATAGCCATGGCTCATCCAGTGTTCCATATGTCTATGTTGATAAAATATGTGGATGATACATGCTCAATTTTCCCATTGGAAGTAGTGAGTGTTGAAGAAAACTTGACCTATGAGGAGGTTCTCATTGAAATCTTGGATCGGCAAGTCAAGAAATTGAGGAACAAGAAAGTTGCATATGTTAAAGTCCTTTGGAGGAATCAACAAGTTGAAAGTGTTATATGGGAAGCGGAAGCGGATATGATGAAATGATGCCCTCATCTCTTTCATTATACTCAAGCCTAAGGTACTAAGTTATTCATGCTCAAATGTTTAAAACTCCTACATTTCAGTTTTTCCTAAGTCTTCATATGCATGCATGTTCATAAAGTGAATTTTAAAGTCATGTTTTATGCTAAGTTTAAATATCTCATATTCTATGCATTCCAAATATCATTGTATTCATATTGGGTTGCTAGTCCTTGCGTCGTGTCCTTTTCTATGCTAATGATTCTCATTAGAGGAAGAATATTTCTAAGGAGGAGATATTATAAGACCCCAAAAATTTGGAAATTCCTAACATGAGGAAGGAAGAATGAAATTCAGCAAAATGCAGAAAACTAGCACCAGGTGATGACTACAGAAGGTCATCATAGGTCTTGTTTTAAGCCACGTCTCATGGTGAGCTCCTGTGGAGGAGGTTCTAAAACCTAACACTGTAGGGAAGGGACCATGGCGAGGGACCACAAACAGTGGTGATCACCACAGACCGTAGTGCCCTCCGTGGTGACCCCTCCCCTAAGGCATTAGAAAACTTTCCAAGGTAAGGACCATGAGTGACCACCTCAGTCTATGGAGATCTTCATGGATCATGGTATGTTCCATGGTGGTCACTTCTATAGGCCCTCCTGCAGGACCTGCACCACGGCCATGGTTTATAGACCGTAATGCCCTCCACGGACCGTGAAGGTTTTTGTGGAGGAAGTTTAGAGACTTTTCCTGCAAACTCCAAAATCTTTCCTCCAAGTCATTTACCATGGGACACTACTACGGGCCATGGTGAGCACCACGGACTATGATGGGTCCTTTGTGAAGCCAGTCTAGCTAGTTTTAAAAGGGGTATTTTAGTCTTTTTCCAGCATTTTAACACTAAAGTGAGGTCATTTTGTAGATTGAATTGACTCTATCTAAGGACCCCAAGCTATTTCAATCCCTCATTCTCACACTTAGACTCAAACATAAATTCTCTCCACTCAAGTTTTCCCAAGGGTTTCATCTTCATGACCTAGGGTTTTATTCAAGGTTTCAAGTCTCCATTATTTTTAAGATTTCATTAGGATTTTACTCGCCAAGGTAGGTGGGTCTCATTCATGGATTCCTTCACCCATGGAGCCCAAGTATTTTTCTAAACCTATTAACTCAATTTCAAATAATGAATTTTATGAGTTTTCATGTTATGATTCCAAATGTATAGATTCTTAAATATTTAAAGTTTATTTACCGATATTGACTCTCAATTTCATGAAATGATTGATTTATCAAGGTCCTTATATGAAGGAATGAAAGTAGTTTTAAAGTGTATTGTGGGCTGTTTTAAGATGTTTTAAATGATGCATTCCTTTACTCTCATTCATTCTAGTACTGGACTAAATGACTAGAAACTTGATTAATTTGACCCCACCTAGTTTCACTATGTTTCAATGATGTTTGAATTGAGAGCTTTGACTCCAAAATGAATGTTTATGAATGAAAATATTTATGATCAAAAGAAGTCTTATGAAATGAATGAATGATTGAATAATGATGAAAGTGCTTCTTAGACAAAGAATGGATTATATGTGATACGGACAATTCTCACATATTTGAATCAAAGAAAGGTTTTTAATGAGCTATTCTACTGAATGATGTTTTGATGTTCTAAAGTTATGTAAATGATTATGTTCTTGTTATATGAACTATTCCGTGGGATTGGCTTAGAACTGAATGGGGCATTGAGGTGGAATTCAGTAAGAAAATCCTAGTAGCAACCCCTTGTCTCATTAACTATGCACCAACATAGGAGCCCTAGTAGGCTAAGGATAGTGGATCCACAAATATCCCTTATAGTTAAAGTTAAAGAAATGAATACAGTTGATGGAGCTCTACCCAGCAAGTAGTCTCCCCGTGCTAACGTAGGGGGTTATGTTAGATTCCATTTAATAGCTCATATGGTCTTAAATGTCAGTTATGGTCATCTTCCCACAAAATTAATGTTTTAAATGTTATTTACATGATTGATTATGCATGCATTACACTATGTTTCATACTACATTAATGCTCAAATGTTACCTTAAAGTTCATGCATGCCTATATCTTAGTACACTCAAAGTACTAACACATACTCTTTTGTCTATATGATATCATCATGTAGGGACTAGCATTTCTCTACATTCACCTTTATGTGGCTAGTTTAATCTTTGAAGACTACTATCTTTGCGAGTTCCAATGTTTCAGGCACAATACCCTTTTACTTTTCTACCTTATGATATGTATAGACTTTTGGTTACCTTTCTCACCATGTAGGGACCGGCGTTGCTCCACATTCTACTCAAGCCTAAGGTACTAAGTTATTAATGATCAAATTCTTAAGACTCCTACATTTTAGTTATTCCTAAGTCTTCATATGCATGCATGTTCATGAAGTTGAATTTATAATCATGTTTTATAATAAGTTTAAATATCTCATGTTCTATGAATTTCAAGTGTCATTGTATTTATGTTGGGTTGCTAGTCCTCATATTGTGTCCTTTTCTATGTTAATGATTATCATTCTAGGATGAATATTCCCAAGAGGGAGATATTGTAAGACCCCAGAAATTTGGAAAGTGCTAAAACAAGGGACAAAGGATGAAATTTCAGAAAAATGCAGAAAACTACATCAAGTGATGACCACGGAAGGCCATCACAGGTTGTGGTACGCACCACGCCTCATGATAAGCCACCGTGGTGGAGGTTATGAAACCCAACCTGCAGGTAAAGGACCACGATGAGGGACCATAGACCGTGGTGAGCACCATGGACTGTAGTTTCCTCTGTGGTGACCCCTCCCCTAAGGCCTCAAAAAAACTTTCCAAGGCAAGGACCATGAGTGACCACCAAGAATCGTGGTGTGTTCCATGGTTGTCACTTCTGCAGGCCCTCCTACAAGTCCTGCACTATGGCTACAGCTCAGAAATCATGATGCCCTTCACATACCGTGAAGGTATCCATGAAGGAAATTTAGAGACTTTCCTACAAACCCCAAAACTCTTTTCTGCAATTCATTTATCATGGGACACCACCATGGGCCATGGTGAGCACCACATACCGTGATGGATATCCGTAAATCTCAGTTTGGCTAGTTTTAAAAGGGGCATTTTAGTGTTTTCTTGTGCTTTATAGCCAAAACATGGTTATTTTGGGGACTGAATTCACTCTATCTAGAAGACCCTAAGGCTTTCCAAACTTGTTTCCCTCACTCACATTCTAAGAACTCAAAACCCTAACCTCTCAAGTGCTTTCAAGATCTTCTTCTTCACCAAGAAAGCTAGGGTTTCATTGCAAGAGCTTCAAGCTTCCATCTCTCCTAGCCTTCTTTCTTGTTGTGATTCTATTTCCTGTACCAAGCCAAGTTAGCTCATCATAGGGATTTATATTTTTAAGAAAGGCTTATCTTATTCATGGTTTCATTGGGATTCATTCCCCAAGGTATGTGGGTCTCATTCATGGGTTCTTCCACCCATGGAGCCTAAAGTAATTTCTAAACTTAGCAATACAATTTGAAATGGCGAAATCTTATGGGTTTTATGTAATGATTTCAAATGCATAGATTATTGTCTATTTGAAGTTTATTTACCTATATTGGTATAGATTGACTCTTAATTCATGAAATGGTTGATTTATCAAATATCCTTATATGAACGCATGAAAAGGAGTTTTAAAGTGTCTTGGTGGGTAGTTTTAAAGATGTTTTATATTGATGCATTACCTTATTCTCATATATGCTATTATGGATTTTAAATGATTGGAAGGTTGAATGAATAGAACCCACCTAGTTTCACTATGTTTCAATGAAGTTTGAATTGAAAGCTTTGACTCCAAAATGAATGTTTAAGAAAGCAAATGTCTATGATTAAAGGGGGTCTTACAAAATAAAAGAATTATGAAATGATTATGAAATGATGTATTCCACTTATGAAAGGTCAATTCACACTTGTGTGAATCAATGATAGGTTTTTAATGAGCTATTCCATAGAATGATGTCTTGATGATTTAAAGCTATGTAAATGATTATGTTCTTATGTTATATGAAATATTTCGTCAGATTGACTTAGCATAAAAAGGGGAATTGAGGTGGGATTCGCTAAGAGAATCCTAGTAGTAACCCCTTGTCTCATTAACTATTCACCAACATATGATCCCTTGTAGGCTTAAGCTAGTGGATCCACAAATAGCCCTTAAAGTTAAAGTTAAAGAAATTAATGAAATTGATGAAGCTCTACCCAGCAAGTAGTTTCCCCGTGCCAACGTAGGGGATTATGTTGGATTCCATATAATAGCTTACATGGTCTTAAATGTTGAATACGATCATCTTCCTACAAAATAAATGTTTTCAAATGTTATTTATACGATTGATTATGCATGCATTGCTCGATGCTTCATACTATATTAATGTTCTAATGTTTCCTTAATTTTCATGCTTGTCTACATTCTTAGTACATTCAAAATACTAACACATACTCTTGCCTACATGATATCACCATGTAGGGACCGGCGTTGCTCCATATTCACCTCCTCATGGATAGTTTGATCATTGAAGGTTACTATTTTGGTGATTTCCCATATTTCAGGAACAATATGTCTTTTCTTTTCTAGCTCATGTGATGTAAAGACTTTTGAATTCCTTTTTGGTACTCATTCCATTTATTATGAGGTTGATCTAGGGACATGTCCTAGTCCCCGCAAAGTCTATATGTAGAGGTATGTTCGAACAAAGATGTATGATGTTTTGAAGACGTTGGCGGCTCTTATTATATGTTTTTTCCTTAATCCCATTCCCTTTTTATTTCTTGTTATTGTTATTGAATGTCATTACCTATGAAAAGATAAATAAATGCTAAGAGATTTGGGTGAGGTACCTACGGGTTCTCATTTATTGTGTCACATCTAGGTCCTAGGCTTGGGTCGTGATAACACACTTATTTGTTGACCATATTCCAGTGCAACATGAAATGCAGGTTAGAGAATTCTACTATAATGTTGTTAAAGATTATTGAAGTATTCACTCTAAAGTAGTTGATTTGTATATTTGTTTAGATGAGTATATCCTTGGTAACATTCTAAAAATTCCAATCGAAGAAATCAGGTATGTGACAAGAATAGGCTATTCAAAGAGGTTTGTTAAGGGGTATGGGAAACTCCAAAAATTGAATACAACAGGCATTGCAAAAAAGTTCCTTAAAGGGTTATACCAATTATGCTTTGAATTTGTGAACAAGGTTATGCTCCCCAGGTATGAGAAGAGAACAGTGGCATCTGCTGCTGATTTGTTTTCCATAAGCCCTGATCAAGTATGATGCTATCAATTTTCCAACCCTTATTTGGGAGCACATCACAGGACAATTATTGTTAAAGATGGCAAACCATGCATGGGGTATGGATACTTCATCACTTAAGTGTTCAATCATTTTAAAGTCCCTCTAATGCAATGTGAGAGGAACTGTGAAATAGATATTTTCTATGAACACTCTAGTAGAATGTGAGCTTGTCAAAGGCAAGATAAGGCAAGTAAGCAAGATGTCTGAGCTACTGATCGAACAGACCCATTTGAAGCATGAGCTTGAAGAAATGCTAGTATTGTTGAGTGCTAAAGATGTTGAGATTGCTAGACTAAAGGCATAGCTATCTAAGGCACAATCAGAGGGACCACGTTCTACAGAATTGTAGGCTCTTTAGGAAGAAAATATTAGTCTTGCTACACAGGTCTCCAGTCTTAAGGATAAGTTGTTTTAACACCATGAAAGCTCTGTTGATTATCTGTCCCTTATTCTCGAGTCTCTCACTCAGAAACCCCCATCCTCTTAGTATAATTTCTTTAAACTCCCTTGATTCTTCTTATTAAGTCACAATGATTAAAATATGTAGTTATTTTATAATGTTTTGAATACAGTCTTTTAACTTGTTGGAATGAACAATTCTTTTTCCTATTGAACTTTCTAATTCACTGCTTATTAATTTTTTCTTGTGTTGCCCATAGTGGCCATGACTTTTCTGAGATATGCATACTCTACTCTTAGTTTACTGTTGTTCATTTCTTATGATGCCAAAAGGGGGAATATATTGTGAGTTACATGATGATCTTAGATTAGTTTTAAAAGGGGGAATTGGAATGCACTGTGTGACTAGCTGAATGAATGATTAAAAGGGAGAATAAGTTTGACAGGGGAATGAAAGTGTGTTTAAAAAGAAGAATGTTGTATAGGGGTTTCTCATCATCAAAAAGGGGGTAATTGATAATGTATGTTTTGATGATTTAACAAACTAAGGGAACAAGTGAGGGGCCTAATCCCTTATGAGGACTCTGTACTGATAGTGATAGCAAACAATCGTACAAAATAGATGCTGCCACATTTACAGGTCTGGTGTGTGCTGATGAGTCCTTTTTCAATAGGACAATTGTCTATTCATTAGAAAATGTCCAACACAATATATATCATTTGTATATACATTCTTTACAATATTTTCTCCTTGGCTTTTTGGAAAATCTTAGAAATAGAAAACCTTGAAGCTCTTGCTCTCTTAAATCAACTCTCTCTCTCTCGAAGAAGGACCTGATAGAGTTATCAGTCTTTTATTTTCATTTTATAGTTTGGTTTCTTTGTCTTAATCTTTGTAAATCTATTCCTAATCTATAAAGGAATTAGATCAGTTCTTATTTGTTCATCTTGTCTAAATAACTAGAGTTAGTTATGGAGACTATTTGAAATCTAAGTTAGCTAGGGTTTGTTGATTTAGCGAGCAATAGAGTTAATATTGTAGATCTGGGTGTGACAAAGTTGTTGTATTGAGGGGGGAGGGATTGCAAGTGCAATTCATAGATTGTAATAGTTTGTAATCTAAATCTTTGGCTCTTTTGATTAGTGAAGTTGGAGGTGAAATCCTATGTGATAAGTCGTGGTTTTTCTCCCTTGAACAAGAAGTTTTCCACATAAAATCATGTGTCTGATTTTATGTTTTGTTCTTTACTTTTCCACACTATTTTTTTTATAAGGGACCTAGTCCCTAATGCTTAGTGGACGCATACATTCTATCAATTTACTTTTCTATAAATGTGAATAATATTTTATAAATTTTATATTAATTCTTGATTCATTCTTTGTGATTATGAATAGCTAAATCCCATAATTAGAGTTCTGGGAACCATGACACAATAATGAAGTAGGCAAACGTATAGGTGATTGTTGTTAAGTGTTTAGCATTGCATTGTAGTTTTCTACATCTAGTTTTTCTTTTAATGAGTGAATATGTTAAAACTCTCTTATATTCATTACTCTCATGGGAGAGGGGTAGTTATTAGGAAAACAAAACTACAAACAAGATTCAACATCAAAATCTTCATCTAAGAACCTGAACCTGGGAGGGGATAGTTTTCTGAAATCAAAAGCAAGGGTTAGTTGGTAATACTCTCTAAGATCGAGAAGTGATGAGTGAAATATATTTAGTAGGACTGGGAGATTTTTAAATGTACCTAACTTGTTAGATTTTGCATGTGACACACTGATACAATATAACCAATACCTAACAACTTTTGTGTTATATGTCATGGGAAACGCAGTCCTAGCTACCATCTCATATTGTTTACAACCTTAAGTCTGTTTTATTCTGTTACTGAGAGATTTTACTTACTAAAACAACAAATCTCTCCATTCATGTTATGCATGTTTATTATCTTAAAATATTGACTACAATTAAGGTTAAATACTAGTAGACTTATTTCTTTTGCATTCCCTGTGGGTTCGACCCCAACCTAGTTGGGTTCTATATTTGACAGCGATCGAGTGGAGTTCCACTTGGAAAATCAACTCAACTTCAGGTCTTCATCATATTCAGCATAATGGCCAGCTACCACGGACCGTATAAGGCATCACGGACTGTGGTGTCCCTCGTGATCTTTGACTACAACACATTTCTCAGCAAAAACTCCTCATAACTCAAAATAAGCCCAAAACTCATGTGCAACTTAGTTTTCCTACAAAATGAACAAAACACACATCATATCTACAAAAATATGCTTTAAACTCACACTAATCCACTATTTTGAGCATCAAAAGTGTCGTAAATATGTGAAATATCACAACCCTCAACATAGAACCATTGTTTGTCCTCAAGCAGTGATACAAAACAAAAAAACATGACATGCAAACACAAATGACTAGTAGAAGACATATAACATCCCAACACACAAAATCATGACCCTCTCTTTCAACAAGCTCGACTATGAAATACACTGACAGTCCAACTAACTCACAAGGATTGATTTACGATATCATACTACTAATTGTCAACCAAACCAATGCAAACAATAATGTAGTAGTCAATATAGCAACTCAACAGTATAATCACAGTGCCCTCACCACAAGGAAGTCTCTAAAAATATATCCATAAACAAATAGAGAGTGAAATGAACTAACTCACACTCGCAAATGAAGTTCATTCAATGCACATGTATAGGCCATAGGCTTTCTCCTATTTTCTACACTTCAACTTTTGAATAGCACTTTTAGGATCAGATTAGGACTTTCTTTGCTTGAAATGTAGGCTCGAGCTGGGGTAGGATACATTTAGAATTAAAGTGATTATTTTGCCCCTCCATGATGCAACTTTGACTTAGCTACTTCTTTTTTAACCCTAAACTGGTTCATCCCCTTCTTCTTTCTTTAATTATGTCCTGGTATGGTTTTTGCTTTTGTATTTCTTTCCCTAATTGTTTTAATCACTGCAATTTGAATTTTTTGATGCTTTACACTTTTTCTTTCATTTCCTTAGCGGCCACAAGCTAATACTTTCCTTTTTACTCTCATCACACAGTTACTTTCATACCCCAACTTTCTCACTTCTCTTTATAGTAGTATCCCTCAACTTAGGCTTTTAGACTGAGTTGAGGTACAAACTGTCATAGGTGGGTAGGCCAAGATGAATATCTATAGTCAAATAGGGAAGGTAAATTGTGTTATTTTAAAGAAAGGTCATTTTCAAGCTTAAACTTTTGGTTCAAAGGGTACAATTTTATTTGGTATGTCATTTTTAGGCTAAGTGACTATTTTTAAACAACATCCTATGATCTTTTCCTAATCAAGTTGTCCAATCATTTCAGTGAGACTAAATAGGAAAGTTCTGGCATACAGATGCATTGTTCGAACTAGTTAGTTCAGCTCACACACATATGGCACATATGTTACACTATTCAGTACCAATCAAAACAGACATGTTCTAGCTAGAATTTGATTAACAAGTTAATATGTACAATATCCTTTAAAGATCCTAGAAAGTCAGTTTTCACATTTCAGATATAATCACATAACATTTTAATAAAACTTCAAGTAGGAGTTATTTTTGTTCAGCTCAAATCATTCATTATCACAAGCTACTATATACTTCTATAGACTCTTGTATTGACACAAAACATCTTAAACATACCAGTTCTACTAGATATTAAGCTTGAGAGAAAAGAAACATGGCAACAAAATCTCCTAGGTAGTTAGGACCCCTATAAAAAAGTTGTGCATTGTCCTTAATGCACATCAAAATACCAAACTTAAATACAAGGAAGGCGATCATATCTATGACAACCAAGGCTTCAATAGGTGGCTCTGCCATGGTACTAGAGGTGGCCGGGGCACTTAATGATATGGGCTCACCTATAGTCATCGTATGTAGCAGAAGTGAGTGTGCTGGAAGGCACCTCACTAGGAGTAACATCTGTAACTAGGGTCTCAGCAGCCTCAGAAGGAGCGACTCTACTAGCTGACGCTCCAATCTTCATAGCCTCAAGCTCCTACCATTCTAGCTTTTCTCTTTCTTTGTCTTCCCTTTGAGAAGCATGCAAAGATTTTCAGGCGTGCTTTTCCTCAGCCATCTTTTTTTTACTGCATCATCAGAGGAGATGTCTCTATCTCGACGCTTCTTTCCCTTGCCTTTTATATTGGGCTTGGGCACCAAAATGAAGACCCATGCATCATCTAATTAAATAGACTCAGAAGGTATAGATATAAATTGTATCAGGGCATCTATAGCAATAGTAGGAGCAACAATGGTCGACTTTTCTTTCAACCTATCTAAGTGCTGATGTAAGGCAGCCAACTATGCCTATATGGACTCAAACTTTTCACCACTCAACCTATCGCTCTACTCTATAAGGTGGGCCTCAAGGACATCCACATAACCCTTGACTAGAGATATCTCTTGCCTGAACTCAAAGTAGAAGTTGGGTCGCTTTCTGTTATATCTGATCTTGGACTACCCTTGATAGCCGCTCAATAACCTAATCTACTAAGCCCATGTATATCACTGATACTGTACCAATCTCTTAAGAAAGGCATATAGTACACTGATTATATCTGTGGCTGTGGGCATAGAATGAGTAAGCATGTTGTCTCCCTCGGGCTGCTCTGTAGCTTTATCTATTAGAGGAACTATAGTAGTTCCCTTTAAATATAGGGTAGGAGGAGATAGACCTATAATCATAGGTAACTGTAAGAATGGTCGAACCGACTTGGTCATATAAAGTGAGTTGTTTGAATCCTTGGTTAATGCCATATTCTTAGACTTTTTCATTATGGCACGGCAGTCATAGTATTTGCACATTAGGATAGCTGGAGACTTAGACAACTCTCAAATTAGGCATGTGAATAGTAATCTAGCCCACTTATTAGAGGCAATATCTCATATCTTAGCCACAATTAAATGACCATCGTGTAATCCAAAACCAACCATAATGGAGGCTACTAGTGACGCATGTGATGGGTGGAGAGTGTTGTCATTTCTTATCTGTCGGAGATGAGCACGAACAATAGCCCACCAAAACTTTGTTGGGAATTTTATAGATGCCTTAGTAATCAATTTTCTTGGATTAGTGATCCACGATGAATTCACACCCTCAATAGCAATCAGCCCCATAATCCATCTCATGGTATTAAGCCGCTCTTTCGGGTCACTCATATGCTCCTCATTTGTGACAAATAGTGTTGGTGCTTATAAATACGAATCTGAACATCTTTGTGGAAAGCTGGACTATATAAAAACCAATTGTTCGTGGTCTCAGATATCTAAAATTTTACTCTATGGACCTATAATTGATCCAGTAGTGGTGATTCAATGCTATAACCCTCCGCTTATATTTAGAAGTCTCGCCCGAGATAGCTTTTAGCATTGTGGATCATAAGAAGTGTAAAATTCCTGATTGAAAGTGGTGCTATAATATCCCAAGTCCTTAGTCATCCACCTGAAGTGATGCTTGTCGAATAAATCTTTAAGCTCAGGCAGTGCGAAGAGGTTGTTGATGATGACCCAGACTTCTGGTATAATAGCCTATTTTTTCAGGCCTTTAGAGCCTTTGGTCAGGAAATTTGTGAATATTTCATATTGGCTAGGAGTTACCCATATATTTCTCAAGAATGAAATAAGTTTTCGGTGCTCTATGGGTCAGCTTCTCTCTAATTCGCTAAGTACTCGATACTGTCTTGGATTTTTTCGCCTTCACCGCTTTTAGAGCCACTTGCCTCCTCTAACTGCTCATTTTATCCACTAGTTTCCTCTCCAAATTATGCATTTTCTCTGCTTGCCTTATCATTGGGCCAACTGCGTCCTCTTCAAATAGGGAGTGAGTTCTCTCGGCCTTAATAACTACCTTGATTCTAGTAGTAAGAGCTATGTAAGGATAAATATTGGTCGTGACTTGCACCTTGGACCCATTGGATGATTTGCTTCCTAATTCCTGGTCTAAATCATTAATGATTTCTCATACGGTGAGTCATAGATTCAGGAAAGTTTCTTTGTATGTCTAGGCCCCATGGTACCTACGAAGATGAC
Organism: Solanum dulcamara; assembly: GCF_947179165.1. NCBI lineage: Eukaryota > Viridiplantae > Streptophyta > Magnoliopsida > Solanales > Solanaceae > Solanum > Solanum dulcamara. The sequence continues at coordinate 53,688,146 of NC_077239.1, forward strand.
AAATAGTTAGTATTAATATAAGAAAGTGTAACGAATTAAATGGGTACTCAGACTTCTCTAAAAATTATACAAGCATAGCAATGTCCCTTAAGAAATGATGTCGCTAAATCCATTAAAGGGTGATCGCAATCTAATTTGGAAATAAAATTTATTTTTGAGATTTTACAATTTTTCAAATTTTTTTGTTTAGTTTTTCTGCACGGTGGATCTTCACGGGTCATGAAGGGCTTCACAAGTCGTGAAGGGCTTCAAGAAATGTGAAGGGTTCCGTAGTAACTATTAGTGATGGGGGATTTTAGGTAATTGCCCAAAATATTTCTAAGTGTTTGGACCACGAACAACACCACGGCTCATAATCAAGGCACCCTTAAACTCTTCCCACTCTATGGGTCATATATCTTCACTCCTCTCAATGACCCATTACTTATACCAAACCCTTGCTATGCCCTTGAATTGATAGGCCACTAGCTCAGCCTTTTCATTTGGAGGTACTCTCATAATAGCCACAATCCGATAAACTTCCTTAGTGAACTCTATTGGGTCCTCATCTACTTTGGAACCATCATATTCAGGTGGATTCATCCTCTTGGAGTACCAAATCCTAGAAGTCGGAGTAGTCACTTGAGGAGGAGGAGGAGCAATGCCTTGATTAGTTTGGTTGGCTACGACTTTGGCCAACAAGGTGATAATGTTTTGGAATTCTGCATGTATAACTCTTTCCCCATGATGTAGAGCCTCGGGAACAGGAGGAGCTTGGTCCTCATCTTTAATTCTTGCTCTAGGTGGATGTACCCTTCTTGTAGGCATTATCTAAAGTACATAAAATGATTCCTTAGTTAGAGGAAGTCTTAGAGCATCTCTAGGGCATGACATGAATCACAGAAGAAAGGGAAACTTTCCTAAACGCCTTATAGTCTCCTATTCATAATTTTTGTGCATTTCACAACCATGAATAAGACCCTATTCAACGCAGTATATTAGACTCCAAGTACCATTCAAAACCTTAGGCTCTGATACCAAGTTTGTCACGACCTAAGCCTAGGGCCTAGATGTGACACGGCAAATGAGAAACGCGAAGATACCTCACCCAAGCCTCTTAGCATTCATTTATCCTTTTATGGATAATGACAATAAATAAACAAGTAGAAAAAATAAGAGGAAAGAGGGGCTAAGGGAAACATTGAAGCGGGAACCATAATAGTAAATCTTCAACTTACATATGTCCAACAATACCTCTAACTTTTAGATTTGGCGGGGGCTAAGACAAGTCCCTAGCTTACCCTCAATCAAAATAAAATGAAATGCCATAGTATGTGTCCAAAGGTCTCAACATATCATAAACTAGAAAGATAAAGGAGTATTGTTCCTGAAACATGGGAACTCAATAAAAAGGTAGCCTTCAAACAAAATTTCAACTAGCCATGTGGAGGAGAACGAGGAGATACATCGGTCCCTACATGGTGATATCATGTAGGCAAAAGTATGTGTTATTACTTTGAATGTACTAAATATGTATACATGCAATACATTGGAAAAACATTAAGACATTTATAAAGTAAAGTACATAAGTGAGTGCTTGTATGAGTAATCAAGTAAATAGCATTTGAAATGTTCATTTGTGGGAAGATGACTATAACCGATATTAAAACCATGTGAGATATTATATGGAATCTAATATATCCCCCCCCCCCCTACATTGGTAGGGGAGTCTAATTCCCTAGGGTAGAACTCTGTCAACTTTACATTCATTCCTTAACTGTAACTTTAAGGGATTTTATGGATTCACTAGCCTAAGCCTACAAGGGCTCCTATGGAGGCATATAGTTAATGAGATAAGGGCTTGCTACTAGGATTCCCTTATCGAATCCCACCTCAATGCGCCATTATCAATTGATTCAATTCAATACATACATAAAATAACCTATCATTCATTTCAAAGACCCATAATAGCTTGAGATAGGAAATTACTTGAAATTCAACAATTCATGTAATTGAGTAGTAATATAAGCTTACTTGAACATAATCAATAATTTGAACCATAATCTAGCTATTTGAGAAGGATTGGACAAGACCCATTTGAAAATTCATAAACCCAAGATAGTAAATTAGGGAATTCATAGGTAGTAATCAATTCAGGCAATTTGAGTCAATAACCACGATTCCAATTATGCTTTATGATAGTAAGAATAAATTAGAAGTACCCATAAATAATTAATACTTGAATTCAAAGGACTTAGTTGAAAAGGGTTTTGGGACTGCATGGGTTGAAGAACCCGTAGATGAAGAAACCTACATACCTTAGAGTAAAGCTTGAAGAAGAATTGAAGAGGTCTTGAAAAGCTTGAAGAAATCTTAAGTCTTTATCTTCAATGGGGAGCCTTGAAACCCTTTTAGTTTGAGAGGAATTTGTTGGAGATGGTTTGAGAATGAGGGAGGGTGAAATCTAGGATTTTAGGTAGTAAAAGGAATGGAAAATAACCCCAACATCTATCCAAACCTTTCTATACATGTTTAGGGAATTGTCCAAGATGCCCTTATTTAAATCTGGAAATTTTCACAGAAATTTGAACCATACGGGAATAGGTCTGCAATGTGAAGGCGCTCCCCCATAGTTCATTTTTTTGTTAAGTTCAATTTTTGCCAGATTTGATCTCAACTTGAGCTCAGAAAATTTTGCACTATCAGGGAACAGCTCTGTGATGCGCCTTGGTCACGGAGTCTTCTGTTTTGCGCCTTTCATAAAATTTTCATCTTGCGAAATACGAGTCCAAAAAATCCTCCGATGCCATTTTTCCTCTATTTTACCTTATAATAGCACATTCCAACCTTTAAAACACGTGGTACCTTACAACTTCTCACATACTTAGTGCAGCACATGTACTAACACATACTTTTTGCCTATATTATATCATAATGTAGGATCCGACGATTATGCTCATCCTTTCATTTGTGGCTAAAGTTGGTTAATTGCTACCACTACGTGATTGGTGAGTCCTCATGTCTTGAGGGCACAACAAACATGAATTACTTTCTTTCACTATGACACTATCTTTCTTTCTTTGGGTGAGGTAGGAGCATGTCTTATGCCCCCATCTAGACTAAGTAGAGGCATGTTTTAGAATATCATTAAGCATGTACCTCTGATTATTCGAACGTATAGTTTTGGGGTTTCTTTCTTTTCAAGACTTCAGTTTGAGACTTATCTTTCCCCTATGTCTTATTTAATATCTTTACTTGCCTTATGTATGTGATGTATGCTAAGAGGCTTGGTTGGAGTCCCTTGCAATTTTGATCACTGTGTCATACCTAGGGCCTAGCTTGGATCGTGATAGGGTTGTAAAAGCATCTACAGACCATAGTTTAGGCCCGTAGAATTGAGTCCAGAACCTTAGATTTCAGCCAAATTTCTACGGTTGGCTAAATACTAAACACAACTCCCAAAAAACTACAAAGGAGAAAATGATAGATAGCATCATCTAAGAAATACGACTTAAATTGTGACGTTGTCCATCATTTTTGTTATTTTTATTTTTTATAATAAGTGACGGGTGGCGACACTAAGTCCGTCGCTTATTTTGAAAGATTTTTTTGCTAATAATATATATAATTAATACTTAACTATTTTATAATATTATGGACTTCGTTCGTCATTTCGAAATTAAAATATTATTTATATACTAATTAATAATGACGTCGTCTGTCATTTATATTTAATTTTAATTTATCATTATTTTTAAAAAAATAATAGACGGCATTGGTTTATGCATCTCTATTGGTCAAATATTTTAAATAAGCGACGGAAAGCCTTGCATTGTCCGTCGCATTTTTTGTTCAAATTCTATTCAAATTTTAAAAAAAACGACTGATAATGCGACGTAGTCCGTAACTTTTCTTAAATTATGTGGGAGATGAGACAGATTTTCCCTCATTCTATCTTTCTCTCTTTTCTCTCTTTCTTCTCTCCTGTAAGACCCTAGATGGAAAGTCAAAAAATGAGGATCAAAGGATGAAATTACTGAAAACTTGAAATTTTGGCATCAAGTGATGACCAAGAAGGCTATCATGGTCTTGGTAAGTACCACGTCTCTTGGTGAGCACCATTTCTCATGGTGAGACACCATAGTGGTGACCCTAAGGTTCACTCTTGCAGAGTGAGGTCTACGATAGGGCACCACAGACCATGGTGAGGCTACGGTTCGTAAAGACCTTTGTGGTGACCCCTCCCTTGAGACCTCAGAATATGATCCCCAAGGCTAGGATCATGATTGGCCACCACATACCCCATGTAGCTCTTCATGGACTGCGATGAGCTCCGTGGAGAGCTCCATGGTGGTCACTCCTGTAGGGCCTTCACCATGCCCAAGTTTTACGGGCCATAAAGAACTCTATGGACCATGAACAATTTCGTAGAGGAAGTTCTGAAACTCTTCCCAGCAACTCCCAAAATCCAAGTCCAAGTCAATCATCACGGACACCACCACGGGTCGTGGTGAGTATCATGGACCATGATGGGTCCTCCGTGGGGAGTTTTTGTTACATTTAATGAAAGGTAATTCGTTCTTTTCCCTACTCTTTCATTAATGTAAGTGGATAATTTTGGGACTAGATTCATTATGAACAAATCCTAAATACTCCTAAACTTATTCTTTTCCTTCCTTAATTCCCAATCAACTTTAAAACTTCTCTCTCAATGATCACTCAAGAGTTCATCTTCTTCATCAAGTTTGGTTAGGGTTTCTTCAAGAACAAATCTCCTTTTTTCACTTCTAAGGTCAAATTTCAATCAAGGTATGTGTGAATTGATTCATGAGTCCCTTCCACTCATGGAGTCCAAGGTTTAACTCAATAATCTCATAAAATTTCATTACTTTTAAACTTCAATTTTTATGAACTGTGTTGGTCTAATTGAATTTCATTTTAATCATTACTAATGATCATTATATGTGTGTTTCTACATAAATTACATGATTTCAAGTGGAATTATGAATGTCCATGCATAAAGCTATTTTCCATTATGAATTATATGAATTATGATTATAAAGTTCAATGTTTTCAAAGTATTCTCAAGATTTTTCAATGAAATTGATTATGTATATGAGTTTTACTCTAAATTCAAGTATGAATTATGATCAGGAATTATAAGTGTGTTAAAGATACGAATTTCATGCAAGTTATGAAGAAAGGTGACTTAGGGCCTTATGTGGTGACCTAGGACCTTATGATATGAATTATTCAAGTATGATTTGTAATAATCAAAGGACAATTCTCACATTGCAATTACGTTATGAAATGAAATATTCCATGAACTATGAAGTTTATGAAAAAGTTATGATATATTCTAAGTATGATTTTTATGTTATGCATTTCGTGGGATTTGACTTAGCACTGAGTGGGCTTGATATGGGGGCCATACCAAAAGCCTTAGTAACAGCCTCAATTTTCCTAAACTACGTGCCACCATAGGTTGCCTTCATGGACTAACTAATGGATCTATATATAGCGTATGTTATTACCCATGTAGCGGGGTAGAGTCTACCATTACAAGTAGTTTCCCCTTTCTTCTATTGTATGGAGAGATATCAGGATTCCATGTTCTAGCTCACATGGTCTCATTGTCGGTTATGGTTCTATCCCAGATATGTATGACCTTCTTATATACTTTAATGATTCCAACTACACTTTCCAAATGCGTTGATCATTGTGATTCTCTCATGAATTTATTTATCCATTTTTATTATTATGTTTTACTTGATAAAAAGTAATAACGCATATTGTTGCCTATATTATTTCATAATGTAGCTGGTGAGGATCATATTCCCATGCGTGGATAGTAGAGCTTATTCCGGTAAAGTTTTGGTGAGTCCTCATCCATCAGGAACTAGTTATGAGTCTATTGTTTTCATTTTAAAGACTTTGTTATATTTTTTTATTTTGAAGATGAGCTAGGGACATATCTTAGGCCCTTCCATTTTAATGTAGTAGAGGCATTTGTTGGACCAATATTATAGAGTCTATGCAGTCAAGTTATTCTTCTTTCTATGATCATGTTTAGACTCTTCTTATGTTACTTTTTTCACTTACTTTTCCTTATGTAGGCTTTATGATATGTAAAAAAGCTTGGTTGGAGCCTTTTTGGGTTTTGATCATCGTATTCTAACCAGGTCCTAGTTCGGGTCATCACAAACTTGGTATCAGAGCACATGGTTTAAGATGTCCTAGGGTGTCCAACATGCCGCATCAAGTGGAGTCTTATTCATGGTTGTAAAGTACATCACATCAATTAATAGGATGTTATAATGTGTTTTAGGAATTCCTCACTTCTTTTATGGTTTATATCGCGCTATAGAGTTTACCCGAAGACTTCTTTTCCCTAATGATCATCCTTTATGATTTTCAAAAAAATGCCTCCTAGAACACCACCTTTGCCAAGGGTGATCAATGCTAATGAAGCTCAAGCTCCTACGGCTCCTCAAAACAATGGTCCCCTACCAAACCAAGTGACTAATGCAGAGTTCTAGACCGCTATCACGATGCTAGCCCAAGTAGTGGACAAAAAGAAGTTATGGCTCCTCCCAATGTTCTCATTCCAGCCTCAAGGGTTACTTTGCAAGAATGAACCCTCTGGAGTTCATAGCTCAAAGGTAGATGAGGATCCTCAAGAATTCATTAATGAGGTTTACAAGATACTAAGAATTATGGGGGTATCATCAAAAGAGAAAATGGAGTTGGCGTCTTACCAACTCAAGGGTGTGGCCTAAGTTTGGTACACTCAATGGAAGTTGGAGAGAGTAGACGAAGGTCCTATTGAATGGAAAGTCTTCAAACTTTCTTATCTTGATAGCTTTTTCCCTCTTGATCTAAGGAAAGCTAAGGTGTTGGATTTCATAAATCTTCGACAAGGCAACATGGGAATGAGGAATTATGCCCTCAAATTCACCAAGCTCTCCAAGTATGTTCCTTCATTGGTTGCCAATCCATATACCCGAATGAGTTAATTCAGATCGGGGGTATCCAACTTGGTTTCTAAAGAATGTTTTACCACTATGTTTGTCAAGGAAATGGACATATCTTGGTTCATGAGTTTTTCCAAATATATTGATTGAGAGAAACTCAAAGAGATGAGAATTAGAGATTCTAAGAGAGCCCAGTATGAAGGTGGGTTCTCAAATGCAAGGTTAGGTGGTAGTAGTGGCCATTCTCAATAAGGCCAAAGTTTGGGAAAGAAGTTTATAAGTGATAGGTTGTCATACCCTAAGGCTCAAGGAGGAGGTATGATTGCTACTAGCCCTTCATTTCCCAAGTGTGCAAAATATGGGAAGAATCATAGAGGGAAATATTTGATGGGAAAGGGTGCTTGCTTCGAATGTGGAAAAATGGGACATAGGATATCCGAGTGCCCTTATGTTACCAACAAGGGTAGACAAGGTCATCCTCAAGGCTAAGTCACTTAAGGTGGCCAATCTCCACAAGGTTACCAAGCTCAACCCAAGGGTGGTCAACACAACAACCAGTTTTATGCTCTTCATGGTAGGAAAGAGGTGGAGGAGACTTCCAATGTGGTTACTGGTATATTATGGGTCTTTCAATATTATGTTTATACGTTGCTTGATTCAGGTGCAAATTTGTCTTTTGTTACTCCTTATGTGGCTATAAAGTTTTATATATGCCTCAAAGTATTGCTATAACATTACATGCACGAGATAGGCGCATGACATGAGGCAGACATGCGCATGTCATCAGGCGGACATGTGCGAGATAGGTGCATGGCACTAGGCAGGAATACGTGCAGGTAAGGGGTTGGCATCAGCAGACAGGCATGTTGGCATGGGTATGCTGAGGCCAAGGTTGATGGATATGGTAATGTAGTGGCATGGTGTTGGCAAGACAGTGTGGGCAAGGTATTGGCAAGACACTGGCAAGACTGTGTGGGTAAGGCAGTGGTATAGTATTGGCATGATGTTGGCAAGGCGATGGCATGGGCTAATGCGGCTAAGTGTTGAGGCAAAGCTGTGAAGGGAAAATCGTCCAAGGCAAAGGAACCAGGTAGGTGCAAGGCATGCGAACGAGGCACGCGCGTGGTACATACGACAATTGAGCAATGTGCGAGGCACATGTGGTAGTTGGCAGTTTTCTGAAGCTTCGCCCATGAACTTCGAAATTCATGGGCACATTTCCTAGCATGTTTCCCCATGTTCCCTTGTAAGTGCAGGCACATAACCATGCACGTCCCTCCCTCTTAGTATTGTAACTCCCCTGGCAGCTTATATATATAGGCATATAGCTTGGCTAAGGCAAGTAGCAAGAGAGTTCATGTGTGAGCCTTTATTTTCGTTGAAGTGGAAACAAGTGTTGTGAGCCTTTCCAAATATACAAAAGTCCTTTGTAAATCTGAGAGAGAGATTAATAAAGGTTGGACAAGTTGTCTGTAATATTATGTGTCTTATTTATATTGTGTGTGTGTGTGTGTTTGTCACGAAATCAAACTAAGTGTCAAATGTGTTGGTAGGCTGAGGTTAGTGTATGATGCTGACTGCCGAGTGAGGGTGTTTTGAGGCAGAAAGAAATAGGCCAAAATCACCCATGTTACAACTGGTATTAGAGAAAGACACGATTATGCTTCATGGTATGATGGCTGGCAAAGGTAATATGAAAGACAGAGTTACTACCCTAGAAAATTTATGGGAAAGGCTGTGAACTACGATGAGACAACATCTATGGTGAGTCATGTTCATGCATTAGACATAGAACTTGCTCAGTTTTGTGACATTGTGTCCATTAGGATGGCAAAATAGGATGAGTTCCAAAATGGAGCCTTGGATCAGAACGAGGATCTAAAAAAGGCTAGCGAAACCTTAAACTTGGAAGTGATGGTTCTGCGGAGGGCGATGGCTACTAGTGCTAGTCCAAGCCATAACATAGAACATTCCAAGGTTAGAATCACCAAACCTAAGTCTTTTGCAGGTTCAAGATCAGCGAAGGAATTAGAGAACTTTCTTTAGGATATGGGGTAGTACTTTATGACTGTCTGTGTGTCTAAGTTGGACGAGTTGAATATTACCATGATGTACTTGACGGGTGATATGAATCTGTGGGGGCGGACTAGAGATGTGGATGATGAAAGTGTTGGTAGGCCTAGGAATGATTCTTGGGCCAAACTGAAGAAAGAAATGAGAGACCAATTTCTTCCTAGCAACGCGTCGTGGATTGCTAGAGATCGGTTGAAGAGATTAAGGCAGACGGGATCAATTCGGGATTATATTAAAGAGTTCTCTTCTTTGATGTTGAACATATAGAATATGTCTGAGGAAGACAAGTTGTATAACTTCATTTTAGGGATGCAAGCATGGTCTCAAAATGAACTAAGGAGACAGAACATGAAGGACCTCCCTAGTGCAATTAGAGATCAAAGAAGAAGGCTGAGAGAGAGGATTGGAGAAAGGAAGAGCAAAAAGAGAGTGCTGACAAAGGGGCGGCAATTAGGGATGCTGAAAGTTTGAGGAATAAATCAGCGAGCGATAAGGGATGCTGGACTTGTGGAGGAAGTCACTTGGTCAGAAACTGCCCAAATCATGAACAAATGAACGCTATACTTACAGGAAGTGCTGATACGAATGAGGATGGCAGAGTGGTTGCTGCCTTGGCAAACCCCCTTGGTTTGCTCTTGAAGAAATAAGGTTCATTAGTAGATGCAGTGGGGGGGATTCGCCCACAAGCCCTCATTCTTTGCTATATGGCACAAAGAAATGAAGGTTGATGATGTGACTTGTTGCTAAGTTCGGACAGGGTAAGAGTTCAAACCACTTAAAGGCTGTGAATCATGTGACCCAATGGCAAGAAGGAATGGCATATGATGGGAGAGATCAGTGCTAGACCTTGGGCGGAGATACACAGGCTGTTAGCGATTCTATTAGGGAATTGAGACAGGATCCTCCGAATCAATTTCTTGCGAAGGTATTACTTGTTTCTATGCATCACCTAAATGGTGTGATGGCTATGCAAGAGAATATGGTTGGCTTCATCAAAGTTGTTCATAAACACGGTGAGGTAGACAAATGGAGTAAGTATATAAACCCACTCATTTATGCTATCACAGTGGAGAAAGGCTTAAGGGAAGGTGAAAATTACTTCCAGTGCTGCTTTGGTGGAAAAACATGTCGGCCATTCGCAAAAGATATGGTCTTGGTTGTGAGAGTACCAACTGCATGTGAAGATGGAGAAGTGCGGGTTGGCACAACAAGAAATTAAATTTCTTGGGCACTTGGTGAGTCAGAATCAAGTGTGGATGGGTTCAAAGAAGCTGCTACTTTGACAAGGGTTATTGAAGAAACATGCAGACCGACGGAGGAAGTTGCTGGATTTTTATGTTGGTGATAAGGTATTGTTGATTCCAAAGTATGATAGGCCGTGTGAAGTAGTCCAGAAAGTTGGAAAAGTCGCTTATGGGTAGAGACTATCTGAGAGGTAGAAGTTGCACCCAACCTTCCATGAAAGTTTTCTGCAGGCTTATTATGAGGATATTGCGAATGATCTAGAGAAGAGCCGATCGAAGAGAGCACCAACTGTAGGACGCACATAGTTTAATGCTGAGATTGGGAAGATGTCGGATCAAGGGTGTCAAAAAGAATAGGCGAGCAGAAATTCTAAGTTAGTAGAAGAGTAAGCTAAAGGCTGACGCTACTTGGGAGAAAACCAAGTCACTATGGCAGTCCGACAAGCAAATGGAGGACTACCTAAAATTAGCCTTGACGAGGACATCGAGTTCAAATGGTGGGGGTGGTTTGTTAGACCCCTAAGTTTAGCCTTGGGTGCATAGAGGCAAAGGGAGTGCCAAGGGCTTATACATTGCCCCTTGACATAGGCCTATGAGGGTGAGACAAGTAATGTGCAGAGTTGTATGCCAATGGCATAGTGTGCATCCAAGTCAAGGCTCTTGGGTGATGACAAGAAGCTTGACGGATGTCAGTGGTGCAAGATAGGCACAAGGCATCAGAGGTGAGGGCATGCGCAAGATAGGCCCATAACACCAAGTAGATATGCATGAGGCATACGGCAACAGGCAAGGGCATGCGTGAGATAGGCATATGGCACCAAGTAGTCATGTGTGAGGCGCATGGCAATAGGCGAGGGCACGTGCGAGATAGGCGCATGGCACCAACCATATATGTGTGAGGTAAGCGTATGGCATCAGACAAAGGCATACGTGAGATAGGCACATGTCATAAAAAAGACATGTGTGAGATAGGCGCATGGCATAAGGCACAGGCATGTGCGAGATAGGCGCATGACACTAGGTGGACAGGCACATGGCATCAGGCGGGCATGTGCGAGATAGGCGCATGGCACCGGGCGGGCATGCGTGTAGGCAAGGGGATGGCATCGGCAAATAGGCATGTTGGCATGGGCGTATTGAGGCCAAGGCTGAGGGACATGGAAATGCAGTGGCATGGTATTGGTAAGAAAGTTTGGGCAAGGCATTGGCAAGACGCTGGCAAGACTATGCAGGCAAGGCAGTGGCATGGTGTTGGCATGATATTGGCAAGGCGATGGCATAGGCAAATGCGGCTAAGTGTTGAGGCATTATGAAGGGAAAATTGGCCAAGGTAAAAGAACCAGGCAGGTGCAAGGCACGCAAGAGATGCACGCACGAGGCACATGCGACGGTTGAGCAGTGTGTAAGGCACATGCGATAGTTGACAGTTTTCTGAAGCTTCACCCATGAACTCCAAAATTCATGGGCACATTTCCTAGCATGTTTCCCCATGTTCCCTTGTAAGTGCAGGCACATGACCATGCATGTCCCTCCTCCTTAGTGCTGTAACTCCCCCGGCAGCTTGTATATATAGGCATATAGCTTGGCTAAGGCAAGTAGCAAGAGAGTTCCTATGTGAGCCTTTGTTTCTATGGAAGTGGAAACAAGTGTTGTGAGCCTTTCCAAATATATGAGAGTCCTTTGTAAATCTGAGAGAGAGATTAATAAAGGTTGGGAAAAAGAGTCTGTAGGAATTTTCCCATATCGGTCTTGAACAAAGTTATTCTTTGTGATCTTGTTCAACTTTACATGACCAATTTCGACATTATTCTTTGTATGGATTAGTTACATGCCTCTGATGCAACCATTGATTGTGAAACCTATAGAGTTGAGTTTCAATTTCCTAATGAGCCTATTCTTGAATAGAAGGGTAATGATTCGGTGGTTAAGGGTCGATTCATTTCATGTCTTAAGGCCCAAAAAATAATTTTCAAGGGTTGCATCTACCATCTAGTTCGGGTTAGAGTCACTAACTCCTAGGCTCCTGCTCTTGAGTTAGTTTCAGTTGTTAATGAGTTTTTGGAAGTTCTTTCCAAAGATCTCCCAGGCATTTCTACCAAAAGGAAAATAGACTTTGGTATTGATCTCCGACCCGATACGCAACCTATCTCTATTCCTCGTTACCGTATGGCTCTAGTGGAACTTAAGGAGTTGAAAGAGAAATTAAAGGATCTGCTGGATAAGGGTTTCATAAGACTAAGCATTTTACCTTGGGGTGCTCCCATGTTGTTTGTTAGAAAGAAATATGGGTCACTTCGAATGTACATTGATTATCAACAATTGAACAAGGTAATAGTTAAGAATAAGTATCATATCCCAATGATTGATGACTTGTTTGATCAACTTCAAGGAGCAAGCTACTTTTCAAAGATTGATCTTCGATCAAGCTATCATTAACTCTGACTTAAGGAGTGTGACATTCCAAAGACGGGATTTAGAACTCGGTATGGTCATTGAATTTTTGGTTATGTCTTTCAGACTAACGAATGCCCATATGCCTTTTATAGATTTGATGAATAGGGCATTTAGGCAATATTTGGATATATTTGTGATTGTCTTTATCGATGAAATTTTAATTTACTCGCGGAGTGAGGAAGAGCATGTCAATCATTTGAAGATTGTGTTGCAAATCCTCAAGGACCGTTAGTTATATGCAAAGTTTAGAAAATATGATTTTTGGCTAAGGACAGTTGGTTTCCTTGGTCACATTATTTCTAGAGAAGAAATTATGGTAAACCTAAAAAAATCGCGGCAGTTAAAAATTGGCCTAGCTTGTTGAGTCCTTCTGACATTTGGAGTTTCTTGGGCTTAGCCAGTTATTATAGATAGTTTGTAAAAGGTTTTTCTTCCCTTGCATCGCCTCTACCTCTTTGACTAAAAAGAAGGTGAAATTCCAAAGGTCCGAGGCATGTAAGAAAAGCTTTCAAAAGTTGAAGGATAGACTTATCTCTGCTTTGGTGCTTACTTTACTGAAAGGTTTTGATGGGTTTGTTGTGTAATGTGATGCTTCAGGAGTTGTTTTTGGTTGTGTGCAAAATGGAAAAGTGATATCTTATGCTTGTAGGAAGCTCAAGATGTATGAGAAGAATTACCCAACTCATGACTTGGAGTTGACAACAATGGTATTTGCTTTGAAGTTATGGAGACACTATCTCTATAGTGTCCATGTAGATGTTTTCACTGATCACAAGAGTTTGCAATATGTGTTCACTCAAAAAGACTTGAATCTTCGACAAAGGAGATGGCCTAAACTGTTGAAGGATTATGACATGTACTATACCATCTGGCTAAGGCAAATGTGGTTGATGATGCTCTTATTAGACGGGCCATGAACAGTTTTGCTCATATTGAGGATGAAAAGAGAGAGTTAGTTAGGATGTGCATCGATTAGCCCAGTTGGGTGATCGATTGGTTAATTCCAAAGATGGTGGTACTATGGTGAAAAATTGTTCCAAGTCATATCTTTTGGCAGAGGTAAAGGAAAATCAAGATGATGATCCCGCTTTGGTTGAATTAAAGAAAGTGGTTTACGAAAAATCCATATAGGCTTCCTTCTAAAGGAGAGATAGTTTTCGAGATATCAAGGCCGATTGTATGTGTTGAATGTTGATGGCTTGAGAAATATGATATTGGTTGAGGCTCATAGTTTGCGGTATTCTATTCATCCTGATTCTACAAAGATGTATTGATATTTGAGGGAAGTTTATTGGTGGAATGACATGAAAAGAGACATTGCAGAATTTGTGGCTAAGTTTTCTAATTGCCAACAAGTCAAATTTGAGCATCAAAAACTTGGAGGTTTGGCTCAAAACATTGAGATTCCTACTTGGAAGTGGGAAGCCTTAAATATGGACTTTTTTACTAGTTTACCTCATACTCATAGGCACCATTATTCTATTTGGGTGATCATTGATCGAATGACTAAGTCAGCTTATTTCCTCCCAGTTAAAACCTCATATTCAGCCAAGGACTATGCTAGATTGTATATCCGAGAGTTGGTCAAGCTTCATGGTGTTCCATTATCTATCATTTCTGATCGAGGTACTCGATTTACATCTCAGTTTTGGAGATCCTTCCAAAAGGGTCTTGGCACCCAAGTGAAACTTAGTATGGCTTTTTATCCACAAATGGATGGTCAGGCTGAATAAACCATTCAAAAATTAGAGGATATGTTAAGAAAAAGTGTGATTGATTTTAAAGGAAATTGGGATGACCATTTTCCATTAATAGAGTTTGCTTATAATAACAATTATCACTCTAGCATTGAAAAGGCTCCATTTGAAGCTTTGTATGATAGGCGGTGTAGATCCCTTATCAGTTTCTTTGATGTAGGTAAAGTTATTTTGATAGGACCCGAGTTGGTATTTAAGGCTATGGAGAAAGTGAGACTCATTAGAGAAAGATTGAAAATGGCGCAAAGCCGATAAAAGTCCTATTCAGATGTGAGGAGAAGGGAACTTGAATTTGAAGTTAATGATTGGGTTTACCTTAAAGTTTCACTCATGAAGAGTGTGATGCATTTTGGTAAGAAATGAAGGCTAAGTCCATTCCTCATTATGTTGGCCCATATCAGATTTTGAGGCGAATTGGTAGTGTCTTATAAGTTGGATTTGCCTACAGATTTGGCATCGATGCATCCGGTGTTACATGTGTCATTATTCAGCTTCTTCATGATCCAACCAACACAAATCATGGATTTCAGTTGTTTTCATGGTTTCACATGCATTCATGTTCATGAAATGAGTTTTAAAGTTGTGTTTTGAGTTAAGATTAATGATTTCATATTTTATGCATTTACGAGATGTTTCGCATCCATGATGGGTTGTCATGTTCCTTTCAGATTCCATTCATGCTATCTTGAGTACCATTCTAGGACGAATGTTCCCAAGGGGGAGATATTATAAGACCCCTAAAGTTGGAAAGTCAGAAAACAAGGATCAAAGGATGAAATTACTGAAAACCTAAAATTTTAGCATGAAGTGATGACCAAGAAATCCATCACGAGCCATGGTTATCACTATGCCTCATGGTGATCCACCATGGTGGTGACCCTGAGGTTCACTCCTACAAAGTGAAGTCCACGACAAAGCGCCATGGGTCGTGAATCCCTCTAGGGTGACCCTCCCTTGAGACCTCAGAACATGATACCAAGGCTAGGACCATGATTGGCCACCAAGGGTCATGTATCTCCTCATGGATCATAGTGATCTCCAAGGTGGTCACTCCTGCACATCCTGCACCACACCTAAGATTCACGGGTCGTAAACCACTCCATGGACCATGAAGGGTTTCATGGAGGATGTTCTCAAACTCTTCCCTACAACTCCCAAAATCCAAGTCCAAGTCAATCATCACGGACACCACCACGGGATGTGGTGAGCAACATGGACCATGATGGGTCCTTCGTGGTGTGTTCCAGTTACAGTTTAATGAAGGGTAATCCGATCTTTTTCCTACTCTTTAATTAATATATATGGACTTTTTTGGGACTAGATTCATTATGAAAAAATCCTAAATACTCCTAAACTTTTTCTTTTCCTTCATTAATTCCCAATCAACTTTAAGACTTCTCTCTCAAGGATCATTCAAGGGTTCATCTTATTCATGAGTCCATTCCACTCATGGAGTCCAAGGTTTAACTCAAAAATCTCATTAAATCTCATTACTTTTAAACTTCAATTTTTATGAATTGTGTTGGGTTGAACCAATTTAATTTTAATTATTACTAATGATCATTATAAGTATGTTTCTATGTAAATTACATGATTTCAAGTTAAATTATGAATGCCCATAGATGAAGCTATTTTCTATGATGAATTATATGAATTATGATTATGGAGTTCAATGTTTTCAAGGTATTCTCATGATTTTTAATCAAATGGATTATCTATATGATTTTTACTCTAAATTCAAGTATGAATTATGATCATGAATTATAAGTATGTTTAAGATATGAATTTCATGCAAGTTATGAAGAAAGGTGACTTATGGCCCTATGTGGTGACCTAGGACCTTATGATATGAATTATGGAAGTATGATTTGTAATTATGAAAGGCCAATTTGCACATTGCCATTATGTTATGAAATGAGCTATTCCATGAATTATGAAGTTTATGAACAAGTTATGATATATGCTAAGTATGATTATTATGTTATGTATTCTATGGAATTTGACTTAGCAATGAGTGGACTTGAGGTGGGGTCTCTACCAAAAGCCTTAGTAATAGCCTCAAGTCTCCTAAACTACGTGCCACCATAGGTTGCATTCATGGCCTAGCTAGTGGATCTTTATATAGCGTATGTTATGACCTACCTAGCGGGGTAGAGACTACCTTGGGAAGCAAATTCCTTTTTCTTCCATTGTATGGGGAGACATCGAGACTTCATGTTATAGCTCATATGGTCTTATTATCGGTTATGGTTCTAGCCCACATATGTATGACCTTCTTATGTACTTTGATGATTTCAGCTACTCTTTCCAAATGCTTTGATCATTGTGATTCTCTCATGACCTTATTTATCCCTTTTTATTATTGTGCTTTACTTGATCATTGAATCTAATGAGTTACATAGCATTTCATGCCCTCATACTTAATACATTCAAAGTACTAACGTATATTGTTGTCTACATTATTTCGTAATGTAGGGGATGAGGATCATATTCCCACACGTGGCTAGTAGAGCTTATTCCGGTGAAGTTTTAGTGAGTCCTCATCCATCGGGGACTAGTTATGAGTCGATTGTTTTCATTTTAAAGACTTTGTTATATTTCTTTCATTTGGAGGGTGAGCTAGGGACATGTCTTATCCCCCTCTATTTTTATATAGTAGATGCATTTATTGGACCTATGTCATGGAGTCTATGTAGACATAGTCAAGTTACTCTTCTTTCTATGATCATGTTTACTCTTTTTATGTTATTTTCCGCACTTACTTTACTTATGTATGTTTTATGATATGTCAAGAGGTTTGGTTGGAGCCCTTAGGGGTTTCGATCATTGTGTTATATCTAGGCCCTAGATCGGGTCGTGACATCTCTAAGCTTCTCTCCCACCCCATTGTCCCCATCGTCTGCTGCCTCCTCCACTTGTCGGTGGCTACTGCACCTGTATTGGAGCCACCACTGCCCCCCACACCTCCGCCACCCCATCTCCCCTCTTTCTCTCTATTCTTGTAAAGTTTAGGGCTTTGAATTTTTGTTAGTTTTTCTTCATATTGATTAATTTTTGATTTGTTATTTATTTTATTGTATTTACTTTGTTGAATCTATGTTATTAATATAGTGAGTTTGTATATTTAATTGTGAATTAGTGAATGAAGTTTAAATTTTGATTACGACTTAATTAGTTTGAATTGGGTTTTTTTAATCAGATGGTGAATTTGAGTGTTGTTGAAGTTAGAAGTTAGAACTAAAAACTTGGTTTAATTAGAACTTAGATACTTGAATTTTAGGATAAATAGAAGTTAGGGCTTAATTAGTTTGAATTGGTTTGTATAAATTTTGAATTTTTTTAGACTTTAGAACTTTGATACTTAAATTTTAGGATACTTGAACTTTAGATACGTGAATTTTAGGATTTTAGAACTTTATAAATTATACTTAAAATTTAGAATTTTGTAATTTAACTTAGAAAACCTCAACTTGAATGTCATGATCTTAAAAATTAATTAGAAGTTGTAATTACAACTTAGAACTTAATTATAACTTGAATTTAAAATTTGAACTTTGAACTTCAAACTTCAAATTTTGTTGACTATAGAAATCTTGTTGAATTGTAGTCCTTATAGACTAATTAAACTAATTAGAGTTTAAAAATATTGAATTATAGTATTTATTTGAACATATTAGAAATTTTGAATTGTTCATGAATTTATGAACTTAGGTTTAGAAATCTTGATGAACTTTAGAATTTAGAACTAAGGCTGGCAGCAATACCGGAATCGGGACAACCAGACCGGTATCTACCGGATATATCCATGAAAATGGTGGTTCAGTATGGAACTGGACCAAACCGATATATTTAATATAGGTTGTCCCTGTCTGGTATATACCGGGATGGGACCGTACAGGTATTCCGGGTTCCATAATTGTTTTTTAATTCGTTACATAAACCTAATTAATGATTAAAAAAATTAAATACATAATTTATTTAATATTTATACAAAAAATATAACATAAAAAGCTAAGGTCAAATTATAAATTTTTAAAGTTTAAATTTTAAATTTTTAAATTTTAAACTTAAAAATTTAAAATTTTCAAAGTAAAAATTTGAAATTTGAAATTTTAAAGTTTAAATTTGAAATTTTAAAGTTTAAATTTCAAATTTTAAACTTGAAAATTTTAAAAGTTCAAAGTTTAAATTTCAAATTCAAAGTTTAAATTTCAAAATTTAAACCTTTAAAGTTTAAATTTCAAATTTGAAAAAAAAATGATTTTTGAAAATTGAAGTTTTAAACATTTAAACATTTGAAACATTTGAAAATTGAAATACATAGAAAAAACTTGAATTAAATTGAAGACAATAATTAAAAAAAATTAAGGCGAATGGCCTATAATTTTATTCATAAAAAATTAATTAGTACAATTTACAAATATTAGAAGATTACTTAATCTACGCAGCCACCTTCTAGGACGGATTTTGTTTTAATTAGGCCTCAAATTATCTAATATTTGTACTCTCCAAAATAGTCTCGTCTTAATTCTTCTAACATTTATCTAGTTACTTCTTCTGAAAGTGGTTGTATAGCTTGTTTCTCCAATGCATCCATTCCGTCTTCACTTGAATCTATCAAAATATTGTCAATATCATGTTTAAATTGGGAAGTTAAACTTGGATGCCCAAAATTCCTACGCTCCGCATTCATCCAATCCCTAAATAATGTTGATACCTCTAAGCTGTCAGATAACTAATGTCGATGCTCTCCTATTTGAAATCTTGTTGCACTAAAAGCACCCTCCGAAGCTACTGAAGATGCCTGAATAGCAAACAAATCTTGAACAACCCGTGGAAGTTTTGAAAATACCTTGTCGCGATTCCTCCACCAATTCAAAAGGTCAGATTTGTCTTCTGCATCCTTAGTGTTTTTCATTCCCTGATTAACATATTCATCAAAATCATTTTTTTGGGCTAGAAGTAAGTCATATATAACTTTCTAACATATCATCAATATTATCTTTATAATATTTACACTTAGATGTTTGGGGTTCTTCTTGACGTACTAGTTCATTTAATATAGTAGAATTATACAAGTCATATAATTTTCTAGCTTTATTTTTAATACTATATTTAACCGTTGCTAAACTAGGTTCTTTGTCATTTTTAATACCTAAATTTAAATAAATATTCTCAACCATAAGTGATGCACCAACTTCTTTGTTTGTTAGATTAAATAAACAAGCAGTTAAATAAATTTGTGGAATAAGAAAAAAATATTTTTAAAATTTATCAATCATTACATCAATGGAAGCTTTAAATTTTTGTTTATTTCTATAGTCATAAAATTTAGTAAAAATTGCACAAATATTTGGTAAAACAGAAAAAATAGTAGGGTTATAAAGTCCAGAATTTATTTTGTAGCTAAGTAAAAAGAATTTTAAAATTGTACAAGTTCTTTTACGTCATCCCAATCTTTATCTTGAAGTCTATAATCCATATCTGCATTATGAGTATTTCAAATAATTTTTCATATAAAGAATTCCATCTAGTAGCAACTGTTTTTGAAATTTTTCTATATGGAAGATTAAATTCATGGAACCTATTTTTAAAATCTTTTCATCTAGATTTTACTTGACATTTAAATATAAAATGACATGCAGCTTCACATGTAATGCAAAATTATTATACATTGCTATACCATCTCTAACAATTAAATTATATATATATGTGTGGCATATCTAAATTAAAAACCATCATCTTAAATAAGCTAAGTACACCTTTTAAAATATCACAAGCAAATGTATTATTAGAAGCATTGTCTAAAGTGACACTCATTATTTTATTAGTTATTCCAAAAAATTTGTAACTCCTAAAATAGTTTGAGCAATGTAAGCACCAATTTTTGAAACTTCACAACTTCTATAACCCAAAATACTTTTTTACAAACTAAAATTTTCACCAATTCAATGACCAGTAATTATAAAATAATCATTACCATTTACACTACGGCCCATATCAGAAGTTATAGCTTTTCTACAAGTATTATGATTAAATTAACAATGAAGATAATGAAAATATTGACCTTGATAATCAAAAATGGTTTTTTAATAGTGTTTCTTGAAAAATCATTAAACAATGGATTATACACTAATTTTATAATGAATAAAACCAAGATTCTCACCAAAACTAAAAGGCAATCCAGTAACAACAATCAGTTTATCTAATTCTTCTAGATCTCTTTCTCTACTATATGATTGATGTGTACCAGGGCCAGAAATATTAGAAGGGTTTAATTGTGATTGTACCAAGTTAGAGCCCCCTACTCCTACAGATGAATCAACAAGGGGCGTACCATGTTTTATTGCTTCCGTTATTGCATTACCTTCTTCAAATTCTCTTTTACAATAACTCATTAAATGATTTCGTAAATGACTGGTACCACCCTCTTTTTCGCAATTTTATGGTTCATAACATGTTTACATTTATTACAAATTGCTTTAGTTTTATCTTCACTCTGAGTCAAAAATTGTCAAACAATAAATTTTTTGTTATGTTTCGGCTTAGGCTTAGCCCTACAAAGATGTACAGGAGAGCGGGAGCGGGAGCGGAAAAGGGACTAGTAGCCGTAAGTGGCTCAGTTTCATCATCATCAAAAGTATCATTGTTATCATTAACTACATTATCATCATCGTCTAGTGACTCACCAAAATTACCAAATATTCTTTATAAATATTCATGGCCTAATTGAGTATTACTATCAATATCAAAAAAAATTTTATTTACATGCGTATAATCATCCATATTAATACGTAATTTTGGTTGTCTAATTTTAGAGTTAGAAGAACTACTATCAAATTTAGTTTTTTCGGTTAAACCATTAGCAACACTATCCAAAATTGATTTTTTTTACCTTTTCTTGAAATATTTTTGTCACCGGAATCCATATTAAAATTTTAGAAATAGCCAAATTAAATATAATATGTAAATTAAATACAAACAAATAAATAAGTAAACTAGTAAAATTTAAATAAGTAAACTATTAAAATTTTAGAAACAGACAAATTAAATATAATATGTAAATTGAACACAAACAAATAAAAAAGTAAATCAGTAAAGACTAAATAGATGAAAATTGTAAGTTGGAACGAATGTACCGAACATTTGCGTAAAAGCAAACGTAAAAACAGAAATTTTAAGATGGAATGAAACTTGAAACTTGAATATGCTCCAAAATAATCCACCAAAATTTTCCAACGAATAGAATTTAAGAACAGTTAAGTATTTTAGAACACTTGAAAGAGTTGAGAGTTGAGAGAGTAGAAATTAGTGTGGAAAAATTGTAAAGGGATGGGGGATTTTTATAGTTAAAAATAGGATCTAATTGTATTTTTTTTATAAAATTTAGTGTATTAAAAAATTGGGGAATAGGGAGTGATTAGGGGGTTGTTCGGATGAAATAGCCGTTGAGTGGGGGGGCCCAACAGCTAGTAAAAATGGTTATATTTTTTCAAAAAAAAATATATTTTTTTGCTGGACCGAACCGGTATCGGCACTTACTGGATCGGGATGGACCGATACACCCCACATCCCCATCCTGTTACCTATCTCAGCCCCCCTACACCTACCCTTAGTGGCACCTTATCAGACTGGGACGGCATCGAACTTGGACCGAGATGGACTGGTACTGGTACCGATAGTTGCCGGTCCGGCTGCCACTCTTAATTGGAACTTCGATTTTAGAATGTATTAGGATTTTTAAAGTTGGACTTAGAAATTTTTTTGGTTTGTATAAATTTTGAACTTTAGACTTTAGAACTAAGAACTTAGAACTTAGAATGTTATGAACTTAGAACTTAGAAAAATAGAATTTCAATGTCATGAACTTGAATTTTAGGATTTTTGAAGTTGAACTTAGAATTTTTTTGGTTTGAATAAATTTTTAACTTTAGATTTTAGAACTAATTGGAACATATAATTTCATGTTGTCGTGACCTTGAACTTTAGATACTTAAATTTTATGATTTTTGAACTTTAACTATACTTGAAATTTGGAATTTTGTATTTTAATTTAGAAAAATTCAACTTGAATGTCATGAACTTAGAACTTCATTAGAACTCGTAATTACAACTTAGAACTTAATTATAACTTAAATTTATAAGAACTTGAACTTACAACTTTGAACTTGAAATGTTGTTGACCTTAGAAATCTTGTTGTAGTATTTATGAACTAATTAAGCTAATTAGAGCTTAGAAATATTTAATTGTAGGATTTATTTGGACTTTAGGTAGTGAACTTTAGAAATTTTGAATTGTTGATGAATTTATGAACTTAGGTTTGAACTTTAAAAATCTTGATGAATTGTAATTTTTATGAACTAATTAAGATACAACTTTAGAAATCTTGAATTATTGTAGATTTATGAAGCTTAAGTTGTGAACTTCAAAAATCTTTATTAACTAAATAAGCTTGAATATCTATAATTTTATAGATGGATCATCGTTTATGGATGTATATTATGCATTATGAAATTGGTGGTGGTTTGAAACCTGATTTTATTGACGATGTAAGAGGTTTTATTGATCATCCACTAACACTTGATATTTTTAAGAAAAAAGGATTGGTTACGTATTCTTATCGTGAATGTAGGTGCTTGAAATTTTATAATCAAGATATAGTTATGGTTCATTTGTATGGTAATGGATTTAAGCCTAGATATTAGTATGGGTTGATAATGAAGAAATACATGGATTTAATTGTATATTTATAATTTACTACTTGTAGATGAATATAATATGCTTGCACCACATGATCAAATTAGGGTTGAACATGATAGGGTTCCACATGATAGAGTTCAACATGATACATTTCAACATGATAAAGTTCATGAAATGATCAATGATGCTTTTGGGGTTCAAGGTGGGATGGAATCTGAAGAATATTTTGATGAAGCTCCTAATAAAGAAGCAAGACGCTTATATCAATAATTAGAAGACGCTAGTCATCCACTATGTGAAGGGAGTCCACATTATACTTTGTCAGTTGTAATTATATTAATGAATATTAAATCATATTAGAGTATTCCTCATGCGGCTATGGACTCAGTGGTTGATCTCTTAGGCAAACTAGTTAATCCAGAGTTTAACATACCTAAGAACTTCTATCAAGAAAAGAAATTGGTTTCCAAGTTAGGATTGTTGTAAGATTGAATTCATTGTTGTGTTAATGGTTGCATGTTGTTCTACAAAATTGATAGTGAATTAGAAAATTGTACATTCTGTGGACATGCGCATTATAAGAGGATTCTTGGTGAAAAGATTGTCCCAGTTAGGCGATGAATTAGTTACATCTTATTCCTAGATTAAAGAGGTTGTACGCATTGATGAGGTTTGCCCCATATATGAGATGGAATCCTGAATATAAAAGGCCACTGGTATCTTGTCTCACCCATCTGATGGAGAAGTATGGAAGCATTTTGATAACATATATCCTAATTTTGCTAGTGAACTAAGAAATGTTAGATTGGGCTTGTGTGCAGATGGATTCACACCATTCTCTAATTTTGCCTCATCTTATTCTTGTTGTCCTGTATTTCCTACTCCGTGTAATCTTCCTCCTAAAATGTTCAAGATAAATCCCTATATCTTTCTAAGTTATGTTATTCTGAGTCCCCATAATCTAAAAAGTTTGAATGATGACTATCTATAACCATTGATAGATGAACTAAAACAGTTGTGGTTTGACGGCGTTATGACTTATGATATATCAACTAAGCAAAATTTTGTTATGCATCCTTCTTTAATGTGGACTATTAATGATTTTCTTTTATACAGAATGTTGTCTAATTGGATGAGAGCTGGAAAGCTAGCTTGTCCACATGATGTGGAAAATAGTAAGACGTTCACTTCAAAGCATGGCAGAAAAAATACATGGTTTGATTGTCATCAACAGTTCTTACAAATAGACTACGAGTTTAGAAAGATGGAAAATGCCTATATATTGAACCAATAAGTATAATGCATTGGTTAGACTAAATTTTATATTTTTTTGAATGACAATATATGTAGATTTATGATGAATACTCAAATGCGGAACATTTGCCATTAGTGAGAGAAATTTCACTTAGACCTAATTCTCAAATTCAAATAATGAATAAGTATTGTGTGAATGGTTTTAAGTTTCAAACTGAAGAAGTTTCTAAGTATAAGAAAATCAATAATAGCAGTGTGTGCATTCAAGGTAATATGATGGTAATGGAAAAAATATTGAATATTATGTGCGATTCAGGAGATTATTGAAGTAATGTATTCAAGTTGGCCTAAACAAAGATAGTATTTTTTTGGTGTAAGTGGTTTATAATTGAAGTTAAGCATATCAAACAATATGGAAGTTATGATCCTTTTATCATTGCCCAAAATACTAAGCAAGTGTATTACGCTACATATTTGTTGCATAGAAATAAGGTTGATTGGTGGGTTGTTATAAAGACTAAGGTTGTGGGAAGGATTGAAATTGGGAATATGTTAGATGTGGTGTACCAAAATGATGTTGTAGTTGTTCAACAACAAGTTGATGTTAAATTGAAAACCATACTAGAACATCCCCAACACATATTAGAAGAAGTTTCTGATGATGAGCTAATGCCAAATCTTGAGGAAGAAATAAATGAAGAAAATAAATCATTCAGGGAGGATGAATGGGAAGACGATGAATATGAAATAACTGAAGAGGAGGAATGGGAAGATGATGAAAATAAAATAAGCGAGGAGGAAGAGTAGGAGAATAATAGAATACAGCTAGTATGTAAGTTAATTTATTTTGCTAACACTAAGTTTATTTAATTTATGTTTTTTATATATTGTAATGTAAATTTGCATAGAGATGTCATCAGGTGGTGATGGTGATAAATCTCGTGATTATCTTGGGGTTAGCCATTCTATAAGCCTAAAAAGAAGAAGTTTAGGAGTCCTATTGATTCTGAGGATATTTCAGGACATATTTCTTTTATTTCGGATCAACAACGCTGTCCTAGTCTTACACATATTCATGTTGTTTTATTTGGGACTATGGATCCATTAATGTATCATAGTAAGTATCGTCGTCCACGTAGCGCTTATTCTACTTCACAGTCCAGACATATACTTCGCCACACTTTCCTACCTACAGAGGCTAACCCTCGAGCACAACCTTTATCATCTCCTATAGTTCCATATCCCATAATTTCATCTCCCGCATCTGCATCTCCCATAACTACCTCCTTATCTATCTAGCTTCAGACTTAGAGATACTAGTCTTGAGTCAGATGTTATGGTTGGAACTCCTCCATTGACTCAATGTTGTGTTTATCCTGGAGTATCACCTTCAGCTTCACATGTTTCTACACCTGATGCGGAGCAAGATACACTTGAGTTAGCACCAGGACAGAAGGACAAGTTTGGTAGAGTCATGATTGAGCTTGATAGATCATCGTAAGTTTGTTTTGTTATCTACTAATTTCCTTATTTATCTATTTCTTCTACATTAATATATTATTTATGAACTAACATATTTATTATATATCTTTCAAGTGACATTTGTCGAAGAATGCTGCTACGGCTCCACAGTAGAGTATTAGGAGACTTTATATGGAGGCTTATCACTCTTGGTACGAGATTCCAAACAGAATACGACAGACAATGTTTAATGAATTTAAGCTATATATATGTTTAGTTATATATTTGCTTAAATCATCGACGACCCCTTAGAATTGTCCATATAATTCACTTAGACATCTCAATTAGGACTAGTACCTATTGAACACCTAAAATATTCAAAATACCTATTAAATACAAATGGATGGTGAGGCAAAAAATGTGTTTTGTACTTTCGATGGGCGCGTGAAGATATCCCAAATGATATTTTTCTTTTTTTCTCTAAAAATGTTCACTTGTTTTTGCTTTATTGACAATTGGCACTAATAAATGACAAAAAAATTATTTATTTGTTAAAATAATAATTTCTTAAGAAAAATCAGCCCCCCCTCCCAACTCCACTCCCACCCCACCAATGTGTCTTCTTCACATCTTTTTTCTTCTCTAAAAACTTCTCTGTGTTTTTCTACTTCCTCTTTCTCAAAATTGCACGACCCCTGCTGCCATCACTTCTTCACCGGAGTGACCATGGCACAGTCCACACCAAACTTTTCTTACAAATTTCCTTCTTTTCTTAATCTTCTTTCCGAAAAAAATGGAGACCATCCAAATCTTCTTTGTCGGCAAAAATGGAGACCACCATCCACGTCTTCTTAGCCGAAAAAATGGAGACCACTATTCAAATCTCCCCACACACACCCTGGCCCCAACCCGCACCCCTTCTTCCCTACAAAATGAGTAGAAACAAAGAAAAAAAACAAATTCGAAATCAAAATAAAAAAAGGAAGAATAAATTTAAGAAAAAAAATACTATCAATTTAAAATAGAAATAAGAAAGAAGGCATAAAGAAAAATAAAAATAGTGAATCATACTTAGTATATGGTAAAATCTCTATTTTTCTAAATGAAGAATAACAATGGTGGACAAGATGTGGCTTTTAGGGGAAAGAGAAGAAAGGGAGAGGTTTGGGTGGGTTGTAGTGGGGTGGAGGGGAGGGGTTAAGTGGATTTTTTCCTTTTTTTTATTTGAAATTCATTTCATTTTAAATTTAGACTTTTTAATATTCAAAATTTATTTTTATAATTATTTTAAATTAAAATGCCACATGTCTTAATTTGATTTGTTACTTTGCCATATTATTTGCATGTGTACTACACACACTTCTTTTGACTAGGTGTCAAGAAAATGTTTGATAGGTATTTAATTTTTAAGATTGGAGTGTCTAATAGGAAAATGGGTTTTTTGAAGTGTCTAGGTTAAATATGCGGAAAACTTTAAGGGTCTCGATATGATGTAAGCCTATATATTTTTAGTATATTTTACTTTATTAATTATCGTCATATTCCGAACTAGGACCTAGATGTGATACGGCAATCAAAACCCCGAAGGGGATCCAACGAAGACCCTTGACATATCGTAAGTATGCATAAGGTAAAGTAAAGGGGAAATAACATAAGAAAAGTCTCGAACATGAATCATAAAAGTGTAGGAGTACGACAACAGACTCAACATAATTTGTCCAACAAATGCCTCTACTAATCAAGAAGGGCGGAGGTTAAAACACATCCCTAGCTCACCCTCAACATGAATATGACAAAACTCTTTAAAATGGAACAAACTCATAACTCATCCTCGATAGATGAGGACTCACCAATCTTTATAGGATAGCAACTAAACAAGCCAAGTGTGGAAGGAAAGTGATCCTCGATCCCTACATTATAAGATAATATAGGCAACAATATGTGTTAATAGTTTGAATATGCTAAGTATGAGGGCATGTCATGCATTATAAATCATAGGATGCAATGATCAAATAACGTACATGATAAAAGAGGATAAGTAAAGTCATGAGAAAACCATAATGATTAAAGCATTAAGAGACATAGTTGAGATCATAAAAGAACATAAAGAGAGTATACATATGTGGGATAGAACCATAACCGATAATAATATCATGCGAACTATAACATGGAATCTCGATGTCTCCCCATACAATGGAAGAAAGGGGAATCTACTTGTCAAGGTAGACTCTACCCCGCTAGGCGGGTCATTAACATGTTCTATATGTGAATCCACTAGCTAGGCCATAAAAGAAAATCCTATGGTGGCACGAAGTTATGAGACAAGAGACTTTATATAAGGGCTCTGTAGGTCGATCTCCCACCTCAAGCCTCAGTCGATGTAAGTCAAATCCCACGGAATACATAACATAGTAATCATACTTAACATATATTCATAAACTTGTTCATAGGTTTCAAAACTCATAGAGTAGCTCATTTCATATCATAATTGCAATGTGAGTATAAACCTTCAACATCACATATCATACTTGCATAATTGCAAGGATCCTACGTCACCTCTTTCATAACTTGCATTAAATTTATATCTTGATCATAATTGAAATCCGTAAACATAGCATATACTTGAAATTAGGGTAAAACTTAAATATATAGTCAATTTGATTGAAAACCATGAATTAGATTGAAAACATGCATGATCATACCACTTATATCAGCCCATACATAGCTCATGAAAGTAACATCAATTAGATAAGTAATTTAACCAAATATCATAGAATTCATCATGAATAATAAAACCCAATGCATAATCATTGAAATTAGGGCTTTTTGAATTGAAAACCATAAGAATAAATTGAGAAGAACCTTGGGACTCCATGGGTGGAAGGGACAATGGATAAATCCCCACTTACCTTGGTGAATTGACCTTGGAATTAAGAGAAGAAGACTTGTTCTTGCAGAAAGCCTACCCAGAAACCTTGATGAAGGAGATGATCTCTTGATGGAACCTTGGCAGAGAAGCCTTAAAGTTGTTTGGGAGTTAATGAGGGAATGAAAAGGGTTCTAAGAGTATTTAATATGGTTTAACATTAGAAATCTAGTCCTAAAAATGTCCACATACATTAATAAGATATAGGAAAAATGACCAAATTACCCTTCATTAAACTTGATCAGAAGAATCCAAGAATGTCCTTCTATGAGTCGTAAGTGTGTTGATGAGTCGTAGGGATGACTTATCCTGCACTTCGTGAAAAACTCTAAATTTCTGCCTCTCTGGAGTTCCTCTATAACTCATCTTCACGAGTGGTAATCCTCTCTACAACTCATCATGTTAAGTCATAGAAGAATCCCTAAGTCTCAATAGTTGTAGAAGTTCATACCCTATACTACGAATGAATTTTACGAGTTGTAAAATTCTTCATGAGTCATCAAACGACTCGTAGACCCACACACTTCACTTATCAAATTTACCAGCCTCTCACTCACTTTCACGAATCATCTCTACGACTCATAAAAGTCCCTACGAGTCGTAGACCCACTCGTAGACTTAGGGACTATCCCATTTTCTTCTTAATTTATGGGGTATTACAATTGTCTAATGATATTCACTAGTTTTTGCACTTTGTTTATGTGTTATCCCAAGTACAATATGGTCATCGCAACCACATTTAATAATAAAGCGAGTGCAAGACTGTCTAGCTGGCTAAAGAAACCCTAGGATTTAAGGGCACCTGGTAGTTGGATGTTGCCAAAATGTAATGACCCTCTAGGTTATCTTTGCCTTAATTCCTATTTTTCATCATTTAGAGCATTCCCGTAGTAACCATATGAGCTTCATAACCATCTGGTGGGCCCACATAACAGATGTGCTGTGAAGTCGGCTAAAGAAACCCCAGGATTCAAGGGCACTTGGTAGTTGGATGTTGCCAAAATGTAATGACCCTCTAGGTTATCTTTGCCTTAATTCCTATGTTTTCATCATTTAGAGCATTCCCGTAGTAACCATATGAGCTCCATAACCATATGGTGGGCCCACATAATAGATGTGCTGTGAAGTCGGCTAAAGAAACCCCAGGATTCAAGGGCACCTGGTAGTTGGATGTTGCCAAAATGTAATGACCCTCTAGGTTATCTTTGCCTTAATTCCTATTTTTCTCTAGCTGGCTAAAGAAACCCCAGGATTCAAGGGCACCTGATAGTTGGAGATTGCCAAAATGTAATGACCCTCTAGGTTATCTTTGCCTTAATTCCTATTTTTCATCATTTAGAGCATTCTCGTAGTAACCATATGAGCTCCATAACCATCTGGTGGGCCCACATAACAGATGTGCTGTGAAGTCGGCTCCTCTCGACTCCATAAGTCCTAAGGACTGAAGTTGCTCCTGGCAAGTAGTCAAGAACTCATGGGTGTCCTCCCCATCT
Organism: Solanum dulcamara; assembly: GCF_947179165.1. Taxonomy (NCBI): domain Eukaryota; kingdom Viridiplantae; phylum Streptophyta; class Magnoliopsida; order Solanales; family Solanaceae; genus Solanum; species Solanum dulcamara. Next base: position 53,718,462 of record NC_077239.1, read on the forward strand.
CTCTAGAGAACACAGGTGGTGAAAGCCTCTAGAATACCCTGAGCATCTTCTGCTCGCTCAGTGGCATAACCCCTTCATCTATAACCAGTTGTGCGGCTACATGAACAGGTAGTGGTTGGCCCTCTGGGGCAACTGTCTGACATTGTTGGCTAGAATGGCAACTGTCTCCTCCACGAAGGTCAGACAATTATCCAACTCAACTGAATCATACTAGAGCGCATGAGACTCATCTGGAATACATCGGCATAGCATCAAAATATGGAAAACTGGGTGGATAACTGATAGTGCTGGAGGCAAAGCTAACTCATAAGCAACCTCACCAACTATCCTCAAAATCTCAAAAGGGCCTATATACTTGGGGGTAAGCTTGACCTGCCTCCCAACCTTATCACACCTTTCATGGGTGATACTCGGAGAAATACTCAGTCACTTACTGCAAACCTTAATGGTTAACGCATGTGATCCGCATAACTCTGATATCTACTCTAAGCCTTCTTGAGACTATCTTGAATCACTCTCACCTGATCCAAGGCCTCCTGAAGCAAGTTTGTACCATACAGCCTTAGATCCGTTAACTCAAACCAACCAACCAGAGAGCAGCAATGCCTACCATACAAGGCCTCGAATGGGGTTATTTGAAACTAGAGTGGTAGCTGTTGTTGTATGCAAACTCTACCAAAGGTAAGAACTGGTCCCATTGACCTCCAAAATCTATAACACAGGCCTGCAACATATCCTGAAGGAACAAAATAGTATGCTCTAACTAGCCATCTGTCAGTGGGTGAAATATTGTACTAAGGTGGACACGGGGTGCCCAACTTCTCCTAGAAAGCCCTCGAGAAACTGGAAGTGAACTGTGAACTCGGTCTAAAATGATAGAAATAGGCACACCACGAAGATGAACCACCTCCTAAATATAGATACGAGCCAACCTCTAGGCATTAAAGGTAGTATGAAAAGGAAGGAAGTGTGCTAACTTGGTAAATCGATCCACGATGACCGAAATGCTGTCTCAACACTTCTAGAAGTATAAGGCAACCCCATAATGAAGTCCATGATGATACGCTCCCATCTCAACTCCAGAATAGGCAATCTTTAGAACTCCCCACCAGGTCTTAAATGCTCGACCTTCACCTGCTGGCAATACAAACAACGGGACACATAGTCTGAGATGTCTCTCTTCATACTGCTCCACTAGTAATGCTACCTCAAATCACAATACATCTTAGATATCCCCAGGTGGGTAAAATAGCTGGAATCATGGGCGTCGTTAAGGATCAGCTGAGCCAAACCCCCAGCTCTCAAAATATACAATCGACCATAGAATCTCAAAACCCCATCTAAATCTATAAAAGCCTGACCCGTATCGCCTTTCAATACCCTATCTATAAGCGCCACCAAATACTCATCCTCAAATTGATGACCATGAATACGATCTAGAAAAGATGACTAAACCCCTACATAGGATAATACCTTCCTGGAATTCAAAATATTAAGTCTAATCATCCAATTAGCTAAGTACTGGATAACCAAAGACAATGGTTGCTTTGAAATAGAAAGGAAGCTTAGAATACCCATACTCACCGCCTTCTGGCTCAACACATCCGCTACTACATTCCCCTTGCCTAGATGGTAGATAATGGAGAGGAAGTAGTCCTTCAAGAGCTCAATACACCGATGTTGCCTCTAATTAAAGTCCCTCAGGCTCATAATGTATGAAGGCTCTTGTGATCAATATAGATCTCACAATGAATTCCATATAGGTGGTGCCTCCAAATCTTAAGCGCGAAAACTACCGCTACCAACTCTAAGTCATGAGTGGGGTAGTTTCTCTCATGTAGCATTAGCTGCCTTGATGTATAAGTAATAAGCCAACCCTGCTACATCAGTACAATACCCAAACCAACACTGGTGGCATCACAACAAACCATGAAGCCTTCTTTATTAACTGGAAGATTCAATATAAGAGCGGCGGTAAGAAACTTCTTAAACCTTGGAAAGTTCCTCTCACACTCCTTCAACCACACAAATAGAATATCCTGACAAGTCAATCGGGTCAACAGAACTGCAATAGTTGAAAATCCCTTAACAAAGTGCCTGTACTAACTTGCTAGTCCAATGAATCTGGGAATCTCACTAATATAAGTAGGCCTATCCTAATCACGAATAACCTCAATCTTTGCCGGATCGACCATAATTCTAGCCTTGGACACCATGTGCCACAAGAATGCTACAACTCAAGCCAAAACTCACACTTTGAGAACTTGGCATAAAGACGCTGATCTCTCAAAGTCTAGAGCATTGTCCTCAAATGCTGGTCATGTTTACTCTGGCTCTATGAGTATATCAATATGGCTTCAATGAAGACAATAACAATAGAATTGTGATATGGCCTGAACACTCGACTCATCAAATCCATGAAAGTGGAAAGGGAATTAGTCAACTCAAAAGACATCATAAGGAACTCATGGTGTCCATAACGAGTCCTAAATGCTGTCTTAGGGATGTCCGCTACCCTGATCCTCAGCTAATGGTAATAGGATCTCAAATCTATCTTAGAAAACACTGTGGCAATCTGAAGCTGGTCAAACAGGTCATCAATTTAAGGAATGGGGTAATGGTTCTTCACTGTCACCTTGTTCAACTACCTATAGTCAATGCACATCTTCATAGTCTCATCCTTCTTTTTAACAAATAGAATAGAAGCACCCGATAGAGAAATACTCAGATGGATGAACCCCTTACTAGGAGGTCCCAAAGTTGAATATTGAGCTCCTTAAGCTCTGTAAGTGCCATCCGATTAGGTAGAACAGAAATAGGTTGGGTTTTTGGCTCCAAATATATGGAAAATTTAGTATCAAACTCTAGGGGAAGTCCAGGTAGGTCTGTAAGGAACACATCCACAAAATCTTTAACTATGAGAACAGAGTCAACTAAAGGGCTATCTCTACTAACATCACGTACATAGTCCAAGTAAGCTAGAGATCCTGACTCAACCAACCATTGAGCCCGCCTAAAAGAGATAATCATTGTCAGTATGCAACTCTATGCACCCTCCCACAACACTAGAGAGATGCCAGGCATGGCTAAGGTAACGGTCTTGACATAGCAATCAAAGACCACATGGTAAGGGGATAACCAATCTATGCACAGAATCACATTGAAATCTAGCATATCTAGCAAAATAAGGTTGGCTCTAGTATCTTGTTACACCTCACCCTTTTAAACTCAGAATGTTTCATAAGTTCTTTGGACATTATCATGTGAGCCGGATACGCTACGACACTAACAAACGGCTCTAAGGAAGGGAGAATGTGATACCCCATACTAGAGAAGGTTGGAAGGGGAATCATAAGAATCCGGAAGGAATCGGAGGCCAAGTAACGAGTCGTAGGACTCGACTTATCTACGTAAGCTACTAATTTAGAAATCTTACATACGTGAGTTACTTGATTACATACCAAGCTTACGTAGAAAGGGTTTCATAGGCTCTTAAAGTGAAACGAGATTACGAACCTACGAGAGGGAGCAAAAACTAGTTTCCGAACTTACGAAAGTGAAGCAAGCAGGTGACAAGCAGGCAGGTGACTCACCTACTTGGGATGGACCCCACGCTGCCACGTGGCAGTTTTGTGTTGGAAGCTTGGACGAGGTGTCACCCTAGGAGGCTGCCACGTGTCACCCTAGGGGGATGCCACATGTCACCTCCTAAGGAGGTGTATATATACATGTTGGCTGACTCTTTAACTCATTTTCCATCCATAAACATCAGCCAAATGAGAGGAAAAACGTGAAGAACCAAAAGGAACAAGGCACCAACGTTTTTGAAGAATTAAAGGTGAGTTCTTCAATTTTCCTCCGTGAATTAATTATCTACAATGTTTTTCAACCATGTAGGGGTGTATACATGTGTCTTAGGATGCCTAAGGAACCATGGTTGCAGTTTACACTTGGAAAGAAATAAGAGAAAGTTGAAGGAGAAAACGTTAAGAACTAATTAACCAACCCGTTTTTGGAATGGACTGTTGTTAGTAATATGGGTATAACTTCTTGTGTACAGTTTCGTTTCGAATGATTTAATATGTTTTGGAAAGGTATTTCAGAGGCCGATAACTTTTGTTCAGACTCTAAAATCCATTTTTACTTGTAGCAGCTCGAAAAAGGGTGATGAAGTGTAGAGGAGGTACTGCCCAGATTTGGTTTTGGAAATCCTACACGGACAGCTGTGAGTATTTTGGTCATATCTTTTTGTACAAAATTGATGTAGGGATGATTCGAAATTTTTTGCGACCCTAAGACACATTTCTATAACTTTCATGAAGGACGTAAATCCTTTTTCCCTCCATTACCCCTTCGAAACAAAGCGACAAAGTAAAACAGTAAACTGTCCAGATTTCACATTTTGGATAGTTTTGGCGAGTTTGACAAGTTTAACGTAAGGTAAGGTTTCTTATTTAAATTTGAGCTTTATGTGTTCTGATGGAGCATGTTACACGCCCTATTGGTGGCTGGAAATATGAAAATGGCTTAGAAATACTTGGCGTTCGGAATAAACTAATTTATAGTCGTTATAGTTGAATTGTTGTCGAAACAAAGTGTTGTTCTTGTGAGTTGCTCTGCAGGGGTGTGGCTTGTTGTTGCAGGGCCTGAATATGTCCTAATGTGGGTTAGGGTGCTTCTGGTCGAAGCCACATGACCCCTCATTACGTATAATTAAAGGCGTTACAAAATAAAGGCTAGACGCCCTATTGAGATATCGTATTTTTGAATAAGTCGTTTGGAGTGTATGTTGTATATTGTTGGTATGAATTGCTGCAGGTTGTTGTTGTTGGTTGGCTGTAGGTATTAGGGACCTAATTGGAAATTTGGATGGGGCACATTATAGGGGAGGTGCTGCCCAATTTTCGTTAACGCCTTAACAAACTAAAGGACTAGTCGAGGAAACGACTAAGGAAATAGATTCCATTAACATTAAGGCGTAATCCAAGAGGCTGGAAAGTTAAGAGTAGTTGATATTCGTATTACTTTCATATTGAATAGGTTCGGAAGACGACGAGACGAGCAGGATAAAGGGTAACTCCCAAAAGATATGTAAAGCTTTCTCTTGGCATGTTTTGGTATAAGTTCGTACAACTATCTTTCTTTCCTTTTGGCAAGTTTTAATCTTAAATAAAGTGTGTGTGGAATGTGGGGATAATTCCATTCCCAAGACTCCAAGTATGCCTCATAACCCATATCCACTACTTAGTATTGGAATTTCTGCAAGAATTGAGTATTGCCTAGTAAGGCTTCTATGTGTTAAACACTAGTATGTGGAAAGCTATCTCTCATTTCCTTTGATACGTATTTGGTACGAAAGTGAGATTATGATGCCATAATGATTCACCGAGCCCCATGATGGGCCGGGTATGAAATATGTGTATGCAGATCCCATAAAGGAAAGTACAGACCATATATAGTTTATTCTCTTTCTTCTTCTGGCATGTCTTGGTTGTAGGTTAAACATGATATGAGTTCCGGGGTAACTCCATTCTTAGCATCTCTTATTTACGTCTGAATATCGAACTTTTATAATAATCAAACTATTTCCCTGGAAACTTTTATATGTTAAAAACGTAACAAATGTACAGGCTCCAAGTCTTACAGACTATATGTTAACAAATGTTTCTGGTTTCATAAGCGATTTGGCTTTACATTAATACATGTCTAGGGTCCCCGAGATTACTTTTGAGACAGCCCATAATGGCATTTAGAGGACACTCGAGATGACTACACCGTTACTTGGATTCTCAAACAAAAGGTTAACTTTCTTATTCTGTCGAGTCTCTGATAACGATTTAAATTGCATATAATTACTCACTACTCTACTCGTGTATACCATAACACTTCTTTCCTTGAGTCCCGGGCCAGGATATGTTCTCGTGCACAGTTCACTGCATTATTCACTGAGTCCCTCAATAGAGGGCCAGGATACGTGTATAAATATATGATGATGTGTTGTAATAAGGTGGTGATGGCACTGGGGCCATGATGGTTTTACAGAGATGATTTTACAGAGATGATTCACCGGACCCCCGAAAGGGCCGGCTATATGATATGACTCGAACATGCATGTTTTTGTAATTCATAAAGTACAGGTACAGGTTTCTGAATTGATATCTTATCCCCTGATTCTCTATCTCAGATATGTTTCCAGTTGTATTATATTATGTTTTACATACTCAGTACACATATCGTACTGACCCCCTTTTCTCGAGGGGCTGCGTTCATGCCCGCAGGTACAGATACAGATTTTGGAAGTCCGTCAGCTTAGGATTCCATGCAGCTCAGCTGGAAGAGGCTCCATTGTATCGGAGCCTAGTTTTTGATACTGTCCACGGATGTATAGAAATTGTTTTATCCATTCAGGGGTACGGCGGGGGCCCTGTCCCGCCATATGTTGTCATTTATATGTTTAGAGGTCTGCAGACATGTATATGTGGGTTGTGTATGTCAGTTTGATTCAGCTGGGTCTACATGATATATGATGTATATTACTATGTTATGGCAGCCTTGTCGGCTTGCGTGCCCTGTCATGTTGTGATACAAACGAAAAGGGCTACAGTTTATGAAAATTTTATCGCCCAGTGGGGCTCTATTACATGATATTGTCTTATTTACGATTTAATATGACCTCAGCTAATAGATATGTGTATGGGGGGTCCAGGTCGGACCCCAGTCACGGTCTACGGGGTTGGGTCGTGACAGAAGTGGTATCAGCGCAGTTCGTCCTCAGATTGTCTGCAGACCGTGTCTAGTAGAATCTTGGTTATCGGTATGTTGCGCGCCACATCTATAAACAGGAAGCTATAGGACATTTAGGATGTTACCTTTCTTCTACATCTGAGATCGTGCTTTACATCTGAGTCATAGGAAAAATTCCTTATACTAACCTTGGATCTTAACAGAAGGACGACACCAATATAAGAAAGTAATTCATGACATGGAAAGTTACAAAGCACGCAGGTAAGTAAAGTGAAGGCACAGAAGATATCCGTTTGGTAAGGTAGTGAAGTATTATTTGAAATGTAAAGCTGAAACCTGAAGGGAAAGCAGTCAGGAAGTGCAATAGTTGCAGTTTGAAGTGGGACATATGAGGTAAGTCCAGTATTTTTATATTATTGTTGACGCTGAAATCCCTGTGTGGCTGCGATATGAGATGATATTGAAAGCCCTGTGCGGCTGTGATGTGATATGTATATATATATATTGGCCCTGTGAGGCATTGTTGGTATTTTCTGCTTGCAGGTTTTGGCATAAGTAACAAATGTAGAGGAAACTCTGCCGAAATTTTCCCAGAACAAGAAAAAGGAAATAAAGTATAGATTTTTGAGATGTCAGAGGAGTTGATACCAAGTACCCCTACTGTGTTCAAATAAAGCTGTAAGAGGTACCCTTTAGGTTGGGTCGTGACATATCTAACACTGGATAGTGACTAAGCAAGACTGCAACACCTAATCTACCACTAAAGACTCACCCATCGGGGTCGAAACATGAATGGACTTTACTAAGGACTCAAACCTCATACCCAATCGAGGAATAAAATAAGCAAATACATATGAGAAGATGGATCCAGGATCAAATAAACCTATAGCAGAATGATGGCATAACAAGAGCATACTTGTGATAACACCATTGGATGCCTCAGTCGCCACCCTCGCTAAGGATGCAGAAAAATGGCCTTGTGCACTCTTTGCCCGGTGCATCTGACCTACCTCCTGACCTGCCTCCCCATAGTCCACCTTTAGCACCCAATTGTCCACCCCAAAAATCCTGATCCAGAGTTCCGCCTCTAACTGGAAGAGGCACTGGTGTCACTGTTCTAGCTGCTGGACTAGTGAACAAGTGACGCACATTCATAACACACTAAAACTAAATGGCTTATAATAACCCACAAACGGTAGGAAGGGAGAAAGTTTGATCCCTTTGACCTTTGCCCCGTGCTAGGACCACTCTATTGACGCTAGCTGCCCTCAGAAGCACATAATGGCTCCTAAACAGGCCGATTGGAATCACCCTGCTGAAAGCTCAAGTGGGGCCTATCATATGAGTCTTTGCACTTGAAATAGGGCCCACTGTAGCTATTATTATATTTGGCCCTCTTGTTGTTTCCCCCTTGGGCCTCATGGTAAATATGCTCCATGGACCGCGCGTGGTCAAATACATCAAGAAATGAATGACCTACTGAAGCCATTTTCTCTGTATCAACTCGCAATATGTACCTCAACCCATGTACAAAGAAGCAAACTCTCTCCTCCTCTGTGGGTAAAAATATGGTGGCATAATGGGATAGCTCATGGAACCTCGCCTCATACTTTGAGACAGTCATGGATCCCTCTTCCAATTTGGAAAACTATTCACGAAGCTTTTCCTTGATGCTCTATGGAATATATCAGACTACGAAAGCCCCCAAGAACTCATCCCAAGATATAGGAGGTGACCCAGCTAGACTAGACTAAAGGTACGAGCTCGACCACTATCTGACGGGCCCACGGAACTAATATACTATGAGGTTGGCTCCTCTCGACTTAACAAGGCCTAAAGACTGAAGTTACTCTTGATAGGTAGTTAAGAACTCATGAGCTTCCTCCCCAGTCGCTCCAGTGAACATAAGTAGTGAAAGCCTCTAAAATACCTTAAGCATCTTTTGACCATGTAGTGGCATGACCCTGTCATCTATAACCAGTTGGGCGGCCACATGAGCAGGTAGTAACTGGCCCTCTAGGCTACTACTATACGCTAACCCACTGGTGTAGGGGCTGGAGCTAAAGCTGGTTCTTATCTCATCTCACTTATCAGTGCAAAAATCTAGGTGAGTATGGAATGAATATCTAGTCTTGCAGCTGGTGCGGGTGGTGACTTGGCTGGTCCCTGCCCCACCGGTTATAGAGGTATAACGATTGCCTGAGGCTCTTCCTTTCTATATTGGGCTGGTGTTGCATCCCTACCTCGACCTCAGGGTCGATCTCTACCCCTAACTAGGTCTTTATCTGCATGCTCGGGTGTGTCATCCCCAGAAGTAGTGCCTCGCGTGCGAGCTATCCTATGAAAGAGTGAAACAAGATTCCAAGAAACCAATAAGACACATGTTGCATGAAAGAGAGACAAAAGAGGAAATATTTCTAGCGACATCATGTAGCCACCTAAAGATAAGTCATGGACGTCTCTGCACTGATTCGTAGGACTCTACTAGATGTTAGCTTTGTACAAGTGAGACTTGGTAAACCTGGGGCTCTGATACCAACTTGTAATAATCTGATTTCTTGAGTCATGATGGCACCTACTATAACCCACCAATAGGTAAGCCAACCCGGAATGACAAGTAATGGGTTTGAGAGTAGAAACTAAACAAGAATATGCAATTCTAAGATAAATAGAATACATAAGCGAAAGCAAACCAAAACATGTATATACAACTAAGAATCCCTCCCAGAACTTGAAAGTCACAAGTATAGAGCCACAAACAAAATGAGTACAAGTATCAAAAGTCGATCACAGAAACTGGACTGTCTCAAAATGCAAAAGACTAGTCAATATATACAGATGGATACTAAAAAAGTATAAAATGACATATGCTCACTAGTCTCTAGATCAGACTGTTGTAAGCTCGATATCAATGCTGGCCACTGGTGCTCGGACCTGCATCAAAGATATGCAGAGTGTAGTATGAGTACATAACAACAGGTACCTAGTAGGCATCATAGGCTGACTAAGCTTGAAAAGTAAAGGCAATATGAAAAGAAGAAATAGAGCAGAACAGAGGTCAAAGAGAAGAAAGCTAAAAATTAATAATGAGATGCACATAAGTGTATAAAAAACTAACTAAAGTAATGTACAAACTAAACTAAACCTAACTGGACCCTCATAAGCCTAGAAGGTGCACTCGTGCAAGTTAAATAAAAACTCGAATAGACCCCCATAAGCACGATGTGTACACAAAATAACTTTGATTAAAGAGAACTGAAGCTAAGAACCAAAAATTAGAGGATGTCAAACTAGTAGAATCTGATTGAACGGGGCCAGACCTTACAACAAATGCTCCCTAAAATTAACCAAATAACCAACTGTAAGTACCAAATAACTGAGGCTGGACTTCTAACCGGAAGCTCTATATGATTATCCGAGTGATCGAGGTAAGAGCTTGAATTTGGATGCTCTTTGAAATATCAATAAGGTCGAGGCTAGAGCATGGACCCAGATGCCCGATTAAAGTGCCAATGTAGCTGGTGAATGAGTACCAATCGATCCATAATCAGAATATCCATGGAATATCTTCTACACTTAGCCAATTAATGTAATTCTTGAGGCTGAATCCACAACTAACCTCCAATGATGGAATGAAACTACTGTTGCCGATGTAACTTGCAAAATCATAGAATCGAAGAAATAAGGTCAAACTATCATCGAAGCAAGTGCATAGCCTAGCTAAGGCTCAAATATCAAACTCAAGTCTTCTACACTAGTCTACAGATATCTAAGACGGTTGAAACGATGTCGGGGAAAAACTAAGACATATTAAGTCTAAATCATATAGTTGTAAGGAAACCACTAGTCAAACCTAGGCTAAGACTCAAAATACTTCCAATAAATAGTAAAAAAGTATAAAACACTCCACTTAGAATAGAGGATCAAATAATAATACAAGGCATGCTCAAAGTAACCCGATGTCATGACCTAATTCCTTAGGTCATGATGGTACCTACTATAACCCACCAGTAGGTAAGCCAACCCATTAACTCAGAACTTCAAATAATGGGTTTGAGGGCAAAAACTAAACAAGAGTGGCAAATTATAAAGATAGGCAGAAAGAATAAGTGGAAGTAAACAAAAACATGATAAAAACAACTAAAGATCCCTCCCAAAACCTGGAAGTCACAAGTACAGAGCCGCTACAAAATAAAAGATGAGTACAAGTCCCAAAAGTAGACTAAAAATATATATAATAACTGGCTAGTCTCAAAAGACAAAAGACGGGTCATCCATACTGAAAGAGATAGGAATGATCCAAAAACAAAAAGTGCTCACCCTAATCTCTGAAGCTGACTGCAACAAGCTCGATCTATCCATGGCCGTAGCTGGCTCTTGGTCCTGCATCAACAAAGTAAATGCAGAGTGTAGTATGAGTACCAAGATAACTGATACCCAGTAGACATCATAGGTCGAATGAGCAGAAAAGGTAAAAACAATATAAAAAAGAGGAATAGCCTAAATAGGAGTTAACATAAGCATCAAAAAGGGGAAAGAGTACTACCTATGAGAACTACAGCTAACTATACCCAACTGATCTCCCATAAGCCCATCTGAGACACTCGTGCGCAAGTTAAATAAAAATATGGACGAACCTTCATAAGTCCGCCGAGTACACAGAATAGCTACAACTACCAAGGCTAGGAACCAAGAATCTATGATATTAGGAACCAAAGTACTATATCATTTCCAAACCCAGAATCTCCAAGATTCAATTGATCTAGGGGTGACTTAGGGGTCAAGGCCGGGACAAGACCCAGATGCTCACCTGAATATTCAAAGCGGCCAAGGCCGGGACTGGTTACCAGAATGCTTGCCATAATACATAAGTGCGGTTGAGGCCGAGACTGGGTACCAAGATGCTCACCTTAATACATCGGTATGATCAAGGCCGAGACTAGGTACTCGAAAGCTCATCATACTAGTAAGTCGATAGAGACCGGGACAAAGTACCCAGATGCTCTCCGATAATTCAGAACGGAGGCCGGGACTTAGTACCTGGATGCTCACAGATAATTTATCCCATGATGCCAAATATTCTAGTTCCCTACTAGAATACAACAGTACCAAAAATCTTTTCTCAAATGAGTCAACCGATATGCTGCCAAAATAGGAACCAAAGCCAAAGTCAATGATCACGAAATCTAGTGTAGCCAATGCATCATGAAATTCACAATTACAACGACTTATGGATGAGGCTATTTTTGAGAATAAGGGTAACGCCTAACTAAGGCCAAACTACTAGGTACTAGTCCACTACACCATTCTACAAGGATTTAAGTCTATCAGAGCAACGCCAGGGCATCTAAAGCAAGTTTACATCCTATACTAAGGCCAACATACTCCAAATATCAACAACATGCTCATTCGACTCTTCTTATAATACTAACAAATAACGACAAGATACATATGCTTCTAAATATCCAAAAAAAACCGATAACAAGCCTAAAGAATGATTTCTAACACCTAAAATATACAATCAAACTACCCAACCCAAATTCCAACTATTTCAGCATGCTTTCACACATTCCAGGTCAAGCTAAAGAAAGGAAAACACCGTAGCCTACCTGTAGGCTAAACACGCGAGCTTCAAAATTACTGTACCAGAGCTTTTCTCTTACGAACTATCTCGGAATGCTGTCATACTATCAAAAATAGAACCACTACATTAATACGGTCGTTTAGACACTAATTTCATATTTTTTGGAGATAGGCCAATTTTGGAGTCTAAATTGAAAAATATGAGACCCACATATGAAATTCAGGATTTGACCCCCAAAATAGGTTCTAAACATCACTCCAAGCTCACAAATCAAATTTATAACACAATTTGGGGTAGAAAAATAATGCAAGATGATCAAACAATCAATTCCCATATTTTCAATAAAGAAAACAAATAAGGCAGCCTCTTTACGCGTTGATTTCTAAAAAACAAAATTATCCCAATTAAAAAAAAATTACACCATGACGTTCCTTGTGAAAAACACCACAATCTAGCTTCAAGAATCACTAAAAAGTAGTTTTATTGACCAAGATACACTTTTAAAAAATTCAATAAAATTTAATTCTAAAAAATACTAAATCTGCAGCTAAAATCGATTTCTTACCTCAAACAACGTGCCAAAAGCAGATTATGACACCTCCACGATGTTCTCCTCAAAATTCCATACAATCTAGCCTTCGGAATCACCCAAATCGGATTTATATAGGCCAAGAAATAACTCCTCAAAGTTCTTCAAAAACTCCATACGAAAATGGACACTACTATAAATAAAATGAAGATTTTTACCTGAATCTAATGCTCCAAATCAGTTTTCAAGCTCTCCAATGCGTTTTCCTTGAAAAATCTCACATTTTTTCCTTTTGAATCACCCAATTTGGAGTTATATAACTCAAGTTATGAGATTTTAAAGTTGAAGAAAAACCCAAAAACAGGCTGCCTTTGCACTACATTTTCTGCTGTAATATTTGATTTTAGAAAAGTCCAAAATCTCTGACGGGGTGCTCAGGATTCATTCCAAATTCGATAAAAATAAATCAAATATGCTACTCCACTAAATTCGACATTCCAGACTCAATGGAGCATTCAGAATTCCCATACGAGATCATTTTAATAAGAAGTGGGTCCCACGCTCAAGTGTCATTTTAAGTCACATTCTACAACGGGCCTCGATATTAGTTCGGAAGCCTCGGAAAGCGAACGAAGGGTCGTCCTAAACCAAAATAGACATTTCGTAACTAACTGCACTGTCAGAATTTTCATTCGAGTGCGTTTTTTAAGAAAGTTCACCAAAATCAACCATAAACTAACTTTTAAAGTCAAAAGCGCCAAATGGCCCCAAACTCATATTGATTGCCTCGATAGTCATTCCAACAGAGCTACCAGCCTAATTTGGTCATTTTGGAGCTGATGGAACCATCATAATTTAAATTTGAGATCTCATTGATCCAAAACTCAAAAAGTCGCAACTAAACCAACTTAGGCCTTTAAAATACCAAAACAGACTCGGGACCTCTAAAAATTCAACCGACACTTCTTTTAGACCAAAAACTATCTCCCAAATCCAACGGAGTCGTCGGAATTCCATTCCGAGCATCAGAACTCCAAAAGTTGACCAAAGTCAAACCTTGGCTTAAAGTTCCTCAAATTCTCAACTCAAGGCCTCAAATCTTCGTTAAAACTCCAAAACTAATTGTTTAAAGTCTCCTAAGCCAATCTTGACATTTCGGAGCTGCTGGAATTGATGGAATTCCGTTCTGAAATCTGTAACTCTGATTGACCCCAAATACCACTTTTTAATACTTAAAACTTATGAAAACTCAAAAATTCCAAAGACTTAACTTTTCATAGGATTTTCTAAAAATCAACATCCGGTACCGATCAGAAATGATTTAGGGCAACTAAAGGGAGGGGTAAAATGATAATTTTATAAAAAAATCCAAAAATGACTTTTAGGGTCATTACAACATCCACTGCTAAAAAAACATTCATCTGCGAAAGTAAAAGTACAGTCACTCCCTAGAAGCATGAAAGGACGAGGTTTCCGGAGGTGCGTGCTTTGCCTAAGCCTCGAACACCCTATCGGGTCGAACAATGCCATCATAGAACTCAGGCTTAGAGGAAAATTCTCAAATTCACTTCCAACTCCAAAAACTGCTCCAGTCCTTTCTTAGGCTCCAACTCTAGCTCGCTTAGCCAGAACTTGACCAAAAATGCCAAATTTCAATTGAGGATGACCAAACTAAATCAAAACCACTGAAATGAGTAATACAGGACCATGGCAGATACAATTCACTCAAAATTCCAAATACTTGTCTTATGTTTCCAAATCCTTTTCTCCAAGCCACTAAGGGCATTCTACCAGTCCTTAGCTATCCTAAAAACCTTCAATGCAATTCGAAAATTGCCTACCGAACCATACAACACCAACCTCGAAGGATTTACATACTTTATCTAAACATTAGAGGATGAAAACAACCAAAACACGGAGACACCCTAGGCAAAGCCCCTAATGCTAATCTCAACTTGAAAAACCAAGAACCCAAACTGGAACTCACCTTCTAGAACTAAGCACTCCGCTCCAAAGGATGATGGTGCCGCGAATGACAAGACCGAACTGAGTTTAAATCCAAGGACTCAATTCTATCATAGAAACTTCTAAAAAAACTGGCATTGTGTGCCCATAAAACACTCTGCCACCTTAAGTCTGAGCCAATCATCCTAGTCCAAGGGAAACCAAGCCGATAGCCAATGCATAAGCATGCACAACCAAATATGCCGAAATCAAGCTTTCTATCCTAAACAAATTTAGAATCTCACACTCTAAGAATTACCTTGACTCCATCCTGTATATGAGATTTCCAACCAACTTCCCCACTAGGTAGGTAAAAGAGAGTAAACCTCAACTCCGCAGTCTAAGAACTTGAAATACCAATAAGGCATAAAGAGGAATCAATAAGTAGAATCTACCGTAACTCCAGAGATGTTGCACCTCTATCACATACTACTTGACAGCCAACCCTTCAACCATAAACCGATCGAGTCAAATTAATGAGGACAACCGTCTAAGCCAAGAAAACTAGAATGGTGGGGGGGTTGCTAATCAAATCAAATCTAGTTAAGCACAATTGTATGAAGAACCATTCAACCACTAACCCCATAGGACAGCCTCTAACTATGGCAACCTTCTAATCCAACCAAAACCACCAATACCACAACTCCCAAAACCAAACAAAGATAGTCTAGCCACCTATCTAACAAGGAACGGCACTATCACAAAATCAATGTTAAGGGAGATAAAAGGGGAGGCTAACTAGCCTGGCCCTGTTGTATCAGTACACAACCCAAATCAATGCTAGGTGCATCACAATAAATGGTGAATCTCTCACCCTTAACTAGAAGGGTCAATATGGGAGCGGTGGTAAGAGAATTTCTTGAGTCTCATAAAGCTCTTTTCACACTCCTCTGATCACACAAACAGAACATCCTGGCAAGTCAACCGAGTCAAAGGTGCAGCTATAGAAGAAAATCTCTCAAAAAAGTGCCTGTAGTACCCTGCCAATTCGACGAAGCTACAAATCTTAAATCAATCTTAGAAAATACCACAACACCCTAAAGATAGTCGAATAGATCATCGATATGAGGCATGGGGTAATAGTTTTTCACCGTCACCTTGTTCAGCTGCCTGTAATCAACACACATTTGTATAGTCCCATCCTTCTTCTTAACAAACAAGATGGGTGCAGCCCACGAAGACACACACAGGCGAATAAATCCCTTACTTAGAAGATCCTCAAGCTGCACGTTGAGCTTCTTAAGCTCTGCAGGGCCATATGGTAAGGTGGTATAGAAATAGGCTTAGTTCCCGACTCCAAATCTATGGCAAAGTAAATATCTCTCTCTGATGGTAGGCCAGGTAGGTTAGTGGGAAAGACATTAGTATAATCCCTAACCACAAGGAATAAATCAATAGTAGGGGCCTCGCTGGACACATCATAGACATATGCTAAGTACGCCAAGCATCCAGACGCAACTTGCCATCAGGCCCACATAAAGGATATAATCCTAGTCGGTCTTCCAGATAAAAAAAGGAACTATTCCGATTTCGATGAAGTTACAAATTTGAAGAACTAAATAAATTCTATAAACACCCTACCACAAGAACGGGGGAATACTAGGCATGGCTAATGTAACGGTCTTGGCATAACAGTCCAAAACCGCATGATGAGGGGATAGCCAATACATGCCCAAAATAACATCGAAGTCTAGCATATCAAGTAAAATAAAATTTGCCCGAGTCTCACGCCCCTGAATAGTCACCGCACAGGATCTACAAACCTGATCCACTACTAAAAATCCCCTACCAGGGTCAAAACATGCAACGGGACCTCAAGTGACTCATAAGCACTACCCAGACGTAGAGCAAAATATATAGACACATAGGAATACATAGAACCTGGATCAAATAAAGCTGAAGTAGTTTGCTGACAAATAAGGATAGTACCTGTGATAACATCATATGATACCTCAGTATCTGCCCTCGCCGGAGCAGCATAGAAGTGGCCCTGTTGGCCTCCCTCATGAATATTCACCCTACCACCTAACCTGCCTCACTGGGAACCTCCCCGAATACCCTACTGACCATTGTCGCAGTCGTGACCCCAATATATACCTCTTGGTGGAGGTGGTGCTACTACCAATAGTCTAGCCCAGCTGGGACACTCCCTAGCCCAGTGCTCCAATGAGCCACAATCAAAGCATCTTGAAGCTGAGCGACTAGTGATAACTCATTCGCGGTAGGAAGGAAGCGGACCTGATCTCCTCAAGCTCTGCCCTGTGGTAGAACCCTCCAAATGGGGCTGACTACCCTCAACTGCTGGCAGGGCATCCTGAATCGGCCAGCTGGACTGACCCCGCTGGTACCTATCCTGCTAGAATTTCTAGCGGGGCCTGTCATAACTATTATGGCCTCTAGAATGGGACCCACTGTAGCTACTATATCCAAAAAAGAGCGGCCCGTAGAAGCAAAGTGCTTGGTCCCCAACCTCAGGTAAGGTCTCAATCCACGGACAAAACATCGTACCCGCTCCTCCTCAATAGGTAGAATCATAGTGGCATATCAAGAAAGCTGATGAAAGCTAGCCTCGTACTCTGCAATCATCATGTGGCCTTTCTCTAACTGAGAAAACTAATCCCAAAGTCGGTCTTGAATACTCCTAGGGATGTATCGAGCCAAGTAAGCCTCTGAGAATAGGGCTCATGTCAATGGTGGTGACCCAGCTGGTCTGCCTGCCCCTCTGAACTAGTGAGCAGTGAAGTCGGTGCCTCTAGACTCCACAAGACCCAAGGAATAGAGCTACCCCTGATAGGTAGTCAAGAACTCCATGGCATCCTCACCAATGGCTCCAGAAAATGTCGGGGGTGACAGCCTCTGAAATACCCCTAACATCTTCTAATCTTGTAATGACATCACACCCTCCGGAACTACTGGTGGAGGTGCAACAACTGGTAGAGGTAGCTGAACCTTGGGTGTTGGTATACCCTCTATTAGAGCCAGGGCTTGTGGTACAACCTCAATAGCCATGAGGAGCTTCATAATCATTGCCTGTAGTGATGGGGTCATAACTGGTGCAGTTGGGGGTTGTGTTGGTGGTGGTGGTCTCTCTGGCTGAGTAGGAATAGAAGTATCCTGATGCTTCTCTACCAGTTCCGCCTCTATCTCTGGGTCAGGAGCTGGTGCTGCTCCCCTACCTGTCCCACAAAAACGACCTCTAGGCATGTCAGGCCTTGGTGTGTTATCACAACCGGTGGTACCGCGCATACGAACCATTCCCGTGAAAGAGTGGAACAAATGAGATTTCATGAAATCAATAAGATACAATACTTCACGAAATGATACAACATAGAGAATGTTCCTAATGACATTCTGTAGCCTCTCGAAGATAAGTTACGGGCATCTCCGCACCCATTCGTGAGACTCTACCAGACATTAGATCTGTACAAGTAAGACCAATAAACTTAGAGCTCTGATACCAACTTGTCATGATCCAATTCCTTAGGTCATAATGGCACCTACTATAACCCACCAGTAGGTAAGCTAACCCGTCAACTCGGAACTTCAAGTAATGGGTTTGAGGGCAGAAACTAAACAAGAGTGGCGAATTATAAAAATAGGCAGAAAGAATAAGCGAAAGTAAACCAAAACATGATATAAACAACTAAAGATCCCTCCCAAAACCTGGAAGTCACAAGTACAGAGTCGCTACAAAATAAAAGATGAGTACAAGTCCCAAAAGTGGACTGAAAATATATATATAACAACTGGCTAGTCTCAAATGGCAAAAGATGGGCCATCCATACAGAAGGAGACAGGAATGATCCAAAAATAAAAAATGCTCACCCTAGTCTCTGAAGCTGACTACAACAGGCTCGATCTATCTACAGCGGTAGCTGGTTCTCAGAATTGCATCACAAAAGTAGACGTAAAGTGTAGTATGAGTACCAAGACAATAGGCCGAATGAGCAGAAAAGGTAAAAACAATATGAAAAAGAGGAATAGCCTAAATAGGAATCAATATAAGCATCAAAAAGGGGAAAGAGTACTACCTATGAGAATTACAGCTAACGATACCTAACTGAGCCCCCATAAGCCCAACTGAGATACTCGTGTGCAAGTTAAATAAAAACTTGGATAAACTAACATAAGCCCGCCGAGTACACAGAATAGCTACAACTACCAAGGATAGGAACCAAAAATCTGTGCTGTTAGGAATTAAAGTACTATATCATTTCCAAACCCAGAAAAATCAATAGTCAATCGATCTAGGGTGACTTAGGAGTCGAGGCCGGGACTGGAACCCAAATGCTCACTTGAATGTTCAAAGTGGCCAAGGCCGGGACTGGGTACCCAGATGCTTGCCATAATATATAAGTACGGTCGAGGTCAGGACTGGGTACTCGAATGCTCTTCGTAATACATCGATATGATCGAGGCCGAGACTGGGTACCCTGATGCTCATCATACTAGCAAGCCGATAGAGACCGGGGCTGAGTACCCGAATGCTCTCCGATAATTTAGAACAGAGGCGGGGACTTGGTAACTGGATGCTCATAGATAATTTATCCCATGATTCCAAATATTCTACTTCCCTACTAGAATACAACAGTACCAAAAATCTTTTCCCAAATGAGTCAACCGATATGCTGCCAAAATAGGAACCGGAGCCAAAGTCAACGATCACAAAATCTAGTGTAGCTAATGCATCATAAAATTCACGATTATACTGACTTATGGATGAGGCTATTTTTAAGAATAAGGGTAATGCCTAACTAAGGCCAAACTACCAGGCACTAGTCTGCTACACCATTCTACAAGGATTTAAATCCACCGGAGCAACATTGGAGAATCTAAAGAAAGTTTGCATCCTATACTAAGGCCAACATACTCCAAATATCAACAACATGCTCATTCAACTCTCCTTATAATACTAACAAATAACAATAAGATACATATGCTTCTAAATATCCAAAAAAAAACTGATAACAAGCCTAAAGCATGATTTTTAACACCTAAAATATACAATGAAACTACCCAAATCAAATTCCAACTATTTCAACATGCTTTCACACATTCCAGCTCAATCTAAAGAAAGAAAAAAAACTGTAGCCTACCTGTAGGCTAAACATGCGGGCTTTAAAATCCCTGTGCTAGAGTTTTTCTCTTTCAAATACCTCGAAATGCTGTCACACTATCAAAAATAGAACCACTACATTAATACGGTCGTTTAGACACTAATTTCATTTTTTTTGGAGACAGAACCAATTTTGGAGTATAAAACGAAAAATGTGGGACCTACATAAATAATTCTAGATTTGACTACCAAAATAGGTTCTAAACATCACCCCAAGCTCACAAATCAGATTTATAACACAATTTGGGGTAGAAAAATAATGCAAGATGATAGAACAATTAATTCCCGCATTTTCAACTAAGAAAACAAACAAGGCAGCCTCTTTACACATAGATTTCTCAAAAATGAAATATATCAATTAAAACAAATTATACCATGACGTTTCTTGCAAAAAACCACACAATTTAGCCTCAAGAATCACTCAAAACGGAGTTATATTGACTAAGATACACTCTTTCAAAATTCAATAAAATTTAATTCTAAAAAATACTAAATCTACAGCTAAAAATCAATTTCTTACCTCAAACGATGTGCCGAAAGCAGATTCTGACACTCCACAATGTTCTCCTCAAAATTCCATGCAAGATAGCCTCCGGAATCACCCAAATCGAGCTTATATAGGCCAAGAAATAACTCCTCAAAGTTCTTCAAAAATTTAATCCAAAAATGGACACTGCTATAAATAAAATGAAGATTTTTACCTGAATCTAATGCTCCAAATCAGTTTCCAAACTCTCCAATGCGTTCTCCTAGAAAAATCTCACAGGTTTGCCTTTTGAATCACCCAACTTGAAGCTCTATAACTTAAGTTATGGGGTTTTAAAGTTGAAGAAAAACCCAAAAATGGGTTGCCTTTGCACCAGATTTTCTACTGCAATATTTGATTTTAGAAAAGTCCAAAATCTCTGATGGGGTGCTCGGGATTCATTCAAAATTCGATAAAAATAAACCATATATGCTAATCTACTAAATTCGACATTTCGAACTCAATGGAGCATTCAGAATTCCCATACGAGATCATTTTAATAAGAAGTGGGTCTCATGCCCAAGTGTCATTTTAAGCCACATTCTACAACAATCCTCGATATTAGTTCGAAAGCCTGAGAAAAGCAAACGAAGGGTCTTTCTAGACCAAAATAGACATTTCGTAACTAACTGCGCTGTCAGAATTTTCATTCGAGTGCGTTTTCCAAGAAAGTTGACCAAAGTCAACCATAAACTAACTTTTAAAGTCAAAAGCGCCAAATGGCCCCAAACTCGTATTGATTGCCTCGATAGTCATTCCAATAGTGTTATTAGCCTAATTTGGTCATTCTGGAGCTGATGGAACCATCAGCATTTGAATTTGAGATCTCATTGATCCAAAACTCAAAAAGTCGCAACTAAACTAACTTAGGCCCCCAAAATACCAAAACGGACTCGGGACCTCTAAAAATTCAATCAACACTTCTAGACCAAAATCCATCTCCCAAATCCAACAAAGTCATCAAAATTCTATTCCGAGCATCAGAACTCCAAAAGTTGACCAAAGTCAAACCTTGGCTTAAAGTTCCTCAAATTCTCAACTCAACCCCTCAAATCTTCGTTACAACTCCAAAACTGATTTCGTAAAGTCTTCTAAGCCAATTTTGATATTTCAGAGCTACTAGAATCAATGGAATTCTGTTCTGAAACCTGTAACTTTGATTGACCCCAAATACCACTTTTTAATACTTAAAACTTATGAAAACTCAAAATTTCCAAAGACTTAACTTTTCATAGGATTTTCTAAAATTCAACAATCGGTACCGATCAGAAATAATTCAGGGCAACTAAAGGGAGGGGTAAAATAGTCATTTTACAAAAGATCCAAAAATGACCTTTAGGGTCATTACACCCGATAATCCCCGAAATAGGCCTAAAATATGAATTCTAAACACCTATACATGATTCAATAGCTACCCAACCCAAATTCCAACCAATCCGCATGCAATCGCATTCTTAAGCTTAATCTAAAGGAAGGGAAGTGTTAGCCTACCTGTAGGAGTATTTTTCCTTTCGAACAGCCTCGAATCGCTGCACACTATTAAAAACAAAATCACAATGTCGTTACGATCGTTTAGATACTAAAGACAGAGAAAACGGAGACAGGATAATTTTGGAGCCAAAAATAGGAATATGGGACCCACACTGGAAATTCTAGAATTAACCCCAAAAATAGGTCATAATAAGTTCCCCGAGCTCATGTCACAAAATGGGACACAATTCGTGGCTCGAAAACATCACAATATCAACATGCAACCAAAAGCCAAATTTTCTCAAGAACTAGAAATGGGACAGCAGCTGAAAACAGTAAATTTACCAAAAATAAGAGGTTTGCAGTTGATACCTACAATATCATGATGTTATTCTTGAAACCCACTCAAAACAGCTACTAGAATCATCAAATTCAGACTTAGAATGAGGAAGAAATCAAGTCGCAAAATATCCCACAAATTGAGTTTCCAAAGTAGCCATGGCAGTAGGTGAAAATAAGAATTTACCTTAAAAGAAGGTTCCAAAGTAGCTTTCGAGCTCAACAACGCATTCTCCTTGAAAAATCTCACAACCTAGCCTTTTGAATCAACCAATTTGGAGTTCTATAGCTCAAGATGTTCAACATTAAAATTTAGAAGAAAAGTAGAAAAATAGACGATGGTGCACCAGACACAGTGCACCAGCGCACCAGCAGATTACTCCCATTTTTAAAGTCTCCGATGTGGTTATCGGGACTAATTCAGAATCTCGTGCGTGCAAACAAACTATGCTACCCAACCAAATTCGATATTTTAGACTTAATAGCGAGTCAAAATTTCAATACGAGGTCATTTTGACTAAAAGTGGGTCTCACATCCAAGTACCATATTTAGCCAACTTCCATAAAAGAGCTCGAGATTCAACTGGAAGCCTCGGAAAGCGAATGAAAAGTCATTCTAGACCAAACTCGATATTTCAAAACTAACTACACTGACAGAATTTTCATCCGAGCACATTTTCCAAGAATATTGACCAAAGTTAATCTTGGTCAAATTTTAAAGGCTAAAACGCCAAATGGCCCGATACTCATATCGAATACCTCGATATTCATACCAACCATGGTAATAGCCTAATTTAGAAATTTCAAAGCTGGTAGAATTGTCAGAATTCCATTATGAGGTTATTTACCTGACGTCTTAACTAAACTCAACTATTCAGGTTTCAAAAGCTCCAAAATAGGGAATGACTTAACACCGAATAGGTCATTGAGGTGGGATTCGGTAAGGGAATCCTAGTAGCAACCCCTTGTCTCATTAACTATGTGCCAACATAAAAGCCCATGTAGGCTTAGGCTAATGGATTCATGAAAGCCCTTAAAGTTAAAGTTAAAGAAATGAATGAAATTGACGGAGTTCTACCCGGCAAGTAGTCTCCCCGGCCAACGTAGGAGGTTATATTGGATTTCATGTAATAGCTCGCATGGTCTTAAATGTCGGTTATGGTCATTTTCTCATAAAATAAATGTTTTAAATGATATATATTTGATTGATTATGCATGCATTGCATTATGTTTCATATTACATAAATGTTTTAATGTTTCCTCAATGTTCATGCATGCTTACATACTTAGTACATTCAAAGTACTAACGCATATTCTTTTGCTTACATGATATCACCATATAGGGACCGGTGCTCCTCCTCGTTCTCCTCCACGTGGCTAGTTGAGATTTCGTTTGAAGACTACTTTTGGTGAGTTCTCATATTCCGGAAACAATACTCATTTATCTTTCTAGCCTATGATATGTTAAGATCTTTAGACACTTACTATGACATTTCTTTTTATTATAATTGAGGGTGAGCTAGGGACTTATCTTAGCCCCGTTAAATCTAAAAGTTAGAGGTATTATTGAACATATTTAAGTTGAAGGTTTACTATTATGATTTTTGCTTGTTTATTTATTGTCATTACCTATTAAAGGCTAAAAGAATGCTAAGAGGCTTGTTTGAGGTACTTTCGAGTTCCTTATTCGCCATGTCACATCTAGGCCCTAGGCTTGGATCGTGACACCAACCCAATCGAACCCGTTTAAATTTGGGTTGGTTATTGACCCATTTATTCATTAACTTAGCCCATTTCAACCCATAAAAAATTGGGTTGATATGTAATCCAAAGTACTCATGAGAAATCTTGTTAAAATATATTTAAAAAATAATATTTTTTTTCAATTTGATATGTTATATATAGCCATAATAAAGAAAAAAATAATTTTGTTAGGTAACAAAATATTTTAAAAGAAAAAATAAAATAATTAAGCTTAAGAAAAATTAAATTGGATTGGGTCTTGACCTGTTATATAACCCAATCCATTTTCACCCAAACAAATTTGGGTTGGGTTGGGTCTTGACCCAATTGTTTTCTTAGCCCTCTCAAACTTAACCCAACCCGCCCAATTGTCACCCTAAATACACTCACACTCCAAAGAATATTTAATGCATGTAATTGTGATACAATAGGCTTGACTTTCATGTAAATCTCCACTAACATGACAATATTTGAAAAGAAATTATGTAGGGCTTGTTATTGGCTTGTAATGTAGGCTTAGGGATGGGTAGGATATTCATTTGGCATAAAAGTGACTAATTTCTTCTTGAGCATTACACTAATTTGGTGTTTTCAATGTTTGTTACGTCTTTAGAGATTGATCCTTTTTGTTATCACTTTCTTGTGTACTTTTGGACTTCTTTTAAAGCTTAACTTGTCTTGGCTTTTTTCCCTTCTCATAATCTTTTGAAGTTTTCTCTTATTTTTTTGGAGTATTCTTTGTCTTTTATGCAATTTTACTTAAACTTGTGAGGATTTCAACTCTGTTTTCTTTTTTTGAAATAGTTTTGCATTTTTGACTTTCAGGGACTTGTAACTGTTGCCTTTGACAACTTTTAAATTTGAATCTTCTTTTGTAACTCGCACGTTTTCAGTGCACTCAAAAAGGTCAGGCCAAGAGAGGGATAGAGCGTATAAGCACTCAAAAAGGGTATAGGCTAAAACTGTGGTTGTCCAAAGAAAAAGTTTTATGCTCAAAGTAGGACATGCTAAGGATTAATGTCATTTGGTAGGCTTTGAAAGATACAAACGGGTCAAAGAAGGCCTACAATTATTGTTCAAATCAAACATTACTCATAATTTTGCCTCAATAACATTTAGGCCAAGTTCTAGATCGATAATGCAACACAATTGCATTTAATTCAAAACTCACCACACAATGCGCATAAAACAGTGAAGCTGGCTTTGTTTTTATCTTGAATGCATGCAAGAAAATATTTTCACGTGTAGTAAAAGTATGAATGAGAAGTACCAAAAGAATCTATGATTTACCATAAAGTGAATCTTCTTCATTATACTGATCATTCTTTTCATACCGTTCTTTTCATATGCACACTCTAATTGTGTTGACACCAACTAAGTCAAGAATATGATTCTTAACAAATAGAAAATATTTTTGAAATTTTATGAATAAGGAATATCGAACCCAAGAAGTGGTGCCTACGTATTTCATTGAGATGAGAATCGGGTGTGCGTAGTTCGTAGTATAAGACATATGTTTTGAACAAATATACTTTTTTTAAAAAAATAACAGAAATTAAAAAAAACAATGAGTCACACTGAAGAATAGACTACCTAAATTTTAAAAAATATCAAACAAAAAATATAT
The DNA here is from genome assembly GCF_947179165.1 of Solanum dulcamara. Lineage (NCBI taxonomy): Eukaryota > Viridiplantae > Streptophyta > Magnoliopsida > Solanales > Solanaceae > Solanum > Solanum dulcamara. The sequence continues at coordinate 53,744,144 of NC_077239.1, forward strand.
ATATTCATTTTTTAAAAAAATATAAGAAGAAGAAAATCAAAGATATTTACTAAACATGGCATCATGTACAAAAATTAATACAAAGGTGTAGACAAACTCAGAGTGGGACTTCGAGAATCTAGCGTCTGAGTGTAATCTTGATGAAACATTTGAGAAAAGTCCTCAAAAATTTTGCCCATGTTTCAGCTTCACAAACTCTGATATTCAATCTTGTAGGAAATGTCTTCTTTGTGGAATTTTTTGAGAGTCTCAAAAAAAAAATTGTTGTAAAAGAACAAAAAACTTATGGGAAACATGACCAAGTCATTATGGAACCTACGTATCCCTTGAGCAGAAATCAGGTCAAACATAGTTCCAACAGTTATGACTGGCAAAATGAAGATATGAACAGAACACACTCACCAATAATTAATACAAATGTAATGGAATAAAATAATGAACAAATCATGTTTGAAGCAATACATATGTATTAAACACAAAATCAAATAAATATGTGTTAAACAAATTATGTAACATTTAGTACACAAATAATATATAACGCGTCCTAGCATACGTGTGACCCAAAGGTAAGTCTAACGATTGAAGAATGTGTATGTCATTTGTGAAACACTCTATTTCCCTAAAAATATATTTAGACAAAATTTTAGGAATAAAAGAATGGGGATACACAATAAGGAAAACAGTATACAAATAAATATCAGTCTCACACAGAGTTACAATCCTAAACTAAGCTTCCATGAGATCTCTTCCCCTTTTTTTTTCTTCTTGAAATTTTTGAATGTCTTTAGGATGAAGATCTTTCCTAAATTACAATAAAAAGAAAAATTAAACTATAAATGATAAAATTCCAAACTCTGAGGGACAATGGTACGTACAACTCAATATACATATCCTTCAAATTCAACAAATAATTGGGATGATTGTCTTTTATTGATCGCAGACCAATTAGACACAAGGTAGTCTTTTAATGGACCGAGTACATCTTAAGTTATGGGCCAACTTAGGCAGATGTTCCTAAAGATAGATTTGATTTCATCTCTACACTACGTGGACTTGAGTGAGCTTTGAAAAACAGATTGGTTACCCGAGTTAGACAAACTGTGGGGTGAATATAATAAACAGCGTTGGACGACCACGAACCAACTATCCATTTTTTTATTTCAAGAAAGTAGGGTATTTTTTTGAAAGAACGGCCATAGATAACCACGTAACCGTCCTTATTCCTAATGCAAACTATTTATCGTTTGGCGAAAATCATGTCATGATGCAATGACAGTGTACATATAATTAAACAAGTAATGAAAAAATAATAAATACAATATACAAATAATCAATAAAAGATATACAAGACACAATATATGACATAATAAAAGAAAAATGTCCTTAATTTGATAAAATGAACCCATAATGGTTAGAACCCCAAAATCCCCAGCAGAGTCTCATTTTGTTGATATTTCTATTTTTGCAAATAAGGCACAACGTCGTGGAACTCAATAAAAAATCAATTTAATTAATTTTAAAAATAATTTAGTTTTAAAGGAATTGCCACCTAATTTTAAGATAATTAGAAAACCAATTATTTAATTAAAAAATATCTACGAAACAAATAAATTCTAGGTAAGGATTCAAATTATTCCAAAAGAAAGGTATTAACATCTTTCAGAATCCACAACTGTGGGTCCTGACTTAACTCATTTTTTAAAATTGAGGAGATAAAAATAATGCACAAGTATGAACATGAAATATACACAAAGAATAAAATAAAACTATAATATGAGAAATGACCGAATGTTTGCCTAACGTCAATGATATACATAATAATGAATCAAAAATATTATTCGAATAGCTTCCTCGGAGAGAAATTCTGGATACTTGTAAAGCCACTTAGTAAAAATATTAGTAATGGATAAATAATAATAATAATAATAATAATAATAACAACAACAATGATAACAATAACAACAACACGAACTCAAAAATAAAATCTGTCTTATGAACATCAGAGGTCTTGAAAATTGACTGTATGATGTATACAAACCTAAACTAAAATTTTTGTCTTTTAAAATAGAGAGACCTCAAAAATCGACAAATAAATTTTTTTTCATTGGCCAATATCTTTCAAACACGAAATCACATAAAATTATCAAAAGACAATATAAGGTAACATATAATAGCTGGCAAACAGTGATCAAGTGATAACAACATAACTTCACCAAATATTCTTGTAATATACACGTCATCATTCTACAAAACTAATAGTAGTCAAACATGAACAAAAATAGAACAACAAATAGACAAGGCATATATATGGTGACTTATAATGGAGAAAATGAACTCCAATAGAAAAATACCACAATATCATAAACAAACTAAATCAACCTACTAAACATATAAAAATTTTAGCAACTAATACACCAAATTAAAAACTTAAACTGATTTAAGTATTGATAAAAAATTAGGATAAAATTGAATCAAGAAAAACAACGAACCAGGTGCAAAACAGATCTAGAAACTTGTCAAAATAATGACCTGCAAAATGCACAAACATGTGTGGAAAAAAAAGAAAAGAAAGGGAAATAGTGGCTTACAATGGTGTTGTGTTGGCTGGAGTTGCAAAAACGAGCAACGAAGGCTTGGTTGATTCGCTAGCTTGGAGCTCGTTGGCTCGCCTCAGATGGCGTTAGCGGCGGGGGTCAGATTTTGCGCTCAGTGGACTTGTTGTTGTTTTCTTCTCCGTTTGTAGGAGTTGTAAGTGGAGCTCATTGTTTGACAAAGCTTCGAGCTCGCTGGATTTGTTGTTGTTTTCTTCTCTGGTTCGTGTAGATTTGGAGTTGGAGAAAATAAAAATAGAAAATATAAGGGTGAGTCTTTTTTTGGTTGGCTGTTTGCTGGAGAGCAGTGTGGTCTTTGGGTGGTGTAATGGCCGGAAATGGTGGTTGCTTGCAGATGGAGCTTTGGTGACTATTTTACCAGAAATAATGGGGAAAAAGGAAGGGTTAGAGTAGCTGGGTTGTGGGTCTGGTGGAGCTCATGGCTGCAAGGAAGAAGGAGAGCGGGTGGTTGTGTGGTAGCGTGGGTGGTGGTCTGAGTTTCTCTCTCCGTTGGTGATGGTCATTACCTGACGAAGGTTAATCGGAAAAGGGAAAGGTGCTAAGGTGTGGCGGCTGCCTCTTGGGAACAAAAATAGAAATAACTTTTAGGGTTTTTCCCCTTTAGGAATTTACACCACTAAATCTGAAAATATCCCATTATCCCTTATTTTGAGGCCAAATAAAGGAATTATATAGAAAAATTTATAATTACTCATTTTATAAAACTATGGGCTCAAACTCATGGGCCCAAAACCATGAACTAATTCAATATCGAAATAACTAAATACTTATTTGTCTGTGTTTTAACGTATTTTTAGACTATGCTAAAAATATTAAAATAAATATGAATAAATATAATAATAGCATGTAAAACTGTAAATTAACGAACTGTGATAAAAATAGCTATAATTGAAACTAAATAAAATAAATTGATAAAATTCTAATCTAAGAACAATTATCGATAAAATTGATTTAAAATTATAAAAAAATGCACTTTTGAACTATTTAACGAATAAAATACTTAAAAGTGTGAACTTTGAAAATATTATGCCAAAATTTGGTGTCAACACCGTCAGCTCCGTAATGGCCAAATTAACCTAGTAGCATGGTCAACACAAGCATCGAGGCGATCAGTGCAAGTTTAAGGCCATTTGGTGTTTTAGACTTTAAAATTTGGCTTAAGGTGGACTTTGGTCAACATTCTTGGAAAAGGTGCTCGAATGAAAATTTCGTCAACACGGTTAGTTCCAAAATATTGAGTTTGGTCTAGAATGACCCTTCATGCGCTTCTCAAGGCCCGTGTTGGAATTTGGCTTAAGATGGCACTTGGGTGTGGGACCTACTTTTTATTAAAATGACCTCATATGAGAATTTTGAATGCGTCACTGAGGCTAAAACGTTGAATTTGGTGGGGTAACATATCTTGTTTGCACACATGGAGTTGCGAACGAATCTCGAACACCCCATCGAAAATTTGGACTTTTCCAAACAGGTTGTGTTGCAGCAGTTGTTGGTGCCCAACAACTTGTTCTCCATGTTTGCGGGCCCATGGCCTCATTCGCGGAGGTCTGACCCTTTTCCTGCCTCATTCTTGGGTCCTTCTCCACGTTCGCGGAGGTCATTTTTATCTGGTTTCTTTAAGTTAAAGACAGATGCGTTTCAGCTCATTTAAGCTTTTTCAAATTACGATTATGGGAGTTATACAACTCCAAATTGGGTGATTTCAAGTTTTATAAGTTCGTAATTATTGTGGCTACTTGGGTTAGTGATTGGGAAGTATCGGGGAGGCTTCACCAGAGGTAAATTCATCATCTTAGATGTTGTCCCATAGCTTTGAGGGTGATTAAATTGTGATTTTATTGCATGTCGGGTTTGGGACTATTCCGAGCCCCGAATTGTGCTCCCTCTTGGAACATAAGTTTGAGGTAGTGTTTAGGACCCTTTTATAAAGTTAATTTCAAAATTTTTAGAGCGAGTCCCACATCCCCGATTTTGACTCCCAAATTGGTCTATCTACGATTTTAGTAATTTTAATGTCAAAACAACCATATTAACATTGTGTATCTATTTTTGATAGCGTGGAAGTGTTCAAAGGCTGTTAGAAAAGAGAAAGCTCTAATTTCATGATTTAGGAGCGTGCATAATCAACCTACAAGTATGCTACGATTTTCCCCTCTTTAGATTGAGCTTGAAGAACATGATTTCATGTTGATTAGTTGGAATTTGGGTTGGGTAGTATTGAATCATGCTTAGACATTTAGAAATCATGTTTTAGAACTTTTTGAGATTTTAAAGAGTACTTGTGAGCATGATGCTTGTCTTGTTTCTTTTCTATGCCTTGTGATGTATTTGTATGCTCGTTTTGTTATCTAATTGAAGCATGTTCGGCCTTAGTTTAGGTTTGACTGAAACTTGCCTTAGAAATGCATGATTCAAACCCGATAGGCATTAGCTTTGCCCAAACATCATTTGGATGGCTTAGATCCTTGTAGACTAGTGTAGCAGACTTGTGTCTGATAGTTTGGGCCTTAGCTAGGAGATGTGTTCGCTCTGATGACCTTCTAATTCTATTTCCCCGATTCTACAGCTTTACGAGTTTCGACAGCGACACCAAATTTCTGTTCTACGATTCAAGATTTGTTTGGGATTCAGCTCGAAGGGTTGTATTGATTGAGTAAGTATGGACGACGATCCACGGAGTTTGGAAATAATTGATCTTTAGGAGCACTTGCAATAGCTATATTTGGCACCTTGTCGGGCATCCGAATTCAAGCTTCGGTCTCAATCGCATTAGCACTTTTGACGAGCATCCTCTTATAGAGGTCTAGTCTCGATCATTTAGATCCTTATAGCGAGCATCCGGTTAGAGGTACGACCTCAGCTACTTGATCAGTCCTGGGGAGCATCCAGTTAGAAAGGTCCAACCTCCGTACTGTCAGATTTTACTGGATTGGGTTGAGGCTCTGGTCCTATATTCTATGTCTTTTAGTTCTCAATTTCAGATCCCGATAGTTATAGCTATTTTGTGTACTCGTCAGGTTTATGGGGGTTCGTTTGGATTTTTATTTAAACTTGTGCATGATTGTACCTTGTGGGTTATAGGGGTCCAGTTAGGTATAGTTTAGTTGTAGATTACTTTAGTTAGTTTTTTCTACAATCATGTGCATTCCAGTTCATTTCTTTACTTTAGACTTCCGCTCTAATCCTCTGTTCTATCTATTTCCTCTTTTAAAATGCTTTTACTTTTCAAGCTCAATTGGCCTATGATGGCTACTGGGTAGCTGTTGTTTTGGTACTCATACTACACTCTAGACCTGATTTCGTGATGCAGGTCCAAACACCAGTTGTTAGCGTTGGCTCGTGCTTGGAGCGGTCTGATTCGGAGATAGGAGTGAGCACTTGATGTTTTGTACTATTCTGATCTCCATCTGTATATATATAGACTATCTTTTACTTTTTGAGTCAGGTCTTATTTCAGTGGTCCACTTTTGAGACTTATACTCTTCTGTTTAGACAGCTCTGTTATAGTGACTTCTTGGGAGGGATCAATTGGCATATATTCATTTTGGTCTGTCTTCCGCTTATTTATGCTATGTATATTAGAATTGCTAATTCCTGATTAGTTTCTACCCTTAAATCCATTACTAGCTATTCTGGGTTACGGGTTGGCTTACCTACTGATGAGTTATAGTAGGTGTCATCATGACCTAAGAAATCGGATCATGACACAAAGTTCTTTAAGGACTTGTGTTGATATTGGAATACCGATGAATTCAAGGGTTTATCTGAACATGCCAAGAAAGTTAAAGGCAGTGTTAAGGGAGACTTGTTGCATATCGGAGGTGCAAAGAGTGTTGGAACAATCACGAGGGAGATTGTAAATTTTTAAATTTTAACTTTTAATTCATATAAGTTCTTAGTTGATTAAATATTATTTGATTTATATCATTTAAAACTCTATTCTTATTTATAGGAAAAATAATTGGGGCACGTTCCCTTTCGTAGTGAAGTTTTCAAGAGGACTCATGTGAAAAAGAAGATTGGTGAGTCAGATCTGAATGAGTGGGTGGAAGAAAGGGCTGAATGATTTTATGTAAGTTATTTAAAATAAATAGTGTGTGTGTGTGTCTATATATATATATATATATATATATTGATGTTAGCTTTTATTTTTAATATGCAGAGAGAGTATGAGTGGCACGTGCGTGAGATGGATGATTCGGTACGGCTCACGCTTGAAGAGTCCACTCAAATTTGAACTGAAAAAGTGGTAGGAGGGATAATAAAGGCAAAAACAAATTATGGGATGGGCTCTCGGAACAACGTATGACGACTCTAATTCGATCTAGAAGGTATTGAATCATCACGCCAAGCTGAGGCAATTGAAGATGTTCAGATAGTTGTTATGTCGCAGTAGATCTCTGAACTTACACGTGCATTGACAAAGTTCAAGGCAAGAAGAGAAGTTGAACGAAGGAGCATGAATGAAAACATCGAGCAAATCAAAGAACAAGTGTTCAATCTTGCTCATCGACCTAATTATGCATTGCGTTCTTCAAGAGAGTTCACTCCTACTGTTGACTCGGACAATGATGAAGATGAAGAGTATATAGAGTTCACCCCCTAGCTACCATCCCCCTTTGATTAGTGAAACATTTTTATAGTGTTTGTACTAACTTTGAAATACTTTATAAGTCTTTAAATTAAAAAATTGTGTATTTGAATGTTGAATTAAGTTTGTTACTATATGTTTTGTGTATTGTGTTTATTGTTTGAATGTTATGATTAGATTGAATTGAATTGAATTGAATGTGCAGTTGGGTAGCAGAAATTATCAGTTTCTGCTGTCAAAAATGTAAAAGAGACGTACAAGGACGCATAGTCCGTCGCTTTGTTCTTCATTGTTCTTCAATATGAAGAACAAAGTGACGGACTATGCATTTCTGTTCGTAGCTTTTCTGAAAAAACATAAAAAAAAATAAAGAAACAACACTGTCTGTCGCTTTGTTCTTCAATATGAAGAACAAAGCGACGAACGACATTGGATTTTTCAAAAACAGAAAAGAGCAATGGACAGTGTCGTTCACTAATGACTCGGTTCGCCGCTTTTTGAAAAAGCAATGAGGTAAAAAGCAAAAAAAGTGATTGCATTGATTTTTCATCGATTTTGACCATAAAAGCGATGTAGTATGTCGTTTTTCGACAGTTTTTTAGTAGTGGCTCTTAGTGGGTGTTACATTATGTACATATGATTTGATTTGGGTTAACATTTTTTAAATTCGATAATATTTAGTTTGTTTTTTTATTTTGTCCCAAAAATTGAAGAAATAACTGAATCGATAAATTATATACATTTTTTTTGTATAATAATATGTATATAATGTATTTTCTTTATGAATAATTTTAAATATCTTATATATTTTTTCATCAAAATTTATTTATAAAAGTAAAAAAGTCCAAAACAAAAAGTATCCCATACATCTGAACAAAAATAATTCGGAACATGTATGTTTTTCTATTTCCCTACTTTTATCTTTTAATTTTATTTTCATGATGACTAATAACCAACAATCGAACCAAATTGAACCAATACCAATAATAACCAATTGATGAATGTATACTATGTTGGAAAAAGACATAACCCTCCCTAAAGTTGTATCGAAAAGTCAGTTACACACTTAAACTATTATGGCGACTTATTATACATTAAACTATCAAAAAGTGAATTTATTACCCCTCTAAAACTGACGTGGCAAAAAAATAAAAAAAAGAGCGCGGTAGACTAAAATTAAAGTAAATTTGTTTTCTTAAAAAAAACATCACCCCATTCCCCCGCCCCACGTCTTTTCTTCTTCACACTCACCTACCCTCTTCTTCTTACCATAATTTTAATTAAATAATTTGAATAGTTTTTTAAACATGTGTCAGTCATCTATTGGTTATAATTTAATTATTTAAAATTAATTATAAATCAAAATTTATTTAATAGAATTTTAATTAAATAATTTAAATAATTTTTTTAAACATGTGGCGATCATCTATTGGTTACAATTTAATTATTTAAAATTAATTATAAATCAAAATTTATTTTACATAATTTTAATCATGGAAAAGAGCCTAAAATGTCTTCGAACTATTAAAAATGATACAAAAATGCCCCTTATGCCCTTTTCCGTTAAAGAAAATGTTATTTTTGGACCTAAAGGTGGATGTTAAGGGCATTTTAGGCTCAATAGATGGATGATGGTCATTTTTGTACCAATTTCAATAATTCCAGCGTATTTTAGGCCATTTTCCGTTTAAAAATTATAATTTCTGATATGACGCTGGCGTAACATCGAGTGTAATATACCATATACTGTGAAAGTGGTGTTATATGTTTCAGAGGCTAATAAATTCACAGTAAGGTAGTTTAGGTGTGTAATAGATCGTCATGATGATTTAAGTATGTAACTGACTTTTCGATACAACTTTAGATGAAAATTTATGTCTTTTCCCATACTATGTTTGATCTAATTTAATTTAAATAATTTAAAAATTATTAAACTGATTTAATTTTAATTTTAAGAAATAACACTCAAATTGATCCCTGAACACCACTAATTGGGTGACCGTGACTTGTGAAGAGCGATGAGAAAGGGGTTCCCGTTAATCTCGTCAATTGCGCAGGGGATCGCTGCTAACTTCACTCGTCTGCCCAAAGTCCACGCGTTTCAAAGCCCAACATTTTCTCCTACTTTTCTGTCTTCTTTTTACATTACACTATATATATATAGTGCCATAACTGATAAGTGATAACCCTCCGTCCTTTAATTGTCCTACATCTCTCTCTGTCTACACAATTCACGAGAAGAAAGATGGAGGAAGAACAAGAGTATCTTTTCAAGATTGTAGTGATTGGGGACTCTGCCGTTGGCAAATCCAACTTGCTGTCCCGTTTTGCCCGTGATGAATTTGACCATAACTCTAAGGCCACCATTGGAGTCGAGTTTCAAACACAAGTTGTTGAAGTTGATGGTAAGGAAATTAAGGCACAGGTTTGGGACACTGCTGGTCAAGAACGTTTTCGGGCCGTCACTTCTGCTTATTATAGAGGCGCTGTTGGGGCTCTCATTGTTTATGACATCAGTAGGAACACTACTTTTGAGAATATTAAACGATGGCTTGATGAACTCAACAGTAAGTCCTTTTGTTTTCTTTGTATTTCTATTTTGCTTTGCCTGATTCATACATCTATAATTGTCGGACTTAGATATGCAATGTTTTTGGCTTGATCTGGATTCATTCCTTCTCTGCTCTGTTGCTTTATAAACTCGGATAGCATTGCATTTTTCCCCTTTTTTGGTAAATGTTTTTGTTCATATGTAGATCAATTTACCCGGGTTCTGCCTAGTTCTCAAAAATATTGGGCGTAACTCATCTTTAGTGATGTCGTGATTTGAGACAGCAAATGTGGTTGTAATTAGCGATATTACGACATGGGAACAATCAAAGGGGTTTCGCTGTTACCAGTAAAAAGGGTCCAGCAATTCCACTGGGAGTATGCATTCTTGATTAATGGAAAGTATAAAGGGTTGTTATCTGATTCGGGAAGTAGCAGTTTGTGTACTATTACATAAGTTTTAAGTGCAATAAACTTGTGATAAGAGTATCAATTGGCAATTGTGCCATGGATTACCGGAGAAAGAGTATCAATTATGCAGTTAATTTCACTCCTGATCACTGATTTTGTGCGTATGACATGCTCATGTGTTACTTCCCAACCTTCTTGAAGCTCATCATGTTGTAATGTTTGAGGCATTTCTTCATATTATGTGTTTTCTGTTTCGGAAGGAGCTGTTTTTTAGGTTGGTGGTGGTAAAATACTTTTGACTTCATTGTATCAAGACAATTTTTTGCAAGGTATGATTGCGAAAATGTAATGAAACTGGTAAGGCTATTCCGCGTGCATAGCTTGACGGATTTGAAAATAACTATAAGATGTACTATTTTTAGATAATTAGTTGTAGCAATAATTAGGGTGAAAGAAGAGTCCTATTCTAGCCTTCCCTGTGCTTTGTGTCAAGAGAAGAAATGCAAAATATAAGTTTGAATTTTGGCATTGCTGAGTCTTTAAGGAGCATTGCTTTAAAAGTTGCTCAGCTTCTAGCTCATCTTCCACTTGAAGATGCGCTACCAAGAAAATTCTTCTGGATGTCCTGGACTTTTCTGATTTTTATACAACCGACCCCATCTAGTTTGGATTGAGTTGTTATTGTTGTTGAGGTGACTAAAATGTGAAGCTCTAACATCTTATGAGCTAATTTTCAAAAGAATTGCAGATTGAGATGTCCCATAGATAGCATGATGAATTATGTTTTATATTATTTTATTTCAATAGATCACAGGCTTCACATTAAATAACATAAAATGTCCGTATCATCTCGTCAGAAGACGATTTCTCTTATCCTTCAATATTTGAATCTTTGTGGATCTTCTCGTGCACTTCAGCTCTGCACATCCATTGCAGGATTGAACATGGTAAACTCAAATGTTCGAATAAATTATCAATTGTTCTTCCTACTATCATACCAGATGCTCAGATCAAATTTTGTTTCTATCAACTTGGAATCGTAACCGGATTTGTTTTGTTGCCTTGCCCCCTTTTTGGAAATTCATCTGACACATCTTGAATGGTAATGCAGCCCACTGTGATACAACAGTTGCAAGAATGCTTGTTGGGAACAAGTGTGATCTAGAGAATATCAGAGATGTGAGTGTAGAAGAAGGGAAAAACCTTGCAGAAGAGGAAGGATTATTCTTTATTGAAACATCTGCTCTGGACTCTACTAATGTGAAAACAGCCTTTGAAGTTGTCATCCGTGAGATATACAAAAATGTGAGCAGAAAAGTTCTCAACTCTGAGTCATACAAGGCAGAATTATCTGTCAATCGGGTCAGCCTTGCCAATGGAACCGACATGTCAAAGCAAAAAACGTCGTGCTGCACTAGCTAGTTTTGTTCAATAACTCATTGTGTTGATCTTTTCTCTCTTTACCTATCTATTCTGCTCTGCCCTCAGTTTAAGATGGGCAGTTGCTCAAGGGCGTGTCTTGTTTCCATTTAGTTAATTGTTGTGTTACTTGCAGTCTTGCAACCAAGAGGAGCAGTACACAATAACCCCAGTAGGGTATAATTGTATCTTTACGAGGCTACGAGATATATTTTTTTGAGAAAGGATTGAGTTTTACATAACTCGTCAAGTTCGAATCCTTCATAGAGATAATGACCTTGTCGGGAGATATTAAAAAGTTTTGCAAGAATAGATTTGTGGCCAAGATTTCGTAGGAAGTTGTGACCAAAGATTTCAAGTTGACGGGTAAAACTTGTAACAATAATCGTCAGAATTTCTGGTAAAATCCTAAAATATTGCCAAAATTTGGCTGCAAATCTTGATGGTATGTCGGACTTGTCAAGATCATGACTCCTGACTAATCGCAAGAAGTGGTTACAAAGCTTAGACAGGTCGTTGTAACTGTGTGAAAGAATTTCCAATACATTTTTTCTTCTAAATTGGTTCAGATCAACTCCAAATTTGGGATACAACCTTTTAATATTAACTCCAACAATCTTCAATGGTTCGATACTTAGATTCAATCGTAAACCTTCAAAAATCAATAGATCCACTTTGTCTTTTCAACAAGTTTGATCCAGTAGGAACAGGAGTAGGTAAGTTAGCAAGGGTGAATCTATAGGTTAAAAATGGGATACATGAACTCATAATTTCTCCATAAAGCTAAGTATTTTATGTATCTTTTCTAAAAAAAATTGATATAATATTTACTATTGGCACCCATACAACAAAAAAGCTAAATGACCCTTTGTTTAGATGAGTTATTTACCTAGAGGACTAAGGATCAATTCTCACTGAATGATGTATCCTCTTTCTTTTTTTGCAGCGGTCCACCCATATTCAAAAAATTTAAGTTAGTATCGATTCAGTGAAGCAATGAGAATTTTTCAAACTATTCAGAATAAACGATAAAAGCTCAACAGAACTATCCACTTAATTCCAATAGCAAATAAGCAAGAGACTTTAATTCTCTACAACACAGAAAAACGAGAAAGGAGGAGTCCGGTGAATGTCTATAATTGCTAAAGATTTACAAACAGGGCCAACATTTAAATGAATATTGACTAGAAAAACACCAAACGTAAATTCAAACTACTGTCAAAGTTGTGAACTGACCCAAACCTGATGCCACGTTGGTAACAGTTATCTGGATATAGCAGCTAATGCATCCGGCAGTACGTTGGACTGACAATCAAATAACGTTGGCAACAGTCATCAGTGAAGATTTTAATATTGAGGCTAATGAATCTGGCTAAGTACGTTGGATGGACAATCAAATAAGTACAGAACTGATACAGACTATCGTCACTTTTAGAAAACAGCCATCCAAATTTGGAGCTTCATTCTCCCCTAGAGGTGAATCACAAAAATGCTGAGGCAGACTCGAGGTTTAAATTAATTTAGTGGATTCAGGTTCTAACCATAGAACCCATCGCCTTGTCATAGTTTAACATTTTCAGCAATTCCAGTGTGTTTTACATGGATAAATCTATGTCTCGGCTAACAGTTTTATGGGTTCAAATGAGCCCACATCAATACTACTAGATCCGCTCCAACAGAAGCTAAAGAAATATAAACAAAGAATCTACTGAAAAATCAACCATCAGTAAATGTTTTGTAGTCATAAAATTAAAAGAATGGCTATATATCCACGACAGATTAAGGCAACTAAACCTTCCTATACACCTTACATAGACAATCCCATGGCTCCCAACAGAAGATTTTATGGCTTCCTCAAAGCAGAAGCTGCACCCATGACAACAGCTAATACAAGGCCCAAACCAGCACCAAGTGAAGCACCAACAGCCGCAGCATTCAGAGGATTGACCTTTGCCTGAGAATCTTGAATTCCAACTGCTCTCTCCCGAGCCAATTCCACAAAAAGCCTATCTCTGGCAAACTCCTAGAGACAACAAAACCACACATCTGTGTCATGAACAACTGGGGTGGGGGTTGGGGGGTGGAAGGGGGAGGGGGTTAAGAAGTTCACTTTCAACTCCTTACCAGCAAAGCAGCTTCTTCATGGCTCCTAAGTATGCGGTGGATAAGCTCACACAGAGCAGATACCCCATCAATGGGGAGAACAGCTGCTTTCTTCTGGAAAGGCCTTCGGACTAGTTCAAGTGGGGCAAAAATTAGCTTTTGGGCACCAAACATCCCCTCTGGATCTTTCCCTTCTGTATACCAAGATTGAGGAGCACCAGCAGCACTGGGCGTAACATAAGGACATGAATTGACAACCTCAGTTGTGCTAGGAGATGAGTGATATGCCTTCAGAACAGCATTAATAGCTGCCTTTTGCTGGTGTGCGCTGACAGAAAACTTGTTTGTAATGGCAAGTATCCAAGGTATTCCAAGAGATTTTGCCTCATTTAGGAAAAGGCACATGGCAGGTTGTGGTTGCAAGGCATTTGAGTCTTTGTAGCGAGGAATTCTATGAGATAGGTTATGCACAAGGATAATCAAATCAGTTTTCTTACAAAGATCACGAATTCCTTTCCACAGTTCATCCCTGAAATGTGTTGCCTCCAAGTTCAGATTCTACAAAACAAAACATAAGGCCAAGACTTTGAACACTTGAAAAAAATAAAACCAAATAAATCCAAACAATGACAAATAAAGCCACCAAATGAATACATGACCATCCTTGGAGAAGACGATGATAAGTGAGAATTTTTGTATTTTTAAGACTTCCTATTTAGGAACGTTTCCAAGGAAACTTGGCCAAAATATCTAAGAAAGATTGCTCGGTCAAAACTCTTCCCACTATCATAGCTCCTTCTCTTCATGATTGCCCACTCTCTCTGTTAGATGATGAAAAGCTTATGAAGGTAAGTGATGAAGAAAGGAAATTACTACTGATAATAGACTGTGGAAGAATCTTAAACACAATTTCAATCCAATAAATCTGTCCGTATGGAGTGGACAAAACTCCCAGAAACTGATATTCAAAAATATATTCAATCCCCCTTAAAAATAATCCTAACTAGATATTTATAAGATACATATTGTCTGCAATAAACTACTAGAAAACTATAAAGCCAAATCTGATAGTAGTTGAAATATTGGTAACTGCTAGGAGGCAGTTACTTATGTTTGGCTGACTGTTTGCATCTGCAATTCCAGATTCCCGATTTACCCTTTCACACTTTCTTTTTCTAAAATATATCTTCAAAGGTGGGGTCGTATCAGTGTATCCCCCCCCCCCCAAGCCTCCTGGACGAAAAGACGATTGTCCTCATGGCGAAAGGAAGGAAACTGACCAGCTAGTAAGTCATACTCTTCCCAACCAGCTTCTTCAATAGGACGATGAAGCCATTGAATGAGTAATTCTAAAGTTGAAATCTCAGGTCCTTTCACCCAACGGTGCAATAGAACTTTTTCAGGCTCCATCAAGAATTCCAAATCAGCCGAAAGCGATAATGGTGGAGGTGATGGAATATCAGCATATCCATGAGCCGGACGAAGCAAGGAAACATGAAAAATTGGATGTACCTTCACCATTGGAGGCAGCTGCAATTCGTAAGCAACAGGACCCATTTTGCAAACAATTTTAAATTGGCCCACAGTAGCGAGGAGACAACTTCTCATTAGGACGTTTGACCAAACTCTTTTGTTAATAAAGTTGTAGACAAAGTAGAACATCACCCACGTTAAAAGACAATTCACGTCTCTTTGAATCTGCTTGAGACTTCATACGAGATTGAGCCTTCAAGAGATTGGACTGCAGTAATTTTAACATCTGGTCACGTGCCAAAAGTTGCACTTCAAGATCAGCAAGTTTAGTTTCACCAAGAACGAAAGGATGCAATGGTGGTGGCTCCCTCGCATACAAAACTTGGAAAGGAGTCATATTGGCCGATGAATGGTAGCCCGTGTTGAAAGAATACTCAGCCCAAGGTAAATATTGATACCATGACTTAGGCTTTTCCTGAGCAAAACAACACAAATAAGTTTCAAGGCACCGATTTACCACCTCTGTTTGGCCATCGGATTGGAATTGGTAAGAAGTACCCATACAAAGACGAGTACGACTAAGACAAAAAAGTTCTTGCCAAAAAGCACTCAAGAAAATAACATCACAATCTGAAAGAATAGAACGAGTTAAGCCATGTAACCGGACAATTTCCCTACAAAACAAAGCAGCCACTGTTTTGGCAGTGAACGGATGAGATGAAGACAGAAAATGACTACATTTGCTGAACTTATCCACTACCACAAGGATAGTGTCATAACCACTTGAAGAAGGAAGACCCCCAATAAAGTCCAGGGAAATGTCTTCCCAAACTCGATCGGGAATCGGCAAAGGCTGCAAAAGACCACTTGGAGCCAAAGTTCCATATTTATTTTGCTGACAAATTAAACAATTTTGGACAAACAACTTAACATTCTGCTTCAAACATGGCCAGTAAAATTTGCAGAAACTCTTGAGAGTTTTCAAATATCCACCATGACCTCCTGTTGGCGAATCATGTGCCTCAGCTATAATCTTGGCTTTAAGCTCGGGATAATCAGGAATTACCAACCTGGATTTGCGGTAAAATGGCTTGCAGACGGTGAAAAATCCCAATGAGAAGAAGGGTCAGCATAGAATTGATCTAAAAGCTGCTTGGTATATGGATTAGCTTCAAGTGCTTCCCTTAATGTGCTAAAATCCAATGAAACCGGGCATTGCCAGAGTCACCAGATCAACATGTTGAGGGCGACGGGACAGCACATCAGCTCCTTTATTTTCACTACCCGCTTTATAGACAATAGTGAAGTCAAACGGCATTAGCTTCATCAACAAATGTTGCTGTTCAGCAGTAGTTATCCTCTGATTCAGGAGATATTTTAGGCTGCAATGATCAGTTGTGATGACAAAATGTTGACCCAATAGATAGTGCTTCCCTTTTTGTAATGCAAGAACTAAAGCCAATAACTCACAATCATATGTAGATTTAACCCGATTAGAGAAGGACAATCCCTTACTGAAATAGGCTAGAGGATGACTTTGTTGAAGTAGAATAGCACCAACACCATCAGCTGAAGCATCACATTCAACAGTAAATTATTGAGTGAAATCGGGTAGACAAAGAATAGGTACTGATGTCAAGACCCATTTAAGATGCTGAAAAGCATCTTCTGCCTTTTGATTCCATATGAAAGCATCCTTTTTGGTCAAATCTGTCAAGGGACGAGCAAGAATACCATAGTTCTTAACAAACCGTCGAAAATAATTCACAAGTCCTAAAAAACCCTACGTTCCTTCACATTCTTTGGCAGAAGCCAATCCAAGACTGCGGATATTTTCTCTGGTTCTACAGCTACTCCCTTTCTGGAAATCACATCACCTAGAAAGCTAATATGAGGTTGTGCAAACACGCTTCTTGGGATTAGCAAAAAATGAATTGGTGGAAAGAAGGTGAAGAACTATCTGGAGATGGTTTTGGTGCTGCTGAAGGGTAGGACTATAGATCAAAATATCGTCAAAGAAAACCAAGATGAATTTTCTGAGATATGGTCTGAGAAGGTTATTCATAGTGGATTGGAAAGTGGCGGGAGCATTAGTGAGTCTGGAAGGCATTACAAGGAATTCATAATGCCAAGAATGAGTTCGGAAAGCTGTTTTATGGACATCTGCTGGCTGGACACGAATTTGATGGTACCCTGAACGAAGATCTATCTTTGAAAGAATAGTGTCCCCATGTAACTCATCCAGTAACTCATCTATATTGGGAATCGGATGTTTATCTGGTACAGTTACCTTATTGAGGCTGCTGTAATCAACACAAATCATCTTTCTTTTTCACTAGCAGAACCGGGCTAGCGAATGGACTTGAACTCGGACGAATAAGACCAGATTCGAGTAAAGAAGCAACTTAGTTCTAAATTTCAGTCTTTTGTCCAAGAGGGTATCGATAAGGTCTTATGTTTGGAGGTTTGGAATTTTGAAACAGAGGAATAGCATGTGAATGTGCTCTAAATGGAGGAAGAGATGTTGGCTCCGGAAACACAGACCGAAACTAATCTAAAAGTGTCTGAATTGGATTACCTAGATTCTCTGACAATTTATAAAAAGATTGAAGGGAAGCCGTAGTGGAATTTGTGGATCTCACCCCTTGCAGTTGGTAATGTTTCCCTTGCCAGTTGAAAAAATAAACATGTCCTTCCAGTTAGCTTGGATGGTGTTTAGAGAAGCTAACCATTTGGTACCAAAGACCAAATCAGCCTCTCCAATTGCAAATGGGTAATAATCTTGAGTGATGGTCAAGCCTGGCAACTTAATTTGAAGATTCTGACAGACTTTATTGCAGCGGATAATGTCCCCGTTCTCTATCTGCACACCGAATGTTGGAACTGTTTCTACTAGAAGTTTATGCTCCTCTACAATGGATTCTGCCACAAAATTATGTGTGGAACCACTAACCACAAGTATCAAAATCCGTCTCTGATTGATTTCACCTTGAAGCTTCATGGCACTACCAACTGAATTTCCCAAGATGGTATGGAAAGAAATTTCAGCAATATCAGTTTCTTGAGGGTCGTCATCATCACCACTTGTAGCATTGACTTCATCAACATTGTCCAATTGATCTCCTTATGTAATCCCCATGAGAGACAGTTTCCCGGATTTGCATATATGACTGGGTGCAAATTTCTCATGGCAACGGTAACAAAGTCCCTTCGCTATCAAATTTCTCCTCTCGTGTCCCATGATCGAGTTTGAAAAGGTTGGGACGCGATTGGGTTGGAAGAAACGCTACTTCGAGAATTTTGATCCGTAGAAGAAGTACCATTGTTCTGAATATTTTTCATAGGATATGATGAGTTTTGCGGCGTGGTTTATTTTCAAATTCAAGTGCCAAACTCATAGCCCTATAGACTGTTCAAGGCTTGTGAATCCGAACATCAGATTTAAGTTCCTCTTTTAGCCAATTCATGAAAACCCCCAAGAGATGGTGGTCTGGTCAGTCTGTGACTCTAGATAAACGTTTTGTGAATTCTTGACGGTATTCATGTATCGAACCTGTTTGTCGGACGCTACAAAGATGCTCATCCGGATTTTGAAACTCTGCAGGGCCATAGTTTTCTTACAATGCTTTAACAAGCTCTTTCCAATAGAGCAAAGTTCGTTCACGATTAATACAAGAGAAGAGATCAAGAGCATCACCTTCCAGATACATAGCAGCAACGTCAACTTTGTGTTCATCTGGAGTTTGGTAGTAGCAGAAATATTTTTCTGCCTTCAAAATCCAACCTCTAGGGTCCCCTCCTTCAAATCTGGGAAAATCCATCTTCGTGTATGGCCTTTGGGGAGGATTTTTTGGCCATCCTGTATTATCGATGTCTTCTTCCTCTTATTGCCAAACATTTACATTTTTTCCTCTATTACAAGTTCGGCAACTAGTTTCCTCTTGTGGGATGCGACCAGTCTGGACTTTTAGTGTAGCAACATCTGCTGCCAATGAATCAATTGTGTTTAATTTTGATGCTATGGCAGATAGTTGTCGGGCAAGGGATTCAGCATTGGGAACGCCTTCTTGAGAAGTAGATGATCTGGTATTGACCATGCGGATTCTCTTGCAGTGGATACGGGGCATGCCTCTGAGCCTATTGATTCAATTCCTGAATCTAGTTTACAATCCTTCCGCACTTCTCTTAAAAAAATTCTAGTTAGAGAGCAAACCGCTCTCGCTACCTCCTTGTTCAAGTAGCTCAAGAGTGACTTGCCGAACTCGAAAATTCGTGGAAATACAATCCATAACTTCACGGCCACAGAGAAATTTTGATCCACCCTCAATTCCATCGAGGGAAATCAAAAGCCCAAATCCAACTTTTTTCTATGGATATAAAGCTTTAATTGAGAGCGATAGAGGAAGCACCGTAAAGATCAATTAGCGAGGTTTTAGGCCGATACAATAATAACTGCGTCTTTCACTGCATTGCATTTGTCGGGGCTGAATCCCTTTTATTAAGCGATCAACTTCGCTCGTTGGCAGAACGTCTTGATGCATGTGTCTAGTTTGTTGGGGTGACACTCCGCTTCTTTATACTCTTAAGATGCGAGAAAATTCCATTCCCTTCTCCTTCCTTACTCTTCCGGGGATGGTTCAAGGGAGCCAATTCCGCCTTCGACTGAGAAGGGAAATTTCAATTGATAGGCGGTAGCTTCGACGAGCTGGGACGTGGAAGTGAAAACCCTAAACTTGAAACCCTACCCTTCTTTGCGCTAGAGGTAGGGTTCAAGCTTGTCCGCAGCAGGACTTATTGGGCTTTTTAAGGTAGACCAAGCCCTAGATAAGGTGAATCTTACTTAAGTGAATTAGACTAAATTTAGTTTTTATGTATACTTAAAGAAGAAAGAGGGAGTCTACTAGATAAAATTTCTTGGGAGTCTCATCAAGATCATATATTAAATTACTTGATCCGTGAACGAAACCTTTGGCTTACCCTAATTTTCCAAGGAATGGACCATCATTCAACGCATATTGATTGAGAATCTTTGTAGGATCCCAAACCTTCTCTTCTCTCAGGTCCAAACCTTGTTGAGCTCTCCCTAATCGAAAGTTCCTATTTTGCTGCCTCTTTAATCGTCTCTGACTCCCTAAAAAGAAGATTGGCGACCTGGATGGTCAGGGTCTGTCATTACCTTAGCTGAGCCTTATGTCCCTTCAACATTCCTATTCTTGAGACGAGGAGCCGAGTGACGTGCTAGCGCTACTAATTGAGTGTCAGAACCTAGTTGTGCTATCAGTAAGAAGGTAGTCGGCGCCTTTCAAAGCACTTTCTATTTCTAGTTAGCATTGTTTGTTGGTCTGACTAGTGCCTTCTCTCCAACTGCTGCTTCAATCAATGTCAAGTCTGACTACACCCACAGCTAACTACTTATTGAAAGACTGAACAGGAAATGAGAAGTCGTACTACAACTGTAAATAAACATTCCCTCCCCTATCCCACTTCCTTCTATTCAAAAGGCAAGCAACCCTTAAACAAAAAGGCCCTAAAAGGGTTCTTTATATATTACATATTACATAGCCCTAAAGTAGGTAGCCCCGAAAGCCAAACTCACATGGGAGGACAACTTAGTTTGGACAAGAGACAAGAAGGGTAGATTTTCTGTTAAATCAGCTAATACGTGTTTGCATAGATCTAAAACACAACTTGTAGTTGGCCTTGGAAGATGCTATGGGAAGTAAAGATTCCATTCAAGGTAGCATGCTTCACATGGTTATTGGCTAAAACAGGCTGCTTTGACTCGATATAATCTTATGAAAAGGGATCTTCACTTGTGTTCTAGATGTTTCTTTTGTGGAGCTGAGGCTGAGACAATAAATCATCTCTTTTTACATTGTAAAGTGACTGAGAACCTATGAAAATTTTCCATCAACCTAAGGGGTATCAGATGGTCAATGCTAAGGAATATTCATGAAGCCTTAGCTTGTTGGAATAGATATGGCAATCAGTCAGGTCACACGGAGAGATAGAAGACTGTCCTAGCTTGCATATGGTGGATTATTTAATGAGAGAGGAATCAGAGGTGTTTTGAACATATGAATTGTACTTTTCAGATCTTAAAGAAGAACTGTCTAGTGCTTTTCTACTTTTGGTGTATACGTGAATATCCTTTAGAGCTGAGGACTTTTCTTGTGTTTTAGATTACTTATGAGTAAATAGGTGGTGGGTTTTTGCTCTTTCGACTACTACTTGTAATTATTACTGGAATACACCTTTGGTGTAGTTCCTTGTGTGTGTGCGCGCGCGAGTTACCATTCTCAAAAAAAAAAGTCAGCAACACATTATTACGAAGGTATTTCAGTCTTCCATACTCAAAGCACCACCCAAAAAAGAGAGATGGATCACACAAGTTAAAGGAACCTGCAGATTAACTCCAGCTGAATCAGAGTAGCACAAGCCACCAGCAATTCCCTCTTGAACATAATCATCTGCATTGAGATTTTCATTACTCTCAGTGCGGGCACTTCGGCCTCGATCCAGAATTGCTTTTAAAAGAGAGGTTTTGCCAGAGCCCTACATAACTCACAAGTATTAATTACAGAGATATCTAAAATTTCATCAAGTCTCAAATCTAAAATAAACCAATCATACCTCAAGGCCAATTAACCTAACCCTACGGGTTCTCAGATTAACCTCTTTCCAGACAGTAGAAAAATCAGTTGTACAGTATATGACAAAATCATCTAAACCATCTGGGAGTACGAGATTCCTCCCTTCTACCTTGAACACATTTTGCTTCAATTTTGTATCAACATAGGATGAATCAATTGAAGAGAACAGAGGTATATCCTCCACCATATGGTGCTTAGGGGGGCGTCTCAGTGGGCCTCCAACTAGTACTCGCATATTTTGAACTTCTGATTGTTCCCCATGGTCTGGTGAGTGAGCCGGGGGTGAAGGAAAAGACTCCACGGAGGTTGAACACCTAAATTTAATATTTTAACAATAATTACAATCTAATCAGA
The DNA here is from genome assembly GCF_947179165.1 of Solanum dulcamara. NCBI lineage: Eukaryota > Viridiplantae > Streptophyta > Magnoliopsida > Solanales > Solanaceae > Solanum > Solanum dulcamara. The sequence continues at coordinate 53,766,310 of NC_077239.1, forward strand.
ACGGGCATATAATATATCTCCACATTGTTTAAGACATTCATTAGGTAAGCAATTCTCAGTATAACCATAACTTACTATACTTCTCTGGTAACCACAACCTATAATATCCATTAAACATGTCATTGGGGAGAAGCTGGAAGGAACTGATTCAGGAGCATGATCAAACAGAGAACTCAAAAAGAATATAAGTAAACTACTTTTTGGAACCTCACTAATCTATCCTTTCCTTGGTTTAGATCTTTTTTGGCCTAGTCCTGACTGACCAGGTAGGAGCCAATGGTCTGCCAAGCTGAAGAAGCAGAAACATGATAAATACTCCAGCATAATGTCCAACCACAGAGAACAAATATTAATAACAATTATGGGACAGGAACGACAAAGAACAATTGCACTAAGTGTATCATTACATTTCATCTTCAAGAAGTAAGGAAAGACATGTTTTAGCTCGTGTCCAAACTTTTGGTACAAGCCATCTAGAACTTCTTCCCGGGCTTACTAATAATCTTTGTAGCTTACTCTTAGCTCTCTTATATTTGAAGGCTTCTCTGTCTTCTACTTTTGGCAACTTCCTATGAACACTCTCTTTGAGCTTAAATAACTCCTTGTACCTCCTCATTCCACACTAGGATTCCTGTGGTAAAGGTCTTAGACCTTTAGACACACCTTTACACTTAAGTTGCTACTTTATAATGCAACTAGACATTAGTTTGCATCCCCTTCTAAGGCTTCATTTGTTTGCAGCGAATGTCCGAATCTGAATGGTTTGGGCCTTAGGCCATTAAGTGCATTTGTTTACACTAAGATTTAAGCAACTTAATTTTTTCACAATAGGTTATAATCATTAAGATCTTGAACAAAGTCTTAGGTCTCATTTGTTTACACTTAATGGACATCTGAATCTAGATGATTTAGACATTAATCCACTAAGTGCGTTGTTTTTTCTACTAAAAATCTCTTAATGGGTCTGAATGAATTAGATCGGTGTCAGAGTACTAATCTCATTCATACTCTTTTAAAAACACCACTTTTATTTCTAGAAAAAGTAGCCTTCCATATTTTCTCTCTTAAGCGGAAAATTCACGCTCGTCTCTTTCTCCAACTATATCAGGTATTCAAAACCGTTCCCTTTAAGAAAAGGATGACTTCATTTTCTTCTAACAATTGTTTATATATATATATATATATATTAGTAAAAGTAACTTGTTTTTATTAATATATTTTTGAAATGTAGTCCAGATAGTTCCATTTTATTTTTATCAAACTTATAATATTTATTTATATCTTCAAAATATCTCAACTTTTATTAAATAATAATTTTGTTTTGTCTAGATTGAAGTTTTTTTCTATATGTTGATGTAATATTTTGTTTATTGTGCTTACATATTGATAAATTATATATATTTAGATGTTTAAAACAATCAGCCTTAAGCATTCGGTGTTCAAATCTAAAGACAAGATCTTAATCATTCATAGTCCATGACTCCATTCAAATTTAAACGTCATAATCTTAATGAAAACAAATGAGGCCTTAATATCACTAAGAGTTATTTTTGAGTCCACAACCACCCACCACCCACCGCTAACCACCTCTGCCATCACAACAACCACCAACTGTCAACTACCACAATCGTCGCCAACCGCTAACCACCTCAGTCATCAAAACCACCACCTCCATCATTATAGTTATATCCACTCACTATCGTCACTATCTGCCACTACCACCATTGCGGTCAATCCGTACTACCAATCACCTCCACCAACACCATTGTCAACCATCACACATTCTTCAGCCACCAACACTGCCAACTACTAATATCAACCAACTCCCACCATCACCACTAACACTATTGTGCCAGCCACTACAACACTAGCCACCTCTACTATCACAACTATCAACCCACCACCACAGCTACAAACCTTCTCCACCATCACCACTACAAACCATTTCCACCATCACTAGAAAACATAAATGTTTCTTGTTTTTATAAATAATGGTTTTATTATATTAAATTCAAATTTTTTTCTAATTTTTAACTTCACTTTATTTGAAGTGTAAATTTATTATATTTAAAAATACACAAATTATGCACATTTTGATGTCAAAAAATAAATAGCGTTAATCATTAAGTGCTCAAATCTAGAGACGATGTCTGAATTATTCAGATGTCTTAATCCAAATGCAAACAATGTGGCATAGGTCTCAAGCTCTCTTTAGAAAAACTGATTAGTTAATACCCATTAATGTTAATCACCTAATTTGTAGTTGTTTGCAAGTCGTCTCCTTTCTCACTCTACTCTTAAGCTTTATATCTAAGACCACTAAACTATATAGGTGGATATCTTTCTTGTGGAATAACCTTACAATCCATACAAGTACTCCCTTAGTCACCTTTTACTTGTCATGTATTGACTTGACACTCCCCTTAAGAAATTACTTATTAGGGGTTTTTTTATCAACTTATCTTTATTAACTATTGTGCTTCGGAAATCTAAGTTTGACTACTACTCATTTATGTAATTACTTACTGACAAGGGTAATATTGGACGAAAATAACAAATTTCTCTTGATTTTGCTAAAATGAACAAGTAAAAAGAAAAATATATTTTTAGCATAAGGAACATTTTCTTTTAAATATTTGATTATAACTATTAATGAGGTGTTCTATAACTAAGAATTTGAAACTTAGAATATCATTGCACTCATATTATTGTGTCTAGACAGTCAAGTCAATTTGCTTTTAAATATTACACAATTTAAATGTTTATTCTAATACTTCATAGTTTAATACATTCTCATTCTAGTTACTAGTTTCAAAAATAAATAAATATATATACACACTTATTTTATGTTGGGTATGTTGTTGTATTCTCATTTTATGTCTATTTTAATTCTTAAAAATACAAGTCATAGAACATTACTCCCCTGGCTTGGAGCAAACATCTCGTCACGATAGGTACACCCCCGCCAATCACCTCCGCATTTTAGCATTGCTTATACTCAAAAGGTTTCCATAGAAGAGAAGGGCGGGGATAAGAAGTTATACAGGCTAGCCAAGGCGGGAGAGGAAAGGGCACGTGACATGGACCAAGTGAAGTGCATTATAGATAAGGACGACAAGGTATTGGTGGAGGAGGCACTCATTACATGGAGATGACATACTTCCATAAAGTCTTGAATGAAGAGGAGACAGAGGCGTTGTGCCCTAGATTTGGAGCATTCCGAGAGCCGTCGCAGTTGTGGGTATCGTAGCCGTATAAAGGCTGAGGAGGTTAAGGGTGCTATTCGTCGGATGCGTAGGGGTAGATTGACCGTGCCAGACTAGTGGAATTTCAGAAGAGCGCGGGCGGGGCAGGTCAGGAGTGGCTGACTAAGTTGTTTAATGTTATTTTCAAGACAGCGAAGATGTTCGAAGTATGATGATGGAGTACAATGATTTTGTTGTACAAGAACAAGAGTGACATTCAACATTGTAACAACTATAGGGGTATCAAATTGCTAAGCCACACTATGAAACATTCGGGGTGGCCCAGTGGTTTGGGCTTAGGACTTCCATGAGGGAGGTCTCAAGTTCGAAATCCCTTATCGGCGAAAACAAGGAGTTTGCCTTCTGGGTCGAGCTCGTCACACCGGGCTTGCCTAGTGCAGGATACCTCTCCTATGTGGTTTGCGAGCTATTGCATAGAAGCAGGAATTTTACCCTGTGGGTATCCAAAGGGTAGCGAGTGTGGGTTTCTCTTGTCATAAAAAAAAGGGTGTGGGAGAGTGTGGTTGAGATGAGGAAGCGCATGGCTATTTTCAAGAACCAATTCGGATTCATATCAGGGCGCTCAACTACAGAAGTCATTTATCTCGAAAGGAGAATGACAAAGCAGTATAAGGAGAGGAAGGACTTACACATGATGTCTATCGACCTAGAAAAGGCTTACGATAAAGTCCCAAGAGGGAGATTCAAAAGAGGTGCTTGGAGGTTAGAGGTGTACATGTGGCGTATAATAGGGCGATCAAGGGAATGTCTAATAATGCGAAGACCCAGTAAGGACAATGGGAGGACAATCGGAGCACTTCCCAGTTTTGATGGAGGTTTGCACCTGAGATCAACCCTAAGCCCCTTTTTATTTGCCTTGGTGATAGATGCATTGACACGACAAATTTAAAGTGAGGTACCAGGGTGTACGTTACTTGTGGATGACATAAAGGGCATTTGGATTGGCTTATTTCTAGTGCTTTTTGGGTTTAAGCTCTTCTTCTACTTTTGGTGGTGTTTGGGAATGATAAAAAGTATTTTTAAGCACTTACTTTTAGGCCACAAAAGTATAAAAATAAGCTAAAAGCCAAAAGTTGGATATTCCCAACTTGTAGTTTTTAGCTTATAAGCTTCTTTCAGAAAGTCGATCCAAACATCCTTATAGTTTTGATTGATGAGACTCGCGGTGGAGACTATGAAGTTTAAAGGGTTTAGATTGAGCAAGAATAAGATAGAATACTAAAGTGCAAGTTCAATGACGTAACACATGAAGCTGACATAGAAGTGAAGTTTGGCACACTAGTCATCCAAAAGAGAGGTAGTTTTTAAGTATATTGGGTCTATTATCCAAGAAAATGGGGAGATTGACGAGAATGTCACTCACCGTATTGGTGTAGGGTGGATGAAATAGAGGCTCGCATACAGAGACTTGTGTGATGAGAAAATGCCACCAAAACTTAAAAAGGGTTCTGCAGAGATGGTTTGACAAACTAAATTGTACGAGGCTGAATGTTGGCCAGTCAAGAAGTCTTCACGTTGAGAAGATGAAAGTGGTAGAGATAAGGATGTTGCGATAAATGTGCTGGTATACTTGGAAGAAACGAGGATATCCGAGACAAGTAAAGAGTGGCTTTGATGGAGGATAAAATGCGGGAAGCAAGGATGAGATGGTTTGGGCATATAATGAGAAGATGCACGAATGCCCCAGTGCAGAGGTGTGACAGGTTGGCTATGGATGGTTTCAAGAAAGGTAAAGGTGAACCGAAGAAGTATTGGAAAGAGGTAATTAGACAAGAGATGACGCAGTTTCAGCTTATCAAGGACATGGTCTTAGATACGAGGTTGTGGAGGACACGAATAAGGATAGAAGGTTAGTAACCAAGAGTGAATTGTCTTGTTGTTCGTCCATACTAGAAACCGTAGTATTACTCTTTTAGTTTCTTGTCCTTCGATTTATGTTACTATCTGTTGTTTCTTGTACTTCGACTATCGTATTATTTTGTTGTAGTACTATTCTGTTACTATCTATTATTTTTGTACTTCTATTACTATATGTTCTTTTTTCTTGAGCAAAGGGACTATCAAAGAAAACCTCTCTACCTCTTAGGTAGGTAGGGGTAAAGGTGTGCGTGCACTCTACTCTCCAGACCCCAATTGGTGGGACTACATTGGGTACGTTGTGTTTCCATAGAAAACACAACACGTTCAATATGGACAAATAAGGGTTGATCCAAAAGGCAAGTAAAACAAGCCACTTAAAACATTGCAAACAGCTCCTATTAACATACATATACAGAAAAAGATATGATTTTATCCCAGAGGATTCAGCTTCAGTGTGTCAAGATCCATTGAAAGGTAAACAGCTACTTCACAAAATAAAAGTCATCTCACAAAAATCAACAATCAGATAGAAGCTCACAGATGTACAGAAGTATAATGAAATGGTCAAAATAAAGTTTACAAAAATGTCAATAATCATGCATTTATAGCAGGATATAGGGCATACCAGCGCCCATTTACTCGAGCTTCAACAAGTGTACACAGATGTAATCCAAAACCAGATATGTCAACTTTAAAAGGATCTGAATTCTTCCCGGACAGAATACTGCTCCATCCAAGTGGAACAAGGGAAGTGGCAGTACGGATGACAGGGGACTCCACAATGTTCCCAAGATCAACAGTTCCACCAACAGATATACCTAACCATTTCTGTAACTGAGGAAATTGCTGCATTTGTTCAATCCCCAGGAAATGTATTGTATCATCGCTCATGCAAAGTTCATAGATTCTGTAAATTAAAATTGAAACAGGGTAACCATCCAAAATCATATCGCACTAAGTCAATTAGAAAGAAAAATAAATAAACAGATATAAATACAAAAATATACACAATAAAAAAAGGGAAAAATAAAAAAGATACATCTACAAAATCATATTTCTTTTTTTTTATGACAAGGTACACCCGCAGCCGCTACCTTTGGTTACACATAGGGTGAAACCCCCGCTCCTATGCAATAGCTCGCAAATCACACAAGAGAGGTAACCCACACGACGAGCTCAACCCAGAAGGCAAACCCCTAGCTTTCGCTGGCAAGGGGTTTCGAACTTGAGACCTCCAACAGGGAAGTCCCAAGCCCAAACCACTGGGCCACCCCAAAGAGTATCTACAACATCATATTTCTTTCAGAGTTTGGAAAAAAAAGGGATGAATGAGTATCCAAGAAAGTTAATTCAACATCCTAAAACATACGGTTAAACAAGGGTGTACCTGCCAAGAAGTTGCATACTACTGCAATATGATGAATTAAAACATGGTTTTATCATCCGTCCCAACTAAGGAACACAGTTAGAAAAGATATAAAAGTGATCTTTGCTCCAATTTATTAGGCTTACTTAATATTCAAACATATTCTAGGGCCAGGGTTGGGGGGGCTAAGGGGGCTGAGGGAGCTTCTAGATTGAGAGTAGGGTCTTGGAATATTGGGACTTTATCGGAAAAGTCAATAGAGTTAGTTAAGATTCTTAAAAAGAGGAAGATTAATATAGCTTGCGTCCAAGAGACTAAATGGGTAGGACCTAAAGCTAAGGAGGTAGACGGGTACAAACTTTGATTTTCGGGCAAGTCGAGGTATAGGAATGGAGTAGGGATCTTAGTAGATAGCGAGCTTAGAGATCAGGTGGTAGAGGTTAGGAGGATCAATGATAGGATGATGACGATTAAGTTAGTCGTTGGAGGGCTCACCTTGAACATTATTAGTGCCTACGCGCCGCAAGTGGGGTTGGACGAGGAGATAAAAAGGCGCTTTTGGGAGGACTTGGACGAAGTGGTGGTCAGTATACCGCCTACTGAGAAGCTATTCATAAGAGGAGATTTCAATGGGCACATTGGGTCTGTTTCGACGGGCTATGACGAGGTGCATGGAGGATTTGGCTTCGGGTGCAGGAATGGTGGAGGAGCCTCACTCCTGGATTTCGCAAAAGCTTTTGGATTAATGATGGCCAACTCGAGTTTCCCAAAGAAGGAGGAGCACTTGGTAACCTTTCGTAGCTTGAGGGCGGTGACACAAATAGACTTTTTGCTCCTTAGAAAAGATGATAAAAGCCTCTGTAAGGAATACAAGGTCATACCAAGTGAGAATCTTACGACCCAACATAAGTTATTGGTCATGGACTTAGACATAAGAAGGAAGAAGAAGAAGAGGGTCATGGATGACCGACCGAGGATTAGGTGGGGTCGTTTGACTCCGTCTAGTGCCTTAGAGATGGGGGAGAAGCTGATGGCTATGGGGCGTGGGATAGTAGGGGGGATGCGAGCAGTATTTGGGATAGGACGGCCAACTACATTAGGGAAACAGCTAAAGAGGTACTGGGGGTCTCACGAGGCCACCATGGTGGGCACCGAGGGGATTGGTGGTGGAATGGAGAAGTCCAGGGAAAGGTAGAAGCAAAGAAGCAGGCATATGTAAAGTTGGTAGATAGCAAGGATGACGAAGAGAAGCGAACGAACAAGGAAAAGTATAAGATGGCGAATAAGGAGGCGAAGATGGCAGTTTCGGCGGCTAAAACGACAGCCTTTGAACGCCTTTATGCAGAACTAGAGGACAGAGGTGGGGATAAGAAGCTATTTAAGCTTGCAAAGGCGAGAGAGAAGAAGGCACGCAAATTGGATCAAGTGAAGTACATCAAGGACGAGAATGGCCAAGTACTGGTACAGGAATCCCGCATTAGACAGAGATGGCAGTCATACTTTCACGAACTCTTGAACGAAGGAAGGGACAGAGAATTTGTGTTGGGAGACTTGGAGCACTTGGATAGGCGTCGCGACTTTGGGTATTGTAGGAGAATAAAGGTTGAGGAGGTTAAGGGAGCTGTTCGTAGAATGTGCAGGGGAAAAGCGACCGGACCTGACGAGATCCCTGGGGAATTTTGGAAGAATGCAGGTAGGGTTGGATTGGAGTGGCTGACTACGTTGTTTAATGTCATTTTCAAGACATCGAAGATGCCGGAAGAATGGAGGTGGAGTACAATCATTCCCGTATACAAGAACAAGGGAGACATTCAAAGCTGCAACAACTATAGAGGTATCAAGCTGCTAAGTCACACTATGAAAGTGTGGAAAAGGGTGATGGAAATAAGGGTGAGGAGAAGTGTGTCTATTACAGAGAACCAGTTTGGATTCATGCCGGGGCGCTCGACTACAGAAGCCATTCATATTGTAAGGAGATTGGTGGAGCAGTATAGGGAGCGAAAGAGGGACTTACACATGATATTTATTGGCCTAGAAAAGGCCTATGACAAAGTGCCAAGAGAGGTCCTATGGAGATGCTTGGAGGCGAAATGTATACCTGTGGCGTACATTAAGCGATTAAAGACATGTACAATGGAGCTAAGACCAGAGTAAGGAAGGTAGGAAGGGACTCGAAGCACTTTCCTGTCACGATGGGGTTGCACCAGGGATCGGCTCTTAGCCCGTTTCTATTCGCCCTGGTGATGGATCAATTGACAAGACAAATACAAGGTGAGGTGCCTTGGTGTATGTTGTTCGCGGATGACATAGTCCTGATTGACGAGACTCGCAATGGAGTTAACGACAAGCTGGAGGGCTGGAGACAGACGTTGGAGTCTAAAGAATTTAAATTGAGTAGGACCAAGACAGAATACTTGGAGTGCAGGTTCAGTGGCCTACCACGTGAGGCTGATGGGGAAGTGAGGCTTGGTACCCAGGCCATTCAAAAGAAAAGAAGCTTCAAGTATCTTGGGTCTATTATACAAGAAGATGGGGATATCAACGACGATGTTGCACACCGTATTGGTGCAGGGTGGATGAAATTGAGGCTCGCCTCCGGAGTGCTGTGTGACAAGAAAGTGCCATCAAAACTCAAAGGCAAATTCTACAAAGTGGTGGTTAGACAGACTCTACTGTACGGGGCGGAATGTTGGCCAATCAAGAAACTTCATGTCCAGAAGATGAAAGTCGCGAAAATGCGAATGCTGCGGTGGATGTGTGGGCACACTAGGATAGATAGAATTAGGAATGAAGATATCCGAGACAAGGTGGGAGTGGCATCGGTGGAGGACAAGATGCGGGAAGCGAGACTGAGATGGTTTGGCATGTGAAGAGGAGAGACACAAATGCTCCAGTGCGGAGGTGCGAGAGGTTGGCTATGGACGGTTTCAGGATGGGCAAAAGGTGGCCGAAGAAGTATTGGGAAGAGGTGATTAGACATGATATGGCACAGTTGCAGTTCACCGAGGACATGACCTTAGATAGGAGGCTGTGGAGGACTCAGACTAAGATAATGGGCTAGGTGGCTTATCTTTTCTCCATAGTAGTTGTAGTTTTGTTCATTTGTTTATTAACATTTGATTCCTGCATTTGATTACTACTTATATTTGTTGGTCCAGTTTACTTTGGGTATCCTATTTATCTATAGTAGTTAATGCTCCTTTCTTTCCGGTCTTTCCTACCCTGACTTTCTCGCTCTCATTTCTCATATTTTTATATTGTTTTCGATATGCTTGCCTCTACTGACCTATGTCTTGTTTCCCTTGTTTCTCCTCTCTTGTTCTTCTCTCTTAAGCCGAGGGTCTTTCGGAAACAGCCGCCCTACCTTTCAAGGTGGGGGCTAGGTCTGCGTACACTCTACCCTCCCCAGACCCCACATGGTGGGACTATACTGGGCTTCTTGTTGTTGTTATTCTAGCAATGATTCATTATATATTATAGAATAACCTTTCCTTTTGTGGATTTGAGATAACATAAACTAATCAATAACAGACAAAGAAGGACCAGCAGAAGTGAACATGGGGTGCAAAGTGAGTTTGAACATTCAGGAAAAGTATTGCAATATAAATATACATGAGTGGAGAACTGTCACCGGGTAAAGTGAACTTAAATGACGAATAGTGAACAAAAGGTTATCTTCCTCCCTCCCTCACTCGCTGAACTTATATGATTAATAGTGAACAAAAGGTCCCCTCCTTCCCTCTAAATCACACAAGGGAACTTTATGAGCACCCGCAAGGACGATGAAAATTCACACGTGGAATATTCTACCTTGTGCCAACTACCTCCCACCAAAACAGGTATCAAAACTCTGCCCACCAAAGCTTAAGCAGATGGAAGAAATCACCAAGTGGTTTTTCCTGAGATATTTGAATTTGAACATAAGACCTCACTGTTCTCCTCCAACTTCATGGATCACTAGACCACCTTTGGGTGAAGAACATGACACACATAATTCTCACCTTTCACAAATAAACATAGAGGTTGATAAAGAAAACTTATAAATTATAACATGTTACCTTTGAAATCGGGACCTGTATGACTTCATTGAATGTGATTGAAACCTTTCCTTTACTTCAGCAAGTACAGATCTGACCTGGAAATGTCTTTGCCATAAGAAGCAACCAAAATGAGAAACTACTAAAAGTCATCAAACATATCTGTTCATACAGCAAACTGCCCAGGAAAAAACTTTAAGCAGGGACTTTTGTATCATGCATGTGCTGGGATAAGGGTAAATAGACAATACACTGCCTTTAATGTTTGACTTACTTGACTCATCTTTCCACTGGTTTGAAAGACTTTTTACCTTTTCCTCCTTTACAAGAAGAGGGGGATGAGAGGAGATGACATTCTCAATTTAACCCCGCGAACTTATAAAAAGTTTGAAACTAAAAGGAAGGTAGATAGAACTCATACCGATGTCAATTTTGAGTATTCAGCGCCAGATAGAAACTCCACAGATGAATTCTCCAGGAGATAAAGCTGTTGAATTCACATATTTAGTACACACCAAATAATACTTATCTTCAAGGTAAATAACTCAAAATAAACAAAATGATAAACTTAGTATGAGACCAGCCCATGCTGATATGGCAAGATAGCAAGAACTATGTCTCAACCTCAACTACGGACGATGATCAAAATCCGCTCTATGCATCCTGCTATACTCCATTCCAATACTGGTGAGTGAATTGTATTTAAAGTAAATTAACGGTTCTCTACAACTAGAAGTTCTCTAGATATCACACTTATCCTTTCCTGGATCAAAATGTAACAACTAAGCTTAATCCTAACTAGTTGGTATAGCTTCCATGGATAATTTGCTTCTATTGTACTATGTTCTATTCTTAGTAAATTCAGCACTAGTTTTAGAGAAATTGTGGATCTTGTGAGACAGCCTTTTTCAATGTGATTTTTGATCTATTTGATCCCTTTTATCACCTCCAATTACCATGGAGTCTTAAACCTACGAACTGGAGCATTAGAGGCTTACATAGGTCATGGCCAAGTCAAATCATATGATCATCTTCTCTCAATATATCCTCTATGCGTGTTACTTGCACCCTCAGTATTATTTCTAGTTTTATCCAATTTTTTATGATTGTACACACTGATTTTAAAAGAGAGAAGCGCAAAAAAGCAACCAGGCTGAGGGCTTGAAGTGACCAGCAGGTGAAGAAGTGTACGCTTCTTTGAAGTGAATCACACAGTTTACAGAAAATTAAAAAATACTATACAGTATGATCATAATCATATTGTAATTGAATTAACTGATTTTAGCATCCAATATACAATATTTTCAATATTAATCCAACTACTCAAAATTAAGATTCAAAGGACCGACACCACTCATTGCGATCACTTTGTGTCATTCTTTGGAAGATACACTTCTCTGCAGAGCATGGCCTTACCTCCTCACTTCACATCTTTCATCGCTTCAAGTGACAAAGCAATGACTTCTAATAATACTGCCCACACATTATCTTTTTTTAATCTTAACATCCGCTTTTATAGACTTAGATCATTAAGCCTTTTTACTGCCCTATGCTAATGTACATAGTATATATCATGGAGACGCTTGGTGTCACTACTCCAAGATGGAATGCAACCCTACCACATTTGCCAAGCTTAGAACATGGAAGATTCACCCAATCCAAAAGATAAAAGAGAGAAAAGCAACTAGAAAAATCAACACAACAAATACAACAAGTTTAAGACTTCCACATGCATACAACTATGGCAAGATGTAATACTCCCTCATTTTTATTCCATAAATCGGTGTTTTACTGGGTACATAGTTTAAGAAAGAAACAAAGATTTTTGGTGCATACCAAAAGTACCCTTATAACTTGTGGCATTAGTATGCCATGATATTTCTATGACTTTAAAAGTATGACATTAAGGGTAAAAAGGAAGTTAAAGTAAAGAATTCTGAAAATAAAAATGTGTTAATTCTTTTTGGAATCAGCTTAAAAGGAAAGGGTGCCATATAAAATGTAACAAAAAGAGTAACTGATTACAAGAAGGCAATTGAAGAATGAGGAAAACAAAACAAAAAAGAAACAGCATAATATTATAAGTCATGTTTCAGGAGTATAGACAAGAAAACAGCAGAAAAAGCACAATAATTCATGCATGTAATAATTAGTATAGAATAAAGCACCAAAAGAGTAAAATAGATGGTAAATCAACCTGACCAAATGGTACATACAACGGTAAGTAAGGCATGCGGCGCCACCCCTTCTTGTCCCCATTGTTGATATTACTTTCGGCTACAGATTTACCCAGATTACCTTCACAAAGAATCTCTTGATCCGTAGGCAATGGTCGGAGAGAAATGCCATCAGAACCTTCTTGAATTTCAAGAGACTGAGGGGTATTAGCTATATCATTGACTGATGGCATTGGATCAGAATCAGTAGGTGTCTCGAGAGGTTCAACGTTCTTTCCTCTGTATCTATACAACTGCTTCCTAACACCATCTAAAGGCACAAGTCTCGAAAGCCTCCAAAAGGAATTCTGCACTGGACCTACACCCAACACCAGCTGCTCTCCTTCATTATCTTTTGCTTTTTCAGTTTTCTGCTTCAGAAGTGACAGTTCACTAGATTTTGACATAGATACAGAAGCTCCACCATCAGAAGGTATTGGCAGAGACCGTGCATTATAATGATGAAAATAAGCGGGAGATAAGATGCGGGGTACTAGATCTTCTGGAATACAATAGGTTTTGAAATAATGCTGCCAACCTTTCCCATTCACATAGCTGGAGAGAATCAAGTAAGAAGCCAGAAACTATGTTTTGAAAAAAATAAAGAATAACAAGAAAGATTAATATCAAACTCACTCTCTCAATGCAGCATTTCCCACTGGTGGTTGGGAAAACGTGATACACTTCACCTGAACTTTTTCATTCTCTTTTGATGAAGCAGCAAAAACCCTCAGAATCGCTAGGGTTGCTAAGACTGCTACCTGTAAAGATAAAACCTAAATCAACTTCTCCAAACAAAAGAACGGAGACACATACTATGACACAAGAGCAAATGTCGCGGATTCAGAAAAATCTAACTTACTGCTCCACCAAGTGAATGCCCACATAATACTAGTCTGCGTTTCTTTTTCTGCGCAAGCCTGTACAGCTCCAATGCAGGTATGCCTTTAGCACGTGCCATGAAACCCTAAGGACAGAAGCTGCCAAAATTTAAGGAGCAAAGAAAGAAACTGGAAACTCGAAGAAACAATGTGTGTGTATGTGTTTAATTTTGTGTGTGTGCGTGTGTGTGTATATATATATAGAGAGAGAGAGGCACGTGACAGTGACATGCAAATGATTGCTCTAATACCCTATGAGCAGCAGGTTTTTGAGTCAGCTTCGTTGGCCTAGTCTTAGATTCTAAAAATTTAGAGCGACTCTCTCTGTTGCTCCTTTGAGCGTCCACCAGACCAGACTCCATAGGTTCAAATCCATGAATATCTTCAACAGGATCCTCGTGGAATAAGGCACCTTGAAATATATTCACATCAGCCATGACATCCCTTCATAATCGGAAAAAGGCATAAAAGAAAATGGAAGTGTAAAGAACTTATGTCACAATACAAGAAATACAGATGCATCTGAACTAGAACAAACATGCAAACATACTTATATTGCTTGGTCCCAATAAAGGAAGCAAATAACGTATCTCCTGCTTCCGCCAAAAGATACCTATAAAAGGAAAGGCAAAATAGCAAATGAAAAACACTGAGATGCAAGAAAAACAGTGTAGCTTCCATGTGCAAACCTCACATATCAAACAAATCTTGTTGTTTCTTTTTTTTTTCCGCTTGACAAGGCATTAAACAAAATATATGGTCAGAGATGCAACAAAAGATAACTGCAAAAAGATGGTAATAGATTAGTTTCTTGAAAATGCAAAAAGATGGTTATTGATCTCGAATTGAATTTTGAGAAATCAAACTCTGGTAATGGGAAACAGCCTTTTTTTGGTTACTAGCTACATCACTAACACACCATGAACCATCATCCTTCCCCCTCCCTTACCTACTCAACAACCCACTGGGGTAGCAGGGCCACACAAAGTGGAAAGGGAAGATTGCAAGCAGGTGTAGATGTCAAACAGGAGTGAGAAAAGTGGGGTCACGGAGATGAATTGAATTATTTGATTTCATCTGTCTACGAGGAATCTGAAATAAGATTGAAACATCATTACTACCTGATTTCGCTATTGCAGAAAAAGAGTTCAAAATGTATTTTGTTAAGCACTCACTAACGAATATGTTTTCATCAAACATTGATCAATGACATTTTACAGATTGGATGAAAAATAACAATTTAGATGCACATCAATCATCTTCCTGGCATTATTATCATAAAACCTCTCCATGTTATCCAGAAACAGGCACAACTATCCAAGTAAAACAGAGAACCATGTCCAGTAACTTATGCACTACAGATTTGTTTGCATGACATCCACTACCAGTTCTCACATCTAATGAAGCCACTGAATGCTCAACCCTTCAACTTATTAACAATTTACAAATAAACAAACCACCTTATCCACTAATTGTTTAATAATGGCTCTAACCAGCCAATTCCAACCCAAAATACCACTGAGATAGGAGAAACAAACAGTTTAAATAAATAAATGAAAATAAGAATATGATTACTATGATCCAAAAGAACCTGTGTGGAACATGATCTGAAGAAGGTTGAACACGCTCTAAGGAAACAACTTCTCCTCCGAAGTCAGCCTTAAATTTATTCACTGCCCGCACCATTTCAGCCGCAGGTCTCTGTCATGAGAGGATGTTACATTTTGTAAGCAACAAAAATGGTCTATGACTACTTCAATATTTTTCATTTGAAACTGATCACAAGATAAATATTTTTCAGTTGAAAAACAAGAAAACATTCCCCCAGATTATTCCCCTCAAGAATCCAGGCAACCATTGGCTCCTTGCACCAGCAGCACTTTTTTTTGCCCCATTGTGGCCTCTAACTACTGTTTCTTTTTTTAGAATGGTAGCATGTATATTAAAATAAGCACTAGGGTAGTGCCAAAACCATATTTACAGGGAAAGAGGAGAGCATAACGAGTTAATGTGAACTAACAATTACAGAGCGCCTATCCGATCTACTAATGATTCAGCCTCCTCTACAAAACTTTCTATACACCAAAAGTGAAACAGAAGAAAGCATTTCATTTTAATATTCTGTAAGGAGCTGCCTCTGTCTTCAAAACTTCTAGAGTTTCTCTCCTTCCAAATTGTCCACCATATGCAAGCAGGAACCAATTTACACCATTCTTCTGTCTGACTATGCCCCTAGTATAATTCCAGCTCCATAATAAGTCACAAGTGTTACGAGGGCATACACCATTTGAGACCACAATGTTAAGGAATAGCTTCCACAAAAGGCTGGTGACAGGACAATGAAGAAATAAATGCCTATTGGATTCTGATTCTGAGACACATAGACAGCATTTAGAGCATAAATAAAAACCCCTTCTTCTCAAAGTCTCTTGGGCTAGAAAAGCCTCTCTTGCCACCAACCAAGAGAAGCATAAAACCTTTTATATTTGAAAATCTTACATGAGAAAGAATGTGATTACAAATTTATCGGAGCTCAGATAGCATGACAAATAAGGAGCTCCTTGAATATATTCAGTAGCTGATGTGATATAGGTGTGTGTCCACATGTCTTTGCATACCTTCATGATAAGTATGAAGCTTTTATTTTCTTACAACAGCTGCCTAATGAATGCTAAGTCCTAAAACTAGGTGCAGTTTAGATTTGATACTTTTGTTTTTGAATAAAAGTATTGGGTTAGATACTTCTACTCTCTTAGGTGACTAGTTGTGGAGCACTAGGGTACACAAGCTTCATCTTTAATAGAGTAATGCTGATAAAGTGCACATATTAATTGCTACAGAAACATTATTTATGAATATGTTAATAATTATAAAATGGAAAAATTGAAAAATGATGGTGCTTCATGTGCCGATGATGGGGAGAAGACGGGAACCATTTACTAGTGCACTGCAAGTTGCACCCAATTGTGGTACTGTGTTGGAACTGATCTAGCATAGTGGACAATGTTGGATTCAATGAAGGGCTTGCTACACAACTGGGGGGAAGAAGACATAGGGAATCAATGTAGCCCCAGTAGCTCTCATGTGGGTTCTTTGGAAGAAAAGGAACATGAGAACTTTTGAAGGTAGAAATGACTTTGTACATTCGAGGAATACCCTCCTGTTGCTGGTTAATTTTTGGAACATGCACGAAGTGCTTGTTTGTATAAATCAGATGTCTCTTAGAGAACTGTAAATCTGTGAATGTTCTCTGTTTTATAGTATATTAAATTATTGATTGTATATGGAGTTTGTATATCGGAAACAGCCTCTACCCAACAAGGGTAGGGGTAAGGTCTATGTTGTTGTTGTCAAAATAGTAAAAACAGAAATTTAGTATAAGAAGATAGATCTTTAATCTGAATTAAAACTTAAAATTGCATAGTTGTATTATAGTGCTTGTATACAGGGTTTGACCCAAATCAATAAGATTACTACTTTATCAGAAAAAAGACAATAAGAAATTTAGTATAAAAAAGCTAATCGTTAATCTGAATTAAAAAGTTAAATTGCATAATTGATCAAAAATTTGCAATAGTTTCTGGACTTGATTAGCTTGGTTTTTGCTTCATATATTTTACTTAATTGGAATTTTATCAGTTCCTTGGTTCGTATAGCATTGTTTGTGTTTACAATTCTTTTCATGCATTATATATGAATACTTTTTTATTTTTCTTAATCAACGGTTTTTTCACGAAAATCACTCTTTAATTGCACTTCACACTTAAAGCACTGCATACGCTTGGAGCTTTTTATATCCTTTTTGCCTTTGAGACACTGCTCCCACTTTATTGTCTGTTAAGTCGGGCAAACACTAGCTGGAACCGCAAGTGTCGTGCAATAATCGGACAAGTCCATTGTGCTATGAGCGGACAATTCCGAAGAAATGGTAAGATATGGTCAAGAGTTCTCACAGATAACTGCATCTGCATCACTTCTTCTTTTGCAGTTTGTGTCCTCTAAGTAATGGCTAGAAATATTCATTTTAAACTTACTAGTTTTCATATTCCCAATTCTTACAAGAGACATTCTGATGTGAATACTAATCTATTACAGCTCAATTAGAAGGTAGCAAAGAGGAAATTCTTCTAATACTTCCAATATTAATGTGTTGTGGGCTTTCATGCGGAAGAGTGTGAATGTTTTTCTTTTTTGACAATGTGTCTTAATTTTAACCATAAACTCTTTTCTCCACGAGTCGTGCAATTACAAAACACAGTGATTGCATATTATGCTATTGTTATTTGTGTTTGCTCTTAAGGGATAAGTTATTTATGATACTGCTGCTATCATCTCTAAAATAGAGACATTCCACAGTGAAGTGTAACTATTTTACAACAGCTTAGTTATGAGAATTCAAAGGGCAAAAGTGAACATTCCACTAAACATTTTGTCGTGGAAATCAAATTTACCTTATATACACATTCAGAAAGCACCATGCAACAAAGGATGTCTTGCAAGTCAGCAACAGATTCAGCCTTAACAGCGTGACAGAGATCATGAAGTTGCTTCTTCCTCCTCTTGTATTCATCCTGCATCAGTTTCCTCTGCTCTCTCGCATCCGCCCAAGGCCACCGCACAACCATCTTCCATTGCTGTGGCCACGTGATTTTCAAGATCTTCGATTTTTGGCCTCTGATCCATGATTCCACTCTGCGTTGTAAAGACTCCATTGTTGACGAACCCGAATCACACTCTAATTAACCGCCGGGACAACGGCGTTTCTGTTGAAAAATATCTCGGCGGTATGTGGTTGCGTTTGCGTGTAAAGTCCCGATTGTGATGCCGAATCAGAATGTTATCGTTAAGTAAAGAACTTTCTTTTTTCTCTTTCTTGAAAAAACCCCTTTTTACCTAGAATAAGCGAAAAACGAAAATTAAAGCGTAAAACACACATAAATTATCTTCCCTTATAAATTTTATGTTAAACTATCACTTATTAATTTTTTAAAAAAATTCTCTTTTATTAAAAAAAAAAACTTTATCATATAACATTCCTCGTGAAATAAATATTCCACATTGATAAAAATTAAATAAGCTATTAGTATAGTTAAAAATTAAAATATCACTAACTCAAAAAAGAAATTAATTATTTTAAAAATAAAATTAAAAATATTTTTCTTACCTCACTCCATCATCATCTCTCTTCCCATACCGCCGACAATTCCCACCCCACGCCCCATTTTTTTAAAAAAAATCTTTCATAATAAATTTTTTAAAAAAATCTTTCATAATAATTTTTTTAAAAAAAATTACTTTAACCCTCTCCCCCGCCCCCCAAACCCACAAAAAAAAAAAGAACCCACCCACTCCTTCCCAAAAAGAATTTAGATATTATTTTTATTTTAAAAAAAATTATAACCCTCTACTCTCAATTTTTATTTTTTTACATTTTTCTCATTTTGTGTTAGATATATATTTTTAGGAAAATTCTTTTTTTCGTAGTTGCTATAAACAATAAATTTTCGAGCCGTAAACAATAAATAATCAAGAACGGAGAATTAGTATAACAAAATATAATATTTTATTTCAAAATTTATACTAAGTGTTACAATCTCTTTGAATCATTTGATTCTTTTTTTTCAAATATATATTCAAGGGCCTTTAAGCTTGATCTTGAATTTGATGGACTTAAGCTCCAATATAATAAACTTGATCTTTATATGTACTTGAATCCAAGGGCTTGAAGCTTAATCTTGAATTTGATGGCCTTGATCTTGAATTTGGTGAATTTGACCTTGACTTGTGAATTTGATGGGTTTGATCTCGACTTGTACTTGAATTCAAGGGCTTTTGAGCTTATTCATCAATCTAGTGGTCTTGATCTTGAATTTAGTGAATTTGATCTTAACTTGTGAATTTGATGGGTTTGATCTCGACTTGCACTTGAATTCAAGAGCTTTTGAGCTTGATCTTGAATCTGGTGGTCTTGATCTTGAGTTGTATCTTGAATTTGAGTTCTTGAGTGCTTGAACTTATAGTTTGTAGAGAATTTGCAGTCTTTGATCCACGAGCTCTCTTGTGCTTCTTGTTTTTCAAAACTCCCATTTCTGAGAAAAATGAGGACCCCTATTTATAGTTGTAGGGAGTGGTATACCTGTGTGATTTGAATGGTCGGTTTGAACTGACCAATCAGATTTTTCTGATGAAGAGCTCAAATTTAATTGGTCATAACATGTCACTTATACATGTGACATAATTTTAGTTGCTTATTTAATTTGACTTGGATTGCCACATAACTTTTACACGTGGTGTTCATTTTTTTCTGCTAAAAATTATTACAGATGATTCTAGTGGCTCATTTAATTTGACATGGATTACCACATAACTTTAACACGTGGCATGATTCTAGTGGCTCTTTTAATTTGACTTGAATTGCCACATAACTTTAACACGTGGCATGATTCTAGTGGCTCTTTTAATTTGACTTGAATTGCCACATAACTTTGACACATGTCATGATTCTAGTGTTTCATTTAATTTAACTTGAATTACCACATAACTTTAACACGTGACATGATTCTAGTGGCTCTTTTAATTTGACTTGAATTGCCACATTATTTGAACTATTTTCTTGAATTTAATATAATCCATATTAATTTGGGGATTTAAATCCAATAAATTTTTAATGCTTACAAATGCCCCCAACTTTAAGACTTGTCGAAATGCACACTTTATTGTGATCGAAGACGGGGCTTGAAGTATACAAAAATGTCGAATTTGAATATCATGTCGATTTCTAGAAAACGTGGCTCATTCCATTCAATTATAATGCATATTTGTGATTGAAATGCTTGTCTTTGAGATTACTGTATCAATGGTATATATTTGATTATAAATCATTAACTTGCGGTATTTGTGCAGTTTTTAAATATGGACAGAAATTCGACTAAGGCAATCAGAGAGTGTTATGTGCCTTAATCAAATTCGTGAAGCCTATCCTTTATTGAATTTTTATATTAATAAAGGTTGGGAAGAGTTCTTGTAAATTTCTAAGTGTTTGTTCATTAAGTACGTTGCTTAAGTTTTGAAAACAGTTTTATACTTAACCAAATTCGTGTGTGTTGTGAGGTTGAAGTTTGTGAGTGTTGCGGACTTCCATGCAGGTGTGTACGAGAAAAATATTTAGATGTGTGTGAGAAAAATATATTGATACAGGGGTAAATATTTTTCTCGCACATACCTGCACGACAGTCTGCAACACTCACAAACTTCAGCTTTACAATACACATGAATTTGGCTAAGTACAAAACTGTTTTCAAAACTTAGGCAGCGTACTTAATGAACAAACATCTTGAACTTTATAGGAACTCTTCTCAACCTTTATTAATATCAAAATTCAACAAAGGATAGTCTTCATGAGTTTGACTAAGGCATAGAAAACTTTCTTATTGCCATAGTTGAATTTCTGTCCATATTTAAAAACTCCGCACAAGGCAGTTACAACATTTATAACCGACTCATGTGCCTGGCACATGCCGCCTATGACAAATCTTATCAGAACTTAACTAATTACAACAGTCATAATTCTAACAACTTATTTGAATTCGAAATACATTGTACATGTGCCTCACATATGCCCCACAATGCCTTAGCCGAATTTTCACATAGCCCACACTTAGAATAATTCTTGACTACTTTCCATACTTAGTTTTACTGATTTTTTACATCCTCGTGCCTTCACTTCAAATCATCCTTGTCTTGCCATTGTCAAGTCCCACAGCCTTGCCTTGTCAAGCCAACACACTTGCTCAGCCTTGCCTACAAGCAATATGCAACAACAACCATCTCTTTCTTTTGAGTCGAATATATCTACTCCGTATCATTCAATTTTCTGCTTTCAAAGGCCACATGATGACCTTCTTGCACCAACACGCCTCTAATAGCTTTGTCTGACGCATTAGTGTGTACTTCAAATGGCAATTCAAAGTCTGGCAGCTTTAGTATTGGCTCCGATACAATGGCTTCCTTCAAGTTCTGAAAAACATCCTCATATCTCACCGACCATACCTATTTGACATCCTTCTTCAGCATATTAGTCAAAGTTGCTACCTTTTTCGAATAGCCAATAATAAACTTCCGATAATACGTAGCCAATCCTAGGAACGACCTCAAATCCTTCCCGCTGTGCGGTGCTTGCCAATCAACAATAGCCTGTACTTTCTTAGAATCCATTCGAACCTGATTCTTACTAACTAGATGCCCAAGAAATTTTATCTCTCTTTGTGCAAACTCACACTTCTCCATTTTTACATATAGTGTGTATTGCCTTAAATGAGACAACACCATATTTAAGTGTTTCGCATGTTCATCCAACATTTGACTATATATGACTATAAAGCTCCTCCTGCCATACCCCAAGGTGGATTTGAACCACCATTCTCGCTCAGAGGCTAAAATTCTCTCTTTTCTTTTGGGAGTGCCTGAAGAGACCTGCTTAGTAGCTGGGGCATTGGTTAGCCCAAATGGCATTACAAGGAACTCATACAAACCATACCTAGTTACACACGTACTATTAGGTGCATCACCGCCAGCTATCCTAACCTGCCAATAGTCTTCCATAAGATCTAGCTTTGTGAACCAGCATTCCTTGCTAAGCCTATCCATCAAATCCTGCACCAACGGAATCAGATATTTATTCTTCACTGTTGCTTTGTTATACGCCCTATAATCGACACACATTCTTAGCTTCCTATCCTGCTTATTTTCAAATAAAATAGGTGCACCATAGGGAGCCTTTGAAGGTTGAATCATCCCGACATCTGGCAACTCTTTAACTTCTTGCGTAATTCAGCTAACTCCTTTGGGGCCATACGATAAGGAACTTGCGCAGTAGCGATTGACCTGGCAGCAACTCAAACTTATGATCAATATCCCTCATTGGCGGAAGCTTCTTTGGTAACTCAGGAGACATCACATTTGCATAATGTTTTAGTACTTCAGCTACACAATCAGGCACTTCAACTTTGACATCCAGCTTGATCTCTACCAAGGCAGCAAGGTAAGTCATTTCTCCCTTCCTCATCCCCTTGTCAAGAGATATAGCTAATATCATCGGGACCTTGTTCTTTGTAATATTTACAGTATCACCATATGGATGAATCCATTTTATGAAACGAGGATTGACCTCATCCATTATCATCACACCATCAAGATGAGGGAATGGCATGAATCTGTTCTTCTTGAGAAAATCAATCCCAAGTATGATCTCAAAGTCACCTAGCGGCATCACCATTAAGTTATGTTTTTCAATCCAATTTCTAGTCGTCATTGGCACTTCATAATCCATGCCCATAATGGCGTACGCCTTTGAACTTATTGTTTGGACATAGGAGGGGCTCTTTTTTAGTTTGAGTCCCAATTTTGCAGCGAACTTGACATCCACAAAAGTATGAGTAGCCCTAGTATCAGCCATGGCTATCACACTTTTCCCTCCACTTTCATTTCTATGTGAATCAGCATCGCATGAGGGTTTGAAGTTATGGACGATTCTCTAACCACATTGATCAGGCTAATCTGATTGAAGGACAAACCCAAAGGATTTGCCAAAGTAGCCATCACTCTTCTTCTCCCCCATTTTGATTCAAATCACCAGCAAGAAATGCGTTCACCCTTTTTCTATTTGGACAAGACTTGGCCAAATGAGGGCCACCACAAGTCCAACAACCCTTAGATTTTTTATCCTTGTTCCTATCTTTGTTGTTGTTGTTGTTTCCCTCTTTCATTGGTGCCTTGCCCTTGTCAGCATACTCCTTCCAATTTTCCTTCTTCCTATTCCTATTCTTCTCAAATGTTTTCTTTGTTTTCTAAGTAGAAGGATCATCGACAATAGGCCTTAGTGAATGAAAGTCCACAAGAGAATCTGGAGCAGCAATTGCACTTGGCAAATCTTTAACATTCTGCCCCCTTAACTCGTTTTATGCCCAACCTTGCATTCCAGAAATGAAATTGTGATAAAGTTGTGAAGTTTGTCCTCATTTGACATGTTTTGGATGTCCAGTATCAAAGAAGTAAATTTCTTGATATAATCTCAAATCGAACTATTCTGTCGCAGCCTTTTCAACAAGTCCCTTGCAATCCATGATGCATTGCTCGGGAGGGACTGGTCCCTCATTTCCTTCTTCAACTTTATCCAAGTATCAATTTTGGAACGATTAGCACTTCATCATCTGCTTTTTGAGTTCTCCACCAAAGTTTGGCATCATCAGACAAGTACATAGTAGTGATGTTTAACTTGTCATTTTCAGCAATCTGGGTAGTGGTAAAGTATACCTCCATGTCCTCTATGAAATTCTACAGTTCCTTGGCACTGCATGCACTGCCAAAGGTCTTAGGTTCAGGGATTCAAACCTTAGAGTGATCTACTCTCATTGTTCCACCAGATTCAGCAATGGCCAAACGCACCACATCCAACTTTGCATAAAGGTTTTCATTGTTCTTCGATAGTTCTTCTAATTGCAGTTTTGTTGATTCATAAGAATTCAAATTTTCCACAAGTTGGTCCTCTATATTATTCCAATACAAACCCAACTTTGAACAAAAAATCTTCAAACTCTCTTTGATATCAATGATCTCGGTAGGCAGATCCACCATCGCTGGATCATTTTGTGTTTATCAAGCATCCATCTAGTGTCATTAAGTCACCTTTCTTAGCTCGGATTTTACCGGCTTGGAATATTGGTACTCGAGGTAATTTCTTCTATGTTATATTCTTTTTTTTCTATTTTTTAGATTAATGGAATAAATATTTGTATTATATGGAGGCTATATAACAAAAAGTTTTTATCGTAACACAAGAATTTGGTCTTGAAGTGAGAAGATATAGATACACATTCCCACCGAAGCAAAGGTAATTTAAAGGTAATCTGAGTCAAAGGCATCATATAGTCCAAGCCAAAGATTTTACACCATCTAAGGCAAAGAATGTACATGATTTGAGCCGAATGCATCACGTCGTTCGAGCCAAAGACTTTAAACCGTCTAAGTCAAAGACTTTACATGATCGACAAAGACTTTACATTGTCCAAGTCAAAGACAATACATAGTCCAAGCCAAAGACTTTACACCGTCTAAGATAAAAACTTTATATAATTTGAGTTGAAGACATCATGTCGTCCGAGCAAAATATTTTACACCATCTAAGGCAAAGACTTTACATCATTTGTTAGAAAAGATCCTAGTTTAAAGATCATTTCAAGGATAAATCCGTGAAAAGGCCAGCTTAAGGTGCAAAAAGACAAATTTGTCCACCTTAAGCCATGGAAATTTTGAGATCCTTTTAAGGATAAACTCATGAAAAGGCCAGCTTAAGGTCAAAGGGATAAATTTTATCCACCTTAAGGCATGGAAATTTAGAGACTCTTTCGAGAATAAATCCAGGAAAAGACCAACTTAAGGTGCAAAGGGACAATTTTTCCACCTTAAGGTATGCAAATTTAGAGGTATTCTTACGATGCAAAGGAGTGTATACTCGTCCCCACCCTAAGAAAGGTAATTTGAAGGTAAAGGAATGGATACTCATTCTCGACATAAGAAAGGTAAATCTAAAAGTCAAGGCTTATAGACTTCAACTTGTAGACTTGGAGGATTTGAAGACTTCAACTTGTAAACGATTTGAAGACTTCAACTTTTAAACTTTGAAGATTTTCTTAAACTTTGCACACTTGGTGGTTTTGAAGACTTCAACTTACAAACTTGGTTGATTTGATACTTCAAGTTGTAAACTTGAAGCGTTTGAGGCTCTAACTTTCAAACTTGAAGAATTTGAAAACTATAGCTCATATACTTGGTTGATTTGAAGACTTCAAATTTTGTTAGAGAATCTCGTATTTCTTAGGAATTTCCCCCATCGAGTCACCACCATTTTTTTCAAGTCTTAAGTTTGAGTACTCAAAGCCTTAACTTTCATACAGTGAATCATGTGGAAAAATATGATTTTTGGCACTCATGCAACTGAACTTAGAATGTAATTCTAATCACCTACGTACCTCAGTAAAGAGGATCAAGTCACAACGTAGTTTTGGAGGAGTAATTTGTTTTTATCCTAACTTTTGCCTAGGCCACCTCATTCGAGATTTTCAACCTAGTGGATTGGGTGTCGTGCACAGTTTATACTCTTGCAGTCCAGGAGTAACAAGCAGTTTATGATTATGCCTTAAGGAGCATTTTAAATTGAATGTTTAGCTTGAATTTGACGAGCTTCACAACTGCAAAATTTTGTTCGTATTTGATGAGCATTTACAACATGAAAAGTTAACTCATAATTTGAGGAGCTTTGTGACTTGAAGATTTGGCTTAAATTTGAGGAGCTTTATGATTGTAAGATTTAACACGAACTTGAAGAGCTTTAGGACTTGAAAATTTGGCTCATAATTTATTGAGCTTTGTGGATTTTAAGATTTAGCTCGAATTTGTAGAGCAATGCGATTTGAAAAAATAGCTTGTAATTTGATGAGCCTTGTGACTTGGAGATTTAACTCGAACTTGAGGACCTTCATGATTGCAAGATTTAGCTCAAATTTGAAGAGCTTTTCAATTTGAAAATTTGGCTCATAGTTTGCTGAGCTTTGTGACTTGGAGGTTTATCTCAAATTTAAAGACATTTATGACATACAGTTTAGGTTCATGTGTCAAGGAGAATTTTACATGCAATTTAGGCTCATTCGATATGGAGCATTTTAACTTGCAGTTTAGGCTCATGCGATGAGGAACACTATAACATACATGGATTCTTCAATTTTATCTTTGGATGCAAACTTGCCCCCATAGTAGAGTTCTTTTGTGAATTCATCTTTGTGAGGCTCATAGATAGTTAACCATTGATCTCCGCTTATACTCATGCTTAATTCCATATCATGTGCACGGGTTGCCAACTCTTCAAATGTATTCGGTTTTAATCATTGCAAGATATAGCAAAGATCCCAATTCATGCCTTGAATGCACATTTTAATTTTAGAAGTTTCACTTGGGTGATCTTTGCAGTTGAGGCTAAGTTACCTCCATCGATTGATAAAGTCAATAAATGGCTCATCTTTATATTGGAGAGCTTTTGTAAGTTCAACCATACTAACGATGCGCCTCGTGCTATAAAAATAATTGAGAAATTCTTACTCTAGTTGCTCCCAACTATCTATATAATCAGGATCCAGATTCGTGTACCAACCAAAAGCATTTTTTGAGAGATCGAATGAATTTATTGAAGAGATAATCACCATAAGTTTTAGCATTATTGCACGTCTCAACTAAGTGTTCTATATGATGTTTAGGATTTCTTTTGCCATCAAATTGTTGGAACTTAGGAGGTTGATAGCCAGTATGCATCTCCAAGTTATCAATTCTTTGTGTATATGGCTTGATATACGTGAGATAAGTTTTGGATGATGACTCAGATTTATCGTCGATGCTCTGCATGATGAAGTCCTTCAGTTGGTCAACGTAAATTAGACTTTCAGTAGAGACTTGAATTTCATTGATCTTTATTTTCTTTCTGCCATGCTCTCCTTTGACTTGTGTTCTAAAAAGCTTCATATGTGCTTGACTTTATTCACTCTCAGTCATGTTATCCACCTTATTTGTTAGCTTGAAAATTTTAGGATCATGTTCGTGTATGCACTTTATCAAGCCTTCAATTGCTTTAGTCAAGCTTGCTAGTTGTTCTTTCATATTGGAAGCCATTTTAATGTTATAAAAGTTGAGATGAGAGGTAGATTGTCCTACTGACATGCCAAAATTTGTAAACAACAAATTTTTGAGTCGTGGAAAATAAATAATCAAGATCGGAGAATTGAAGTAATAAAATATAATATTTTATTTCAAAATGTATAGTAAGTGTTAAATCTATATGAATTCTTTGATTCTTTTTTTTCTGAATATATATATTCAAGGGCCTTTAAGCTTGATCTTGAATTTGATGGACTTGAGCTCCAATATAATAAACTTGATCTTTATATGTACTTGAATCCAAGGGCTTGAAGCTTAATCTTGAATTTGATGGCCTTGATCTTGAATTTGGTGAATTTGACCTTGACTTGTGAATTTGATGGGTTTGATCTCGACTTGTACTTGAATTCAAGGGCTTTTGAGCTTATTCTTTAATCTAGTGGTCTTGATCTTGAATTTAGTGAATTTGATCTTAACTTGTGAATTTGATGGGTTTGATCTCGACTTGCACTTGAATTCAAGAGCTTTTGAGCTTGATCTTGAATCTGGTGGTCTTGATCTTGAGTTGTATCTTGAATTTGAGTTCTTGAGTGCTTGAACTTATAGTTTGTAGAGAATTTGCAGTCTTTGATCCACGAGCTCTCTTGTGCTTCTTGTTTTTCAAAACTCCCCTTTCTAAGAAAAATGAGGACCCCTATTTATAGTTGTAGGGAGTGGTATACATGTGTGATTTGAATGGTCGGTTTGAACTGACCAATCAGATTTCTCTGGTGAAGAGCTCAAATTTAATTGGTCATAACATGTCACATATACATGTGACATGATTTTAGTTGCTTATTTAATTTGACTTGGATTGCCACATTATTCGACATGTGACATGATTTTAGTTGCTTATTTAATTTGACTTGGATTGCCACATAACTTTTATACATGGTGTGATTCTAGTGGTTCATTTAATTTGACTTGAATTACCACATAAATTTAACACGTGGCATGATTCTAGTGGTTCTTTTAATTTTACTTGGATTGCCACATTGTTTGGACTATTTTGTTGAATTTAATATAATCCATATTAATTGATGGATTTAAATCAAATAAATTTTAATGCTTATACTTGCGTACCAAAAATGACCAAAATAATTTTTTTATAGAAAAACAATGGGTGAGTAGAAAATATTTTTTCAAAAACATATGTATATATCTGAAACAAAACGAAAAAAAATTACGATGGAGGGTTAGATGGGGTGGGGTGGGGTAGGATTTAAAAATATATATATTTATATATAAATAATATCTAAATTTTTTATGAAAGGAGGAAATGAAGTAAGATTATTTTTTAAACTTTTATGAAATAAATTTAAAAAAAAACATTGGGGGAGGGGGTGTTGGGGGGGGGGGGGGAGGGTACTATGGGAGGAGGTTGGAGTGGGGTAAGAAAAATGTTTTTAATTTTTTTAAAAAAATAATATCTTTTTTTCCGAATAGTGATACTTTAATTTTTAGGTTTTAACTAATACTAATAATTTATTTAATTTTATCACGGTGGAATTTTTTGTCCATGTGATAATTGTTTTTTACAATAAAAGAGAGAATACAGTACACACCCCATCAAGAGAGTGTAATAAAAGAGAGGATGTGTTTCTCAAAATAATGAGTGATAGTTTAGGTATGCAGCTCACAATTCAATAGTTTAGGTATGAAACTAAAAAAAAGAGATAATTCAACCGTGTTTTTGACAATTCACTCAAAAACGAATCTTGTTTTAGAGAATAGTCAAGAAAATGACTAAAATAGTCCTTAATGTATGAGTAATGCTTAATTTTGGTCCATAATATATTTCTCTTGATTGAAATGATTCTTAATATATAACAAAGGTGTTCATTTTGGTCCTTAATATATTTCTGTTGATTGAAATGATCATTAATGTATAACAAAAGTTGTTCATTTTAGTTCTTTTATCCTAAATCTAACAAATTTATCAAATTAAAAGTGTTAAATTTAATTATGGACCCCACATGGCAAACAAAATTCAACATTGTTGTTTTTTTGTTAGCTCTAAAGAAAAAACTCTGTGAAATATAATAGCATTGTGTCATGACCCGCCACTTGATCATGAAGACGGGGGAAAGATCTAGAGTCTTGGAGAGGTTAATAGAAGACTCTAGAATGTCCAAGAGAATTCTTGAAGAAGGTAGAAGAACCTAGAGTTTTGGAGAGGTTAGTGGAAGACTCTAGATTCTTGTAGAACCTTGTAGAGAAGTCTTGAAAGACTTGGAATTCTCTAGAGTGTGTGGAGAGTTCTAGAGTAGGGACTTCTTTATAAATATGGAAGGACTTGTATAGTAAATTTTAGTTACACTTAGGCCCCTTAGGAGTAGTATAAATAAAGGGGGCATTCATTTGTAGAAGATCATCAAGCAAACAAGCATTCTTCCAAAGCAATACAAAAGCCTTCTTCATAAAAGCTCTCTTGTCTTCTTGTAATCTAGCATTCCCTTAGCGATCTAGTATTAAAGGCTTACTTGAGCTTACAACATCGTGAAACATTCGTGATTAAGTTGTCAAGTGCCGCACGGAAGTCTTAGTTGAAGTTTAAGTCGGTGACAACGTGGTATCAGAGCGAGGTTCTACTAAGGGATATGGCAAGTGAGGGAGACATCAACGCCACTACCGCCACCAACGTCAAGCAAGATGTTGGAAGGAAGCACCGCAAGGGAAAGAAAAACTCTAAGAGAAATGAGAAGGTGCCGCTTGAGCCTACACCAAGCGAGGCCCTAACATCTTACTCACCCTCGGCCACTGAGGTGAGTGATGATGAACGTGACGAGGAGCCCGTGGACATCACGCCCGGCATGGAGTAGATTGCAAGGGTGGATGCTACCTGGAAAGCTGTGGAGATATTAGGCAAGCGTTTGAACAAGGTCGACGGCAAATTCAAGTCTCTAGAGGAGTTCACCCTTGAAGAGAACGACAACATCCGGAAAGAGTTGGAGGTGCGCAAGGCTGCCGAGTACGAGGTGAATGAGGTGATTACTTCCTTGGAGTGTCGGCTCATGGATGCGCTAAGCACGATGGAGACCATGAAGGCTGAGATAGCAGTACTCAAAAGAGACATAGATGCCGGGAGATGCATGACGTCCAGTGCAGATCGGGAGGCTAAGATTGAGGCTTCCAAGCCACCAATGTTCAAAGGTGCCCGTGATGCACAAGAGGTGGAGAACTTCCTATGGCACTTGGAGAATTACTTCAAGTGTAACAAAGTGAAGAGTGACGAGACGAGGATCAACACGGCCATACTTTACCTCTCGGAGATGGCCATGTTGTGGTGGAAGCGCAAGGAGTCCGAGATCGGGAAGGGTCTGTGCACCATCAACACTTGGGAGCAGTTCTGGGACGAGTTCAAGAAGGCCTTCTTCCCTAACAATGTCATCTATGAGGCCAAATGCAAGTTCCGGGAGCTGAAGTATACGGGTAGTATGCGGGCCTATGTGAAAGAGTTCACTACCCTTACGCTTCAAATCCCTAACTTTACAGATGAAGACATGCTCTTCCACTTCATAGATGGACTACAGAGTTGGTCTAAGATGGAGTTGGAGCGTCGCCAAGTTAGCACCATCGATGAGTCCATCACATAAGCCGAAGCTTTGACAGACTTCAGGCATGACAAGCATGACCGAGGAAAAAGAGATGAGACGAGAGGTAGTCATGACCAAGGTGGGGGAGATTGTGAAGAGAAACAACCTCATCCCCAAAACCATGACAACCATAAGTCCGATGGTAAGAAGGTTGGATAACGAGGCGATGCCGACAGAAAGACACATAATGCGAAGTGGAATGGATGCTACATATGCGGAGGGCCGCATGGCTATGCAAGGTGTCCTGAACTGAAGAACCTTGGTGCCATTCTACGGGAATAGAAGGGGAAAGATGCACAAGGGAAGCAGCAAGGTTCAAACACAACGCAATTGGGCCTGATTGGACTATGCGGAGCTATCGCAAAGCAATCAGGAAAGCCGAAAGAGTACGATGCCCAATATATAGACATCATGATCAATGGACGACCCGCTCGTGCAATGGTTGACACAGGTGCAAAGGCTAACATAATGACCAAGTCAGCAGCTATGAAGTTGGGGCTAAGTTACAGTCCAAGTGACACCTACCTTAGGACTGTTAATGCACCCCTTACACCTGTGTGCGGAGTCGCTCAAAGAGTAGACATCACATTGGGCAAGTGGCGAGGTAAGACCAACTTTACCGTCACTCCCTTAGATATCTTTGATATCGTCCTTGGGCAGGAGTTCTTCCAGCGATGCCATACGATAATCGACCCCTACCTCCAACAACTCGTGGTTATGGAGCAAGAAGGATCATGTATGGTGCCCCTAGTCAAGGTGCCGAAGATGGAAGGACCAACCCAACTTTCGGCCATGCAGCTTGAGAAGGGCCTAGAGGAAGGAGTACCGACGTTCATAGACACCATTGCAAGTTTGAGTGAAGACAATGGTGCTAGAGCGGCATTGCCACCTTGCATGAAGAAGGGTGTGATGTCGACGAAGTTGCCAAGACACTTGCCTCTAAAGTGCCAAAAAGAACGGAGGCTAGTGTTGACTGAACCAAGCAGGAATAGGGACAATAGGCCACTGCCATTTTCCTCATCCACTAGAAGGGACAATCTCTGGAAGAGGCCATATAAAAATGGCTTGAAGACTTGTGGCAGTTTCAAGACTAAGTTCGGAGGCTTTTGTAGCAGCAGTGCACCGAGGTCGTCGCCATATCAGGTGGGGGAGAGTGTCATGACCCACCACTTGATCATGAAGACGGGGAAAAGATCTAGAGTCTTGGAGAGGTTAATAGAAGACTCTAGAATGTCCAAGAGAATTCTTGAAGAAGGTAGAAGAACCTAGAGTCTTGGAGAGGTTAGTGGAAGACTCTAGATTCTTGTAGAGAAGTCTTGAAAGACTTGGAATTCTCTAGAGTGTGTGGAGAGTTCTAGAGTAGGGACTTCTTTATAAATATGGAAGGAATTGTATAGTAAATTTTAGTTACACTTAGGCCTAGGAGTAGTATAAATAAAGGGGGCATTCATTTGTAGAAGATCATCAAGCAAACAAGCATTCTTCCAAAGCAATACAAAAGCCTTCTTCATAAAAGCTCTCTTGTCTTCTTATAATCTAGCATTCCCTTAGCGATCTAGTATTAAAGGCTTACTTGAGCTTACAACATCGTGAAAGATTCGTGAGTAAGTTGTCAAGTGCCGCACGAAAGTCTTAGTTGAAGTTTAAGTCCGTGACAATTGTCTTTACTTTTTCTAATAAACTTACTATTTTTTTGCTTAAAACAAAAATGGTATTTGGTCAGTGGAATAATATTTTAGGTGTCACGACCCGATTTTTCAAGTCATGATAACATCTACTATCAACCCACCAATAAGTAAGCCTAATCCCATAATCCGGAACCATAGGCAACGAACCATCACAAGCAGAAGGAAAGAAGGGAATAATAATAATAATACTAATAATACTAATACTAATAACAATAACAATAACAATAACAATAAGAAGAAGAAAGGAAGAAGGAGAACAATACAAAAAGATAACCCCCAAGATCTGGTATCAGTCGGTAGTCGAGCTACTAAAATAAAGTAAAGGAATACAAGGCTTTTATAAGTACAATATTAGCATAATTATCTCCGAGTATAAAATAAAGACTAGTCGAAGCTGAAATAGAGGGAGATAGGCAACTTCGAACGCCAATAGCTCATCCAAATATCCAAAACCCAAGAGCTGCTCCGCACGATATCCAAATCATTAGTGAAAACCCGTACTATGATCTGCAGGATGCAGAAGTGTAGTATCAGTATCAACAAATGGCACTCAGCAGGCATCGGCCGATTGAGATCTAAAGATAAAGAAAGTATAAAGAACATTTAAGCAAGGAGTATATATCACAAGTAACTAACAATAATAATACAAAAGCCTGCAATAAGAAACATCTGGTACAAGGAAGGGAGAAGATAGGGAACAAGCAAGAAAATAAAGGACGTACCTGGTGGCGCCAACCCAGAACCTAAACACTACAACACACTATGAAGGAGGATAACTAAGTGACAACCTACTAACAGAAGTAAACACAAATATCACATAAAGGCCTTAAGGGACCGTTGAATTAAATTCCTGCACAAAATGATTAGATAAATAAAAACAAGTGCAGTAACTACCTTCAAAAAAGTGACCACCCTTTATACTGCCACAAGTTTGCATATAGTCAGACAGTACCTCCCGAGCCCTTGTGTGTCCAGGAGGTTTACTCACAAATAGGTAAATCCATACGGCATCCCATACTACCGACAGGTACAAATAATTACGCTAGTGATAGGCAATGCATATATGAATACGATTTATACAATAAAATCAGCAGTACCATCAGTGCTAAGTGCCTCATATCAAGATATATACACCTACTCCCAGTCTCAGCCAAGAAGTAGGACCCATGTGCCTATCTAAGATCACCATGGGGGCTTGGGAATTCCCTTATATACTTGCATGGTCCCAATCCAGGTCGTATATCAATATAGATATCAATCTGTATATCCGATCATCTAGAATTTGCTCCATTGCGGTGACCAGAGATAAATAGTAAATCACTATAGAAAGGGTCTATAACTCTCTCCTACCGAACTAATATAAGAAAATGAGTGCATCCTCGATGCCTCCTATATGCTATAAATAGTAGTAATAAAGGTAGTACGACCCCATTAAGAAAGTTAGTATAAAATAGTTTAGGTTATAACCCAGCTTGCTGAAATCAATGCCAAGAACCAATGCATGCACCAGGGTCGAATACATCTGTGAGAAAATAAGGGTCTAATACAATGCATGTTATCACCAGTACGCAAACAACACGCACAATCACATACAATAATGAAACCATAAGCACTTACCTTCTAGAGCATAGAAATATGACTAACACATGCAACTGACCTCTAACTAAGGCCTAGGGCTCAAATTTACTCCTCTAACTCAACAACAAGGCCCCAAGAGAACTGAACCCTAACTGGATAACAAGGAGGAGGATATGAGAGATCAAGTTCTCAACTAATAAATCAATAGCTCTAGATCCAACTAAAGTACAACCCTGAGAGTACAAACACAACTAGACCCATCAAACGACAATAAGAAAGCATAGAGGATTCCAACTCTAAATCTAGAAATGGGGCCCAATAGTAATTTACAAGCCTAACCAAGTGAAAAACACTACACCAAGGCTCCAAAATAGGTGCTACAATAATGAAGGCACTAAGTCTTAGAAATTCCTGCCAATATCGGTTACAACAACTAAAGATCAAACCAAACTAAATTCTAAGGCACAATTCCGCCAACCACCATGAACATCAAACAAGCCACCTAAGATAGGCTAATCAAGGACAAACTAAGGCATAATCAACAATTTTATAAACTAAACTGAAAGTCTCATAAAGGCAACCTAGCTTGCTCATACCAGGATAAGGAAGCAAGAACCAAGGAATTGAGCCTAACCTATCACATACAATCTAGCGTATAAGAAAATTATACTATACAATACCTCACAAAGATCAATCAAAGAAATGAAGACCGTAGCCTACCTCAAAGTTGAACACGCGTGCTCTAAGTCCACTTTTTGGTAGCTTTATGCTTCCAAAATAACTTCAATTGCCTCCACGCTATCAAAATGTTGATCACCTCGTCAATACGGACGTTTTAACACTAAAATCACATTTTTCGGAAATGGACCAATTTTGGGGTCCAAAATAAAAAATATGGGAGCCGCATCTGAAATTCCAAAATTGATCCCAAAAGTTGGACTTAAGCAGCACCCCAAGTTCATGTAACAATTTACAACACAAGCGGAGTCAGGATTCATCAAGAAATGATCATGCAATAAGAATTTTTGAATTTTAAGCTAAACACAAAAGGGGACAACAACTTTGAATAATGATTTATGGAAAATGAAGCCTTGTCGTACAAAAATAATCACACCACGATGTTCCTTGCAGAAAAACCCACAATTTAAACTCTTGAATCAGAGAAAATGAACCTAAAATGATCAAGAAATAATTTCCCAAAATTCACCACAATTTCATTCTGAAAATGGCTAGGATTGTATCTAAAGTCGCGAATTTACTTTACACAAAGTTTCTAATCAAGATTTAGAGCTTACCAATAGACTCCCCATGAAATTCTCTTGAAGATAGACTCTTGATCACCAAATTTGGACTTGAAATGCTCAAAAAATCGTGGTTTAAAGTTGAGAGAATAAGCTGAAAATTGGGTCTTTAAGTTTCCAAGATAACCCTCCATGAACGTCGAGAACAACCCCATTTAACCCTCCGCAAATGCGGAGCTTCATGCCCGCAAATGCGAAGAACACAATGCTCCACCAGAAAACCAAAAAAAAGGACCAAGAGTCCCAAAACTTCTAACAAACCTTTGGAAATCATTCGGAGTCCAAATGACGCAAACCAAAAGTGCAAACAACATTTTGGACTCAAGGCACAGTCAAAATTTCCATACGAGGTCGTTATAACTAAATATGGGTCCCACTCTCAATGTCATTTTAAGCTAAATTTCACAATGGACCTCGGGATTAGATCGAAAGCCTTGGAAAGTAAACAAAGGGTTGTTCTAGACCAAAGTCGACATTCCGAAGCTAGCCGCACTAATAGAATTCATTCGAAGCATGTGTTTCAAGAATATTGACCAAAATTAATCTTAGGCTAAAGCTTAAAGGCTAAACACCTAATTTCTCAAACTCGCATCGAAAGGCTCGAGACTCAAGCCGAACATGTTATTAGCCTAATTTGGACATTCTAAAGCTGACAGAAC
The DNA here is from genome assembly GCF_947179165.1 of Solanum dulcamara. NCBI lineage: Eukaryota > Viridiplantae > Streptophyta > Magnoliopsida > Solanales > Solanaceae > Solanum > Solanum dulcamara. Next base: position 53,802,495 of record NC_077239.1, read on the forward strand.
CATTAGAATTTCATTATGAGGTCATTTTGCTAGAGTTTTGACCGAAGTCAACCATTCAAACTCTAAAAGCTCCAAAATAGGAATATGGACATAAAACCCAAATGAATGATCAAACGACTAAACTGTCAGTGTCAGCATGTCATAGATGTCTTGAAGTAGCTACAAGAAAGCTCTAAATACTAAAAAGATTAGAAAAGATGAAAATGACCTGGAGGGTCATTACATTCGGAAAGTGATATGCAAAGGAAAGGCAAAGGCTTTATTGACAATTTAATCAAAAGGCAAAACGTTTTGTAAAAAGATGCAAAGAACAAACTCTTTTACCAGCTTTTAATCAAATTATTAGTAAAGTATTTGTCGATGCCAGCTATAACAGTCAATGTGTAATTATTGGCAAAGGTTATATTGGCCATTTGTGTTATCGCTGAAATTCATTTTTACTTCTACTAAATTACTTTTTGTGTAGTAGTGAACCTGTGTCATGCCTCGAATCTACATCCTAGGCGTGACCGACACTCAAAAATTATTTATGATCCCAAGTGAATCCTTGGCTTAGCAGACTATTATGTAGAAGACTTAACTTGATACAAAGGTTTAAAGGTAGTGAGCACTTTAAATACAAAGAAATAATCTCATGGATCTGTCTAAAAGTATTCTAAATATAAGTAAAATCATTGTTTAAAACATAATACTAAAATATTGTACTGACTCGCTACTCTGTCTATGAAGTGTCTAAATAACTGTAGATAGGTAACAAGACTGGCCCACAACTACCTCAAAAGCAACAACAATAACATACCTAGTGAAATTCCACAAGTGGGGTCTGGGGAAGGTAGAGTGTATGCAGACCTTACCACTACCTCATGGAGATAGAAAAGTTATTTCCAAAAGACCCTCGGCTCAAAAGTATCAACCCCAAGTAAGAGAGAAAATAATGCATAGCGGCTAAAATGAAAAACAATGCAAATTCTACAAGCCAAGAATAATAATATTAGCAAAATAATGTGATGATCAAAAGGCAATAATAACACAACTATAATGGCACGCCTAGACCTAAGACCAATCCTAAACCATCACACGGCAAGATAACATTCTACCCCTATTAGCCTTCTAATCTAATACGCGACCTTCAATCCTTTCTATCTAAGATTATGTCTTTGGTGATATGAAGTTTTACCATATTCTATCTAATCACCTCTCTCTAATACTTTTTCGGTCTATCCCAACCCCTTCTCATAACCCCCAAATCCAACTGCTTGCACCTTCTAACTGAGGCATCGATACACCTTATCTGCATGTGCCCAAACTATCTCAGTCTCGCTTCTCTCATCTTGTCTTCCACAAAGGCCACTTCCACCGTCTCTCGAATAACCTTATTTCTAATCTTATCACTCCTAGTTTTTCCATACATTCATATCAACATCCTCATTTTGCACAACATGCATCTTTTAAATATGAGAGTTCTTGACTGGCCAACACTCCACTCCATATAATAACAATGTTCTAACCACCATTCTATAGAACTTACCTTTAAGTTTAGGTGGTACCTTCTTATCACACAAGACTCTAGAGGTAAGCCTTCATTTCATCTATGCTGCCCTAATGCGATGCATGACATCATAGCCGATGTCCCCACTATGCTGGATGATGAATCCAAGATATTTAAAGCTTTCTCTCTTGGGGATAGGTTGAGTGGTAAGCCTTATTTCCATGCCCTGTTTATCCATCGCAACACTGAATTTGCATTTCAAGTATTCTGTTTTGGTCCTGCTCAATTTGAACCCTTTGGACTCCAGAGTTTGTCTCCAAACCTCCAGCCTATCATTAACTCTGTCCCGAGTCTCATCAATCAAAATTATATCTTCTGCAAATAGCATACACCATGGAACCTCCTTCTGAATAGACCGTGTCAACTCTTCCATCACCAAGGCAAAAAGAAAAGGACTTAGCATAGATCCTTGATGTAGTCCCATCTCAATAGGAAATGCTCTGAGTCACCTCCCACTATTCTAACCCAAGTCTTAGCTCCAACATACATGTCCTTTCTCACCCTAATATACACCATCAGGACATATTTAGCCTTCAGACACCTCTAGAAAACATCCCTCAGAACTTTGTCATAAGCCTTTTCAATATCAATGAATACCATATGAAGATTCCTCTTTATTTTCCTAAATTTCTCCACCAGTATCCGCATAAGATGGATTGCATCAGTAGGCGACCTCCCTAGCACACGACTACCTCAAAAGAACTACTAATAATGAAATAAATAAATTGAAAATGAGTTCCTTCGAAAGCAAGAAGGTTTTACCAAAAGCTGGAGAAATGTGATCTTCAATGAACTGCGTCATAAAACGATATAGTGTCGGAAGTTGTCAGTACATAAAATGTACAGTATGCAAAATGGTTGATTGGATAAATAACCAAAGTGAATACTCAGGAAAGGAATAGTGGAAAGTAACTCAACTGAATATGAATGTAAAGTATCAAGTTATAATAAAATATCATTTCACGCTCCAAACTAGGGGAGGCATGACAATCCCTCGATACCGTATTTTATCAAGTTATCCACTAAAGCATACTAGGTAACTAAATCATGGGCCTAAAAGATTGGGCAACACAACATTTCAAATACTAAGCCTGAATCATTAAGGTCGTGATCTGAATAACAATAACTCATATAAATAAGGTAGACAAGCCAAAATAATAAAGTACTAGCTAGACGATAAGACCACAACTAAATACATACATGCATACACATATATATACATACCAAGCCTATGGGATGGAGACTAAAAGCTGAAAAAAGAAGAATATTGTGTCCACCATAGCCTCTAAGAGTGTCATAAGCACTATCGGGATAAGGTCCCGACTATACTTAAACTGTACAACAAAACTAACATCCTATGAGAGTTCCAGAAAGAGGTGGAGCTTACCAACTCATAACTGAACCCTAAAATCCTATCGAAGGGGTTGATATAAATTCCTACCCAGGCCTGCACATACGAAATAAAAATATAGCATCCCTAGGTAACAGGACGTCAGTATAAATAAAAATGTACTAGTATGTAAGGTAGGAAGTAGAATCATAAATAACTGTTGTAAAAAGGCTAATTGAGATACCACCTGACACTGAAAACTATGATAGCCTTTATGACAAATATTTTACCTCATAGTAATCAAATATGCATGTTATGCTTATCGTGACTACATACATACATACATACATATATATATATATATACATATATATATATATATATGTATATATATATGTATATATACATATATATATATGTATATACACTCTAGTTTTTTATTTTTATATAATGCCAGAAAGTGGATTGGTAATAAGTCGGTACGAAGCGATTCATCATGTTTAAACATGAGTCGATCGCTCATTAGGAATGGTTTATAGATCATAAAATTTCCACAAATAAAATGAAAAATGGGTCCATATAAATGATCAAGACCTCACAAACAATAATGATCCTTCCTATATGGAGAATGTTGTGCATTTGAGGGAATGGGAGGAAAAAAACCTTATTTTTCTAATCAGATAAAATAGTGGAAATCCCTGCTGTAGCAGGAGGAAGCAATTGATCGTATTCTCAGTCTCTCTTCCCGAAAGACTTCATTTATCAGAGAAATTTTATTATTGGATACAATTGAAGGGCTCATAAAATTCAAAATTTGAGAAGTAAGGGAATATCGATGGCCTTTGTTGAACAAAGAGCAAACGTATGACAAATGACTTTACTTCATCTACTAATAAGGAGGTTGGGGTTTGAAAAATAAATACTGGGGCTTCATTTAGCCGACTAGGTAGTAAGAAAAACTCTGAGTTTGATGTTGAATAGCCATAGTGAGTATGTGTGAATATGCATATATATATATGTATGTATGTATGTATATATATATATGTATGTATATATATATGTTTGTATATATATATGTTTGTATATATATATATGTATGTATATTGATGCAAATGCATGACATACCCAACCAAATGATAGCAATGACATTCTCTTCCGATAACTAATCGGCATCATATTGCTAACCTATGGACATCTGTACAATATATATAGTCTTCTGGGCAAATAGGCCCCTTCCTTCCGATTATAGCTCGGAGTCCATGCATAACATACCATGTATGATATGCACTTTGAATGCACATAGTAGGACATAACAAAAACTTAGCCAATCTTGACTCATTGGTATTCTTATTCGCATAATCTCATTTTCATAATCTCATACTCACTTCTGTATAATATACAAATGCCTCATGGAACCTTATATGTTTTCTGAATAAGATTTAGAACTTAACTCAACTTTTGGAAAGATAACTTAACCATGAAGATGTTCATAAAAAGCTTAAGGTGCTTCACTTAGTTCCTATACCTGATTGCCTAATAACTTGTAAAAATAAAGAATTTCAAAAATCAAGTGTTTTAGTAGTTTAAACATACAAATTATATTTTTGAGAGTTTTAAAAATTGACGTGTTACTTTAAAGTATTTCAAAATTCACTTTAGCGAGTAATGTGGGCTGATTGTAAATACTAAATGTCTTCATAATCTTTTTAAGTTACACCATCCAAAGAAGAATAAGAATTCATACATATGAACATATAGTCAAGAAAGGTGATAAAATGACATATATTTGTTGAATACTCTATTTAATCGAATGAGCGGAATATCAAAATAATAGCATCATGAAAACACCTCATCTACGATTCCAATGCCTTTCACAGAAGGTCTTTCTAGCTATAGAATAGTAAAATATCACATTTGACGTTTTAGGAATTTCTCAGGATTCATGATAAAAGGAAGGATGGAGCTTAGCCTTCACATACCTTTCCAACGAATGTCTGAATGCCTGACGAAAGTTGTTCCTTATGTCCTAAGCTTCACAAGCACTATATATACGCATCTAATACACACTTATAAATAGTTTATAATTGAGCTTAAATTGATAGATTTGCAATAGAATCCTAACTTGAAGAAATGTCCGTAGAACTTTGTAAAAACAACCATAAAAGAGTCCCGAGATGATTACCTTAGAAAACCAAGTTAGATCTGGAAGAAACACTAGGAAATACACAGTCCTATCTTCTAAAAATTGCTCTAAACGCGGCTAATAGAAGGGTAAAACAATTTCCATATGTAGAGATCGCATTTCTAGGTACGGAGGTAAACTTTAACAATAGAAATCACCACAAATGCACCTTAATCACTCAAGAATGCCATGGAACCATCTCTTAAGCTTGCTCACTATTTATGAGCTGAAATGAGTTTTTTTATAGCTTAACACATTGAAATGTCGACTTAACCAAAATTTTGACCTGACCCATTTCGCGACCCGGTTTCAGCTCAAATAGTCACTTGGGATCGCTTCATTGAGGCCTTTTTAGATCAATGTCTACCTAGAGAGATCTAAGATGCCCGAGTTGATTAGTTCCTAAATCTCCACCAAGGTAGTATGAGTGTAAGGGACTGCGAGCTTTAATTTGATTCTCTAGCCAAGTATGCACTGATGATTGTAAATACGATGGATGCTAGAATACAAAGATTTATAAGAGGGCTGGCTCCAAAGTATGTTGAGGCTTGTACTATAGCAGCATTGAATAAGGATATTCATATATCTCGCATATAGGTGGTCACTCAAAATTTAGAGGAGTTTACACATTGATAATTTAGAGCAGAGCGAGCTTAAAGGGGGAAGCAGAGGTGGTCCAGACCTGCTAATTTTGGAGAGATTTTATGGGGTCATAGACCCAGGTATTCTAGTAGGGCACCTAAGCCTCTACTACAGTAGTTTAGAGCAGTTGATATGATTGTTAGGGATAGTTAGGCATAGGGGAGAGTTTGCAGACGTCGGCCTTGCATTAGTATCGCCACCCAGAGCAATCTAGATTAGTTGTTCCACAATGTGATACTTATGGTAGTTCACATCTCAACTGATGTCTTCAGGACTCCACATCATGTTATTCTTATGGCTAGGAGGGTAATGCGATAATTACAAAAGGTAGGTCTATTTCCTATAGTCATGCAAAGAAAATGATCACTAAAGGATGTATTTACCTTACCTCTCATGTTTAAGATATTGATGTTAACCCAATGACACTTCAGTTATTCCTGTGGTTAATGAATTTTGTGATGTCTTTCTAGATGAGCTACCTGGTATTCCCTAGAATGGAAGATTAAGGTAGCCTCTAGGACCAGATGTGGTCATTTTGAGTTTCTTGTGATCAGGTGCAGGTTTGGGAGAGTGATATTCCAAAGATAGCCTTTAGGACCAGATATGGTCATTTTGAGTTTTTGTGATGTCTTTGGATTAATAATTTCCCACCTATATTTATGGACTGGATGAACAACATATTTAGGCCATTCTTAGACTTCTTTGTGATTATGTTTATTAATGATATTCTCATATATTCATGATTTGAGTTAGAGTATAAAGACCATTTTCGAATAGTGCTTGAGGTACTTCGAGATCAGAAATTGTATGCTAACCTCTCAAAGTGTGAGTTTTGGTATCATTCTGTGGCTTTCTTGGGTTATATTATATTAGATACTGGTATACAAGTTGACATGCAAACTTTTAAGGCTGTGAAGACTTGGCCTAGACCCACAACCCTAACAGAAGTTTGTTGCTTGTCAGACTTAGCAAGCTATTATAAGAGGTTTGTAGAGTCTCCGCTTTCAACAACTTTGACTATGCTAAATCAGATGGTGGCTAAGTTTCAATGGACCACAACATGTGAACAAAGCTTTTAAGAGGTAGATTGACTTCAACCCTAGTTTTTACCTTGCTAGAGGGTCCAGAGGGCTATGTGGTGTATTATAATGCTTCAGGCATCGGGTGGGGTTGTTTTATATTACAACATGGTAAGGTAATTGCTTATGCTTCTAGATAACTAAAGAAGCACGATTTAAACTACCCGACCCATGATTTATTATTGGCTGCAAATCTTCATGCCTTGAAGACTTTGAGGCATTACTTATATGGCATGCAAGTTGATGTCTACACAGATCATAAAAGCCTCTAGTACATTTTCAAACAAAGGGAGTTGAATCTACTACAATGCTGATGGCTCAAGTTGCTCAAAGATTATGATGTGGGAATCCTGTACCATCCAGGCTAGACGAATATAGTACTTGATTCCTTAAGTTGTAAATCTATGGATACTTTATCATATTTGAGAGTGGAGAAATAGGAGATAGCCCGAGTGCTTAATAAGTTAACCAACTTGGGGTAGTATTGTTAGATTCTTATGATGATCACAATTTAGGACATACCCGTGTCATCCTTAGTTTAAAGGTGAAAGCACAATAATATGATGATCTTATCTTCGAGCAGTTCAGGGTTAATAAATAAACACACCAATTTTATATTCTAGATGTTGCAGGTCTTAGATGATAGATTATGATGAAGGCAGAATATTCCCATTATTTTATTCACTCAAGTTCCATTATAATGTATCATGATATTAAAGAGATTTACTGGTGGCTTGGGATGAAGAAAGATATTTCTAAGTTTGTAGAGCAGTGTCCTAACTGCCAGCAGGTGAAGGTCAAGCACCAGAAATCTAGTGGGCTACTCAAGAGATACCTACTACATTGTGGAAGTAGGAGACAATAAATATGGATTTTGTTATAGGTTGCCTTTCTCGCATCATAAGTTTGATTCCATAAGGGTGATTATCGATAAGCTAACAAATCACCCCATTTCTTGTCGGTCAAGACTACTTTTTTAGCTGAAATTATGCAGTGCTAAGATTGTTAGATTGCATGGTATCCATGTATCAATTAATTTAGACAGAGGGACATTATTTACATTACATTTTTGAATATCTTTCTAGAAGGGTCTGGAGACAAAGGTCAATCATAGTACATTATTTCACCCTCAAGCTGACAACCAAGCTGAACGTATGATCCAGACACTCAAGGATATGTTATGTGCGTGTGTGCTAGATTTTAAAGGAAATTGGGATGATTACTTGCCACTTTTTGAGTTTGCTTATAATAATTATTACACCCCGTACATTTATACCTTGGAAGGTTCTTAAGCTTCTTAAGCTTCTTAAGTTTCTTGAAAGTCTCTCAAGTTTCTTGAAAAGCTCTCAGGCTTCTTAGAAGTCACCATGTGAGATGGATAATCTATAACGCTATCAAGTAACTCTAAGAAAAGGAGAATGTGATACTCTATAGTAGGGAAGATTGGAAATATGGTTGTAAGAATCAGGAAGAAGTTGGAGACCAAATAATGAGTCGTAGGACTCGACTTACTTACGTAAGCTACCAACTTGGAAAATCTTACATACTTAAGCTACTTTAGTACATACCAAGCTTATGTAGCAATGATTACATAAGTTCATAAAGTAAGATGAGGTTACAAACCCACGAGAAGAAGAAGAAGGTGACACGTGACAGCATGGGAGAGTTCCATATGGAAGCAGCTGGAGGTGCCACATGGCAGTAGCTGGAGCAAGGGATGGGCCCCCACGTGCCATATGGTAGCTCATGGTTGGAGGAGGTGGTGTGTTGGCCCAATGAGTGCTTGACACGTGTCACCCCCCTAAAGTAGCCTATATATATGTGTCTTATGGCTCATTAGTTCCATACTTCTCTAGAAAATTCAAGAGAAAAAAAGAAGAGAAGAAACCCTAGAGCTAGAGAGAAAATAGTGGCGGCCAAGAGGAGAAAAAGGTAAGTTTTCTGATTTCTTTTTGTGAATTAATTATCTAGGTTATACCATGATGGTATAAAGGTTTTATTAATGTAAATTCATGGTTTGTAGCAGCACCAAAAGGTTAACAAACATCCACGAAGTTTTAGCCGCGCAAAAAGAACTTCCAAGGCGAGTTTTAGCGAGTCTTAGCGAGTTTCAGGCAAGGTAAGGTTTTTCCTTTCAAATTGGAGTTTATTATGTGTTTATGAAGTATATTACATGTATTAAATAAGGTTGTAAGTGTAAAAATTGCATAAGGATGCTTGGCGTTAGAAATAAACTAAATTAAAGTCGTTATAGTTAAATCAAAGTCGAGTAGTGTGTTGTGATTGTGGTGCTGTGGTTGCAGCTAGGTTGGTTGTGTGTTGAAGGGATGGAAAGTTTTCTAAAAAGGGTGTGGGTTCTTCTAGTTTCAGCCACACGACCCTCCATTTCATATGGTTAAAGGTTTTACGAAATACAGATTAAAAACTCTATTTTGGTATCGTAGTTTTGGGCGAGTTGTGTAAAATTTTTACTTCATCGTATTGGAGTGATTTGATTGTATATAGCTTCTGGTTGTTATGGGAAATATTGATTCTAAGATTATAATTTAGATAGGGCAAGTTATAGGGGAGATGCTGTCCGATTTCCGCCAACTTCGTAACTAGTAGTAAACTAGTCGAGGGAAATGAATAAGAAAATGATTCCTATGGATACTTGGTTATGGATTTGGAAGTTGGATAGTGGAAGGTTATTAATCTTAGTATTTCTTTCATGTTAAATAGGTTCAAAAGAAGATGAGGCAAATGTGGTGAAGGGTAACCCATAAGAGGTATGTGAAGCTACCTTCTTTCTTTTGGTATGTTTTTGGCATAAGTATGTAAAGCTATCCTTCTTCTCTCTTGATATGTATTTGACATCAGTTATGATGTTATGATGAAATGTTTATGGTACTAAGTCCCTTGATGGGCCAAGTAGGATATATGTTACTATCTAAGGATCGAGCCGTACATTCCATGGCACATATGTGTATGCCGACTATATGAGGGGAAGTAGAGAGTATGTAAAGATTATATCTTCTTTTCTCTTGACATGTCTTAGTCATAAGTCGTTGGTACATGTACTGTGAGGATAATTCCATTCATAGAACTTCGAGTATTGTTCGTAAATCTTATTCACTTCTTGATGTTAGAACTCCTGCGATAGTTGAGTTATTATCTTGTAAGTCTTCTATATGACGAAAGGTAGTACACGTGAAGCCTATTCCTTCCTTCTCTTGAAATGGCTTAATGTAAGTAAAGCGGTATACAATATGAGTTAGAGGTAATTCCATTTATAGGTCTCGGGTGTAACTCATGGCTTGTACTCACTTCTGAATGTTAAAGGTCCTAAAGCAATTGAACTACTACTCTCGAGCCTTC